>NC_086444.1:763820281-764431844 GCF_028390025.1 Pseudophryne corroboree | reverse complement strand
GGCAATGCCCCTTGTCAGCAAAAACACACCCCTTTTTGGGCTGTGTGCCAAATGTGCGAACTGTTCCTATTTAAAATACAGGGGGTACAAACACCAAAATAAGGACTGCTATGGGTGAGGGGTGATGGTGCTGGGAAAGAGGTGCAAGGTCAGAGGTGGAACCAGCGGTGGTGCTAGGGGGCACCAGCCAAAATCTTGCCTAGGGCATCATATTGGTTAGGGCCGGCTCTGATTTCCACAATACTTATCTTAAACTAATAAATAAATACACTGGCATCGATATAGTTTGGAAAAAAGGAGGTCACAGCCAAATGTATTTAACCAAATTGGAATTATTAAATTCAATTTAAACATGGTGGTGAAAAAGCAGTGCTACCATCTTATAGCTTTTATTTAAATAAATGGGGGCAGAGTATCCACCCCTTGTGCAAATCTTACCTGGATAGTACCACTTACCCTTAACTGGCCCAGTACTAGACCTGGTCCTCCCCTAAGGTAGTGACCGACTCGCCTTTCTCAAAGGGGAAATGGTAATCAAGCTCTATTGCGACTAATTGAGCTGCTGATGAACACTGCTTTCCACCAGCTGTGCCTTTCTTGTTGGAAGAGATTAGCACAGTTACCTTCCAAAAATTAATAAAATCCACAAACTGGAAAAGAGACAGAAATCTCCTCACACAAACTATATGTGTATATATATATATATATATATATAGATATATATATAGATATATATTTATATAGATATATATATATAAGGTAACACTGCTCGCCATACCAAACTAAAACTAATGGCTGCTACCATTTGACTGACAGCTGAAACTCCCAAACCTAAACTATCATCAAAAAACAGCGGAAACCTGTCCTGCTACAATAAAAAACAGGGTACTTATACAGGATCGGACTGGCCCACAGGGGCAAAGGGGATACCCCCAACACCTGGGGGCACTCCTCAATCTCTAGGGTTCAGGTTCCAGACTGTGCACTAATTATACATTATAAATATGTTACATTATACTTAACAGGGCTATGGTGTATTTTCTACATTGCATTGCTGTTATTAGTCTGGTACATTATTATGCATGCACTATCAGTATTTACTTTGTATATTTATCAAGGGGCCCAAACTATGAACTCACTAATGGTTAGCCAAGCCTCTGTGGTGAGTGGCCACATCCCTAAACACAGGCCCCTACAACTGCATTCACCGATGGGCCCTTCCTGCCTCAGTCCGACACTGTACTTATATCCTCTCCAGCTTAAACCAGCTCTTGAGTATTTTTAACTCCTAAAACTGACACTAAAGACTTTGAAGCATATCCAGGCAAATTGTACTTTTAATATATGTATTTATATGTCTGTGTTCTTAAAGTTACATATTTTATTTGTGTTTTGCATTGTTTAAATAAATGTATTTCTAAATGTTTAAGTCTAACTATTCACATGGCAACTATTTAATGTGAATATTTTAAGGCTAAACTGTGTTATTGTTTTATAGTTACACTATATATAATTATCTACAGTGGTTTGTTTTTTTTTGTTTTTGTTTTTTGGAGGAAGCTGCCCACGACTAAAGGCCCATATAGACGGGCCGATGCGGGAGAGATGTGTGCTGAGCGAACCGCTCAGCACACATTTCTCCCACCGCTCAGCACAGCGCGATCTGTGCTGAGCACGCGGGGGGAGACGGGGGGGCTGCTCACTTCACCCAGCGGGTGAAGTGAGCGACCCGCTAGATTGGCCTGCATGCAGGCCAATCTAGCACCAGCGATAGCGATGCGCGGGGCTGCGCATCGCTATCACTGTAGGGGGCTACACACGGAGCAATAATGCTCAAATTCTAAGCAATCTAGTCAGATTGCTTAGAATATCGCTCCCCTTAACAGCTGCTTTCCACATTTTAGAGTATAAATTGGTTATATAGCATTGAATATTAATTTTATATTAAGAGATCACATCTGTGTCATTGAGAGGACAATTTTTTTTAGGGGCTGAAACAGCAAAAGTCAGGAAACAGCAGCATCTCTGGCTGCAATGAGATACTACAACAGCGAGGTCTAAAATCTGCTGAGACCAGAAAACCAAATCTTAACATAATGAAAGAGTAACCACTTGAAATACTTTAAGGAGCTTGTTAACTAAGCTTGCTGAGAAACATTATGGGGCCCATTTACAGTATCATGGTTTTTCCTTAAAATAATATAGAAACTGAAGTTTCTGCATAATTTGTTGCTATGTACGAATAGCATAATACAGATGATTTCTAAGAAATCTCCCACAGAATGCTAATTAGTACGGCACATCACAATCCCCATTTTTCTCAATACCACTATCTACAAAACTCTGAAAATCAAAGCTATCAGAGTTTGGCCACATTACTTACACCATCTTCAGTTGGTATAAACATGTGGAGCCAAGAAGGGTGGGAGTGGGTACAAATTACCTGGGTTAGAGCCTGAAGGAGGGGCCCGGGTTTGCCACTTGCCCGCTCACCCACTACCTATCAGCTCCCATTTATGTCCCCATCCTTGGCTGCAGTGACTGCAAGGAGACTGCTGCCACCAAACAGTAGCATCCTCTGTCTGTGCAGCTGCAGTAAGCAGTCACATTGATTGCACAGTACCCCCCCCCCCCTCGATTTGCTCTTGACTGGGGTGCACAATGGTGCCTCCCTGTAGAGATTTGCGGCACCATAAATCCTATTTTACAGTATATTTTTTGGGAAGAAGACATGGTCATCCTCTTTTCCATTAGGACACGCCCCCCATTACCTGTCTACAGACATAGGTGTATTAACTGCTTTAAACCTATGGATGCCTACTCACATGAAAGAGATCTTCCGATCCCTCTCCTGCAGCCCCAGTCTCTTGCAGGCTCCAAACATTCAGAGGAGTCCTTCACAAATGTGAAAAATTCCTCCAAAATACAGATGATAAAATTTGCAGGGAGAGCTGTTATTGCTATGCTCTCCTTGTGTGTTTTACTTAGTACATAGTGGGGATATTTTCATTAGAAATGAAAATACTTGCCGGAAAAAAAACCACAATGTTAATAATCGCAGCAGTGCCACAATTATCATTACATTAGATGAATCATCACTTGGAGAGTGATGAATTGAAAAAAGAAAAGGCACCAGCCAATCAGCTCCTAACTGCCATGTCACAGGCCCTGTTTGACAGTTAGGAGCTGGTTGGCTGGTAGTTTATCACTTTCCATTTTATCACTCTCCAAGCTGATGCATCTAGCTCTATAGGCTCCTATTTAACATAGTCAGCCTACAAGCTTTCATTTATATGAATTGTGTAATAACATGACTGTCATAACATTACTACATTTTTGTCTAAAAGCTCTACTATTATTGAAAAATAATGGAGGGAGTAGAGTTATTGTAGCCCAAAGTGGTGAATCCATGTTGTGATAAAGGGATAGTGTCACAGGAACTTCTCCCTATCCAACATACACTTTAAATAATGTTATGTAATAACTGTACATTGCAAGTAGCCTTTTATTCAGGTAATACATTCTTAAATGTAGGTAGGTAGCCTTCAATGAACAACCTTGGCGTGCTTCAAAAAGATTTTTCATGCTAGTTTCATGCTAGCAAATGAATTTAAGGTACTTTCACTAAAAGGTTAAAAGACAAACTAATTTTAATGCAAATATTCAAAACTAATTCTTATGGCTCTTATTGTATAACCACTTATTAATTGCTATGGGTCTATAGGCATTATTTAAAACATTTTTTAGATTAAACATTTGAGACATAAGTATAGTTTATTTTAGTAGAAAATGATTTCCAAATGTCTTATTATTGTTTGAAGTGTATTAAAAGTAATGTATTCTACATGTGTTACTTTTGAAGCTTTTTAGGCATATTTTGTGATTCAAAAAGATCATTTAGTTCAGAATTTCACAATTATTTTTAGCGTAACCTTCGCAAGCTGATTTGAAAGTGTGATATTTTTGTTGAGTATATTATTTAACCATCATTTTAATGAGTATTCACTTGTGATTTTATTTTCTACATAATGAATAAGTCATTAGCTATTAAATTCTAGATATATTTTTTTAACACTTCACAACTACTGAATCCAGATATTAAATTTGTCACTGCAAAGTGTCAATGCTTAATGTATTACACTGTTCAGGCATTTACTTGTGGCCTTTCTCTAGAACAGTATATAACATATCCCACTGGGATGCAATTTTAAGAACGATGGTGGGAATGTTGTGAAAATCAGCTAAACCAATGGCACAAACGATCTATCTCTACATTACTGCACATGCTGTATGGCACTTTGATTGTCATCACGGCAAGCCAGAGCCATTGCAATGATAGGCAGGACTGAGGCAATGTATTAGAAAATAAATAGTGATGCATAACATGACTAGACATGCAATTCAGAAATCCATTTTCTGTGAAACAGTCTGAGAATCTAAAGGAAAAAGGTTTCTCAACAATGCCGCTTAGATCTACTCAATGAATGTTATGTTTTAGGGCAGAATTGAGAAACCTGTGAACCATGTTAATAAAGGTCTGTCATGTTTGTAGTAAAAACATCTACAATTATAAATGAAATTAAATGAAAATAAAGTTTGTGTTTTTGCACATTCAGGTATAATTTTAACATCAAACAATATTCACATGGCAATATGCACATCACAGCTCAATAACGTTCACTGTATATTACACTCATAAGGGGGTATTCAATTAGGGCCGTTTCTACTTTTAGCTATTTTTAGGGAGCATTTGGTTTTGCCCTATTCAATAGAAGAGCCGTTTTTTCGCATAAGTGAAAAATTCGGCAGGAGTGAAAAACACCTGCGCCGGTGAAAATGCGGGCCATTTATGCCAATTTTGAGCCATTTTTCACCAATGCATTTTCACAAAAAAAAAAGGTAAAAAGGCATTGGCGAAAATGCCTTCAAAAAGTGCAAAAAAGGGCAGCAATTAAATATGCAGTGGGGTGAATTTGATAGCTCCGAAATAGTCGGAGCTTATTGAATACACCCTATAGTCTTATTTTTAAACAAAAACTTTTTAAATGTATCTGATGTCTGACAATGCAATTTATCTATTAGCCTATGTTAATACACAGGTAATGGAATGAAATATAAATGTAAACAGCAGGATTATTACAGCATAGACAACTATAGACAGCATGCCTCTGCACAGTTTTTAGAACCAGCCTTCCGTACTAGCTATTTTGGAATGCTAATCATTAATAGAGAAAATGGAACATGTTTATAAGTGGGTGCTAAAAATTGACATGGTGACTTCCATTACTGAACTGTAATTTATATTTTGGTTTTCTGTGCAGACAAGGTATATTCAGCTCACTCATGACCCAAATAGCTGTATCACTGGAATGAGAGGCATTTGAGTTTATGTCAGAATTGTTTGTGAATAGTTAATAACTAAAACACAGCTTAACACAAAAAAGCTATATATAGATTCATCTCGCCTGCCGTGGGTTAATAAATTTAATGCAAAAAAAACATTGGCCCATTATAGAATCTGATCAACTTAATGCCGTGTTATATACAGGGAAAGAATCTAAGAGACATACTAGTGAAGACTGATGTCTCCAAATTAAAACACAAGTCTAGAGAAAGAACTTCTTTCCTGTCAGGAGCTAAAAAAACTTGGATGTATAAAATGCTTGTGTATCACCCGCCAATTCTTGCTCACAGGTGATTCTTTCAATCATCCCATACAGGGCAGAAAAAAATAATTTCAGGCACCAATTAAACTATAACTCTAATTTGGTTATATTATATATCAGATTATTTGTCCATGTGGACTTAGTTATATCGGTAAAACGGAGAGGAAATTTAAAGAGAGAATGTCCGCCCACCTATCCGCTATCTGCAATGCATTAGAGACCGGTGAGAGTGAGCAGCCTGTAGCCAGGCATTTTGCTCAGTTTAAAAACCCTGTCAACAGCATTCGCTATAGAATGATAGATTACATTCCTGCTGATATGAGAGGAGGGAACAGAGCTGTAAAATTGTTACAGATAGAAACACGGTGGACAGCACGCCTAGATGTGATCTATCCAAAAGAATTGAATAATTCTATTTCTTATTCATGTTTCCTAAAGTAAATTTACTATGATGGAAATAATCACTTAGGAATCATTAGTTTAATTCATGCGATCATTGGGCCTAATTCAGACCTGTTCACTCGCTAGGGGTTTTTTGCATAGTCGCCGCCCATAGGGGAGTGTATTTTGTGTATTATGTGTAGCAGAGCTGTACAAACAGATTTTATGCAGTCTCTGAGTAGCCTAGGACTTACTCAACCGCTGCGAACACTTTAGCCTGTCCGGGACCGGAATTGACATCAGGAACCCTTCATGCAAACGCATGGACAAGCCTGCGTTTTTCCAACCACTCCCAGATAACGGTCAGTTGACACCCACAAATAGCTTCTTCCTGTCAATCTCCCTGCGAATGCCTGTGCGATTGGATTCTTCGCACAAACTCATTGCTGAGCTGTGATCCGCTTTGTATCTGTGCGACGCGCCGGCGCATTGCGGTGCATATGCATGCGCAGTTTAGACCTGATCGCCCACTGTACAAAAACGCAGCCTAGCAATCAGGTCTGAATTAGGCCCATTATGCACTGTGTGGAGAGGAGACCTTGTCAGTGAAAATACTATTGATCATGTAGCTCTTTGGGAGATACAAAAACAGTTATATTGTTTATTTTACAGTAATGTAATGCTTTGAGAGATACAATGCAGTTGCACTGATATAAAATGTTTGTTCCATAGACTGTATTAGATGCTGTGAAACGTGTTGCTAGGGTGATAGATGTAACATTAACGGACCCGTCGAATCTTGATGACGTCATTACCTGCCAGGTGAGCGATCCCGAGCGGGTTGGCAGGAATGCACGAGTGGTGGTTATTATAAAGGTATGTGAAATGCTGTAATTCTTTTGATAAAGCCTGACGGCAGTAGTACCAACTACTGAAAAGTTGCAAACCAACTTTAAGTGTTGTTGATTCATTTGATTAAGCTATGAGTGCCGCACCTGCATGTTTCTATGGATCTCCTTATGGGGGCACTGGCTGCAGGTTATAAAAATGCTTTGGGAGTGCAGCAAACAAAACTAAAAAAAACTAAATAAATAAATATGTGTGTATATATATATATATATATTCACGTTTTAAGATTCACTTGCTGGGGTGCCACCCAATGAGGGAAACCCAAAGTAGTCACCACTCCAATGAAATTATATCAAATGGGAGCACTCACCAGTCTTTCACATACAAGTATTTAATCGGACCATTGCAGAAAGATGTGATGGTCTGATTAAATACTTGCATGTGGAAGACTGGTGAGTACTCCCATTTGTTACAATTATACTGTATAGAGTTTCTGATTATCACGGAAGTAAATATAAATGAGAGTCAAAAATTTGGTAAATCTATAAAGATGTACATTTGAGACGTCTTAAGGTAAGTAAATATTAATCCATGATTCTTGGAGTTACCTGAGGAGCACCCGTGGCAGATGCAGTAAAAAGTGACAGAACCATTTTTGCAGTTTATGAAGTTCCTACACTGGAGGTGCAACACAAATTTTGATCCGATTTTCCACTTGAGCGTTATCATTCAAGCAAGCCACGCATCTGTAATGACGTCATTATATCAACCCCCTTTTCATCCCCTTTGGGGAGGTTAATTAAAATTCTAATTACGTAGATTTCCAGGTATATCCCACCTGCAGAATACCTATGTTACATTTCATCTTCCTAACATATCGGGATGTAATAGAATTAGTGATGAGTCAGTGAGTGAGTCAGTGATTTTGCATTTACACACACACACACACACACACACACACACACACACACACACTTATAGCTCATCCACCTCTATGGTCATCTTTATTTGCTACAGTATGTAAATTAGGGATGTGCACTTGAAATTTTTCGGGTTTTGTGTTTTGGTTTTGGGTTCGGTTCCGCGGCCGTGTTTTGGGTTCGACCGCGTTTTGGCAAAACCTCACTGAATTTTTTTTGTCGGATTCGGGTGTGTTTTGGATTCGGGTGTTTTTTTCAAAAAACCCTAAAAAACAGCTTAAATCATAGAATTTGGGGGTCATTTTGATCCCAAAGTATTATTAACCTCAAAAACCATAATTTCCACTCATTTTCAGTCTATTCTGAATACCTCACACCTCACAATATTATTTTTAGTCCTAAAATTTGCACCGAGGTCGCTGGATGACTAAGCTAAGCGACCCTAGTGGCCGACACAAACACCTGGCCCATCTAGGAGTGGCACTGCAGTGTCACGCAGGATGGCCCTTCCAAAAAACACTCCCCAAACAGCACATGACGCAAAGAAGAAAAAAAGAGGCGCAATGAGGTAGCTGTGTGAGTAAGATAAGCGACCCTAGTGGCCGACACAAACACCTGGCCCATCTAGGAGTGGCACTGCAGTGTCACGCAGGATGGCCCTTCCAAAAAACACTCCCCAAACAGCACATGACGCAAAGAAGAAAAAAAGAGGCGCAATGAGGTAGCTGTGTGAGTAAGCTAAGCGACCCTAGTGGCCGACACAAACACCTGGCCCATCTAGGAGTGGCACTGCAGTGTCACGCAGGATGGCCCTTCCAAAAAACACTCCCCAAACAGCACATGACGCAAATAAAAATGAAAGAAAAAAGAGGTGCAAGATGGAATTGTCCTTGGGCCCTCCCACCCACCCTTATGTTGTATAAACAGGACATGCACACTTTAACCAACCCATCATTTCAGTGACAGGGTCTGCCACACGACTGTGACTGAAATGACGGGTTGGTTTGGACCCCCACCGAAAAAGAAGCAATTAATCTCTCCTTGCACAAACTGGCTCTACAGAGGCAAGATGTCCACCTCATCATCATCCTCCGATATATCACCGTGTACATCCCGCTCCTCACAGATTATCAATTCGTCCCCACTGGAATCCACCATCTCAGCTCCCTGTGTACTTTGTGGAGGCAATTGCTGCTGGTCAATGTCTCCACGGAGGAATTGATTATAATTCATTTTAATGAACATCATCTTCTCCACATTTTCTGGAAGTAGCCTCGTACGCAGATTGCTGACAAGGTGAGCGGCGGCACTAAACACTCTTTCGGAGTACACACTTGTGGGAGGGCAACTTAGGTAGAATAAAGCCAGTTTGTGCAAGGGCCTCCAAATTGCCTCTTTTTCCTGCCAGTATAAGTACGGACTGTCTGACGTGCCTACTTGGATGCGGTCACTCATATAATCCTCCACCATTCTTTCAATGGTGAGAGAATCATATGCAGTGACAGTAGACGACATGTCCGTAATCGTTGGCAGGTCCTTCAGTCCGGACCAGATGTCAGCATCAGCAGTTGCTCCAGACTGCCCTGCATCACCGCCAGCGGGTGGGCTCGGAATTCTGAGCCTTTTCCTCGCACCCCCAGTTGCGGGAGAATGTGAAGGAGGAGATGTTGACAGGTCGCGTTCCGCTTGACTTGACAATTTTGTCACCAGCAGGTCTTTGAACCCCAGCAGACTTGTGTCTGCCGGAAAGAGAGATCCAAGGTAGGTTTTAAATCTAGGCTCGAGCACGGTGGCCAAAATGTAGTGCTCTGATTTCAACAGATTGACCACCCGTGAATCCTTGTTAAGCGAATTAAGGGCTCCATCCACAAGTCCCACATGCCTAGCGGAATCGCTCCCTTTTAGCTCCTCCTTCAATGCCTCCAGCTTCTTCGGCAAAAGCCTGATGAGGGGAATGACCTGACTCAGGCTGGCAGTGTCTGAACTGACTTCACGTGTGGCAAGTTCAAAAGGTTGCAGAACCTTGCACAACGTTGAAATCATTCTCCACTGCGCTTGAGACAGGTGCATTCCACCTCCTATATCGTGCTCAATTGTATAGGCTTGAATGGCCTTTTGCTGCTCCTCCAACCTCTGAAGCATATAGAGGGTTGAATTCCACCTCGTTACCACTTCTTGCTTCAGATGATGGCAGGGCAGGTTCAGGCGTTTTTGGTGGTGCTCCAGTCTTCTGTACGTGGTGCCTGTACGCCGAAAGTGTCCCGCAATTCTTCTGGCCACCGACAGCATCTCTTGCACGCCCCTGTCGTTTTTTAAAAAATTCTGCACCACCAAATTCAAGGTTTGTGCAAAACATGGGACGTGCTGGAATTTGCCCATATTTAATGCACACACAATATTGCTGGCATTGTCCGATGCCACAAATCCACAGGAGAGTCCAATTGGGGTAAGCCATTCCGCGATGATCTTCCTCAGTTGCCGTAAGAGGTTTTCAGCTGTGTGCGTATTCTGGAAAGCGGTGATACAAAGCGTAGCCTGCCTAGGAAAGAGTTGGCGTTTGCGAGATGCTGCTACTGGTGCCGCCGCTGCTGTTCTTGCGGCGGGAGTCCATAGATCTACCCAGTGGGCTGTCACAGTCATATAGTCCTGACCCTGCCCTGCTCCACTTGTCCACATGTCCGTGGTTAAGTGGACATTGGGTACAACTGCATTTTTTAGGACACTGGTGAGTCTTTTTCTGACGTCCGTGTACATTCTCGGTATCGCCTGCCTAGAAAAGTGGAACCTAGATGGTATTTGGTAACGGGGGCACACTGCCTCAAGAAATTGTCTAGTTCCCTGTGAACTAACGGCGGATACCGGACGCACGTCTAACACCAACATAGTTGTCAAGGCCTCAGGTATCCGCTTTGAAACAGGATGACTGCTGTGATATTTCATCTTCCTCGCAAAGGACTGTTGGACAGTCAATTGCTTGGTGGAAGTAGTAAAAGTGGGCTTACGACTTCCCCTCTGGGATGACCATCGACTCCCAGCAGCAACAACAGCAGCGCCAGCAGCAGTAGGCGTTACACGCAAGGATGCATCGGAGGAATCCCAGGCAGGAGAGGACTCGTCAGAATTGCCAGTGACATGGCATGCAGGACTATTGGCATTCCTGGGGAAGGAGGAAATTGACACTGAGGGAGTTGGTGGGGTGGTTTGCGTGAGCTTGGTTACAAGAGGAAGGGATTTACTGGTCAGTGGACTGCTTCCGCTGTCGCCCAAAGTTTTTGAACTTGTCACTGACTTATTATGAATGCGCTGCAGGTGACGTATAAGGGAGGGTGTTCCGAGGTGGTTAACGTCCTTACCCCTACTTATTACAGCTTGACAAAGGCAACACACGGCTTGACAAATGTTGTCCGCATTTCTGGTGAAATACTTCCACACCGAAGAGCTGATTTTTTTGGTATTTTCACCAGGCATGTCAACGGCCCTATTCCTCCCACGGACAACAGGTGTCTCCCCGGGTGCCTGACTTAAACAAACCACCTCACCATCAGAATCCTCCTTGTCAATTTCCTCCCCAGCAACACCCATATCCTCCTCATCCTGGTGTACTTCAACACTGACATCTTCAATCTGACTATCAGGAACTGGACTGCGGGTGCTCCTTCCAGCACTTGCAGGGGGCGTGCAAATGGTGGAAAGCGCATGCTCTTCACGTCAAGTGTTGGGAAGGTCAGGCATCGCAACCGACACAATTGGACTCTCCTTGTGGATTTGGGATTTCGAAGAACGCACAGTTCTTTGCGGTGCTTTTGCCAGCTTGAGTCTTTTCAGTTTTCTAGCGAGAAGCTGAGTGCTTCCATCCTCATGTGAAGCTGAACCACTAGCCATGAACATAGGCCAGGGCCTCAGCCGTTCCTTGCCACTCCGTGTGGTAAATGGCATATTGGCAAGTTTACGCTTCTCCTCCGACAATTTTATTTTAGATTTTGGAGTCCTTTTTTTACTGATATTTGGTGTTTTGGATTTTACATGCTCTGTACTATGACATTGGGCATCGGCCTTGGCAGACGACGTTGCTGGCATTTCATCGTCTCGGCCATGACTAGTGGCAGCAGCTTCAGCACGAGGTGGAAGTGGATCTTGATCTTTCCCTAATTTTGGAACCTCAACATTTTTGTTCTCCATATTTTAATAGGCACAACTAAAAGGCACCTCAGGTAAACAATGGAGATGGATGGATACTAGTATACTTATGGATGGACGAGCGACTGCCGACACAGAGGTAGCTACAGCCGTGGACTACCGTACTGTGTCTGCTGCTAATATAGACTGGATGATAATGAGATGAAATCAATATATATATATATATATATAATATCACTAGTACTGCAGCCGGACAGGTATATATATTTATTATGTAATGACTGATGACGGACCTGCTGGACACTGTCAGCTCAGCAGCACCGCAGACTGCTACAGTAAGCTACTATAGTAGTATGTATAAAGAAGAAAGAAAAAAAAAAAACCACGGGTAGGTGGTATACAATTATGGATGGACGAGCGACTGCCGACACAGAGGTAGCTACAGCCGTGGACTACCGTACTGTGTCTGCTGCTAATATAGACTGGATGATAATGAGATGAAATCAATATATATATATATATAATATCACTAGTACTGCAGCCGGACAGGTATATATATTTATTATGTAATGACTGATGACGGACCTGCTGGACACTGTCAGCTCAGCAGCACCGCAGACTGCTACAGTAAGCTACTATAGTAGTATGTATAAAGAAGAAAGAAAAAAAAAACCACGGGTAGGTGGTATACAATTATGGATGGACGAGCGACTGCCGACACAGAGGTAGCTACAGCCGTGGACTACCGTACTGTGTCTGCTGCTAATATAGACTGGATGATAATGAGATGAAATCAATATATATATATATAATATCACTAGTACTGCAGCCGGACAGGTATATATATTTATTATGTAATGACTGATGACGGACCTGCTGGACACTGTCAGCTCAGCAGCACCGCAGACTGCTACAGTAAGCTACTATAGTAGTATGTATAAAGAAGAAAGAAAAAAAAAAACCACGGGTAGGTGGTATACAATTATGGATGGACGAGCGACTGCCGACACAGAGGTAGCTACAGCCGTGGACTACCGTACTGTGTCTGCTGCTAATATAGACTGGATGATAATGAGATGAAATCAATATATATATATATAATATCACTAGTACTGCAGCCGGACAGGTATATATATTTATTATGTAATGACTGATGACGGACCAGCTGGACACAGTCAGCTCAGCAGCACCGCAGACTGCTACAGTAAGCTACTATAGTAGTATGTATAAAGAAGAAAGAAAAAAAAAAACCACGGGTAGGTGGTATACAATATTATATATATATTATATACAATTTTATATATATATATATATATATATATATATATTAAACTGGTGGTGATTATTAAACTGGTGGTCAGGTCACTGGTCACACTATCAGCAACTTGCAAGTAGTACTCCTAAGCAGACAATCACAATATATATTATACTGGTGGTCAGTGTGGTCACAATGGCAGTGTGGCACTCTGGCAGCAAAAGTGTGCACTGTACGTTATATGTACTCCTGAGTCCTGCTCTCAGACTCTAACTGCTCCCCACTGTCAGTGTCTCCCCCACAAGTCAGATAATATACAGTCACACTATCTATCACTTCAGCAAGTAACTAGTACTCCTCCTAATGCTCCCCAAAATTACTACTGTGTCTCTCTCTACTGTCTCACTCTCTTCTCTATAAACGGAGAGGACGCCAGCCACGTCCTCTCCCTATGAATCTCAATGCACGTGTGAAAATGGCGGCGACGCGCGGCTCCTTATATAGAATCCGAGTCTCGCGATAGAATCCGAGCCTCGCGAGAATCCGACAGCGGGATGATGACGTTCGGGCGCGCTCGGGTTAACCGAGCAAGGCGGGAAGATCCGAGTCGCTCGGCCCCGTGTAAAAAAACATGAAGTTCGGGCGGGTTCGGATTACGAGGAACCGAACCCGCTCATCCCTAATGTAAATGTTTTAAAAAGGGAGGTTGCATTGGTTCAGTTTATTCATTGGTTATAGAGTGAGGACATTTGGTTTGACCTAGTTTTGCTGGAATTAATATTAGTTCATGTGACTGGACACTGAGTTTTCAAATTATTTTAATAATGATTTTCTTTTGTTAGGCTTTAGATACAGCACACTGTGCTGTCCTGCTCCCCATACATATGGACATGTGGCAAGAAGTTGGGTATTCCTGCTGATAGTGTACTGTGCATAGCTCACACAGTACAATTACCATTAGAGTCCCACTGCTTTCCCACTGCTTTCACAGCATTACCATGTTTTAAGCACCAGTATTTCCATCCAAGGAATCATCGATGCTTCATAAATTTTCTTTGCAGCTCATTCTTTCACTAGAGGGGGTAAATCCTTTAAAGTCTTTCACGACAATAAGAAATTATAAGAAAAATAGTACTTTTTCTAGATAATATACAAGAAAATGATGGTTTGAGATTGTTATTATACAGTACTTTTGTACAATAGTAACAGTACATTATGAAACTACATGAAACGTACTATTTGTAAGCTTACATCAAGAGATTGTTCTTCCTATCAGGTACAAAAACTGTATTATATCAGGTGATTATAAGAATGTTGCAAATTTTTTAACAGTCAGCTATTTTAGCACACATGGGGGAGACAACACCACATCACCAAGGATTACAGTACCTTTTCCTGTGCACCTCTATAATATACAAGAGAAAATATGCAATACTGATGGCCATGAGGTTCTGGCGTTCCAATTGTTCACCAAGAAATTCATTCCTATTCCAAATAATTCAATTACATCAAATGAGTGTGGACAAATGTTTCATGCAGCAAGTGTCTAAGGAAAATAAATAAATTGTACTACTGGGATGATGAAAGTATTTTTTATATAATATGCTTGTTAAGGAACTAGTAATATAGGCCTAAGTGTCATTTATTTACACCCCTTTATCACTATAAATATAAATATATATTTATATAATCAAGTGATAATGAATTAGTCCATACAGAAAAAATATCCATGTTCAATAAAATAATTTTCTGCCAGTTCTGATTAATATCGCACCAATGTCATGGAAATCAGAGATCACGTAATACAATTTTGGCCTAAAACAACTAACCTAGTTATTCTGAAATGCTACATTATAGCAGCCTCACCCAGCATCCATCATGCCACCTCCTACTGTGAAAAATAATAAAGCCCCCCCCACACCCCATTTATTCAGTGTTAAAACCCTCTTTAATAGAATCCTAGCACAAAGATGGTTTTATCTGGATAGATAACCTTCATTCTCTTTTCACTTATTACACTGCTGACCTGGCTGCCAAAAAAGCCTTCTCTTCATTTACTAAGGATCACTGCAATCTTGTCTGACTGCTGAAGTGTTGTGTAATTTGCAGTGACAGGTGGCAGAGCCCATTTTCTTTTTTACAATGAATGATTATGGTAAGATTCTTAAAAAATGGAAATCTAAAAGTAAAGTAATGGATCTAAAAACAGAAAAGCAAACCTGTGCAGCTTTTGCTGTCATCGATTCCCAGTGGGAATGTTTCGATTGGTAGATTTAAAAGATTTACATGAGATTAAAATGTAGCACAATGTTAAAATCAGTTGACCTCACCTACAGTCATAGCTAGATTAAGGAAGGGGGGTGCAGGGCATACTGTACCCTGGGCTTCCCTCTTTCAAGGGGCCCCAAGCCAGAGCCCACTGACATTACTAGCTCTCCCTCTTGTGCAGCAGCAGGACCAGGCAGCCAGAATCTGAGCAGGACAGTATGCAGTACATGCAGATACACAGGAGTATCAAGTTTCATATGATACCGCAGAGCTTCCCGACCAGAGGAGAGATAGGAGTGGGGAGAGAGCTGTAAGTGACCCTGGGATCCCAGCTTCTTCTCCTTCCTGCCTGGGTGTCTGGATCCTGTTTTAAGCTGCTATCTAGAGAGAGAATTCGGGTGTAGAGAGGAACACACACAGTGAGTCCTCCTGAGTCCTGCCCCAGTGTGTAAGTAGCATAGAGGCTGCTGCAATTGCATCTTTGACAGAGAGAATTATATATTTTATTTTTATGTGTATTTTAAGGTTGTTTAAGTTTGTCCCACTACAGGAAAACTTTATAAAATATTTGTTTATCAGTAAGGTGGAGCTATAAACAGTACTCAGGCATTATTAAACTGTTAGTTTAAATCTAATATATGACATTGGGTTAACTTTAATATACACAATCCATACCTCCAAACATGACCCATTACAGGAGGGACAAAATGCTCTTAACATGGATTTCCATCTTAAGTTATGATTCCAATTACCTATGTTGAAATAACTTTCTGATCAATTAAATAGTTCAACAGGGGTGATTTCAAGCATATATTAAGAGGGAAGTCCAGGTGGAGACATTTTGTCCCTCCTGGAATGGGTCATGTTGGGAGGTATGCGCAATCTATTATACATGGAAACCTGTGCCTGGGTCCAACTGCTGAGATTCTACTCCACATGGTCTTATGAATACTACCAACAACAGAATTTAAAAGAAAGTAATAACCGTGCTCCCAGCTGTGAAAAATAGACAATTCAATAAGGATTCCACTTGTCAGTATTGTTGCCTCTTATCAAAAATGAAACACCAATCTATACATTTATATGGCATTTATTGGAGCAATGTTTTTATAAGACTATCAGGAAAACATTGAAAATAGTATTTTGCAATCTACACAACTTTCTAATTTTGTACCTCTCTGATAAACCTACAATTCTATATTGTAGATAATGCTATGCTGTGATTGGCCAGAGCAGCTACATTGTCATTTTCCTTTTGCAACTTCAGAAAAGAGAAACAGGCTGAAGGGTGAGATGGATAGCTGAAAGCTGTAAGTAGAAAGGAGAGGCTTATCTGATGGAGAAGAATTATAACAATAAGGGGGCAAATAAGATTAGCTGGAAGAGAATGACGAGTTAAGGAAGGGAAAGAACAGGAAAGAGAACTAAAGGATGGAGGACAGAGCACATGATGCAGTGGGGAGCTGAGAGGAGAAATGCAGTTTAATTGGGGGAGCCTTGGAGAGGGTTCATGATGGAGAAATCCTGACTGATTCTGTCAGCTGCTGCAGTGAATACAGTAGGAGTGCACCTGCTGACGAGGCTCAGTAGAAGGAATTGGGTCAACTGACAGCACTGAAACATGTGCAGCCAACAGATTTTAGGTTAGGCAGTGTTTGTGTAAATGAGTAGTGCACCATAAGTTGTAATACAGTATACAAATTAAATTGGATTTATTGCTAATTTATTGTTAAAAAAATTAAATAGGTCTTATACTATGTCAATAAGTAGCATGTTCTCAGAAGCAAAATATAAAATTTGTACTTTAGAAAGGTCAGCAGTGTAGAATAAAAAGGGGTCCATAGTGTAGTGGTAGGTATAGATTGTTCAGTGATGTAGTATAGCGTATAGAAGAGTCAGTAATGTAGTGTAGGGTGTAGGAGTCGGTTATGTAGTGAAGGATAAAGAGGTTAGTGATATAATGTAGGGTATAGAGAGTTCAGTGGTGTAAGGTGTAGAGAGGTCTGTAATGTGGTGGTGAGAGTAGAGGGAGCAGTGATGTACTGTAGGGTATAGAGAGTTCAGTGGTGTAAGGTGTAGAGAGGCATGTAATGTAGTGGTGAGAGTAGAGGGAGCAGTGATGTACTGTAGGGTATAGAGAGTTCAGTGGTGTAAGGTGTAGAGAGGTCTGTAATGTGGTGGTTAGAGTAGAGGGAGCAGTGATGTACTGTAGGTTATAGAGAGTTCAGTGGTGTAAGGTGTAGAGAGGTCTGTAATGTAGTGGTGAGAGTAGAGGGATCAGTGATGTACTGTAGGGTATAGAGAGTTCAGTGGTGTAAGGTGTAGAGAGGTCTGTAATGTGGTGGTGAGAGTAGAGGGAGCAGTGATGTACTGTAGGTTATAGAGAGTTCAGTGGTGTAAGGTGTAGAGAGGTCTGTAATGTGGTGGTGAGAGTAGAGGGATCAGTGATGTACTGTAGGGTATAGAGAGTTCAGTGGTGTAAGGTGTAGAGAGGTCTGTAATGTGGTGGTGAGAGTAGAGGGATCAGTGATGTACTGTAGGGTAAAGAGGGGTGAGTATAAATACTAATCCCAAACACTTAGTACAGTGGTGGTGTTATTGAATTATGAAGCAAAATGTAGGAAAAAGTATGCAAAGTAAAACAAAAGCAAAGGCCAAAGGTCAGACACGATTGACCCACACCATGCTTTGTACCATGTATCAATATGTGTAAGTTTTTTTGTATTGGGAGGGGAGTGCCAAAAGAAAATGTTGCTATGGCCTCCACTCGGTATAGAGCTGGCCCTGCATCTACTATATTCGATAATACCATTCGTTTAACGTTCACAATCTCATGTACCACAGTCAGACACTTAACACATAAGCTATTTGATATTGCATAGGAAGGCTTATAATTGCAATTTATGTAAGAAAGTTGTAACCTAAACTTAAACCACTGTAGCTAGATCTATGTAGTGTTTGGCAGCATGCTAGTAGGGGGCAGGGACTAACTTAGTACCGCTTTCTAGCTTTAAAGATGTACACTACATAGATCTTCTTTGCTAAAATGATTTAAGCAAAGAATTAAAATGAGCTTACATATAGCTAGAATTAGTAGGCTGGCTATGCAAGAACAAACAACTCATCCCTTAAGTGTCTGACTACTGTAAATGAGGTTCTAAGTTCAAGTCTCTTGTATGACTTGCTGTGAATTCTCTGATGTAAATACAGAAAGGATTTAACTAAAGTGTATGTATTTACTGTCCATTGGGACTAAGCTAACTTCAGGGATTGCTGAGAAACTACTCACGTGACAGTAGAACATCAGAAAGGGATGGTGCCAATCATGGAAAGACTCTACTATTTTAGTAAAAGGACCTAGCATAAGCCAAGTCACCTTAGTCCACCCGGTGCTCTGCCCTACCACCAACCCGCAACTCTAGCTCTATACTTAACCATTCCCAGTAGGTTCTATATCATCTCCAACTGTGGTATGTCTGATTGCTCGCTATATTGGAAGCTGCTGGGAGGGCAGTGAGCACCCTGCTCCCAGTGTGCATGCATGTTTAAGGAGTATATATGGGTGAAGGGGGTGGGATGCAGTTTTATGGGGAGGTCCAGACAGGTTGGGGGGACAAGTAGCAGTCAGTGTAGAGGGTTAGGTGCCGGAAAAAGGTGGTGGGGCTGGACAGAGTTAGGGGGTGGGTAGACTGATATGATCAGGCACATGCTGGGTCCTTTTACTAGAACATATATTTGCTATGAGAGGATGGTATAAAAAAAAATTGTGACAACTTACTGAGCTGTATAGTATATGTTTTGTGATGTTCTGCTGATTTAATAACCTTACTTGTAATGGTCAGGCCTGAGAGCTTTTTAAGCTAAAGCCACATGTTAATTAAACTAATTTTCATATTTGTCACTTATATTTTACATTAAAGTATAGTTTTGGCTTGAAGTCATTCAAATCCATCATTGCTTTACATTAAGGTACTAATTACCACGGCTTGTGTATCTTGATCTCTCATGAAATAAAAAGTCTGTATTTAGAGATAAAAGCTTTCTTACCTAGCCAAAGCACAATTTCTAAGATTAGCTATCTTTTTGCTTACTTAATGGATACACATTTTTCCACTAAATTCAAATGGTCTCTTTAAAGAAGCCATCAATCCATTCTCTGCCATGGCACAGTGGTTAGTGTTATTGTTTCATATGATTTGGACCATGGATTCTGTGATCACAGTTGTGCGAGAAAACACACATCTACGATCAATTTCTTTGACATGTGGGGGGACGCTCAGCACAGGGCAAGTCCGCCACACATGCCGGATCCCGCCCCCTCTCCCCCCACGGAGACATGCGAGAGCATCACACAGCGGCAATGCTTTCACATGTTTAGAGTAGTTCTCTGCCTGTGCAGCCTAACTGTGAAGGCAGATGGCTACCCACCATGTTAAGGGTCACAGCATCTGTGTGTGACTTCACGCAGCCACCGCGGCCTGCCCCGCAAGCAGTTTGGATATGCCTGCATTGTCCGGACCATGCTCCTAAAATGGAGCATCGATGCCCACAAAACACGGCATCAACACGCTGTTACTACTCCCCTCCATGTCTTAAACTGCGTTCTGAAGAGAATGCAGTTTGGGACCTTGCACATGCGCATACCGGTGTACGCACACATGGAGATTGCAGAAATAGCTTCATAGCAATTTTGGCACATCAGCATAAGGGTCTGAATCGGGCCCCCAAATTCACACTGGGGTATGTGAACCTGTTTGCGGAGCAATGGGAAAAATGCAACATTTGGAATGATGTAGTCTTCATTTAGCCTGGAGGTATGGAAAATTTGGAAAAAAATAATTCTACACATCAACAATAATTATACAATGACCTTTTCACCTCAAATGCAAATAAGAAAGTAGTAACATTTTTGGATTTAGGGATCTATGTGGAAGACAATCAATTGGAAACTCATACTCATATTAAAAGGTGTATTGTAACAATTTATTCAAAAGAAAAAACTACTGAAATTGTTCAACAACAGCAAACTTTATGAAACAAGCTTCAGAACTTAAAGAAAAAATTCTGAAAAAGGGTTACCAAGAAGCAGAATTAACTATACAGGAGATTACAAAGACATACAACAATTGGATAGAAATCTACTATTGGTACCCACTACCTAAATTGAAAAACAATAGGAAAAACAAGGATAAAGAAATCTCCTTTATCACATATTACATCAATCAATCAATCAATCAATCAATCAATCAAGAAAACTGGAAAATATCTTGAAAAATATTGGCCCATTCTATTAAAGGAATAATAATAATAGTAATAATAATAATAATAATAATAATAATAAAAAGCACCCTTCCAAGTAAACAGAATAATACACACAAAAAATCTTATATTAAAAAAAGAAATATAGAAAAAACCTGGATAAAAGAAGAAACAAAGGGTATTTTCAACTGTATAAAATGCAACGGAAGTAGAAACACAAAGTATAGAAATTGCAAAGTAAAAACAACCTTAGTCTTCAACTGAAAATAATAGGGAACACTAAATAAAGAAAATGTCATGTGAAAGTCAAGAGGTACAGTTTTGTACATGTTGCAGTGTCCATATGGCTACAATTTGTGGGAAGAACTATCAGATCACTAAAGACGAGAAATACTGAACACATTCAGAATATAAAAGAGAAATTGGATACCCATAGTGTCTCAGCACATTTTGCAGTATGTCAAAATAGCATCCCATCAGGGTTGAAATTTGTGGGAAGTAAGAAAATATCATACCATTGGAGAGGTAGAGATAAAATTATAGCAATATCAAAAGAAGAAGCAAAGTGCATCTGCTATCTAGAAACCATCTGCCACTAAGGGTTAAATATTGTTTTTTCTTTTTCTTACTAACCACACACTTTCATATCTTTACCTTCCACCCTACCTCTTTCTTCACCTTCCCATATCTAGATCTTGGTTATCCAAAACAAATTTGATCCTTTCAATAATGATTTTTTTTGTCACAAATACTGTAGGATAAGTATCCAAATACTTTACTTAAGTTTGATGATAGCTACGTACCTGTTTTTATGGGAATTTTGTTTTATTTAGTAAGGGTTTATAGCTGAGGTAGTTTAGTTTAGTTATTATGCCAGTTTGTTTGGGTTAGACTATCAGGGTAGTCAGGGGAGGGGTTTAGGTAGCCATATATTACTCTAGATTGAGATACATTTTCCCTATTTCCAGTTTTGATCCCAGGGTCCTGGCTGGCTAAGTATCCTGTATTTTGTCACCAATTTGATCATATTTCTTTCCTTTACCTGTGCCTTTTCTTTTCTTTCCTTCAATTTCTCCTTGCATTTTCTTTTCTGTTCATTTTCCTGTCAGTGTTTTCTTGAATTCACTTCACTTTCATTTTCACTGCCCTCTTGATTTATAAGGCAGTCTGCTGCATGCATTAATGCCCTTGCCATGCTGTCCCCCCCTTCCCCCAGCAGCCATTTGGTTGAAGTGGCCAGGCCCTTCTCCACGGTATCCCCTGTTAGCTCCAGGTGCCAATTAAGTAACATTATTTTATTAACCCATATGCTGCACTCCATAGCATTGTAATGCAAATTCCACACCTCTTTTCCCCATCCTTGCAGATGTCCAATCCCCATAGGTATTCTGTCTCTATGTCTGTTTACTAAGGAGCTTTGGGTTATTATCAGGCATTCCAGCCCCCATCACCTCCCCAAGTAGTTATTACACCAGAAGCAAATGCCCCAATTCCTACTGTTCCAGATCCTCTCCCTCCAACCTTGCCTGCTCCTCATGAGGTCCTTGCACAACCCTTCCTCGATCAGTGCCCCCACCTCCATAGATTGTTTCTGTGTTCCTCTGTGTTGTTGATTTTCCTGTTTCCCAGGGTAAAACATCAGAATTCATCCAGGGATATACAGGAGGTTTAGGTAACTGGTTGAGCTGATATGGCATCAATTCAAGTTGCAGTGGGTGCACTGCACAACATGAGACAAGCGACTGCTTTACAGGATGTTGTGGCAGAAACATCCACATCAGGATCAGTGAGCATGTTGTTCCTTCCTAGCACAGCATCCCCTCCTCTCTGTCTGATGATTCTTGGGGGGGAAATTTACTAAAGGTCCATTTTTATTGATTAAAAAAAATCAAAATCGATGTTGTACTTCCAGGGCCAAAACACACATTTGTTGATACTTAAAAATGAATATAAAAAAATCACCTGCTAGCAAATGTGTTTCTGCACTAGAAACCCAACATCAATTAAGATTGATTTTTAATTGATTTTTAAATCAATTAAAATAGATTAAAAAAATCAACTTTTTGTAAATTTTACTCTAGGGATTCTTCCTCATTAGGTGAGCCATATAAGATCCTAAAGATATTAACTCAGCAGTGCAAAATCCCTAGAAAATCTAGTATGCCTGCAGATTGTGATTAAACAGATATCATGGGGACACACTGTAGTTCTTTGCACATTGGGAAAGAAAGGTTCAAAGATACAGTATGTTCGCTATCACAGAAGAGTGAGGTAAAGTTTTAAAGCAGGCCAAGTACTAGATCTGGCTGTCAGGCATGTATGTCTTTAGATACTAGGCCAGGAAAATATCTAAACGTATTAAAATATTTGCAACTGATACACATCATATGCTTAGGATGTGGAAGTGTGACTGAAGTATGTTGAAGTATGACTAGAGGTAACACGACATTCTAGGCCAATATTGGAGTTCGTGTCAGGTACTGTAGGAAACAGACCTTTCTGACTTATCCGAGATGGGGAAATGCTATGCATTTAACAATGCACAGTACTGTAGGGAAACAAACTGTAGATACAAACATGCCTGCATACTCTGTGGGGGCAGTCATCCTACTAAAGACTGCAGTCATCCTACTAAAGACTGCAGTCATCCTAGTAGTTCAGCAGTAGATTATGGTGAGCAGCATGTATGTGGTAAATAAGGCTCCCTCTATTAATTGTGAAGTCATTTAGGGATAAAAGGATCTTTATCCTCTCAAGGTTTTCAGGAAGGTTTCCCTTTGCCTTTATCTTACAAGGTTTTGGTCGTTCCACTAAATTTTCTTGATATTGCTAGGGGTAAAGTTGCTGCAGAAGTTGGACTTGGGTGCATGTGCCACCCATTTACTTTACGCAAGGATTGTGGGTTTCTCCTTTAGCGGAAGTACCAAAGAAAGATGGGGGTAAAATACAGATTGGTACAGGATTTGTCTTTCCCAGAGCGGGGATTGGTGAATGAAGCACTAGATCCTTTGGTTTACCAGTCATTGAGTAGGTTTTGAGTTTGGTACAGGGATTTGGTAGAAGGGCATTGTTGTTTAAAGAGGAAATTTAATCTGCCTTTAGGCTGGTGCCACTTCACCCTGATTATTTTGAGTATATGGGTTTTCAGGTTGAGGACCCTTGTTTCATAGATAAGATTTATTACTGGACTGCTCAATCTCCCGTGCTTTCTTTGAGTGTTTTACTTCCCTTTTACTATGGTGCATTCAGGCAAGTATGCTGCAGATAGGCATTGCCCAGTACCAGGACAATTTCCTGTTGGTGGTGCCGACCTATAGTGAAGTTTGTAAGGAATTATTATTTTAAGTCCAAGCTCTTTTTTCTTACATAGGAGTGCCTATTATGCAGGAAAAGATAGAGGGTGCCACAATATGGTTGTATTATTCAGGTATCAAGATTGCTACCTCTTTAGGAGTTTTCCGATTGACTTTAGATAAGATTTGTCTCTTGGGAGAGCTGCTTGAGAATTTTGTTGCAATAAATTAGGTTACACTTAACCAATTGCAGTTGCAATTGGGGTTAGTAAATTTTGTCTGTTGTGTTATTTCTATGGGCAAAATATTTTGTAACTCTGTAGGTTGGAAAGGGTCATAGCAGGGGTTAAGAGGCATCATCATCTGACTTAAGTCTCTCTAGACTTGAAGGATGATTATAACTTTGTCAGGAATTCCCATACAATTTTAAGGTTAGAATTTGGCTGCCACCTCTGGTGGCCAAAACTCAGCTCCAGTTATTTACAGATGCATCAGGTTCCTTGGGTTTCTGTGATTTTTTTTGGAAGGGTAACGGTGTGCTGAGGCTTGGCCTGATGAGTGGAGGGTGCAAAGTTTAACCGCAAATATGCTGCTGTTTGAGCTTTTCCCAACTGTGGTGTTAGTTGAGCCTTGGGCATTTAGACTAAATAATCAGTGGATTGCTTGTTGGCGTGACAACTTAGGTGTAATTCATACCATCAATTACCAGAGGTCTAAATCTGCGCCAGACTTGTGGTTACTAAGATATTTAACTTTGCTGTGTTTACATCGGAATATCGATTTACAGGCTTGGCATGTTCCAGGAGTTCATAACAAGATAGCTGATGCTTTGTCTCATTTTTTATGCAATTCTAAGTGATTTTCCTTGTCCTATCCATGAATGATAGATAATCAAGCAGGCATTGAATACTTGCTCAAATGACTTTGGCTCTAGGCACACTGAAGGTTTATTCTGCAACTTGGAGTAATTGGCATTGTTTCCTCGTATCAAGGTATTGGAAGGTCAGATGGTTCATGACTGCATGTTGGAGCTTGTTGGAGTTGGCATGAGCTAGGGTGTTTAAAAGCAGCAATGTCAACAGCTTTATCCGGTATTTATTTTGTTTGTATTTGCATGGTTCGGTTGCAATGACCAAACCATTCTTACTCTCCAAAGCTTTGAAGGGATGGGCACATGAGCAGTCAGGTCCGAGTAACAACCACAGGTTTATTGCATGCATTTCACTTGCTGAAGACTTTACCAAAGGCAGAAAGACCCACAAACAAGCAGCAACTGAAAACATCTGCAATAAAGGCCTGGAAAAGCAAAACAAAGGAGGAAACCCAGCATTTGGTGATGTCTATGGGTTCCAGACTTCAGGCAGTCATTGTCTGTAAAGGATTCTCAACACAGTATTAAAAATAACCATTTTAATTATGATTTTTCCAATTTGAGCCCCTGCAAACAGGGGACTGTGTATATAAATGATTGCAATTCCTTATTTTTCAAACAATAATTATGCTCATCTCCTTGAGTTAAAGCTGAAAATCTGCACTTCAATTGCATCTTCAGTGTTTAATTTTATATCAATTGTAGTGGCTTACTGAACTAAATTTAGGAAAATTGTGTCAATGTCCAAATATAAATAGACCTAACTGTATGCTTTTTGAACTGTTTTGCCACATTGCTTTTTAACTATTAATTCCAAGTTTAGACTTTGATATACTTCAGCAGTCACAGTGTCATAAATTGTCTAGACTTTGGAATTCAGAATATATCAACAGTATTATAAGCAAAGATTGCATGTATTTTTTATATTTACATTTATATCTATAGTTATTACAATAAATTGAGTCCTTAGAGTATATTAATTATTGTCTGATAACCTATAAAGTTCTATAGTATTTGTCCAACTCTTCCCCTTTCCTAAATACTTCACTACCCTATCACGCCACATACATTATACTGACAAGATTTTGCTCTAAGGAATACAGTACAAATCACATTAATCCTTCCAAACAAGAAAAGGAACCTTGGGCCTAATTCAGATCTGATCGCTAGCAGGCGATTTTTGCACTGCTGCGAACATATAGTTGCCGCCTACAGGAGGAGGGTATTTTAGCTGTGCAAGTGTGCGAATGCATGTGTAGAAGAACTGCACAAACAGATTGTGTGTAGTGTCTGCACAGCCCAGGACTTACTCAGCCACTGCGATCGCTTCAGCCTGTTCAGGGCCAGAACTTGACATCAGACACCCGCCCTGTAAACGCATGGACACGCCTGAGTTTTTCCAAGCACTTCCAGAAAACGGTCAGTTGCCACCCACAAATGCCTTCTCCCTGTCAATCTCCTTGCAAACTCACTTGCGACTGGATTCTTCTCACAAACCCATCGCTGAGTGGCGATCCGCTTTGTACCCGTGCGACACGCCTGCGCATTGTGGTGTATATGCATGCGCAGTTTAGACCTGATCGCCCTCTGTATGAAAATGCAGCTTAGCGATCAGGTCTGAATTAGCCCCCTTGTTTCTTCCTAAATCTGTTGTCAACCCCTATATTACCCTACATACCGGCACTGAGCAGATAGATCCACCTAGGGGCATATTAAGAGAGGATGGGGCCTGTGTGCAGTCTCCAACCGGGGATGGTAGTGTCATGGTTCTGGGAACTAGTAGACTCTAGAGTGGTAGTAGAGTCTAATGCACATGTACAGGATTCTGGGAAAATGCTACAATGGCCATTTTCCTGGTGATTCCCCCCTGTCGTGCATGTGGAAATCTTCAGGAAAATGGCACACCTTGTGCAAAGGTGACTTAAATAGCACCTCAGTCAACTTGATTTAACCATTTGTTCTCAGCCATGGATATCCTTAATTTCTGGACTGTTAGGGTGCTTTGAGGACAGAGTTTGGGAATCACTGATTTATATGGTACTTCAGTGGAGAAGCATATTTCTATGCCCACTTTGCCTCATGTAAAGCACACACAAGGACCAGACTTAATAATGACAGATTGATATCCCCTCACTTGTACAATTAATTTGATGTAATAAATTACACTATATCAAGCAGTTTAGGGAGAAAATTTACAACATTTTAATTACTAAAATGAGTGATTCCAATTTGGTAGGAGACATCTACACTTTTTACCTTTTCAGGTTTATCCCACCATCTGTACTTAGGTGCACTTCTCAGTGATGGAACTAGCTGCGGCGCAGCCGAAACAGTACATTGCACAGGGGCCCACCGCTGTTAAGGGGCCTACAGCAGGCAGCTTTATAATGAGTCAAACAGACTAATTGTTACACTGCTGGGCCGCTCTGTGGGCTGTGACTAAGAGACTCCCGGGGATGCGTTTCAATTGAAGGTCAGTAGGAGGGGCAAGTGGAGCTCCCCTTTCATCTCTCCCAAGCTCCTTCCCCTTGCTTCCTGAGTGACTGCTGGGAACTGGGCAGGCTAGCTGGTGCTGATGGAGAGGCAGTGCTGCAGGGGATTACATCACGGACAGGAGGATAGGATGGGGGAACAGCCCTGCCCCTGCATGCAGAGACAGCCAAGCCCATCTCACAATCAACCCATGCTGATCTGATGTGGAGCTGGCCCCAGAAGTAATGTAAGTACACTTTTAAATGTCACTGCCTGCAGCAACCTTACTACTTTTATCCACTGTCTCCCCAGTCACCCACTAGTCACCCACCAGTCACCCACTATATCCCTATTACCCACTATCCCCCTGCTACTCACTATCACCCTCTCATTATCACCCTGTCACCCTCTGTCACCCACTATCTCCCTGTCACCCACTATCACCGTCACCCTATCCTTGTCACTACAATCACCATGTCACACTTTCTCTGCTACCCTCTATCTCCATGTCACCCACTATCTCTAAGCCACCCTATCTTTGTCACCCAATATCTTCCTGTGACCCACTCCCTCCCTGTCACCTTCTCCCTGTCAATCACTATCTACATGTCACCCACTATCTCCCTGTCACCCTCTATCTCCCTGTCACCTACTATCTCCATGTCACCCTCTCCCTGTCAACCAAAATCATCCTGTCACTCACTATCTCCCTGTCACCCTCTCCCCATCACTCACATTCATCCTGTCACCCTCTTGGGGAACTGCAGTAGCTTCTTTTTGGAAACAATTGCAAGGTACAGCATTATAGTAAAAGTCTTACATAACAACATTTAAGAAATAAAATAGAAAGACATAACATAGGTATTGCCAATAGCGTATACATATACATGTCCTTAATTATTATACTAACGGACCAGCAAACAGCTCTCCTCATAACAGAGGAGGTGTTCCCCAAGAGCAGAGACTATGCATGCACCTACATATGTGCTGTGCAGACCATTTACTGTAGATGCACCATTGCAAATTAGGACATGAAATGATGTGAAATGTATCAGTGATATCAAATGTATCACGGCAAGTTGCTCACCTAAATACAGATTGAGTGACTTTATAAAACATAAACCACAATAAAGGATAAAGCCTTACACCGACACCACCATAAACATGTCCATACTGTAGATTCTTGCCACCATGATTGTTCAAAGTAATAGAGTCCCACTATGTATAAGGACCATAAAACAAAGAAAGGACTAATGTGAGTATTGCTCTTGGAGAAATATTCCATGAACTGGGGGCAGATGTATTAAGCCTGGTGAAGTGATAAAGTGGAAGGTGATAAAGTACCAGCCAATCAGCTCCTAACTGGGTTATAAAAATGACAGTTAGGAGCTGACTTGCTCGGGCATTATCACCTTCCGCTCTATCACTTCACCAGGCTTAATAAATCTGCCCCTGTGCCTGAGGAGTCTAAGGGGTATATGCAATTGCGGTCGAATTTCCGAAATTGTCGAATTTAGGGAATTTTTCGCCAAAAAAAAAAAATCGACAATGCAATTCAGTACTTTCCGACAAAAAAAACGGACTTTCAAAATTCGACTTTTTGAAATTCGACTTTTGACAAATTCGACTTTTTTGCAATGATACACATGCTGCAATTCGACCAAAGTCTATTCAATTCAAGTTTGGAAATTCGACAACAGTGCTTTTAGACAGTAAATTCGTCATTTTCAATCCGCCACACTTTGGAGGGTGAAACCAATAAAAAAAAATTTAAAACATGTTTTTTTTGGTGTTTTATTTTTTGGTAATAGCATATCTATTTATATTAGAAGGGATTAGGTACTTGGTTTGTCTTTTTTTGGAGGCACAAGTATTATTTATATATTTTTTAAAATATATATATATTTTTTTATAGCTGGAACGGTAAAATCAAGGAAAAAAATGGCGTGGGGTTCCCCCTCCAAAGCATAACCAGCCTCGGGCTCTTCGAGCTGGTCCTGGTTCTAAAAATGCTGGGGAAAATTTGACAGCGGATCCCCCGTATTTTTAAAACCAGCACCGGGCTCTGCGCCTGATGCTGGTGCAAAAAATACGGGGGACAAAAAGAGTAGGGGTCCCCCGTATTTTATACACTAGCATCGGGCTCCACTAGCTGGACAGATAATGCCACAGCCGGGGGTCACTTTTATACAGCGCCCTGCGGCCGTGGCATTAAATATCTAACTAGTCACCCCTGGCCGGGGTACCCTGGGGGAGTGGGGACCCCTTCAATCAAGGGGTCCCCCCCCAGCCACCCAAGGGCCAGGGATGAAGCCCGAGGCTGTCCCCCCCATCCAAGGGCTGCGGATGGGAGGCTGATAGCCTTGAGAAAAATGTCAGAATATTGTTTTTTCCAGTAGTACTACAAGTCCCAGCAAGCCTCCCCGCAAGCTGGTACTTGGAGAACCACAAGTACCAGCATGCGGGAGAAAAACGGGCCCGCTGGTACCTGTAGTACTACTGGAAAAAAATACCCAAATAAAAACAGGACACACACACCGTGACAAGTACAACTTTATTACATACTGCCGACACACACATACTTACCTATGTTGACACGCCGACTGCCACAGTCTCCGACGATACGAGGGTACCTGTTAAAAAATTATACTCACCTTCCAGCGTCCAGAGATAAATCCACGTCCAGAGTATAATCCAGGTACTTGGCAAAATAACAAAACGCAAAAACCCATGCCAGCGGACTGAAAGGGGTCCCATGTTGACACATGAGACCCCTTTCCCCGAATGCAGAGACTTCTACGTGACAGCTGTCACTGAAAGGTCTCTTCAGCCAATCAGCGAGTGCAACGTCCTTGCACTCTGCTGATTGGCTCTGCGCGTCTGAGCTCAGACAGCGCATCGCAAAGCCTCTCCATTATATTCAATGGTGGGAACCTTGCGGTTAGCGGTGGGGTCACCCGCCGGTCAGCGGCTGACCGCGGGTAACCCCCCCGCTGACGGCAAAGTTCCCACAGTTCCTCACAGCACAGACAGCGCACAGCCAATCAGGTGAGCGCCACGTAGTAGCGCTTCCTGATTGGCTGAAGGGACCTCAGTGACAGGAGTCACGTGGTCCCGGCACATTCGGGGAAAGGGGTCTCATGTGTCAATATGGGACCCCTTTCAGTCCGCAGGATCGGGTCATTGCGTTTTTTTTTTTTGCCAAGTACCTGGATTATTTTCTGGACGTGGATGTATCTCTGGACGCTGGAAGGTGAGTATAATTATCTTTTATTTTCAGGTATCTGTGGATTCTACTTGGAGAAGAGGACCGACTGCTTCGTGTCAACATAGGTAAGTATGTGTGTGTCGGCAGTATGTAATAAAGTTGTACTTGTCACGGTGTGTGTGTCCTGTTTTTATCTGGGTATTTTTTTTCCAGTAGTACTACAGGTACCAGCGGGCCCGTTTTTCTCCCGCATGCTGGTACTTGTGGTTCTCCAAGTACCAGCTTGCGGGGGAGGCTTGCTGGGACTTGTAGTACTACTGGAAAAAACAATATTCTGACATTTTTCTCAAGGCTATCAGCCTCCCATCCGCAGCCCTTGGATGGGGGGGACAGCCTCGGGCTTCATCCCTGGCCCTTGGGTGGCTGGGGGGGGACCCCTTGATTGAAGGGGTCCCCACTCCCCCAGGGTACCCCGGCCAGGGGTGACTAGTTGGATATTTAATGCCACGGCCGCAGGGCACTGTATAAAAGTGACCCCCGGCTGTGGCATTATCTGTCCAGCTAGTGGAGCCCGATGCTGGTCTAAAAAATATGGGGGACCCCTACTCATTTTGTCCCCCGTATTTTTTGCACCAGCATCAGGCGCAGAGCCCGGTGCTGGTTTTAAAAATACGGGGGATCCGCTGTCAATTTTGACCCTGGATTTTTAAAACCAGGACCAGCTCGAAGAGCCCGAGGCTGGTTATGCTTTGGAGGGGGGACCCCACGCCATTTTTTTCCGGGTTTTTCCCGTTTTTTTAATTTGCGGCAAAATCCGGCAAATCGGCCGTTTTTCGCCCGCGGGACTGTCGAATCCGTTTTTCATTGAATATGGTGAATTCCGGCAGCCACCTGCCGGAATTCACCTGTCAAATTGTGTCGAATTAAAAAGCGGCGATAATTTGCCGCGATTCGCCGTGAATTGCATATACCCCTAAGTGGGAGATTCAAATGTTTGAAAAGTCGGTTGGGTGTCTGTTTTTTCCTGTCTATTAGATAGGAAAAAACAGACTCCCAACTGACTTTTCAAACATTTGAATCTCCCCCTAAGGGTCTAATTCAGACTTTATTGCACCTCAGAAAATTTGCAGAGGTTTGCGATCAGATAGTCGCCGCCCAGCCAGAGTGAAAACCCGCCCCATGCAAATGTGCGTATGCCATGCAAAAAGATTTTCAAACGCCGATCAACTTTAAATCCGTTCACAATTCACTCACCACTGAATGATTTTTCCAGTATGTGAAGTCTGTGCGTAGGCTAGGACTTACTCCTAAAGTGAGAAAAAAACAGGCTGATTGGACCGGAGTACATGTCACTCACCCACCCTGTAAATGCTTGGGAATTTCTGTGTTCTGACACTCCCAGAAAATGGGCAATTACCACCCCCAAACGCCCGCTTCCTGTCAATCAATCTGCGAATGCCTAGCGATAAAAAAAATGCAGGATTTTTTTGCAGTTTGGCCATGCGATTACGCATTATGGGGGTCATTCCGAGTTGATCGTAGCTGTGCTAAATTTAGCACAGCTACGATCATCTTCCCTGACATGCGGGGGGACGCCCAGCACAGGGCTAGTTCGCCCCGCATGTCAGTGCCAGCTCCCCCCCCCCGCAACAAATACAAAAGCATCGCACAGTGGCAATGCTCTTGTATTTGTGGAGTAACTCCCGGCCAGCGGAGCTCCTGCGGCTGGCCGGGAGTTGTGTGTCACTGCTGCTGGCTGCAGCGGCTGCGTGAGATGTCACGCAGCCCGCCGCGGCACGCCCCCCAGCAGTCTGGCCACGCCTGCATTGGCCGGACCGAGCCTACTAAGCGGTGGCTTAACGTCGCCATTCAGCCCCCTCCCACCCAGCGGCCGCCTCTGTCTCAGAGACGATCGCTAGCAGCGATGATTGCCATGCGCCGGCGCACTGCGGTGCCGGCGCATGCGCAGTTCTGACCCGATCGCTGAGCTGCGACAAACTGCAGCGAGCGATCGGGTCGGAATGACCCCCCATGATTGGTACGCATGCGCAGTCATTCAATAATCGGCTTTGCGATTTTGCACAACAGTGATCAGGTCTGGATTAGGACTAAAGTACTGAACATCAGAGAGAAATAAAGTAGGCTAAACAGCTCCTAACGTCCATGTTGAAGGCTGTGTTTGAAAAATGACAGTTATGAGCTGGTTGATTGGTACTTTATCTCTGTCCACTTTTCTATCTCCAAGGCATAGTACATAGACCCTTATGTAAATCATGTACTCATGGAAAAAATACAGTATAAAATGTAAATATTCATTTTAACGAATCCTTTGAGAACTTATGGAATAAAACAACAAGATGTGTGACCATTTATACTATGCAATTGTTCCACTGTTTAATAGGTCATCACTATTTTCTACAGTGCATTTGTCTATTTGTCTAAATTTGCAGCAGTACACAGATTTTTTTAGTTTTTTACTTGAAGCCCGAGGTGCGGTGCTCCATCACCCAGTGTCTGTGACCAAACGTGTTGGGGGCATAGGTTCTTGGACCCTCTCCAAAAGGAGAAGGGCCCCGTTACTCCCCTACCCCTCAGAGCCAAAAGGCCTACTGAGGGGAAAAAGGGACTGTGGGTCCCCCCTTGCCGAAGCGCAGAGGGACCCTCGTGTGTCCCCAGGGTTGGCCGAGGCTTCCCCCTGGGGACCGAAAACTGCGTCTGGTCCTCCCCCCATGGAGAGGACCTCAGCAACGTAGGAGAGTGGGTGGCCCATAAGGGTCTCACCTAAACCCCAAACAAAAAACCGTGTACGTGACAAACTAAACAAAAATAAGTGCTGTGCGTCTATAAATAAATAAGCCCCAGCCAAAAGGCCGGGGGGGGGGGGGGGGGGGTATAAAAATTGTCCTTGCCCTAGCCAAAAGGCCAGGGCAAAGGATAAGGTGCAACAGAAGTTGGGAGTGTGACTGTGCTCGTGCCGTCAAGTGCAAAGGTTCCCGAAATACCTGTGCATTTTGAGGCACCCCTGGGTCTCCCCAGGGGCACATATCAACAGTACACAGATGGGCCTGATTAAGAAGTGAATGGCAGTCACACAACCACTGCGTACAAAGATGTGATATTATGCAAAAGCATAGCTCCCAACATGACCCTCTCCAGGAGGGATAGAATGCTCTGCTTCTGGATTTTTCTCTTAATGTATGATTGGAAGCACCTGTTTTGAACAGGTTAGTGGATAAGAAAAGTGTTTCAGCACAGGTGATGGAAATCATAAATTAAGAGGGAAAGTCCAGGAGCAGAGTATTCTGTCCCTCCTGGAGAGGGTCATGTTGGGAGGTATGCAAAAGCCATAGGAGGTGTCTTCAGTAGAAGTTATCCACTGTTAGATTCTATGATCCATTGCTGCATGTGAAGACACAGCATTGGATAACCATTCGGCAGGCATCAGCATAAGGTTACTCAGAATGGCCATCAGAACTCTACAGCAGGGGCAAGTAAAACTGCGTTTGAAGATGCAGACACTGGCCTCTGCACGCAAACAGAATGTGTTTTGTTAAACACTCTCTATCACAGCCCCACTCCCAAATGGCTGCAGCCTCTCAAACAGTCTGCTGCATTCAGGGTACTGTGACACGGCCAAGTTAGAACATAAAGGCCCAGATTTCTCAGGCCTTGGAGAGTGATAATTTACACGATGATAAAGTACCAGTCAATCAGCTCATGACTGTCATGTTACAGATGATTGGTTGGTACTTTATCACAATGCAATTTATCACTCTCCAAGACTTGATAAATCTGGGCAATAGGTTATTACGTAGGATTATTGGAGGATAGTGATCCAATTTGCATGAAATGTAAACAGGACATCCTTTGACAAAAAAATAATTTAGTCATTAAAACCACAAAGTTGAAGAGCTGTAATGAAGGATCATGGGAGAGGATATAGTTTACGCTTATTTGAGTAAAAATTGATATGCTGTAAAGGATTCACCTCTGTATAAGCCCCTATGGTATATTCATTTTCTCTTTTCTGGTCATTATTGTGCCATGAGTTTCCCTGGCTGTAAACCAAGAAGATCAGTGATATAAATTGTATTACCCCAACATTTACCTTGCTGGTGGCCATAAAAATAGTTGCCTACCTGGAAATGGATGTGGATCACAATGTTCCCTCATTTATCTACCATTTGTTTTTCAGAGAGGGAATAATATCTATTTATTAACATTTATTTATATAGCGGCAGCATATTGTTTTGTGCTTACATATGGTCGGATACACATTTCATGTCTTGAATAAAAAGGAAAAATGAACTGCCCAAACACGAAACACGGTCAGTGCTTCACAATTGTCAGTGTTCTGTTCACTGGAAACAAAAACATGGTGCTGTGCTGTAGCTCAGTCTCAGAAGCTTTCAAACTGTTTTGTCAGCTTAAGAGTGTAATCAAATTGTCCCATAGGTGCTTAAATGCCATCTGATCACTCAACACTGCTTGCAATGAGTTTATAGAGCTAGATTGTAACAAAAGATTGATGTTTCAATATCACACTTGAAAACAGTTGAGTTAGAACAAAACCTTTCCTGTTTTCACAAAATAAAACACTTTTCATCTTGTCCCTTGTGAGTCTATCTTCAGGACATCCGAAGTCACTCAGAAAGATCATTTTTTGTTGTTGGTAAGGATGACATAAAGTATCGCTCACTTTCTGCAATAATGATCTTGATGAATCTAAGACAAGTGACAAGTTGCTCAAGCGCTCTCTGTAGTGGGATTCTGAATTTTGATGTACAGTATATTACACTGGATACTGTATTTTTTATGTATCTGAGTGTGCATTTACTGAGTATGATTCATATATACTATACCATGTGTACTGCTTATTGTTTCTGAGAGAGGCACAAATAGAGACATAAAGAATGATGAAGAAATGAAGAGAATGAAAGTGAATAAGAAATTATATGTAGACAGAGATTAAGATAGTCATTACTTGAACCTCTGTGAAAAGGACATATTAGGTACTCAACATTTATGCTGCTTAAAAGTGTAAAGCATGCAAACCAGGATACCGTACTTACATCAGTTGGAACCAGTCAGTGCAAGAAGCATTGCTAACTATAAGGGGGTTATTCAGAGTTGTTAGCAATCCAAAAAAGTTAGCAATTGGGCAAAACCATGTTGCACTGTAGGCGAGGCAGATGTAACATGTGCAGAGATATTTCGATTTTGGTTGGTTATATTGTTTCTGTGCAGGGTAAATACTGGCTGCTTTTTTTTTTCCCACTGCAATTTAGATTTCAGGGATTAATTCCTTCTCTAATGGGCAAAACCATGTGCACTGCAGGTGGGGCAGATATAACATGTGCAGAGAGAGTTAGATTTGGGTGGGTTATATTGTTTGGGTGTAGTATGGTATGCCGGCCGCCGGGATTCCGACCACTGGCATATCGACAGCTGGGCGAGCGCAAATGAGCCCCTTGCAGGCTCGCTGCACTCACCACACTGCGGGCACAGTGGCGTGCTATGCACGCCACACTATTTATTCTCCCTCCAGGGGGGTTGTGGACCCCCAAGAGAGAGAATAGTTGTTGGTATGCCGGGTGTCAGGATTCCGGTGCCGGTATACTGAGCGCCGGGATCCCAACAGCCAGCATACTGAATACCACCCATATTGTTTCTGTGCAGGGTAAATACTGGCTGCTTTATTTTTGCATTGCAATTTAGATTTCAGTTTGAACACAGCCTACCTAAATCTAACTCTCTCTGCACATGTTATATCTGCCCCACCAGCACTGCACATGGTTTTGCCCATTAAAAAAAAAATTGCTGCTGCGATCAGGTCTGAATTAGGCCCTCAGTTTGAACACATGCCACTCAAATCTAACTCTCTACACATGTTAAATATGCTCCATCTGCAGTGCAACATGGTTTTGTCCAATTATTAACTTTTTTGGTTTGCTAACATTTCTGAATAACCCCCTAAATCTTAATAATTCAGCATTGGTATTTGTTCACTCACTAGAGCAAACTGCACAAAAATAGCCAGTATTAACTAGAGATGAGCGCCGGAAATTTTTCGGGTTTTGTGTTTTGGTTTTGGGTTCGGTTCCGCGGCCGTGTTTTGGGTTCGACCGCGTTTTGGCAAAACCTCACCGAATTTTTTTTGTCGGATTCGGGTGTGTTTTGGATTCGGGTGTTTTTTTAAAAAAACCCTAAAAAACAGCTTAAATCATAGAATTTGGGGGTAATTTTGATCCCAAAGTATTATTAACCTCAAAAAACATAATTTACACTCATTTTCAGCCTATTCTGAACACATCACACCTCACAATATTATTTTTAGTCCTAAAATTTGCACCGAGGTCGCTGTGTGAGTAAGATAAGCGACCCTAGTGGCCGACACAAACACCGGGCCCATCTAGGAGTGGCACTGCAGTGTCACGCAGGATGGCCCTTCCAAAAAACCCTCCCCAAACAGCACATGACGCAAAGAAAAAAAGAGGCGCAATGAGGTAGCTGACTGTGTGAGTAAGATTAGCGACCCTAGTGGCCGACACAAACACCGGGCACATCTAGGAGTGGCACTGCAGTGTCACGCAGGATGTCCCTTCCAAAAAACCCTCCCCAAACAGCACATGACGCAAAGAAAAAAAGAGGCGCAATGAGGTAGCTGTGTGAGTAAGATTAGCGACCCTAGTGGCCGACACAAACACCGGGCCCATCTAGGAGTGGCACTGCAGTGTCACGCAGGATGTCCCTTCCAAAAAACCCTCCCCAATCAGCACATGATGCAAAGAAAAAGAAAAGAAAAAAGAGGTGCAAGATGGAATTATCCTTGGGCCCTCCCACCCACCCTTATGTTGTATAAACAAAACAGGACATGCACACTTTAACCAACCCATCATTTCAGTGACAGGGTCTGCCACACGACTGTGACTGATATGACGGGTTGGTTTGGACCCCCCCCAAAAAAGAAGCAATTAATCTCTCCTTGCACAAACTGGCTCTACAGAGGCAAGATGTCCACCTCATCTTCACCCTCCGATATATCACCGTGTACATCCCCCTCCTCACAGATTATCAATTCGTCCCCACTGGAATCCACCATCTCAGCTCCCTGTGTACTTTGTGGAGGCAATTGCTGCTGGTCAATGTCTCCGCGGAGGAATTGATTATAATTCATTTTAATGAACATCATCTTCTCCACATTTTCTGGATGTAACCTCGTACGCCGATTGCTGACAAGGTGAGCGGCGGCACTAAACACTCTTTCGGAGTACACACTTGTGGGAGGGCAACTTAGGTAGAATAAAGCCAGTTTGTGCAAGGGCCTCCAAATTGCCTCTTTTTCCTGCCAGTATAAGTACGGACTGTGTGACGTGCCTACTTGGATGTGGTCACTCATATAATCCTCCACCATTCTATCAATGTTGAGAGAATCATATGCAGTGACAGTAGACGACATGTCCGTAATCGTTGTCAGGTCCTTCAGTCCGGACCAGATGTCAGCATCAGCAGTCGCTCCAGACTGCCCTGCATCACCGCCAGCGGGTGGGCTCGGAATTCTGAGCCTTTTCCTCGCACCCCCAGTTGCGGGAGAATGTGAAGGAGGAGATGTTGACAGGTCGCGTTCCGCTTGACTTGACAATTTTGTCACCAGCAGGTCTTTCAACCCCAGCAGACCTGTGTCTGCCGGAAAGAGAGATCCAAGGTAGGCTTTAAATCTAGGATCGAGCACGGTGGCCAAAATGTAGTGCTCTGATTTCAACAGATTGACCACCCGTGAATCCTTGTTAAGCGAATTAAGGGCTGCATCCACAAGTCCCACATGCCTAGCGGAATCGCTCCGTGTTAGCTCCTTCTTCAATGCCTCCAGCTTCTTCTGCAAAAGCCTGATGAGGGGAATGACCTGACTCAGGCTGGCAGTGTCTGAACTGACTTCACGTGTGGCAAGTTCAAAGGGCATCAGAACCTTGCACAACGTTGAAATCATTCTCCACTGCACTTGAGACAGGTGCATTCCATCTCCTATATCGTGCTCAATTGTATAGGCTTGAATGGCCTTTTGCTGCTCCTCCAACCTCTGAAGCATATAGAGGGTTGAATTCCACCTCGTTACCACTTCTTGCTTCAGATGATGGCAGGGCAGGTTCAGTAGTTTTTGGTGGTGCTCCAGTCTTCTGTACGTGGTGCCTGTACGCCGAAAGTGTCCCGCAATTTTTCTGGCCACCGACAGCATCTCTTGCACGCCCCTGTCGTTTTTTAAAAAATTCTGCACCACCAAATTCAAGGTATGTGCAAAACATGGGACGTGCTGGAATTTGCCCATATTTAATGCACACACAATATTGCTGGCGTTGTCCGATGCCACAAATCCACAGGAGAGTCCAATTGGGGTAAGCCATTCCGCGATGATCTTCCTCAGTTGCCGTAAGAGGTTTTCAGCTGTGTGCGTATTCTGGAAAGCGGTGATACAAAGCGTAGCCTGCCTAGGAAAGAGTTGGCGTTTGCGAGATGCTGCTACTGGTGCCGCCGCTGCTGTTCTTGCGGCGGGAGTCCATACATCTACCCAGTGGGCTGTCACAGTCATATAGTCCTGACCCTGCCCTGCTCCACTTGTCCACATGTCCGTGGTTAAGTGGACATTGGGTACAACTGCATTTTTTAGGAGACTGGTGAGTCTTTTTCTGACGTCCGTGTACATTCTCGGTATCGCCTGCCTAGAGAAGTGGAACCTAGATGGTATTTGGTAACGGGGGCACACTGCCTCAATAAATTGTCTAGTTCCCTGTGAACTAACGGCGGATACCGGACGCACGTCTAACACCAACATAGTTGTCAAGGACACAGTTATCCGCTTTGCAGTAGGATGACTGCTGTGATATTTCATCTTCCTCGCAAAGGACTGTTGAACAGTCAATTGCTTACTGGAAGTAGTACAAGTGGGCTTACGACTTCCCCTCTGGGATGACCATCGACTCCCAGCGGCAACAACAGCAGCGCCAGCAGCAGTAGGCGTTACACGCAAGGATGCATCGGAGGAATCCCAGGCAGGAAAGGACTCGTCAGACTTGCCAGTGACATGGCCTGCAGGACTATTGGCATTCCTGGGGAAGGAGGAAATTGACACTGAGGGAGTTGGTGGGGTGGTTTGCGTGAGCTTGGTTACAAGAGGAAGGGATTTACTGGTCAGTGGACTGCTTCCGCTGTCACCCAAAGTTTTTGAACTTGTCACTGACTTATTATGAATGCGCTGCAGGTGACGTATAAGGGAGGATGTTCCGAGGTGGTTAACGTCCTTACCCCTACTTATTACAGCTTGACAAAGGGAACACACGGCTTGACACCTGTTGTCCGCATTTCTGGTGAAATACCTCCACACCGAAGAGCTGATTTTTTTGGTATTTTCACCTGGCATGTCAACGGCCATATTCCTCCCACGGACAACAGGTGTCTCCCCGGGTGCCTGACTTAAACAAACCACCTCACCATCAGAATCCTCCTGGTCAATTTCCTCCCCAGCGCCAGCAACACCCATATCCTCCTCATCCTGGTGTACTTCAACACTGACATCTTCAATCTGACTATCAGGAACTGGACTGCGGGTGCTCCTTCCAGCACTTGCAGGGGGCATGCAAATAGTGGAAGGCGCATGCTCTTCACGTCCAGTGTTGGGAAGGTCAGGCATCGCAAACGACACAATTGGACTCTCCTTGTGGATTTGGGATTTCAAAGAACGCACAGTTCTTTGCGGTGCTTTTGCCAGCTTGAGTCTTTTCAGTTTTCTAGCGAGAGGCTGAGTGCTTCCATCCTCATGTGAAGCTGAACCACTAGCCATGAACATAGGCCAGGGCCTCAGCCGTTCCTTGCCACTCCGTGTGGTAAATGGCATATTGGCAAGTTTACGCTTCTCCTCCGACAATTTTATTTTAGGTTTTGGAGTCCTTTTTTTTCTGATATTTGGTGTTTTGGATTTGACATGCTCTGTACTATGACATTGGGCATCGGCCTTGGCAGACGACGTTGCTGGCATTTCATCGTCTCGGCCATGACTAGTGGCAGCAGCTTCAGCACGAGGTGGAAGTGGATCTTGATCTTTCCCTAATTTTGGAACCTCAACTTTTTTGTTCTCCATATTTTATAGGCAGAACTAAAAGGCACCTCAGGTAAACAATGGAGATGGATGGATTGGATAGTTTACTAGTATACAATTATGGACGGACTGCCACGGTTAGGTGGTATAAAAAAACCACGGTTAGGTGGTATATATTATAATAATAATACAATTATGGATGGACGGACTGCCTGCCGACTGCCGACACAGAGGTAGCCACAGCCGTGAACTACCGCACTGTACACTGGTTGATAAAGAGATAGTAGTATACTCGTAACAACTAGTATGACACTATGACGACGGTATAAAGAATGAAAAAAAAACCACGGTTAGGTGGTATATATTATAATAATAATACAATTATGGATGGACGGACTGCCTGCCGACTGCCGACACAGAGGTAGCCACAGCCGTGAACTACCGCACTGTACACTGGTTGATAAAGAGATAGTAGTATACTCGTAACAACTAGTATGACACTATGACGACGGTATAAAGAATGAAAAAAAAACCACGGTTAGGTGGTATATATTATAATAATAATACAATTATGGATGGACGGACTGCCTGCCGACTGCCGACACAGAGGTAGCCACAGCCGTGAACTACCGCACTGTACACTGGTTGATAAAGAGATAGTAGTATACTCGTAACAACTAGTATGACACTATGACGACGGTATAAAGAATGAAAAAAAAACCACGGTTAGGTGGTATATATTATAATAATAATACAATTATGGATGGACGGACTGCCTGCCGACTGCCGACACAGAGGTAGCCACAGCCGTGAACTACCGCACTGTACACTGGTTGATAAAGAGATAGTAGTATACTCGTAACAACTAGTATGACACTATGACGACGGTATAAAGAATGCAAAAAAAACCACAGTTAGGTGGTATATATTATAATAATAATACAATTATGGATGGACGGACTGCCTGCCGACTGCCGACACAGAGGTAGCCACAGCCGTGAACTACCGCACTGTACACTGGTTGATAAAGAGATAGTAGTATACTCGTAACAACTAGTATGACACTATGACGGTATAAAGAATGAAAAAAAAACCACGGTTAGGTGGTATATATTATAATAATAATACAATTATGGATGGACGGACTGCCTGCCGACTGCCGACACAGAGGTAGCCACAGCCGTGAACTACCGCACTGTACACTGGTTGATAAAGAGATAGTAGTATACTCGTAACAATTAGGATGACACTATGACGGTATAAAGAATGAAAAAAAAACCACGGTTAGGTGGTAGGTATATAATAATAAATAATACAATTCTGGTCGGACGGACTGCCTGCCGTGTGCCGACACAGAGGTAGCCACAGCCGTGAACTACCGCACTGTACACTGGTTGATAAAGAGATAGTAGTATACTCGTAACAATTAGGATGACACTATGACGGTATAAAGAATGAAAAAAAAACCACGGTTAGGTGGTAGGTATATAATAATAAATAATACAATTCTGGTCGGACGGACTGCCTGCCGTGTGCCGACACAGAGGTAGCCACAGCCGTGAACTACCGCACTGTACACTGGTTGATAAAGAGATAGTAGTATACTCGTAACAATTAGGATGACACTATGACGGTATAAAGAATGAAAAAAAAACCACGGTTAGGTGGTAGGTATATAATAATAAATAATACAATTCTGGTCGGACGGACTGCCTGCCGTGTGCCGACACAGAGGTAGCCACAGCCGTGAACTACCGCACTGTACACTGGTTGATAAAGAGATAGTAGTATACTCGTAACAATTAGGATGACACTATGACGGTATAAAGAATGAAAAAAAAACCACGGTTAGGTGGTAGGTATATAATAATAAATAATACAATTCTGGTCGGACGGACTGCCTGCCGTGTGCCGACACAGAGGTAGCCACAGCCGTGAACTACCGCACTGTACACTGGTTGATAAAGAGATAGTAGTATACTCGTAACAATTAGGATGACACTATGACGGTATAAAGAATGAAAAAAAAACCACGGTTAGGTGGTAGGTATATAATAATAAATAATACAATTCTGGTCGGACGGACTGCCTGCCGTGTGCCGACACAGAGGTAGCCACAGCCGTGAACTACCGCACTGTACACTGGTTGATAAAGAGATAGTAGTATACTCGTAACAATTAGGATGACACTATGACGGTATAAAGAATGAAAAAAAAACCACGGTTAGGTGGTAGGTATATAATAATAAATAATACAATTCTGGTCGGACGGACTGCCTGCCGTGTGCCGACACAGAGGTAGCCACAGCCGTGAACTACCGCACTGTACACTGGTTGATAAAGAGATAGTAGTATACTCGTAACAATTAGGATGACACTATGACGGTATAAAGAATGAAAAAAAAACCACGGTTAGGTGGTAGGTATATAATAATAAATAATACAATTCTGGTCGGACGGACTGCCTGCCGTGTGCCGACACAGAGGTAGCCACAGCCGTGAACTACCGCACTGTACACTGGTTGATAAAGAGATAGTAGTATACTCGTAACAATTAGGATGACACTATGACGGTATAAAGAATGAAAAAAAAACCACGGTTAGGTGGTAGGTATATAATAATAAATAATACAATTCTGGTCGGACGGACTGCCTGCCGTGTGCCGACACAGAGGTAGCCACAGCCGTGAACTACCGCACTGTACACTGGTTGATAAAGAGATAGTAGTATACTCGTAACAATTAGGATGACACTATGACGGTATAAAGAATGAAAAAAAAACCACGGTTAGGTGGTAGGTATATAATAATAAATAATACAATTCTGGTCGGACGGACTGCCTGCCGTGTGCCGACACAGAGGTAGCCACAGCCGTGAACTACCGCACTGTACTGTGTCTGCTGCTAATATAGACTGGTTGATATTTAAAGAGATATTAGTAGTATACAACAATACTATACTGGTGGTCAGGCACTGGTCACCACTCCTGCAGCAAAAGTGTGCACTGTTAATTAATATAATTGTACTCCTGGCTCCTGCTAACAACCTGCAGTGCTCCCCAGTCTCCCCCACAATTAATTATAAGCTTTTAATTTATACATTGATGACTGTGCAGCACACTGGGCTGAGCTGAGTGCACACAGACTGAGTCACACTGTGTGACTGACTGTGCTGTGTATCGTTTTTTTTTTCAGGCAGAGAACGGATATAGCAGAGAGAAGTGAACGGATATATTATATTAAATAAAAGTTAACTAGCAACTGCACTGGTCACTGACTGTGGTAAACTAACTCTGTCTGCGACTCTGCACAATCTCTCTCTATCTAATCTATCTATCTCTATTCTAATGGAGAGGACGCCAGACACGTCCTCTCCCTATCAATCTCAATGCACGAGTGAAAATGGCGGCGACGCGCGGCTCCTTATATAGAATCCGAGTCTCGCGATAGAATCCGAGCCTCGCGAGAATCCGACAGCGTCATGATGACGTTCGGGCGCGCTCGGGTTAACCGAGCAAGGCGGGAAGATCCGAGTCGCTCGGACCCGTGGAAAAAAAAGTGAAGTTCGTGCGGGTTCGGATTCAAAGAAACCGAACCCGCTCATCTCTAGTATTAACATCTCCACCTAAGACAGAGGAATTAAACCATGCCTGAAGTAGAGTTGAGACTGCAGTGCAAGACTTTTTGGTTTTGAGCAAAAAGGGGTTATGTTAAAAATGTAGTGCTGTTTGAAGCTATAATTCAGAATTGCCCATTGACTATGGGCCTAATTCAGACCTGATTGCAGCAGCTAATTTGTTAGCTAATGTGCAAAACCATAGGGTAAATTTACTAAGATGAAAGATTTTTAGAACTGGTGATGTTGCCCATGGCAACCAATCAGATTCTACTTACCATTTATCTAGCTGCTTCTAGCAGATAATAGATATAATCTGATTGGTTGCTATGGGCAACATCACCAGTTCTAAAAATCTCCCACTTTAGTAAATTTACCCCCATGTGTACTGCAGGTGTGGCAGATATAATATGTGCAGAGAGAGTTAGATTTGGGTGTGTTATATTGTCCCTGTGCAGGGTAAATACTGGCTGCTTTATTTTTACACTGCCATTTAGATTTCAGTTTGAACACACCCCACCCAAATTTGACTCTCTCTGCACATGTTATATCTGCCCCCCCCCTCCCCTTGCAGTGCACATAGTTTTGCCCATTAGCTAACAAATTTGCTGCTGCGATCAAGTCTGAATTAGGGCCAATATGTATAGTACCGCATATTTACTAGATCAGTATGATACATAGTAGAACAATCAGCAATGCCTGGCATTCTGAGGAGTGATATACTTCAGAACAGTTGCAGACATAGATGAAGGGGTATATTTATCGAAATAATGATTTAATGATAGCATTAAGCATTGGCTGTTTCCACATGTTTACGTCAGAATTAAGTATCACAGCTTAAATAGGCTAGACAGCACTTGTAGCAGCAGTCCCCATATGTGTATGACATTAATGGAGTTATTCAACAAGTTTCCGAAAAGGTGATACGGAGCTGGAAAGAGAAATTGATATAAATATTGAGAAAGAGGAAGAATACATAGAAATAATATGTCTGTATTGGTTTTTCTGCCTAACAAGATGTAGCAAACCATATGTATATGTGCATACTACACACAATGTTATATATTGCAGCCCATATTACAAAGATAATATTTAGCTTTTTCATTTCTCAGTCATACAGTATACTTTATCTCACAAGTTTCTTATCAAAATCCATGGGACCTGATCCAACGATAAAGATTCAGCCCACCTATAGGTTTTCACATTATCTGGTCTCTTTAGGTTTGTTGAGGAATACTTTATACTATCTAAAACCTTTTGTTCTATTAAGTTCTTGACCTGAAATGAGCTATATTTCATGCCAAGTGAGAGGTATTGATCCACACTGCAACTGGCAGAAAAGATTACTGTACATTGTTGTTTAGCTGAAGCTACTGATTAGACTTTAACAAACCAGTTATATATCAGATAAAGCTTGTGTCATAAAATGTTATTTCTGAGTTCAAATCTACACAATATGGCCCTCATTCAGAGTTGTTCGCTTGCTAGCTGCTTTTAGCAGCATTGCAAATGCTAGGCCGCCGCCCTCTGGGAGTGTATCTTAGCTTAGCAGAATAGCGAACGAAAGATTAGCAGAATTGCTACAAAATATTTTCTTGCAGTTTCTGAGTAGCTCCAGACCTACTCCTAGATTGCGATCAGCTCGATCTGTTTAGTTCCTGGTTTGACGTCACAAACACGCCCTGCGTTTGGCCAGCCACTCCCCCGTTTCTCCAGACACTCCCGCGTTTTTCCCTGATACGACTGCGTTTTTTAGCACACTCCCAGAAAACGCTCATTTACCACCCAGAAACGCCCCTTTCCTGTCAATCACTCACCAATCAGCAGTGCGACTGAAATGCGCCGCACAGACAACAGCAAAACTGCTAAGTTTTTAGTTAAATAACTAAGCGCATGTGCGCGGCGTACCATGCGCATGCGCATTTAGCAACAAATCGCAGCATAGCGAAAATCGGCAACGAGCGAACAACTCGGAATGACCACCTTTATTCACCGATATCCCATTCAGAGAACTTGTGGAAAATGAATAGAGGAAGATGCGTAAGAACCGAGCAGTAGTTCAAAGTTCAAAGTTCATTTATTGTCATCAGCCAAAACAATTTGACAGATGAAATTACAGTAGTACATAACACCAAGTAGCAGGCGACACAGTTAAAACATACAAAACATAAAAATAATACAATCATACATTTAGCATCCGTACTGCAAATGGAATAAAACTAATCCTGAACCGACTGGTCCGGGCTAACAAAGCACGAAAACCTCCTTCGGGACGGGAGTTCGACAAAGAATTCACCCAAGGGATGCTCACTTTCTGATAAAATACTCCTAGCTTTACTTAAAACCCGACACCTATACAATTCATCAAAGATAGGCAGCGGCATGCCAATGATTTTGCTAGCAGATTTCCTTATTCTCTCTAATGCACACTGATCTTTTAAAGTACAGCCACCATACGATGTCACAATACCTCAGTAACTCAGGATGCTCTCTATCGAGCACCTATAAAAATTTAACATGGTCTGTGCACCAACACCTGCAGCCCTTAAGCGTCGCAGGAAAATGAGCCGTTGTTGTGACTTTTTTACTATCAGTTGCAAGTGCCATGCCCATGTCAAACATGACGAAATCTGGATGCCCAGGAAACGGAATAAAGCAACCATTTCCACTGCTTGACGACCAACAAACACTGGCGATTTCTGCAACTGACCTTTCCTAAAGTCCACGATCAATTCTTTAGTCTTCCCGCTATTTAAAAATAGATGATTATCATTACTCCAACCAACTAACTTCGCAACTTCCGTCCTGTAAGCTGACTCATCATCGCTGTTAATTAAGCCTACAACAGCAATGTCATCTGCAAACTTAATCATCTTGACAGATGCATCTGCTGACACACAGTTGTGAGTAAACAATGAATATAAAAAAGGGCTAAGAACACAGCCCTGGGGTACACCTGTGTTTATCAACACCTCCCCGGACCTAATACTGCCCATTTTAACCATTTGTGGGCGATTTGTCAAAAATTCTAAAATCCAGTTACAAGTAAAACTATCAAGGCCTAACACAGATAATTTGTTCGTCAAAGACACAGGAATCACTGTGTTAAAGGCGAACTTAAATCAACAAATAATATCCTAGCATAAGCATTCCTTTCTTCCAAATGAGACAGAATAGAATGCAACAATATAATAATCGCATCATCAGTACACCGGTTCTGTCTATAAGCGAATTGGAACGGGTCAAATTCAGCGGAAAATAAAGATTTAATATGGCTCAATACCAGTCTCTCAAAACATTTAATTATGAGAGACGTTAATGCTATAGGCCTATAATCATTAAAACACTTTGCTAAGCCTTTCTTGGGGACTGCGACAATACTTGTCAACTTAAAACACCTTGGCACTACACAGTGCATAAGTGACAAATTGAACAAGACTGTTAGTATCCCACTCAATTGCTCCGCACAACCATGAAGGACCCTTCCTTGAATGCCAACAGGTCCTGCTGACTTGCGCGGATTTACCCAACGCAAACAGTTTGCCACAGCGCCTTCTTCGAGCAACAGGGGGGTCTCCCCCTCACAAGGGATCTGCGGCATCTGGGGTAGACTATTACTCACTTCAAATCTGCAATAAAATGAATTTAAATCGTCCACCAATGATTTGCTAACCTCACCATGATTATTCTTTTTAACCTTACACCCAGTCACTTCATAGATCAACTGACACAAACTCCTAGGATTCTTATTCTGGCTACTAAGATCTTCAATCTTTTTTGAATAACTAATTTTAGCTTTTTTGATGCCCAACCAGTTGTGCCCTAGCACATCTCAAAGCAGCCTGATCACCAACCTTGAAAGCTCTGTCCCTGACTCTAAGCAGGGCACGAACCTCCCCATTTAACCAAGGTTTCACATTGGAATTTTTTTTATTTTTTTCCTCGTCGTAACACTCTCTGTACATGTATTTATATAACAGGAGATCAAAGATGCCAATAAATCAATATCAATTAATCCATTAATCACACATTCTTCAATGAGCAATTCCCAGTTTGCAAATTGCAACATATCCTGCAACCTCGTCATTGCTCCCTCTGGCCAAGTTGTAACTATTTTAGTCACAGGCTTCGCTCTTTTTAACCGGGGTTTGTAAATTGGCCTTAAAAAAAGGGACACATGATCGGAGTTTCCGATATGGGGACAGGCGAAGGTCTCATATGCTAAATTTAAGTTAGAATATACTTGATCTAATGTATGTGCTCCACGAGTGGGGACCGACACATACTTATAAAATGTTGGCATTCCTTTTTTAAAATCAGCTTGATTAAAATCACCCGCCACAATAAAACATGCCTCAACATAACGTGTCTGTAAGAATCCTACAGCATTATAAAGAATCTCCAATGCCTTATTAACATTTGCACAAGGGGGTATATAAACAGCAATAATAATTATCACAGAAATTTCCCTAGGCAGGTAAAAGGGCCTACACTTGACAATCAAATATTCAATATCCATCGAACAGTGAGTATCGATCAAAGTAGCATCAAAACACCACATGTGATGTATATAAATACAAAGCCCACCACCCCTACTTTTGCCAGAGGCCAGGGCCCGGTCTGCCCTAAATAAAGTACTATCATCAATAGACACAGCTGAGTCCAGAACTGAGTCTTTTAACCAAGTTCCAGTAAAAATATATAAAGAGCAGTAACTAGCCTCCTTAGTGCCCTGGGACAGAAAAAGCATTGCCAATCCCCTCTATGGGTCTAATTCAGCATGGATCGCAAAAGCAAAATCTTTCTCTAATGGGCAAAACCATGTTCACTGCAGGTGGGGCAACTGTAACATGTGCCGAGAGAGTTAGATTTGGGTGGGTTATATTGTTTCTGTGCAGGGTAAATACTGGCTGCTTTATATTTACACTGCAATTTAGATTTTAGTTTGAACACACCCCACCCAAATCTAACTCTCTCTGCACATGTTTTATCTGCCCCATCTGCACTGCACATGAGGGGTCATTCAGTCCCGATCGCACACTAGATTTTTTTGCAGTGGTGCGATCAGGTCTGAACTGCGCATGTGTATGCACCGCAATATGCAGGTGCATTGGCCGCTGGCGATGGGCATCCCCGGACAGCGTTGGATTTTATGAAGAAAGTGATCGCACCGGCGATCGCAAGAAGATTGGCAGGAAGAGGCTGTTTGTGGGTATCAACTGACCGCTTCTAGGGAGTGTCCAAAAAATGCAGGTGTGCCCAGCCGTTTGGAGGGAGGATTCCTGACATCAGCTCCTGGCCGGATCATCGCAGCGGCTGAGTAAGTACTGAGCTGTGAGAGACGGCACAAACTTTTGTTTGTGCAGCTCTCTGCACAAGCATTCGCACCCTTGCACATCAACTACCCCCTCCCGCTGTAGGCAACAACTACTTGATCGCAGCACTGCAAAAAAAATGCCTGCGTGCGGTCAGGGCTGAATCATCCCCATGGTTTTGCCCATTAGAGAAAGATTTTACATTTGCGATCCATGCTGAATCAGGCCCCATATTTATAAACCAGAGACATAAGGCGAACCCTGGTGCCCAGTGAAAGCACTTGCCATGATGCCCCTTCCTACAGCATTTTTTATATATATATATACACATCCAGACATTTATAGATTACCTATAATTACAGAAAACTCCCAAGAAAATGGATTTGGACAGCAACCCACTTATACAATCATTTATACATTTAATTTGAGTGCTCTTTGTCATTTACAGTAGTTATATCCTCCTTTTTAAAGCACACATTTCAAAATACAGTAATGTCTTACCCAGGATTGGAACCCATGATCTTCCACATTGCAGTCAGACACCTTACTAATGTAGCTATTTGCTCTTGTATGGGAATTATGAGAGTATTTTGAATTGTGTGCTTAAATAAAAGGGTGTGTGCCTGAAGATCATTTGGGATGTGAGGGAGGAGTGGGAGCAGTCAAATAATGCCGGTGATTAAAGAGGAGGAAGTTGCAAGTGAGATTGATTAAACAGAGAATTAGCAGGTGATACAGAACAGCGCCACTTGCCTTCTGGTGCCCTATGTGGTGGCACATGTGACCAGAGCCGGATTAAGGGGGGGGCCCGGGGGATACGTACCCTGGGCCCCCCTTTCCAAAAGGGCCCCCTGCCACACCGCAGATCAGATCTCTCTTCCGATCCGATCTGCGGTGCTGTGCTCCCCGGCTCCCGTCCTCACTGCAGCAGCTGCGCACAGACAGGACAGCTGAGCTGAGCGACGGCTCAGCTCATACGTGCGCACAGGGGGGGTTTCAGAGTACCTGGAAACCCCCCCAGCCCACCGATCTATCTCACAACTTACCGATACATTTGTTTTTTTTTTATGGAGATGGAGGAGCTCCGCAGGGTGTGTGTAGAACACGGCAGCTGTCTCCACATATTTTCTGAGCGCTGGAGGCTACCTGAATGACCAGTAGAGGGAGCTCCTCTCAGGAAGTTCCCTTGGGGAGAGCTGGTTAGGCTGTACGGATGTGAGGCTCCACGGAGTGGCACGGACTGCAGAAGCCAAAAGGTTTGTGTCTCTTTCGGGGGAGCCAGGCTGGGAGAGTGATGTGTGGGTGACTTTGATGTTGGCTGGGTCAGTACTCAGTAATCCCATCTGCAGGAGTGTGTCTGACTCTGACTCGCATTCCTGGGTATATGGGGGGGGGGGCTTTTATAAATAATGGGTGCTTATTTACTATTTTCTTGCTTTACATGGCTGTTTTATTTTATTGTGAAAAAGGTGTGTGTGTGACAGTGTTAATGTGCTATATACTGTAACTGTGTGTGAGTGTGAGTGAGACATGCATGTGTGCTATATGCTGTGTGTGTGTGTGTGTGTGTGTGTGTGTGTGTGTGTGTGTGTGTGTGAGACATGCATGTGTGCTATATACTGTAACTGTGGTGTGTGTGTTTGACATACATGTGTGCTATATACTGTAACTGTGGTGTGTGTGTCATACATGTGTGCTATATACTGTAACTGCGTTGTGTGTGTGTGTGTCATACATGTGTGCTATATACTGTAACTGCGTTGTGTATGTGTGTGTGTGTGTGTGTGTCATACATGTGTGCTATATACTGTAACTGCGTTGTGTGTGTGTGTGTGTCATACATGTGTGCTATATACTGTAACTGTGGTGTGTGTGTGTGTGTGTGTGTGTGTGTGTGTGTGTGTGTGTGTGTGTGTGTGTGACATACATTTGTGCCATATATTGCTGTGTGTGTGTTTATAACATACATGTGTGCTAAATATACAGCTGTATGCGTGTGTGTCAGACATATATGTGTGCCATATCTATATAGCTGTATTATATATATATATATATATATATATATATATACACTGTATATAAAAAAAAATCAATGATGGCACTCCTCTGTCTGTGAATCATCCATCGATTAACACCCTTCTTCAGGGTACACACACTCATTATATATATATATATATATATATATATATATATATAATTTTTTTTTATTATTATTTTGGAAACCCCCCTGCAAAAATCCTGCGTTTGCCCCTGGCTCAGCTGTCCAATAATGTATCAATGAAACAGCCTGCGTGCCCTGCCAATGACTGAGCGGCAGGCTGCTTCATTCATACTTTATTGGACAGCTGAGCCGTCGCTCAGCTCAGCTGTCCTGTCTGTGCGCCCGCTGCTGCAGAGGGGACAGGAGTGCAGGGCAGGAGGTCCGCCGTGTGCTGCTTGGGGAGGCAAATATATATATATATATATATTCTGCCTTCTCTATTAGGGGCCCCACTCTCTTAAGTACCCCGGGCCCCCCATGGTCTTAATCCGACTCTGCATGTGACACCACCCTAGTTATGGCCATGCATATGAGTTACTGTCTCATGGAGTATACACACATAGGGACTTAGGAAAAGTGGACAAGGACAAAGAGTTCTTTACTCGAAATGCAGGGGGAGTGGTTGGCCGACATGCACCAGAACCACCTTACACGTACAGGTGTGCAGAAGTATCCAGAGCCTCTGTATATTACATGCCGTGTTGAAAGCTACTATCTGGTATAGTCCCCATTGCTCATCATTCAGACGATGTGATTTTTATCATATTTTTATGGAATTCCGTTTTAGTTAATAAATGTCTTGCAATTAAATACTATACTATGGTAGTCACCTCTCTCTATTTCATGTGGGAGTCATTCACAAAGCATTAATGAACACTACTTGAGGAGAACTTTTGACTGATCCACTACAGGCATTCCTACCTTAGCCATAAGGAAAGTATTATCCACTTTTGCTTTAACTATCATCTTTTATTAGAAATTTGTATTATATATTACATTACATATTGCAGCATAAGCACCAGAAATCACTCTGACTTTACATTTATATCCTAAAAGTATTTTTTTTATATAATAAACCTGCAAACCTCCTAGGTGCACTTGACTAATTTAATGATAGAAGACAAGTCAGTAATATAGCCAGAGAAAAGTATGTTACCTAAGGGGCACCAGTTTAGAAGATTCAGGGAGAGATGTATCAAGCCTTGGAGAAAGTTAAAGTAGAGAGAGATAAAGTGCCAACCAATAAGCTTCTACTTGTCATTTTTCAGGCTGTTAGAAAAATGTCAGAAGCTGATTGGTTGGTACTTTATCTCTCTCCGCTTTATCTCTCTCCTAGGCTTGATTCATCTCCACCTCAGTCTGGAAACCAGGTCTATATAAGGTACACCAGAGGAAGTCATCATTAGGCCCTCAGTAAAAAGGACCTTATCAGGTACTTAAAAGTGTACTGCTGCTTAAAAGTGTACTGTAAACGCCGGCAAACCAGGATACTTACATCACATGACAAAAAGACCAGTACATTTGAGAACCAGCCAGTGCAAGTGGCACTGCTTAGTGATTTAGAGTTGGTATTTGTTCACTCACCTGAGCTGATCCACAAAAATAGCCACTCTCAATGTCTCCACCTAAGAGACAGGAATTTAACCATGCCTGAAGTTGAGTCTGCATGTTAGCCAGTTCAACATGATAGCTAGAACAATCAGCACTGCCTGGCATTCTGTTGAGTGATATACAGATCTCTGGGAAACACAGATATGGCTATATAGCAATAGGTCTATGTAGCCCGCATCTTTCCAGTTAAGCCTCCGTTATCTTCTTTGTAACTTTTATTCCTGTGCAGGAAGCTTTAAGTACTAGTTACTCCACTTATGGGATAATTAGAAATTTGTGGGAATTTCATAGACCTGTCATCATCATGCTAATTAGTGAATTAGTCCTAAATTACCAAAAATGTAGAGAATTCATATCAATAATGCCCATTGGACCATCATGCTAAATACATACAGTGCAAAAAAACATAAGCATAAATACACTTGACATATGCCAACAGTCTTATTAATTGAGCTTACAGCTACCCAGACAGTCACCATTTTTTGGATTGCACTAAACATCAATGGGTGCTCTCTGTGACTGGATTATTAGTAATAGTAGTACAGATTGCTATCCAGACATACTTATTTACTGTAGGTACTGACATACACAGGCAATTTACTTTACAATATTTGAGCATGCACACAGTGTAGTGTACCACATACTGGTACAAACTCAATTGAAGATGGCTGACAGGAAGTGGAAGGGATGAATCAGAATTGTTGATGTGTCAAAGTAGAAAAAAAATGTTGCAATTGGTTGTTTTATTTAAAAAAAATAGTAAAATGTTGAGCGGGTGTGTATTGGTATATTGGGGGTAATTCCAAGTTGATCGCAGCAGGAATTCTGTTAGCAATTGGGCAAAACCATGTGCACTGCAGGGGAGGCAGATGTAACATGTGCAGAGAGAGTTAGATTTGGGTGTGGTGTGTTCAATCTGCAATCTAATTTGCAGTGTAAAAATAAAGCGGCCAGTATTTACCTTGCACAGAAATAAAATAACCCACCCAAATCTAACTCTCTGCAAATGTTATATCTCCCCCCCCCCAGCAGTGCACAGGGTTTTGCCCAACTGCTAAAAAATGTCCTGCTGCGATCAACTTGGAATTACCCCCATTATTCTTATACTTTATAATTTAAAGCATTACAATGCCTTAGCAGCACTTTACATTGAGATTATTTTGAGACAACTAAATAATCTACAATGACATGAAACAGAAGAAAAAGATGGCTTTACTCCAGTGGTTCTCAAACTGTGTACCATGGCACCATGGGGTGCCGCGGGACACTTGCAGGGGTGCCTCAGGTTGGTGGTCCAGGACCAATTTAAACTATTTATTGTCAATGTAAAAGGCAATACCAGTGCTGGTGGCTGCCAATCATAAAATATGTGGACAAACAGAAGCAAATCTTGTCCCTCACCACATAATTGAACCTAAGGATGACATATAAACATCATTTACTTAATTTTTTTTTTTAAAGTTAGAATTTTTTTATTGAGAATGAACAGTGTCCATAACATGAACAATAGTTAGGTTGTACAGGTTGAGGGCATAAACTTGGTTACAGAATGTGTACATAACATACCGCCTAAATAGAGACAATTCTATAGCGATAAAAACAAATCGGTATCTTCAAAATGTGTCATAAAAAAGTCTATACGGAAGCCTAAACAATTCTTAATTTTATTTTTTATTTATCGAATCAATTCTATATCTAGACTGAGTGTAATTCTATGGAGGATAGAAGCAAGAAAGAGGAGGAGGGGGAAGGGAGTAGAGAAGCGAGAGAGTGGGCGGTATTAAAGAAGGAAGATTAAGAAGGTTCCCTATAAGAAAGCAAGAGGTTGGGGATATTCTTCTGGTTTGATACCATAAGGAGGGACAATCAGTGGGTTAGAGGAGAAAGTAATGCTAGTGATAGTAGCTGTATTAGCTATATTATTAATATTAGCAGTATTATCAGTATTAGGAAAATTAACAGGATTAGCAGAATTAGCAGTATTAGCATTAGCAGAGTCCGGGCATCACTAGAGAGCGGGCGAAGTACCAAGGAGACCAGGTGTTGTGGAACTGCGCCACAGTGTTATTCCTTAGGCTTGTAATGTATTCCATATTGGCTATGTGATTAATCTTATTCATCAGTACAGCCTTGGAGGGTGGCTTATGGTCTTTCCAGCATTTAGCTATCAGTGCTTTAGCCGCCATGCAAAGTTGCATGATTAGCTTGTCTTGGGTTTTGGGTATTGACGGTATGGGGGTGTGGAGCAAAGCAATGTCAGGAGAGAGGTCAAAGGTATGCCCGCAGGTTTGAGCAATAAGTGCTCCGACCGTGTTCCAGAAGGGACGGATAGAGGGGCAAGTCCACCATATGTGAAAAAAAGTCCCCTCCTCTCCACAGAGTCTCCAGCACAGATTTGATGTTGTGGGGAAAATGGCGTGAAGCCTGGAGGGGACCAGATACCACCTAGTGTAGACCTTATAACATGTTTCCTTAAGTGCTACACTGATAGAAGCCTTAGCTATTCGCATTCTAATTTCCTCCCATTGATCGTCTTCCAACGGATGGGAGAGATCTGATTCCCAGGCTATTTCGTGGGGTTCTCGGATTGGGGGGTCTGGTGCCAAGATTGAGTTGTATATTGTTGAGATATTCCCCTTTTTGCTGATTGAACGTAAGCACATATGCTCATAGGAGGTGGGTGTTTTTAGAGGGGTGGTTTTAAGCTGAGACTTGAGGAAGCTGAGAATTTGGATATATTGGTATTGACACGAGGATGGAATACCAAAGCGTTCTTGAATTTCTCCAAAAGTGGACGGTGCTGAGAGGCCTTTAACATGTAAGAATCTCGTGATACCCTGAGATTGCCATGGGGCCGCTATTCTTTGCTCGCACCCTGGGGGAAAGGCGGGGTGACCCCAGATGGGTGATAAGGGTGAGGGGTATGAAGATAGTTTGTGGGTGCTGCAGAGTTTATCACACAGTCTGAGTGTGAAGTTAACCGTAGGGACTGAGTAGGCCGAGGCTGGTCTGCAGGACCTGGGGAGCCAGGTAAGAGAGTCAAGGGGGACACCCTGATATAGTGAATTTTCAATATCTACCCATTTTCTGATCCCTATGGGGGAGTGCCAGGACACTATATGGTTAAGATGACATGCGTTAAAATAAGCCTGAAGGTCAGGGTATCCCAAACCTCCTGAGGTGGCATTCTTTGTCAACATAGCTCGTCTTAGTCGAGATTTACGCTGAGCCCAAACAAATTTGTTGCACTGTGATTGCAAGGACGCCAGAGTCACTCGGGGCACCATTATTGGGATGGTCTGAAACAGGTAAAGAAGATGGGGGAGGAGATTCATTTTTAGGGCATTGATCCTTCCGATCCATGAAATAAATAAACGGTTCCATTTATCTAGGTCTTGTGTGAGAGTTTTAATTATGGGAACATAATTAGCTTGAAATAGGCTGGTGTAGGATTTAGTAATAAATATGCCAAGGTATTTAATAGCCGAGGGTCTCCAAATAAATGGGAAAGAAGACGTTAAGATCCTATGGGTATGTGGTGGAACGTTAAATGTAAGAGCCTCGGATTTGGTGTGGTTTATTTTGTAGCCAGAGAGGGAACCATATAAGAGTAGTTCTCTTTGTAAGTTAGGGAGGGATATCAAAGGGTTAGTGAGAGTCAAGAATACGTCGTCAGCAAACAATGATATTTTATACGAATTCTGACCCACTGTAACGCCCCCAATATCCGTATTAAGTCTGATTCGGGCTGCAAGAGGTTCAATGCATAGGGCGAAAAGTAGGGGTGAGAGAGGGCATCCCTGCCTAGTACCATTCTTCAAGTTGATTCGATGTGAGCTCAAGCCATTGGTCAGGACCGCTGATGAGGGGTTAGAATAGAGAGCCGCTATTGCTGTGATAAAGTGTCCATGGAAGCCGAATGCGGACAAGGTAGAAAACAAAAAGGGCCACGAGATGCGATCAAATGCCTTTTCGGCGTCTAGAGCCAGAGCAATCGCTGGTGTTTTTGTCGTGTTTATTTGGTGAATCAAGTTAACAATACGTCTGGTGTTGTCCGAGGCCTGACGGCCGGGAACAAATCCTACTTGATCAGGGTCTATTAGTGACGGCAGCACAGCGTTTAGGCGTGATGCCAGTATTTTGGCAAAAAGTTTGAGATCGGTGTTTATCAAAGATATGGGTCTGTAGTTTGAGCAATACGAGGGATCCTTTCCGGGTTTTGGGATCACTATAATACGGGATGTCGTGGAGTCCGGGTGAAATAGTGTGCCCTGGAGTATTTTGTTAAACAGAGAAACCATATGAGGAATAAGTTGAGGGGCGAAAGTTTTATAGTACACCATCGGATAGCCATCCGGGCCAGGTGCTTTGGAGGGTTTCTGGGTTTTTAATGCAGCCTCAATTTCCTCAGCAGATATGTCGGCATTGAGAGCAGTATTAGTCTCCTCATCTAACCGAGGGAGGGCGCATGCTTCTAGGTATTGTTGTGTCTGATCGGCTTGTGCTAAAGGGTCGGACGGGGGATCAAGATTATAGAGTGTCTTATAATAATCAAAAAAAACACTGTTAATTTTTTTGGGATCGTAAGTGGTATTACCTGAGGGCTGTTTTATAGAGTGGATGCATTGGTTAGCCTTTTTGGCGCGCAAGCGATTGGCCAACAAGGTGTGTGCTTTATTACTTTTATCATAAAACGTTTGGTTAGCCCATCGAAGTGAGCGCTCGACGTTCTCCGCCAAAAGTGATTGTAGGCCGTCGCGTGCCTTAGAAAGTTCGGCTAGAGTTTTTTTAGAGCGTGTGCGTTTGTGTTCCTGATCCAATTTTGCAATGTTATTTGTTAATAAAGCAATTTGGTTTTCCCGACTTCTCTTACGGTGGGATGCAAATTGTATAATAGACCCCCTGATGACCGCCTTATGGGCTTCCCAAATAGTGGCTATGCTGCAATCACTTTCCACATTAACCGCGAAATAGTCTCTAAGCTTAGTTTTAATTAAGTCTTGGAATTTAGGAATCTTCAATAACGTCTCATTAAGTCTCCACGTCGGTCTACCGTCAGGGATATCAAAAATGTCAAATGCCGCAGCTAAAGCTGCGTGGTCAGTCCAGGTAAGTGGGATTATCGAGGAAGAGTGAGCGGTCCGGGATAGGGGTGCACAACTCAGAAACATATCAATACGCGAGTACACGTCATGTGGGTTGGAATAAAAAGTGTAGTCTCTGGTGGTCGGGTTAAGAAAACGCCATACATCGAACAAACCAGCCTCGGCCATGCACCTGTGTAGTACTGAGGAGTTTAGGGTTTGACCGCTGCGCAAAGGACCGGATCTGTCCATGTTTGTGAGAGCCATGTTAAAGTCACCTCCGACCAGTGTTTTACCTCTTCTATATGAGTAGAGGTCGTGAAAAAACTTATGGAAGAATTTAGATTGTGCAGTGTTTGGAGCGTATAGATTAGCCAAGGTAACCTCCTCGTGTCCAATTTTTCCTCGTACCATTATGTAGCGTCCCTCGTTGTCGTGTTTACAATCTAGAAATTGGAAGGGGACTGACCCTTTTACCAGTATGGCCACCCCATGTCTTTTTGCTGTATGATTGGAGTACCAGGCCATAGGAAATAGATTAGACGTCAGGGAGGGATGGGAGTCAGCTTTCAAATGTGTCTCCTGTAAGAAAACCACATCACCTTTTAATGTTTTAAGAGATCTGTGGAGATGTGAGCGTTTCTGGGGAGTATTCAGACCCTTAACATTGATGGACAGGCATGTTAACGGCATGGTTAAAGCAAGAGTGGGGGTGGTTCGCTGGTAACCCCTAAGATCCCGGACACTGCTAGGGTAGACAAGAAGAACCAAAGAGAAAGATATAAAGAGGAGAATGAAAATGTATGTTACTGTACACGAACAGTACCTAATAACTAGGCCTATTTGTCGGTGAACACAGATATGTCAGCTTGCCACTGTCTCGTGACGGGGGTCTAAGGGAGGAAGATAATAGAAGAAAGAGAAGCAAAGGAGAAAGAGAAAAGAAATAAGCAGGCGTAGTATCCAGTAGGCAGGATACTCGACTGCCAAGATTGAGCTCTAGGTGAGAGAAAGAGCTCACTTGCGGGATATAAATGCAGTATAGCAAAAGAGGGTATCAACCCACTATGTTTGAAAGTACCTTTGATCCCTATGAGTCGGGGGAGGATGTGTCAAGACAGAGACCCGACACCCCCCACCCGAGACCATAATTACACCAAATATAATAATAATGGACTTATATGTAGCTATCCAAAACTTAGCTCTGGGGCGGATCAGTCCCAGATACCAAATGTTAGCAAAGTAGTAAGCATGTTACAGCTAGTATCAATAGGGTAATAACCTAATAACAATAGAGTTTACAATAACGTCGCCGAACAGGCCGGCGCCCGGAGACAGGCTCCATGGCGTCAAAAGTGGGGTCAGTCCAGGACACCAGCCACCGGGCCACGTCTCCAGGTCGCCCGCCAGACCGGCGAAACCAAACAAAAACGTTGCTTTACGCGGAGTATAAAAGTCCGCCAACAAAAGCATTATGTTAAAACAGTAAAAGGGTCGTCAATGTACCAATACGATATCAAAAACATGGATTACATGGCATTTGAGTAATGTTGAGAGCAAAATCAATCATACTAGACGTTGTAAAAACGCAGCGTTCAAACATAAACGTAAACGTAATGAGCAGCAAAATTATGAAGTAGCAACCGGGGGCAACTGCAATTTTCGGAGAAGCTTGACCCCTTCATCAGGAGAGCGGATGGTGTGAACTTTGCCATCAATCTCCACAATGAGGCGAAAAGGAAAACCCCAGCGGTATTTGTATCCATTGTCGCGCAGTGTAGAGGTGACGGCACGTAAATCACGCCGCTTTGCAATGGTCACCGGTGACAAGTCTTGGTAGATCTGGATCCGGGAGTCTTCAAATAAAATTGTGGTTGAATTCCTGCACACCAGTGTGATACTATTTTTGATCTTAAAGGACAGAAACCGTAGGATGACGTCGCGAGGAGGGTCCGAATCCTTCGGTTTAGGTCTCAGGGCGCGGTGCGCTCTTTCAATCAAAATAGCTGAATCCGTAAGCGACGGGACCAATTGCAGGAACAAGCGTCGGAGGTATGGTTCCAGTTCGGAAGTTGAGACAGATTCTGGAATATTGCGGACGCGTAAATTGTTCCGTCTTTCGCGATTTTCGCTATCCTCAACCTTATCCTTGAGGATTTCCAGCTCGCTGGATAGGTAGCTCATGTCTTCGCCCACTTGTTTACAGAAGTTCTGTTGGTGGTCTTCCCTTGATTCCAGCGCGGTTGTGCGGGAGTCTAGAGCCGCCATATCTGATTTTATTTCCCCGATCGCTGATTGAAGGGCTGTCGTGAAGGAGTTCTTAAGGTCTAAGATCATGTTTTGAAGGGATTGAATATCCGCTTTGGTCGAAGGTGCTTCCGTCTGATCCATGATGGGGGTAGGCATTGATGGGGGTGGAGATGAGGTTTCAGATAGTTTTTCCCGGCGTGAGAAATGTTGCGAGATATCCTGTGAAGCTCCCGTTTTTTTTGCTCTGGTGTTCGCTCTGCTCATAATATCTGGTAGTATAAAAACGACCGTTTAAGGATTGGTGTCGAGAGAGATGAACGTGGGTGTTACGTGTTCAACAATTGGTCCGGGTGAGGGAGGAAGTCAGGCATCCGTAGTGCTACATCGTTTACAGGACCTAGGTCCTAATAATCTGTGAAATCAGTGAGAGGGATCCCCAGGAGAGCGTCCCGGTTTAACACACCTCTTTCTCTGGAATTATGAAATTATGGAAAGGTATAGCAGCAGCTGCAGGGTGAGGGATCAGGGATGATAAATCAGTTGAAGTAGATCTGGTGATATAAGGAGTGTATTTCCATCTATCTCCAGCGGGGGCAGCACAATTCAGGGGAGAGGGGCCTAACCTGCCACCTCCAAGATGGCCGCCGTCCGAATTGTGCAGCTTCTCTTTCTTTTTCCCCCCTCTACTTGATTAATCCAGATATCTGTGGGGCCAGACCCTATTTAATCTCTGGGTGTCCTCTGCACCCGCCGCTAAGCCCCCTCTATCACCGCCGCGGCCCGCTGGTTAGTTGATTCAATGCGGCGCCTGCTTTCCGGCAGACGCCACAACCAAGATGGCCGCCGCCACCGGACCTTCTCAGTGCCGCTCGTCTCGCAGCTCCCGGGGCTCTCCGGCTCACCTCAGCCCCACTTCCAAGGCTCCCCAGGCAAGGGGCATCCAGCAGGACGGCGGGGTAGGTTCGGTGGGGTATTTTAAGGCGGCCGGAGGTCGATCTCTCACGGGCGGGGGTGGACGGAAATTGAGGTCCCGGCTTCACCTCGTGGGGAGGGCCGCAACCTGCAAGCACAGGGCAGGCCTGTGCTCCGGCTCCGCAGCTCACTCCCAATGTGTCTTTATATGCAGATAGTGGTGTGGGGCAGTATTTTGGGTCTGTAGGCAGCGTGAGGGCAGTTTTAAAATTAAATAGAAGCTTGTATTAGCAGGAGCTCTCCAGGGGCACGTCCACTCAGTCAGGCCACAAGCCACGCCCCCTCATTTACTTAATTTAATATATTTTTTCACATTTCTCAAGAAGAAACTTTTGGCCTAGGGGTGCCGTGAAAAAAATTCTGATACTGCAGGGTGCCGTGATTCAAAAAGGTTTGGGAACCATTTCCCTACTCAAATGAACATACAATCTAAGAAGTGTGGAAAACAAGTGATACAAAAATGAAAGGAATAACACACTCCCAAATATTGGGTGGCACTCATGGATGCCCAGAAAAGTGGGCAAGTCTCCCAGTGCCAGCCTCCACCACCCACAGTCTCCTCTTCCCCCCAACCTTCAAGCTGCTGGCACCTCCCTTCAGCTATCCGTGAAAGTGGGTGGTCCAGTGCAGGCCCATGATGTGGTTCCCAATGAATTACGTAATCGTGCTCCCATGCACTTACACTGCCCACCTCTGATGATGCCATGTCCCTTGTTGTTCTGAACTGGCAGAAAGTTTGTAAATATGCTGACAATAAAGCAGCCACTGTTCATTTTAATTTCTGTGCAGACAGCAGTAGACAGTATGGATGGAATGACGAGAGATGGTGGATAGTAGAGAAATGAAAGTTGAACTAGACTTTGTCGAGATTTATAGCCATTCATCTGCTGGCAACTATGATTGTCTTTCACCATTTATATATATTGTGTCTACTTCCTGTTCTGGTCCTCGAGTAGCCAGTCACTCTTGCGATACTTGCAGTAACTGTGTGCCCAATATCATTAATTGTCTCTATGCTCACTTGTGGGCGCATAGCCAGGATAGCTGTTTATCATGCTAATCATGATTGTAGACATTTTGGTGGAAGCCAAAGAGCTTACTAAGTGATGCATAGATATTGCAACATAATTGGCCATTGAACTCCTTTGGTCCTGCAGCTGCACTGAGATGGCATTCTCATAGATCTTTAAGACAACCCAATGGGATGCCCCTACATTGATCACTGACCATAAACGAGGATATGCAGCAGTCATCAGCTTCTATTGTAACGCTGTGTGCTGCTGCTTCTGACTGTCAGTGAATGATGTGCTGGTAGAGTGGCACTGGGTTATGCACTTCCCATCTACTAAAGGTGAAATAAGATGCGGGTGGGGGCTATCCTCAGCACTGTTTATGAGATTATGAGGGAGGTATGGCACAGCGATATTCTAACATTCCCTACATATGAAAATTGGTACAGAGATTCTCAGAAGAAAATACTAAACATATTTTGGGGATCACAATAATTATATTATATATTTAAAAAATATATATATTTTTTAGGCCAGTGGTTCCCAAATTCCTCAAGGGACAGGGTTTATGGATATCCATGCATGAGCACACATGGTTTAATCAAAATGAATGAGGTATAATTAAGTCACCTGTGCTCAAGTATGTACTCTACATCCTTTAAACTTGGACTGTTAGGGTGCCTTGACGACTGAGGCCCTCATTCCGAGTTGTTCGCTCGTTCTTTTCCTTTGCATCGGTGCGATTTTCCGCTAACTGCGCATGCGCAATGTTCACACTGCGGCTGCGCCAAGTAAATTTGCTAAGAAGTTTGGTATTTTACTCACGGCATTACAAGGTTTTTTCTTCGTTCTGGTGATCGTAGTGTGATTGACAGGAAGTGGGTGTTTCTGGGCGGAAACTGGCCGTTTTATGGGAGTGTGTGAAAAAACGCTGCCGTTTCTGTGAAAAACGCGGGAGTGGCTGGAGAAACGGGGGAGTGTCTGGGCGAAAGCTGGGTGTGTTTGTGATGTCAAACCAGGAACGACAACCACTGAACTGATCGCACTGGAAGAGTAAGTCTGGAGCTACTCAGAAACTGCAAAGAAAAATCTTTTCGCAATATTGCGAATACTTCGTTCGCAATTCTGCTAAGCTAAGATTCACTCCCAGAGGGCGGCGGCTTAGCGTGTGCACTGCTGCGAAAAGCGGCTAGCGAGCGAACAACTCGGAATGAGGGCCTGAGTTTGGGAACCACTGCTTTAGGCATATGTTAGCAAGCATAACGTTGTAGCAAAATTTCTTGTAACCTAAATTCTGAGACAGAGCAGATGAAACATTCCAGGTGATAAAATTTCCACTTTTGCTATGTCATTTTGCTTTGTGTTTGTCACATTTTGCAGAATTTGTACGGTATAATTTATGGTTTATATATAAGCTTACCATACTATTCCTTTAAACTGGGACACCTATGATTTGCACAGGTTCTGAGGCTGCTGAATTCAAACCTGCATTTCAATAAACTGTGTGATCCATCAGTGTCCTGGTTTAAAGGAATGCTACAGTCAATTCTGCTTTGTGGTAGGATTTGCATTCAGGGCACAATACAAATTATAGGTGAAATTCATTGTAGACAGGGCCGGTACTTTGATATCTCTGGGCCACCCCCTGACCCGTTTCCCCTGGACCCCAGACCCACACAAGTGCAGATAGTGCTAGCCATGTACTCAGCAGTAGTGCATTGTATTTTTATTACATTACACATTAAAAAAAATATTATAAATAAACACAGAAAATTAATATTCACTATGCTATGTAAGAAAAACAAAAAACACTGCACTACTGCTGAGCACAGCGGGGCAAAATAGCACTATCTGCACTTTGATATTACATTGCATAGTGAATATTCATTGGCGTTTCTATAATGGGAGCAATGTGTGCGATGCACATGGACCCCTGGGTCCAGGAATGGCCCACGCCACACACTCTACACCCATGTTTTAATACTTACCATTCCGGAGTCCTGTGTCGGGCGCAGCAGCCGCTGCAAAAATCACAGACAAAATGCCAGACGCGTATGCGCAGTAGTGATTAGTCTCCAGAACATGACAGGCTCCATGCTTTAAGCAGACCTGTGCATGTGTAGTAGACTCTGGCACAATACCAGAGCCTACTGCACCTTGGAGAGGATGAGGCTCACCTGGAGTCTGCACACCGGCCTCCTCCTCTTTTAAAACGCCCCTTTGAATATTATCTGTGGGGTCTTTTTTATTTTTTTATTTAATAATGTCTGCTCATAAGGAGATGAGAGAAACTGAGTGATAGCGCTTCAACACTTACTGTCACTTACCAACATACCCTGGTACTGACACCATGGTTCCTCCAGGTTCTAAGCTGCCTGTTTCTCCTGCAGTTGCAGTTCTGCTTCTCTTAGGTGGAGAGACCCGGACCGTTGCCACTGCAGGGACAGAACAGGTAAGGGCGGAGAGAAGGGCGCAGCGTCATGCGGGTGCCGTGCATCATGGACATCAGTCACACACACTTCGGGCTCCGGACAGGTGACCTGGTGAGAGTGGGGGATTGCTGAAGGGGGGCTGGGTCCGAGTTATTAACTACATTGCCACACCTCCCACCAGGGCAGGCGGCCAGCCAGCGCAATCCATATAAATTATAATCCATGCTAGTCATCACACTCCTGCAGCCATGCTTACTGCTCTGAACCTTGGGGCCCCTCACAATGTTGGAACCCCAATGCTACAGGTGTCCTCTTTGCCCCCCCCTGTCACTTGGTCTGATTGAAGACCCTTAAAACCAAATCCTGTTGAAGAAACAGAAATCCACAGCTAAATCCAAAATGAGCCTCTTCTCTAATATATGAGTTCCATTACAGATAGTATTCCGTGATTAATGACTTTGCAAACTAATAATTCCCCATTATATTTTGATTTGTTTACTTTTTTAATAAATGTTTTCAGATATACAAGAACAAATATAAGACAATAAAAAACACTATGTATCCCTTGCTATGTTGTTGTGATTGTAATATACATGAAAATAACATACACTTTTTTATGTATATCTTGCTAGCATGAATAGATTCTATAGATAACCAGGGGACTGATATAAAAGTAGTGAACAAATAAACAAAACAAAAACAAGAACGGATACACAGCTTGTAGTCAGAATCCATTTACTCAAAATGAGTTCCTTTTGGAACATGCAGGTACTGCTGAATTTATCCAGACATCATAGGAATCAATACAATAAAACACAGATGGAGACCAATTAACTTGTAGTACTCTGAAGGTGATTGGTTTCACCTGAGCTAATTCATAATGGCATTTATGAAAAAGCTATTTATAATAATAACTTTTCTTTTTCATTTAAGTCTACAACAACAAATGATACACTTGAAATGGTGAGTAATATGGTATACAAATTCTAAAAGCATTCAAACCAGTAGGAGCGCTAAAGTTTTGTCAAATCATAGCATTCACTCATGCTACAATACTGTATGTCACAGTAACATCAGAAAAATGACTGACTTCTTCGAATTCCAGCACTTTCACAGCAGCCCTGCAGTTTGTATTGTATACAGTAATTATTATTATTATTATTATTAGCCTTTATTTATATGGTGCCACAAGGGTTCCGCAGCGCCCAATTACAGACTACATAAACAAATAATCAAAAAAAGAAACCCGCAACTTACAGTTGAAGACAATATAGGACAAGTACAGGGTAAATAAACATAGCTATATCAGCAGATAACACTAAAATAAGTATCAGTTGGGAGGACAGCTGGAGATGATGCAGTTGAAGATTATTAAAGTATGAGAAAGGATAAGCACATGAGGGAAAATGGCCCTGCTCGTGAGAGCTTACATTCTAAAGGTGAGGGGTAGACAGACAGGGGTGACACAGACGGGGTACATAGAGAGCGTGGAACAGAGGGTTAGGATGAGATTTGGCTGGTTTTGGTGAAGAAGTGGGTCTTGAGAGCCCGTTTGAAGTTTTGTAGAGAGGTGGAGAGTCTGAGGGGGACAGGTAGGGAATTCCAGAGAACTGGAGCAGCACGTGAAAAATCTTGGAGGTAGGAGTGGGAGGAAGTAATCCGTAGGCAGGAGAGTCAGCGTGCATTAGCAGAGTGAAGAGGATGGATGGGAAGGTAAGGGGAGATAAGGTCAGAGATGTAAATGGGAGAGGAGTGGGTGAGGGCTTTGTAAGTGAGTGTGAGAAGCTTGAAATGGATTCTGAAAGGGAAGGGAAGCCAGTGAAGGTCTTGTAGGAGAGGAGAGATGGATGTAGTGCGTTTGGTGAGGAAAATGAGCCGGGCAGCAGCATTGAGAATAGATTGGAGTGGAGAGAGGTATTTGTCAGGAATGCCAGTGAAGAGGAGATTACAGTAGTCCAGTCTGGAGATGACCAGTGAGTGGATAAGGGTCTTAGTAGCATCCTGGGTCAGAAAGGGTCTGATCCTGGAAATATTTTTTAGATGAAAACGACAGGTTTGTGAGAGGGGCTGAATGTGTGGTTTGAAGGAGAGGGAGGAGTCAAGGATTACTCCAAGACAGCGCACTTGGGGGCTAGATAAGATAGCAGTGTCATTGATAGATAAAGAGATTTTGGGAGGTGAGGTTATGCAGAAGGGAGGGAAGATGATCAGCTCAGTCATAGACATGTTAAGTTTTAGAAAGCACTGGGACATCCAAACAGAGATAGCAGAGAGATAGTTGGAGATTCGAGTGAGGAGAGCAGGGGAGAGGTATGGAGAGGAAAGATAGATTTGAGTGTCATCAGCATAGAGATGATATTGGAAATCAAAAGAGCAAATGAGCTTACCTAGTGATAATGTATAGAGAGAGAAAAGAAGAGGACCAAGGACAGAGCCTTGGGGTACACCTACAGTTAGTGGAAGTGAGGGTGAGGTAGAGTCATGAGAGGAGACAGAGAATGAACGGTAGGAGGTAGAAAGACAGCCAAGAGAGGGCAGTGTCATGCAGACCAATGGAGTGAAGGATTTGCAGTAGGAGAGGATGGTCCACAGTGTCAAAAGCAGCAGAGAGATCAAGAAGAATAAGCAGAGAGTAGTGGCCCTTAGATTTATCAGCATGGAGGTCTTTGTAGACTTTTGTAAGGGCAGTTTCAGTGGAGGACGGAAGTCAGACTGGAATGGGTCAAGCAGTGAGTGTGAGGAAAGAAAGGAAGTAAGGCGGTTGTAGTCAATACACTCAAGGAGTTTTAAAGGCAAAAGGAAGAAGAGAGATGGGTCGGTAGTTGGAGAGAGTGTTTGGATCAAGGGTAGGTTTTTTAATAATAGGAGAGATGAGTGCATGCTTGAAGGCAGAGGGGACAGAGCCTGATGAGAGGGAGAGATTGAGAAGGTGGGAAAGATGGGAACAGGCTGAAGGAGAGAGGTAGTGGAGGAGATGGGAGAGTATAGGGTAAAGAGGGGAGGTGGTGGTGGGAGAGAAATGAATGAGGGCCATGACTTCCTCGCCAGATGCATGGGAGAAAGATGTAAGGGTTGGTAAAAGGGATGGGGAGGGGTGGTAAGTTATGAGAGGAGGCTGGTTGCTGATGGTCTGGTGTGATGTTATATCCTGACGTATGGAGTCAATTTTGGATGTAATGTAAGTGGCAAAGTCAAGAGCAGAGCGTGAGGAAGGGAGAAGAGGTGGAGGTGGGCAGAGGAGTGAGTTGAGAGTGGCAAAGAGGCGCCGGGGTTGGAAGACTGGGAGGAGATGAGGTTATTGAAGAATGACTGTTTAGCAAGGGAAAAGGCAGCACTTAAGGATGAGAGCATAAGTTTGAAATGGAGGAAGTCTGCCTTAGAGCATGATTTCCTCCTGTGTCGCTCAGCAGTACATGAGCATTTTTGCAGATATCTTGTTCATTTGGTGTGCCAGGGTTGAGGTGTTAATAGTGGTTGGTGGAGCATCAGAGTCAAGAGCAGAAGTAAGGGATGTATTGTATATGGAAGTGGCTTGTTCAGGGCATGAGAGAGAGAGAATAGGAGAGAGAAGTGAGTCAAACAGGGAGGAAAGGAATGTGGTGTCAATAGAGGCTATGTTACGCTTAGTGATGTAGCCTTAGGAGGTAGAGATGGGGAAGCAGAGAGGGATAGGTTAAAGGAGAGCAGGTGATAGTCAGAGAGGGGAAATGGGGAAATCTGAAATATCACAATGTTGAGTGAAGACCAGATCCAGTGAGCTCCCATTCACATGGGAGGGTGAAGAGGTCCACTCTGAGAGACCAAGTGAAGAGGTGAGGTTAAGGAGTTTAGAGGCATGGGATTTTGTGGGGATATCGATAGGGATGTTGAAATCACCTAGGATAATGGAGGGAATGTCAGAAGGGAGGAAGTGAGGAAGTTGTCGATGAATTTGGAGGCAATGCCAGGGGGCGGTAAATGACAGCTACTCTAAGATGGACTGGTTGGAAGAGGCATATAGCATGGACCTCAAATGTAGAGAATGTAAGGGACGGCTCTGGTGGTATGAGTTGGTAGGAGTAACTAGAAGGTAAAAAGATCCCAACACCACCCCCATGGCGATCCCCAGGTCGGTGTGTGTGTGAATGTGAGGCCCCCAGCAGAGAGAGCAGCAGGAGAAGTAGTGTCAGAGGGCGTAATCCAGGTTTCAGCAATGGCTAGTAGGTGCAGGGAGTTGGAAATGAAAAGGTCATGAGTGGGGACCAGTTTGTTACAAACAGATCTGGCATTCCAGAGGGCACAAGATAGGGGGTAGGAATCTGTGGGATAGATGTGCATGAGATTATCAGGGTTGCTGTAGCGGTGAGGTGAGATTAACTTTGAGGGCAAGGATGATGAGAGAGTAGTGATGGTGCGGGTGCCTGAGCTAGAAGGGGAAGCTGCATGAGGTGGGCAGGAAGGGTTTTCAGTGTGATGTGAATGGGGGTGTGGGGAGATGACAGGGAAGGGAGGGAGCAGGGCTGAGTGCTGGGGTAGCAGGACCATGGGGCAGAGGTGAGTGAAAGTGGGGTAACAGGAAAGGAGGGGGAAGGAAACAGAGGAGGGGAGATAGGAGGAGGTGTAGGAGACTAGGGGGGAAGGATAGAGGTGTGAACAGGGGGCAAGACACATGATTAGGTAGACACTGAGTGATGTGTGGAGTAGAAGAAAACCTGGACATAGTGTTAAGTAGGTAAATAGGTTGAGGGAAACTGGAAGTAGGAGAGGAGGCTGAAAGGGAATCAGAGCAGATGAATTGCAGGATTGCAGGTGAGAAAAGCAGTGTAAGCTCAATTGGTGTAGATTTAGTTTGAAGTGGATGTATTTGGACTGGTAGAAATAAGAGGATTGTGAGAGGGTTAAAAAGCAAAAGTATTTCCACTTTGTAATGACTGACCTGGAAAAATGTACCTACTAGACTACAACAAATTGGAGAAGCACAAATGGATTCAGAAAAAAAAAACATCTATGTTGCAGCTCCAGGGCACCATTATAATGAATTACTTATGCAGAGCTCAGTCGGGGGTCCCACTATCCCCCATCTCCCTAAAACATGCAGCTAGATTTAAAAATAACAACAACAAAAAACATTTTTCGTAAACAAATACAGCCTAGTTTTCTGCAATGGAAAAATGTGTGAAGACTGTTAGCAAAATATTAAGTACTGCATGGAATGTGTCATGTTGTGGTTTGCCATGAGGGCACCATATTGTCTATTTTGGCACGGAGATACAGTTGTTATTGATCATCACTGTGCATACTGGCATTGGGCAACAGTTTTTCATCAATTTCAGTAGCTGCAACAAGTATCAGACTGGTTATGTTTAGCCTTAACCTTTCACCATGATCCATCTACAGTACACACAATATTATACTGACATTTTATAAACAGATAGTGTTAAGTTTCAGCTTTATTTTACAGCTGCCTATACACATTACAATAAAAACTCATTGTAGAATCAAAAAACAGCACTTTTACCTTGAGATAACTTTCTAGCTAAACTAGTCTCACCAGATGGACAAGAAAAGTCTTATATTCTGGCAAAGTTAGTTTTTGTTAGTCATCATGACCTAACTACGTTTTGTATTGTGCTTTTGTCTAGTGTCTTGTGTAATTTTCTTTAAAGAACTGCTCACATTTACTGTTAGAAATTCATTCTCTATCTTATATGTCTTTAGTGTAGAAGTTGCTGTCACACTGCCCCAGGTCTTAAAAAGCTCTTTGGAATCATAGAGAGAATTATTCTACCAACTTTCCTACATCTTCTAGGTCTCAAAGGTAGCAGGCTAAACTAATTAAAATTATTTTTTTCTATTACTTATTGCATATCTTGCCAATACCAGAACTTTGAAACTAATCAATTTATTTCCTGTGCAAGATTGCATTTGGAATTAACTTGTGGATAACCACTTCTGATTGGCTAGAAAATATAAATGTGGAAATCACCTTGAAATATTGCAGGTGACTGAAGATAACTTTGTAATAGGTCATTGCCACACTGTCTAAGGTCTGTTGGGTTTCCTTATTATATTAGAAGTTTGCTTTCTGATAACGCATACCTTGTGCTTTTTCCTTAGCCATTTGATAGCTTCTAAGCCTCAGATTTTTCCATCTCTGTATTACATTCATCTTTTTTAATATTCTACAGTATCATATCAAAGTTTATGTGATTGCAAGCAATCTTTCATTTGTCTCATTTCTAGCTAATCAAAAATTATGGAAATTCTTAAATATATCTGTAATGCAGTGCTTCCATTCCGATGTTTCACTTTATACCAGGCATTTCCAACTTCGGTCCTCAAGGCACAATAACAGTGCAGGTTTTAGGGATAACCATGCTTCAGCACAGATAGTTAAATCAAAATAACTGAGGTATTAAGTCACCTATGCTCAAGCTTGGCTATCACTAAAACCCAGGTTGTTAGTGTGCCTTAAGGATTGAGGTTGGGAATGCCTGGGTTGTACAAAATAAAGTATACATCAAGACATTTAGGGGAGATTCGAATGTTTGAAAAGTCAGTTGGGAGTCTTTTTTCCCTATCTAATTGACAGGAAAAAACAGACACCCAACCGACTTTTTAAACATTTGAATTCCACCCCTAAAACAATATCAATATAGAAGCTATCAGGATCAAGGCAAGGAATTGTTAATAAATAGCATGAAATGCCAAAAATCGCGATCTTGAACGTATGGATTAAGTATACCTTATCGAAAATGCAAAATGCTCCAAAATATTGAACTTTTTCAGCAAGACTGAGATACTAACTAATGATTCAATGCATGGATTCTAACTTTTATGGCTCGCACCGGCTGGCCGCCCACCCTGGAGGGGAGCTTTGGCACTGTAGTTAATACCTCAGATCCGTCCCCCCTCCGTTAACTGTAACATTATAAAAAATATTGTAAACAATTACCTTCAGGCTCTGGGGGGAATTCAATTACCTGCAATCCATTTTTGTTGTAAAAGTCGATGTAAATTCAATTAACCCATGCCCTTTTTTTTTTGTTCAAGCCTGTTATTGTGAAAAAAAAACACAGGATCCAGGATAATCTCCCAGAACCATGTGTTTTCGAGATCGCGGCCCTGAAAACACGGCACGTATCAGGGATTTTGCTTCTCCTGCCTCCAGGCAGATGAAACAAAATCCCCAGTAGTTCCCGCTATCAGGGATAAATTAATTACCCCCCGGGGATCAATAAATTAGCATGTATAATTGAATTCCCATGTATGCGTATAAGGTGTATATGAAACATAAATGCATATCGTGTTTAGACTTAAGTCCCATCCCCAAGATATCCTATTATTGTATGCAGATGTGAAACAATACAGAAAATTACAAAATCAAAAACACTTCTCATCCCAAGCATATTGGATATACGCAACCTGTGTTAAACCACATTGTCCCCCAGATTTATCAAGCCTTAGAGAGTGATAAGTTTCACGGTGATAAAGTACCAACAATCAGCTTCTAACTGTAATTTTTCAAACATAACCCATAACACTGCAGTTAGGAGCTGATTGGCTGGCACTTTATCATCATAGAATTTTTCACCCTCCAGTGCGTGATAAATATGGGCTTTTGTATGTTCTTGGGATGTGAACATCTTGGGTCTGCTTCAGAAGACAGAGAAAAAAATAACAGTTTGCTCCTGGAACAAACCAAGAGGGTTACGGTGGGTTGGTACTTTATCTCTCTCCACTTTATCACTCTCCAAGGCTTAGTACATATACATATAGAATGTAAGCTCTCATAAGCAGGACCCTCTTCCCTCATATGCCTTTCCTTCTCTACCGAAACTATCTCTGTACCCCATACTCCCTTCAATGGCACCAAATCCTTTGGTTTTCTGCCACCCTGAAACTTATTTTAGTGTTGTCTGCTGATGCAGCTATGTTTATATGCCCTGTACTTGTCCTATATAATCTTGCACTGTAAGACACTGTTTACTTGTTTTGCATATTTGTTTATGTACTCTGTAATTGGTTGCTGTGGATCCCTTGTGGCATCCTATAAATAAAGGGTAACAAAAATAATACCCTTGGTAGTGGTGTAGGATGCTGTAACAGTGTCTAAAACAGCAGGTAATCACCGGTCTCACTGGGGCTAAGTGGCACAATGGCACTCTCATAGAGTTCAAGATGGCTCCGCACATGCTCAGTAGTACCCTCTGTGGCCATTTTGTCACAAGGAAGGAAACTTCCCTGGAGGAGTAGCAACATGGAGTCTGTGCACACTCCACTTTCATCACTGATCAGAACCTTTATATCAACATGACAAAATAAAAGTTTGGAACATTCAAAGTAATATATAAGTGGCATCTTTCCAGCTTTACTGGTCATTTATCCATAATACATTTTAAAGTGTAGGACAATACAAAATAATCTAACATTTCTGGATATCTGCTTCCCCAAACTGTATAGTTTGAATAAAATCTGAATTCAATAATTAATCTAAAAGATAACAACCATTATAAAATTGTAGCTATGTTGTATGAAGAACTAAATAATGTTTTGCTTAAAACATTAACATAAGTTTGCTCTTTGAGGATATTAAAACTTTGAAACTATTATTTGTATTTTATCCACCCCTTGACATAATTGTAAGTTGTTACCATAATTACTCATCCCCATACGCAGTTTCACCAGAGGGCTGCCATGGCAACCAAGCTAATTACTTGCAAATAGTGTTGTCTTTGGCTGTGCTATTTGCATTGCCATCAATTATTTCAGTACTAAACTTTAACGAATAGTGATTGGCTGTTGGAGTACAGCTTATAAAAAAGCAACATCCAAGGACAGCGGGATGTGTTATTTTGTAATTATCTGATGGTGGATAGAGAGATACTGTATAAATGTTTGTTAGAATATGTTGTTTTTAGAAGGACCTACACTCATTAACTGTGCCCGTGACTCTAGAACAACTTGTCTAATCCTTAGCACAAAAGTGACTGAAATTTTTTTTTTCTCAAAGCATGTTTTCTACTTCTGTATATTGTAATGTAGGATTCATAGAGGAAATATTTGTCTATGTATGTCGTTTAAAAAAAATAATAATAATAAAATGATCCATTTGTGTTTCTCTGTCTTTCTTTCAGTTTTTACTTTTTATGTATTACAAAATGTCTAATAGGTCACATTTAATCTTTCTAAATGACTGAATATTATAGCTATTTCCAGATCTCCATTTCCATAAGGTCAGAATCTGTCATAGAGCAGTTTGAGTAATACAGAGAAGTATTGCAAAGACAAATTGTACTTTTTAATTCATTGGGGGAGATTCAAATGTTTGAAAAGTCAGTTGGGAGTCTATTTTTTCCTATCTAATAGACAGGAAAAACAGACACCCAACCGACTTTTCAAACATTTGAATCTCCCACACAGAGTCATATAAAAAAAAGAATGTACGTACAATGGAATGTTTTTACTGTCATATTCCATTGTCATGTTCTGTATATTACAGTGCTGCGGCATGAGAAAGATTACAAATAATGGTTCCAGATGATGCAATGATGGTGTTGAATATAAAGTTTATCAAATGCTCACAATAGATGATTTTCTAACGTTTGACACATGCAATCTTGACAAATTAAACTATTTTAAAAAAAGGCATTACGATTGAAAAGATAATAACGTCAAACTCAATGCCATACCTATCAGCCACAACATTGGGAGGCTTATTGTGTGTATCTATATTCCCTATAAATTGTGCAGGGAAACAATATATATTAAAGAGGCTATGGAGTTTATTTATTATGCAATGATAATCCCTTCTTTTTTCATATTCTCTGGTAGAAGGAGTTTCATGGCTTTGTCTTATTTATCAGTGGTGTTTCCACAAGGAAACATTGATTTCTCTTGTGGTCCTGAAGTCCTTTTTATTTCTGAGAATGCGATGTACAGTAGTGTTAATTTATCAAATTGTGATAAACTCTGTTTATTGTAGTTATTAATAAAAACATAATGCCATCTTATAATGCCTTGTTTTTGGCATCCATAGAAACATAGAAACATAGAATTTGACGGCAGATAAGAACCACTTGGCCCATCTAGTCTGCCCCTTTTTTATTTTATCCTTTAGGCAATCTCAACCCTTTTTTAACCTTAATTCTTTGTAAGGATATTCATATGCCTGTCCCAAGCATGTTTAAATTGCCCTACAGTCTTAGCCTCTACCACCTCTGATGGGAGTCTATTCCACTTATCCACTACCCTTTCTGTGAAGTAATTTTTCCTTAAATTTCCCCTGAACCTACCCCCCTCCAGTCTCAATGTATGCCCTTGGGTTCTAATACTTCTTTTCCTTTGAAGAATGTTTCCCTCCTGAACTTTGTTAAGACCCTTGATATATTTGAAAGTTTCTATCATGTCCCCCCTTTCCCTTCTCTCCTCCAAACTATACATGTTAAGATATTTTAGCCTTACTAAAGTCTAGATATGCTACACCTACAGCTCCTCCTTGATCTATTATTTTCGTCACAGAGTCAACAAAGTCAATAAGATTTGTTTGGCATGATCTCCCACCAGTAAATCCATGCTGTTTTGGATCCTGTAAGTTGTTTGATTTAAGATATTCCACTATTAAACTATTCTTTTAATAGTTTTTCCATTACTTTCCCTACTACTGATGTAAGGCTAACTGGTCTGTAGTTACTTGCTTCTTCCTTGCTTCCACTTTTGTGCAGTGGAACTACATTTGCTCTTTTCCAGTCCTCTGGAATAGCACCTGTATTTAGTGACTGGTTAAATAATTCTGTCAAAGGTGTAACCAGCACATCTTTTAGCTCTTTGAGTATCCTTGGGTGTATCCCATCTGGTCCCATTGATTTATCCACTTTTAGTTTTGAAAGTTTTGTTAGGACCTTCTCCTCTGTAAATGTATTTTCATCTACCTTATTTTTATGAATGTCCTTGCAACTTAACTGTGGCCCCATCTCTTCTTCTGTAGTAAATACTGAGCAAAAATAATTATTTAGGTGCTCTGCTATTGCCTTGTCTCACTCCACCAAATGCTCATTCTCTGTCTTAAGTCTTATTATTCCTCCATTTGATTTTCTCCTTTCACTTATATACTTAAAAAAAGTTTTGCCCCCTTTATCTACTGACTGGGCCATTTTCTCCTCAGCTTCTGCCTTTGCACGTCTGATCACTTTCTTAGCATCCTTCCGTCTGTCCAGATACACCTCTTTGTCGTTATTATTTTGAGTCTGTTTGTATTTCCTAAAAGCCATCTTTTTTGCTTTCACACTAGTTGATACTTCTTTTGTGAACCACACTGGCTTCCTTTTCCTGGTGCTTTTCCTAACCATTTTGATACAAATGTCTGTTGCACTTAGTATTGCACTTTTCAGTTTTTTCCACCTCTCCTGCACTCCTTCCAAGTTCCTCCAGTCTGCCTATGAATCACTTAAACATCTCCCCATTTTTGCAAAGTCAGCATTTCTAAAATCCAACACCTTTGTTTTTGTGTGACAGGAGTTGGATCCTGTCTTTATACTAAACCATACTGCTTGATGATCACTGGATCCCAGGTGCTCACCCACATATATATCAGATATCCTATCACCATTTGTAAGAATCAAATTTAATATTGAGTCTTTGCGAGTGGGCTCCCTCACCAATTGCTTGAGAGATGCTCCCTGTAAGGAATGTAGAAATTTGCCACTTATAGCTGAACTTGAAAAAGACCCCTCCCAATTTACATCAGGTAAATGAAAGTCTCCCATGATTATGACTTCTCCCTTTAAAACCATTTTAGAGATGTCCAACATTAGGTTCCTGTCCAAATCCTGCCCCTGGCCTGGTGGTCTATAGATCACCCCAATGCGAATAATGTCCTTCTTCCCGGTTTCTATGGTGACCCAAAGGGCCTCAGTTTTGGCTTCAATATTTTGTATTAAAGTAGCATGTATGCTTTTTTTCCACATACATTGCTACCCCTCCTCCTATTCTTCCTATTCTATCCTTCCTAAATAAATTGTATCCTGGTATAGCTATGTCCCAGTCATGATTCTCATTGCACCAAGACTCTGTAATTGCCACAAAATCCAGGTTATCCCTTGTCATTATCGCAATTAGCTCTGGAATTTTGTCTCCTAAGCTCCTAGCATTTGCAGACATAGCTTTAAGAATTTTGTCTGTGCATTTGTTATTAGTAGCCATGTCCAGAGCGTACAAAATAAATGACAAGTTTAAAGTTGAATCCATGATCTACAAGACCAAGAACTGTACATATAGAAACATAGAAATTGATGGCAGATAAGAACCACTTGGCTCATACTGTATAGTCTGCCCTAAACACATGTACATGCACATACTTACACACTAAGGTTATAGTTATTTTATTTTGTTTTTTTTGGGAGCCAATGAACCTAAAAGTGTACAGTATTTTTGTATTGTAGGAGGAAACTCTTGCATGCATGGGGAGAATATACAAACTCCACACAGGGCCATGGTGGGAACCAAACCCATGACCTCAGTGCTGTGAGGCAGTAATGCTAACCATTACACAATGCATACTGCCAAGATGTCCCTGACATGTCTAGAGCATAAGCCATATAGATTTGTTACTGTTCATGTGCAGCCTTATAGAATCACATTTTTGCTGCATTTTGGTTTGGGCATGCATGCCCTCTTCGGCCAATACATGTGTATTTGGAGAGCAAACATTGGCAAGAGACAGAAGTCTGTTGCCAAATCTTTACACTTCTGGTGAGGGCATGTTATGACAGAAGGGGAAGATTTTAATGCCACATTGTGAGGTACTATATGTGTCTAATATTAAATTGCAGTTTTAAATACTAATGTACCACTAATAGAGAGAGAAAATAAGTGACTCAACTACTATGAGAGAGAAGCTTCTATTGAGTCTGTCTGGGGCCAATATAGATTGTAGGTAATGGTTGTGTGCAATAGTGGAGCACTACTACAGGTTCATATCCAAAATTTTGAAATACAGAATATTCCGAAGTATGGCATTTTTTGGGCTAGACTGAGACAATGACACCTTTGCTCTCTGATGGATCAATGTACAAAAACTTCAGTTAATGAACCAAATTATTACAAATATTGAATACAAATTATCTTCTGGTGTATGTGAAACATAAATGAAGTTTGTGTATGTACACAACTTTTGTTTCATAAACAAAATTATACAAAAATATTGTATAAAATGACCTTCAGGTTATGTGTGTAAGGTGTGTAATGTGTGTAAGGTGTGTATCAAACATAAATGCATTCTGTTTTAGACTTGGTTCCCATCCCCAGGATATCTTATTGGTATGGATGCAAATATTCCAAAATACAGAAAAATATCTAACATACTTCCAACCCCAAACATTTTGGATATGGGAAACTCAACCTAAAAAATTATACCTTTCACGGTGATAAAGTACCAGCCAACTAGCTCCTGTCATTTTTCAAACCCAGCCTGTGACATGGCAGTTATGAGCTGATTGGCTGTCACTTCATCACTGTGAAATGTATCACTTTTCAAGGCTTAGTACATCTCCCCTACAGTAGGTAACAAATAAGTGTTGCACATTGTTGAGGAGAGTGCTCTGTGCTGTATCCTAGTAGGTCCAGCCTCCCTAAAGTAACGGTGGTGTTCCACTGCGCTAGCAAGACCTCTGAACAAATGCAATTTCTGCGCATGTACAGTGTACACCATTACTACAGGTCTGCTTCCTCCATTCTCTCAACATTAGGTGTGTGCTGCTGGGTGTATCCAAAGGGAGACTGTGCTGCAGACACATAACCATTGCCACATATATGTACAGTGGTAACACTATAAACCACTTTGTCAAGCTGACCGCACTGTGTATTTCACTACCACCTGCATTAACTCACTCCTGGCTGGATCTGTCTCATACTGCATGTCCCTGCAATATACAACAAAAACCTTATGTTATCTCACATCCTGCTGTTCTACCTGGTTAATACAATTACTGGTTAAGCTTATTAACATGTGGACTGAGCTCCATCACACAACAATGACACCTAGCAACATAGGTTCTGCCAATACACATAACATGTGCATGATGCAAGGACTGTCACATGGCATGAGAAGGTAAGGAGACAGGAATAGAGATACCCTGTTTGTAAAAGCTTACAATCTAACAACAAGGCAATTATTGGGAGGTGTAAAAATTGGTGCAGATGGAGACAGGACAAGCTAGAGTAGAAATAAGAGGGTGACTGTAAGGCTAAGATGAAGACATGGTTTTTAAAGGAGTGTTACATTTTGGACACTGGTGGAGATACTTACTATGCATGGAGGTGTAGTGCATTAAAGTGGAGAAGCATGGGAAAGTTATTGGGAGTGAGATTGGGATGTGATGAGTTAAGATCAGTGGTAAAAGGGAGAGGACAGGAGAAATTGAGGACTATCATGAAGCCAGATATAAAAGAGGTACATGTAGCTAAGAATATTGTAGTTTAAGTAAGCAGGTAGTCAGTGTATAGCTTTTCAGAACTGGGAGGCTAATAAGGATTAGCAGAATAAAAAAAATTAAGTTGAGGATGGATTGATGGGGAGAGAGAAGAATGAGAGGGATGTCAGACAGAAGGAGATTACTGTAGTTGTATCAGGAGAGAGATTGTATGAAAGATTTGGTTGTGGCAAAGGTAGGAAAGGGTCTTACACTGGTTATGTCTCTAAGATAAAAGTGTCAGGCTTGCATAAAGGGTTGATGAATATGCATTTACTGGAATTCCAGCGCATCATTTCTGACTGTTATAAAAATATTTTCTCTTTATCAAAATACTTCTGCGTCTGTTTCATTTCCTTTGTCAATATGTTCATGATTACATAATAAAACTTTAGTTTCATTAAGCTGAAACATTCACTTGTGACAGTTAAGAAACTATACTTACTTTTATCTAAATCTTGAACTTAAACACTTTATGCACACTTCCTGAATGTCTCTATGGTAACAGGGCAGCAACCGCTCAATTCGGCAAATACAGTTTATTTCCTATACTAATCAGCTAATCAGAGGCGTCTGCCAAGTGCCAACATCATCAGTGCATAATCTACACCGGGTCAAGCTCCTGCAAGAGATACTCCTCCTGACAATATAATATGCTCCTCTTTCCAGGTTTAACTTGGTTGCATTTATGAACATGTAATTACTGTACTAGACCCCTGGGCCATCTCTAAGGGATACATTTACCAAAGCTTCTAAAACAGACAAGTAATGGTGTTGCCGATAGCAAGCAATCATATTCTGTCTATCATTTCCATAGAGAAATGATAGACAGAATCTGGTTGGTTGCTGTGGTAAGCACCACCACTTGTCTGTTTTAGAAGCTTTAGTAAATTTACCCCTAAGTGTAAGGAATCGGAAGTGCCAGATGTGAAAGAAGTCTTCTTTTTAATATACATGGTACAGAAATGCCTTTTTATGACAAAAAAAAAGAAAGAAAGAAGAAGCAGCATACACTCAGCTCAAGGCACTGCATTTAACCATATTTATGTGACAATGATTAATATATATGACATTCTAAAAGAGGGAATGACCCTGCAGTACTAGCACCACACTGAAGTAACTCCAGACTAATTGCAGGTCCAGTAATAGGTACAGGAATCTTTTGATTTGGTTTGTGACCATCTGATCTACTGAGTATATTCTGAAATTGCTTCTACTCTGTTAAAGTAACCATGGGAAGGATTAAAAAAAAAAATTGTTTTTTTTTGTAAAATGGTTGTATGATTTTAGTTTTTCCCCCTATCTAAAAGTTAAAAAGAATCAAAAAATTACTCTTTTAATGTCTTGTCTTAAGAAACCATTATATAGCCTACAATAGATACCTGTAATTTATTTGAGTTGACAGCAAAATACAAAAGATTAAAAAAATAGCAATGAGCGTTGTCTAGAAAGGGGTTAATAAACTGTTAGTTTTGTTCCAGGATGTAGATGTAAAAATTAACAAATAACTGTGTGTAGCGGACATTTCATAAGTCTTTACTGTATCATAAAGGAGTAACAGTTTCTTAATCAAGTGCAGTAAACCAAGAGCATAGATACTTTGCTATCCGACTGCGATTATGCATTTGTTATGACTTTTCAGTCATCTATTATTATTATTCTTTATTTATATGCCGCCACAAGGGTTCCGCAGCGACTTACAGTTGAAGGCAATATAGGACAAGTACAGGGTAAATAAACATAGCTACAACAGCAGATGACACTGAAATAAGTATCAGGTGGCAGAAGACTGCTGGATTTGGTGCAGTTGAAGATTATTAAAGTAAGAAAGGATAAGCACATGAGGGAAGAGGGCCCTGCTCGTGAGAGCTTATATTCCGAAGGGGAGGGGCAGACAGACAAGGGTGACACAGATGGGGTAGACAGAGAGCATGGAACTGATGGTTAGGATGAGATTTGGCTTGGTTTGGTAAAGAAGTGGTTCTTGAAAGTCCATTTGAAGTTTTATAGAGAGGCGGAGAGTCTGAGGGGAGAGGTAGGGAGTTTCAGAGAAAGGAAAGCAACACATGAAAAATCTTGGGAGGAAGGAGAGTCAGAGTGCATTAGCAGAGCAAAGAGGATGGGTGGGAGTGTAAAGGGAGATAATGTCTGTTATGAATATTTGTGTATATCTACGGTATATAAATGAGTAACCTAACCTTAGTTACATTTTCTTCATAGTTTACAGAAAAGCCCAAAGGACCAATAAAATTCACAAACTGCTAATAGTATTGCTTGAATGGAGAAGATCTTTTTTAAGATGTTCACTCGTATGTCACATCAGTTATAGCATAGCACTACTCCTTCAGTAACTTATTCACTTACATATACCGTATATTCAATGGATGGCACAGTATGGTCTATTTAAAAGGATTTTATCATGGCAGAGATCCATTGGCTTAGGCTGAAGATTCATATCTGATGACAATCAGTATTAAATACCCAAATAACAACTTTCATGTGTAAAATAAATGTCTCAACATGCAGAATTTGAAAATGTTCGCACCACATGCTTAGTAATGTGTGTAGGTGCGTGTCCACAAATATAAACATTGTGATATGCTATAGGAACTGTTAATTATATTATAGAAATAACCATTTCTAATCATGTAAATTATACATGAATAACATGTCATTTGCAAGACAAACAGCACAGCAGTTGCTCTGCCTCTAAGAATATAGATGCTAATGAAGCCATTCATTAATAGAAAGCCAGAATTCATCATAGCTACAAGTGTATTTCGAAGTCGTTAATGACAATTTTGTAACTCTTTTTGAATCTTTAAAGGTTTTTGTTGTTTGGATCTTAGGATTTTGCAGCTCTCATACAGTACTTGATTATGTCTTTACATATAAAAAAAATGGTCAGATGCAATCAGTATGGTGCTAGGAATTAGAGATGAGCGGGTTCGGTTTTATTCAGATTTACTCGGATTTACTCAAATCTCCTTATTGGCTCTCGGCTGTCACGTGTTTTGGTTAGCCAATAAATAAATACATAAATAATTTTGTGATAATTCTGGCATTAAGAATCAAGTAAATCCGAGCCTGCTCATCTCTACTAGGAATATAAACTGGGCTTAAATACTGCATTGGAGGAAGGTAATGCATTGCTGAGACCTACTGCAAAATGTGGGAAAGGCCTGTCAATGCTGGTCTCTCTCGAGGAACTCTTATGAGTCTCACTGGGGTCCGACACATGTGCAGTAGGTTTCTCTAGTCCCTGTCATAGTGGTAGTTCTGCACCTGGATAGAATCAAAGTGGCATGAGGCGCAGAGTAAAAATAATGTTGGAAATGAGTGGCCATAATTGAAAAAGTCCAAATACATACCTCCCAACTGTCACGATTTTCGCGGGACAATCCCATTTTTTAGGACTGTCCCGCTGTCCCACCCACGAGCCACAGTGTCCTGCGGTGGGGGGGAACAGTTGGGAGGCTCCTGCACTCACTGCAGAGCAGCGGTAAATAGACGCTGTGTGCATACACACAGCGTCTATTCCCTAGAGACAGAAGGAGACGGGGGATGCCAGCAGCTCATAGAACGCTGGCCATGCCCCCATAGTGATAAAGAACAGGGGCGTGGCTTGCAATTGTGTAACTCCTGTGAAGCCACACACCCTTTGCTAGAGGATATGCCCCTTTTCGGGCGGGCACGGCTTTGCCACACCAAAGCGTCCCTCCTGCTCTCCACCCAATGTTGGGAGGTATGCAAATATAAACTTTAACATTTAGCTAATAGTAGTAAAGACTACTGTATACTTTTGTGTCAACTGCAGTTGCTCAATAGCTGTGCCTAACTACTTTATTTTTTTTTATTATTATTATTATTATTTTTATATTTTATTCTTATTATTATCGTTATTATTATCTGGCGCCAAAGTGTCCTGCAGCACCTTAAAGTACACAGCCACCATTGGTCATTATCATTGTCAATGTGCAATTGTACCTACTCTATACTAGCTGCATGATATACACCTGGAAGCAGAGACTTTTGCATTTGACAGCCCACATTTGCATCAAAAGGCCCTCACTGCTTACCTGAAAATGCCCTGTTGTAACAGTCGTGAGTGTAGATGTGATGGAAAAATACATGTCACGGCATCACAAGTACTTGCATTCACTAAGTTCTGTAGAATGTGAAATATGAAACAATGCAAGAAAAACGTGGAAAACAAACCTACAGTCATCTCAGTATCAGGCCCTATGACTGTAGGTATTCTGCTCACCGTACAGTACAAATACTTTCTTGCTGAATTCAGCACACATCATATGACCTCCACATTTTAAAATCTATTCTGTTTTTGACTTTGTTCACAAGTTTAAGGAGAACATAATGACAGTCATTAAAAAGATTTTAGTCAAAAGAACCTTGTGAAGAGAAATAGCTTAACTAGGGAAAAAATCCCATTAAAGTCCATTGACATAATCACAATTAATTTATATTTTTCAGCGAGCAAGTCACTTCATCTTTAAAGAACAGTACAAACACATACTATATTGAATGTCACATTAAAAGTAATTATGGCCATTTACCACACACTGAAGAAAAACCTGAATAATTTAATGTAAAGAGGTAATTTGTCATTAAAGGGAGGAAAGAAGCGTGCCACAGCTAAATCTATGGCAGGTTAAAAAAATGTGAACATACTGTATATGGCTATAAATAGAACTAAATCTGTTAACCTTAACAATCCTTGTGATTCCTATGAAGTAAAATTAAGTTTGACTATAAATAAGTTGAAATTGGAAATGTAACTGTTGAAATGGAAATAAAATGGAATTTATAAACAAGACTTTCTTTTTCACTTAATGTTCTATAAACTGTATAAAATAGGTATATGCCATTCACAGAGAACAGTATTTGTTTGCTTACTGTATTTCATGTATTTTATTTTCATGAGTGAGAGCACATTTAAAATAAATATTAAGTCATAGACTGCTTTTCAATAGTTCTCCATGTAACTTGAAAAATACTATTTTATACAATATGCAAGGGCACAAAGCACAAACTGCCATATACCTATATACATAGCATATCTGGAATACACACACACACACACACACACACACACACACACACACACACACACACAAATGGTTGTTATGTCTTTGCTACTGCATCTTACATTCAAACAAAAATAATTATTTTTTTTGTTAAAAGGTTTTTCTCCACTTAATGATCATACAGGGTACTGCATTTCTTCTGGTGGTACCCAAATGTTGGACTGGAGTGTTTACACATAGTAATATTTATGATCTATTGTCCCCAAAATTCATTTTTATGATGTAACAATTAAATAATAACCCATTTTAGGTTCTGTCCAATAGATCTTTTATCATCTGATATATTCATATAAATCTATTATCTGGAATGCTTGGGATTTTTTTTCGATACAGGTATTTTTTCCATAATTACAAGAACCTTGCTAAGTCATTTCCCACAATGCCCTCATTTTCAGCGTTTTATTAAATGTTAAGCGGAGCTCCTAATTTTCACTTTATGGGTGCACCCTCTGTGATCATGTTGAGTATGAAACTACAACAAGGAGCAGTTATTCATGTTTATTACTTTTTTACCTTCTGGGTTTCTGGATAACGGCTTTCTGTCTAAGGATGCTATTACTTATACATACATAGTAAATATAGCTGCATATTATGAGAAAGAACCAAAATACTGTAGGAGACACATTTACCATATTATAAATAAATAACTGTAAGACTAACACAAATAAAATGGAAATTGTCTTTCCTTCAACATTATATATTGCAGTGATAAGTAAAACATATAGATGACCATGACTAGATATAATGGCAATGTTTTTGTTGCTATCAGCAGGACAGTTCTATCTGTAACCAGTTAATCATAAACAGCTACATAGTATTGCTGATAGTCATCATCATCATCATCATCATCATCATCATCATCATTATCGCATATATGATATATTTTCCCCAGCTCTCCATGCCCACAAAATATACGCAACCTGACAGACTTATCTGCAACTACTGTACATCAAAATCTAATTGAGCTGTGTTTACAGGAACACATTCTTACTGTATTCAGCCTATGTTACCTACTCCTTCCCTCCCCTGTACCGATTATCAAGATACAAAGGGGGAATTCAAATGTTTGAAAAGTGGGTTGGGTGTCAGTTTTTTCCTGTCTATTAGATAGGAAAAACCAGACACCCAACTAACTTTTCAAACATTTGAATATCCCCAAAGAGTCACAAATTAAAGATACGTAAAACCTTGATAAAAATAAATGCTTTGGTGCAGATTAAAAGTGTGTGTTTTCCACAAGAAAACCTCAGACCTACATTCAACTCTAAATAAGCCACAATGTGTAATAAAGGTTCACAGTGTCTTTTTTGTTAAAAACAGGTTTTTATTAGAGATGAGCGGGTTCGGTTTCTTTGAATCCGAACCCGCCCGAACTTCATGTTTTTTTTCACGGGTCCGAGCGACTCGGATCTTCCCGCCTTGCTCGGTTAACCCGAGCGCGCCCGAACGTCATCATGACGCTGTCGGATTCTCGCGAGGCTCGGATTCTATCGCGAGACTCGGATTCTATATAAGGAGCCGCGCGTCGCCGCCATTTTCACACGTGCATTGAGATTGATAGGGAGAGGACGTGGCTGGCGTCCTCTCCATTTAGATTATAAAAGAGAGAGATTTACTGGAGTTTAGGACTAGGAGGAGTACTGTAGAAGTGTAGAGAGTGCAGAGAGTTTACTAGTGAGTGACCACCAGACAGTGCAGTTTATTTAATATATCCGTTCTCTGCCTGAAAAAAGCGATACACACAGTGACTCAGTCACATACCATATCTGTGTGCACTGCTCAGGCTCAGCCCAGTGTGCTGCATCATCTATATATATTATATATCTGTCTGACTGCTCAGCTCACACAGCTTATAATTGTGGGGGAGACTGGGGAGCACTGCAGTGCCAGTTATAGGTTATAGCAGGAGCCAGGAGTACATAATATTATATAGTGAGTGACCACCAGACAGTGCAGTTTATTTAATATATCCGTTCTCTGCCTGAAAAAAGCGATACACACAGTGACTCAGTCACATACCATATCTGTGTGCACTGCTCAGGCTCAGCCCAGTGTGCTGCATCATCTATATATATTATATATCTGTCTGACTGCTCAGCTCACACAGCTTATAATTGTGGGGGAGACTGGGGAGCACTGCAGTGCCAGTTATAGGTTATAGCAGGAGCCAGGAGTACATAATATTATATAGTGAGTGACCACCAGACAGTGCAGTTTATTTAATATATCCGTTCTCTGCCTGAAAAAAGCGATACACACAGTGACTCAGTCACATACCATATCTGTGTGCACTGCTCAGGCTCAGCCCAGTGTGCTGCATCATCTATATATATTATATATCTGTCTGACTGCTCAGCTCACACAGCTTATAATTGTGGGGGAGACTGGGGAGCACTGCAGTGCCAGTTATAGGTTATAGCAGGAGCCAGGAGTACATAATATTATATTAAAATTAAACAGTGCACACTTTTGCTGCAGGAGTGCCACTGCCAGTGTGACTGACCAGTGACCTGACCACACTGACCACCAGTATAGTTAGTAGTATACTTATATTGTGATTGCCTGAAAAAGTTAAACACTCGTCGTGTGACTTCACTTGTGTGTTGTTGTTTTTTTTATTCTATAAAAATAAAACTCATTCTGCTGACAGACAGTGTCCAGCAGGTCCGTCATTATATAATATATAATATATACCTGTCCGGCTGCAGTAGTGATATATATATATTTTTTATATCATTTATCATCCAGTCGCAGCAGACACAGTACGGTAGTTCACGGCTGTGGCTACCTCTGTGTCTGCACTCGGCAGGCAGTCCGTCCATAATTGTATACCACCTAACCGTGGTTTTTTTTTCTTTCTTCTTTATACATACATAGTTACATAGACATCTCTTTATCAACCAGTCTATATTAGCAGCAGACACAGTACAGTACGGTAGTTCACGGCTGTGGCTACCTCTGTGTCTGCACTCGGCAGGCAGTCCATAATTGTATACTAGTATCCATCTCCATTGTTTACCTGAGGTGCCTTTTAGTTGTGCCTATTAAAATATGGAGAACAAAAATGTTGAGGTTCCAAAATTAGGGAAAGATCAAGATCCACTTCCACCTCGTGCTGAAGCTGCTGCCACTAGTCATGGCCGAGACGATGAAATGCCAGCAACGTCGTCTGCCAAGGCCGATGCCCAATGTCATAGTACAGAGCATGTCAAATCCAAAACACCAAATATCAGAAAAAAAAGGACTCCAAAACCTAAAATAAAATTGTCGGAGGAGAAGCGTAAACTTGCCAATATGCCATTTACGACACGGAGTGGCAAGGAACGGCTGAGGCCCTGGCCTATGTTCATGGCTAGTGGTTCAGCTTCACATGAGGATGGAAGCACTCAGCCTCTCGCTAGAAAAATGAAAAGACTCAAGCTGGCAAAAGCAGCACAGCAAAGAACTGTGCATTCTTCGAAATCCACAAGGAGAGTCCAATTGTGTCGGTTGCGATGCCTGACCTTCCCAACACTGGACGTGAAGAGCATGCGCCTTCCACCATTTGCACGCCCCCTGCAAGTGCTGGAAGGAGCACCCGCAGTCCAGTTCCTGATAGTCAGATTGAAGATGTCAGTGTTGAAGTACACCAGGATGAGGAGGATATGGGTGTTGCTGGCGCTGGGGAGGAAATTGACCAGGAGGATTCTGATGGTGAGGTGGTTTGTTTAAGTCAGGCACCCGGGGAGACACCTGTTGTCCGTGGGAGGAATATGGCCGTTGACATGCCAGGTGAAAATACCAAAAAAATCAGCTCTTCGGTGTGGAGGTATTTCACCAGAAATGCGGACAACAGGTGTCAAGCCGTGTGTTCCCTTTGTCAAGCTGTAATAAGTAGGGGTAAGGACGTTAACCACCTCGGAACATCCTCCCTTATACGTCACCTGCAGCGCATTCATAACAAGTCAGTGACAAGTTCAAAAACTTTGGGTGACAGCGGAAGCAGTCCACTGACCAGTAAATCCCTTCCTCTTGTAACCAAGCTCACGCAAACCACCCCACCAACTCCCTCAGTGTCAATTTCCTCCTTCCCCAGGAATGCCAATAGTCCTGCAGGCCATGTCACTGGCAATTCTGACGAGTCCTCTCCTGCCTGGGATTCCTCCGATGCATCCTTGCGTGTAACGCCTACTGCTGCTGGCGCTGCTGTTGTTGCTGCTGGGAGTCGATGGTCATCCCAGAGGGGAAGTCGTAAGCCCACTTGTACAACTTCCAGTAAGCAATTGACTGTTCAACAGTCCTTTGCGAGGAAGATGAAATATCACAGCAGTCATCCTGCTGCAAAGCGGATAACTGAGGCCTTGACAACTATGTTGGTGTTAGACGTGCGTCCGGTATCCGCCGTTAGTTCACAGGGAACTAGACAATTTATTGAGGCAGTGTGCCCCCGTTACCAAATACCATCTAGGTTCCACTTCTCTAGGCAGGCGATACCGAGAATGTACACGGACGTCAGAAAAAGACTCACCAGTGTCCTAAAAAATGCAGTTGTACCCAATGTCCACTTAACCACGGACATGTGGACAAGTGGAGCAGGGCAGGGTCAGGACTATATGACTGTGACAGCCCACTGGGTAGATGTATGGACTGCCGCCGCAAGAACAGCAGCGGCGGCACCAGTAGCAGCATCTCGCAAACGCCAACTCTTTCCTAGGCAGGCTACGCTTTGTATCACCGCTTTCCAGAATACGCACACAGCTGAAAACCTCTTACGGCAACTGAGGAAGATCATCGCGGAATGGCTTACCCCAATTGGACTCTCCTGTGGATTTGTGGCATCGGACAACGCCAGCAATACTGTGTGTGCATTAAATATGGGCAAATTCCAGCACGTCCCATGTTTTGCACATACCTTGAATTTGGTGGTGCAGAATTTTTTAAAAAACGACAGGGGCGTGCAAGAGATGCTGTCGGTGGCCAGAAGAATTGCGGGACACTTTCGGCGTACAGGCACCACGTACAGAAGACTGGAGCACCTCCAAAAACTACTGAACCTGCCCTGCCATCATCTGAAGCAAGAAGTGGTAACGAGGTGGAATTCAACCCTCTATATGCTTCAGAGGTTGGAGGAGCAGCAAAAGGCCATTCAAGCCTATACAATTGAGCACGATATAGTAGGTGGAATGCACCTGTCTCAAGCGCAGTGGAGAATGATTTCAACGTTGTGCAAGGTTCTGATGCCCTTTGAACTTGCCACACGTGAAGTCAGTTCAGACACTGCCAGCCTGAGTCAGGTCATTCCCCTCATCAGGCTTTTGCAGAAGAAGCTGGAGACATTGAAGGAGGAGCTAACACGGAGCGATTCCGCTAGGCATGTGGGACTTGTGGATGGAGCCCTTAATTCGCTTAACAAGGATTCACGGGTGGTCAATCTGTTGAAATCAGAGCACTACATTTTGGCCACCGTGCTCGATCCTAGATTTAAAGCCTACCTTGGATCTCTCTTTCCGGCAGACACAAGTCTGCTGGGGTTGAAAGACCTGCTGGTGACAAAATTGTCAAGTCAAGCGGAACGCGACCTGTCAACATCTCCTCCTTCACATTCTCCCGCAACTGGGGGTGCGAGGAAAAGGCTCAGAATTCCGAGCCCACCCGCTGGCGGTGATGCAGGGCAGTCTGGAGCGACTGCTGATGCTGACATCTGGTCCGGACTGAAGGACCTGACAACGATTACGGACATGTCGTCTACTGTCACTGCATATGATTCTCTCAACATTGATAGAATGGTGGAGGATTATATGAGTGACCGCATCCAAGTAGGCACGTCACACAGTCCGTACTTATACTGGCAGGAAAAAGAGGCAATTTGGAGTCCCTTGCACAAACTGGCTTTATTCTACCTAAGTTGCCCTCCCACAAGTGTGTACTCCGAAAGAGTGTTTAGTGCCGCCGCTCACCTTGTCAGCAATCGGCGTACGAGGTTACATCCAGAAAATGTGGAGAAGATGATGTTCATTAAAATGAATTATAATCAATTCCTCCGCGGAGACATTGACCAGCAGCAATTGCCTCAACAAAGTACACAGGGAGCTGAGATGGTGGATTCCAGTGGGGACGAATTGATAATCTGTGAGGAGGGGGATGTACACGGTGATATATCGGAGGGTGATGATGAGGTGGACATCTTGCCTCTGTAGAGCCAGTTTGTGCAAGGAGAGATTAATTGCTTCTTTTTTGGGGGGGGTCCAAACCAACCCGTCATATCAGTCACAGTCGTGTGGCAGACCCTGTCACTGAAATGATGGGTTGGTTAAAGTGTGCATGTCCTGTTTTGTTTATACAACATAAGGGTGGGTGGGAGGGCCCAAGGACAATTCCATCTTGCACCTCTTTTTTCTTTTCTTTTTCTTTGCATCATGTGCTGATTGGGGAGGGTTTTTTGGAAGGGACATCCTGCGTGACACTGCAGTGCCACTCCTAAATGGGCCCGGTGTTTGTGTCGGCCACTAGGGTCGCTAATCTTACTCACACAGTCAGCTACCTCATTGCGCCTCTTTTTTTCTTTGCGTCATGTGCTGTTTGGGGAGGGTTTTTTGGAAGGGACATCCTGCGTGACACTGCAGTGCCACTCCTAGATGGGCCCGGTGTTTGTGTCGGCCACTAGGGTCGCTAATCTTACTCACACAGCTACCTCATTGCGCCTCTTTTTTTCTTTGCGTCATTTGCTGTTTGGGGAGGGTTTTTTGGAAGGGACATCCTGCGTGACACTGCAGTGCCACTCCTAGATGGGCCCGGTGTTTGTGTCGGCCACTAGGGTCGCTAATCTTACTCACACAGCTACCTCATTGCGCCTCTTTTTTTCTTTGCGTCATGTGCTGTTTGGGGAGGGTTTTTGGAAGGGACATCCTGCGTGACACTGCAGTGCCACTCCTAGATGGGCCCGGTGTTTGTGTCGGCCACTAGGGTCGCTAATCTTACTCACACAGCTACCTCATTGCGCCTCTTTTTTTCTTTGCGTCATGTGCTGTTTGGGGAGGGTTTTTTGGAAGGGCCATCCTGCGTGACACTGCAGTGCCACTCCTAGATGGGCCCGGTGTTTGTGTCGGCCACTAGGGTCGCTAATCTTACTCACACAGCTACCTCATTGCGCCTCTTTTTTTCTTTGCGTCATGTGCTGTTTGGGGAGGGTTTTTTGGAAGGGACATCCTGCGTGACACTGCAGTGCCACTCCTAGATGGGCCCGGTGTTTGTGTCGGCCACTAGGGTCGCTTATCTTACTCACACAGCGACCTCGGTGCAAATTTTAGGACTAAAAATAATATTGTGAGGTGTGAGGTATTCAGAATAGACTGAAAATGAGTGTAAATTATGGTTTTTGAGGTTAATAATACTTTGGGATCAAAATGACCCCCAAATTCTATGATTTAAGCTGTTTTTTAGTGTTTTTTGAAAAAAACACCCGAATCCAAAACACACCCGAATCCGACAAAAAAAATTCGGTGAGGTTTTGCCAAAACGCGTTCGAACCCAAAACACGGCCGCGGAACCGAACCCAAAACCAAAACACAAAACCCGAAAAATTTCAGGCGCTCATCTCTAGTTTTTATATACTATTGCTTATGTTTTGCTATATTATTATTATTATTATTATTATTATTATTATTATTATTATTATGTTTCGTAACAGTATTTTAACAAGACCTCAGTGGAACATCCTATTATGTTCACAAGATAAGCGTGAAATCAAGTCATTAAAAGATATATTTACATAGCAATTGCCATATACAGAATAACAAGATCATTATCATCCAATAGAACACTTAACACGTATGTGACCTGCTGCTGTATACCATAAACAAGACAACATCTCACATAACCGACGTTAACAACTAATGACATACTGTATAACTAAAGTTATAAGCTATATATAGTTAATAGGAAAAATACTGACAACTGTTTGCCTGCTGTGTCAATGAAGACATACAGTATGTCATGGCAAACACATTAATAAGACCTGCTTTGGCCAGAATACATAGATTATTTTTTATTCTCTAAGCAATAAAGGAGAATTTTGACAACCTCTATTTGTTTTCCACAGTCAGTGTGACCTTTAGGAGCTGTAGCCTTTTTCTTCTGTGCTATATAATGACGATATAAATGAGGTTATTAGCTCTACCACCACCTTACAAGAAGATACAAAAAAGATAAGTACATTTCTCCAGCTCGTTGAAAGTGCTGTATGCAGTACCTCAGTGAGATATAAAAATAAGATGGCCCTAAGGTTTAAAATGCTTGTTAAAAATATTCTAAACCCTAGTTAAGTTAGCGCTGCCATAAAAAGTAGTGATGTGCACCAGAAATTTTTCGCGTTTTGTGTTTTGGTTTTGTGTTCGGTTCCGCGGCCTTGTTTTTGTCGGATTCGGGTGTGTATTGGATTCGGGTGTTTTTTTTCAAAAAACCCTAAAAAACAGCTTAAATCATAGAATTTGGGGGTCATTTTAATCCCATAGTATTATTAACCTCAATAACCATAATTTCCACTCATTTCCAGTCTATTCTGAACACCTCACACCTCACAATATTATATTTAGTCCTAAAATTTGCACCGAGGTCGCTGGATGGCTAAGCTAAGCGACACAAGTGGCCGACACAAACACCTGGCCCATCTAGGAGTGGCACTGCAGTGTCAGGCAGGATGGCCCTTCAAAAAAATACTCCCCAAACAGCACATGATGCAAAGAAAAAAAGAGGCGCACCAAGGTGGCTGTGTGACATAGCTAAGCGACACAAGTGGCCAACACAAACACCTGGCCCATCTAGGAGTAGCACTGCAGTGTCAATCAAGACAGGATGGTCCTTCCAAAAAATTGTCCCCAAACAGCACATGATGCAAAGAAAAAAAGAGGCGCACCAAGGTCGCTGTGTGACTAAGCTAAGCGACACAAGTGGCCGACACAAACACCTGGCCCATCTAGGAGTGGCACTGCAGTGTCAATCAAGACAGGATGGCCCTTCCAAAAAATTGTCCCCAAACAGCACATGATGCAAAGAAAAAAAGAGGCGCACCAAGGTGGCTGTGTGACTAAGCTAAGCGACACAAGTGGCCAACACAAACACCTGGCCCATCTAGGAGTGGCACTGCAGTGTCAATCAAGACAGGATGGCCCTTCCAAAAAATTGTCCCCAAACAGCACATGATGCAAAGAAAAAAAGAGGCGCACCAAGAAGGCTGTGTGACTAAGCTAAGCGACACAAGTGGCCGACACAAACACCTGGCCCATCTAGGAGTGGCACTGCAGTGTCAGGCAGGATGGCCCATCCAAAAAATTGTCCCCAAACAGCACATGATGCAAAGAAAAATGAAAGAAAAAAGAGGTGCAAGATGGAATTGTCCTTGGGCCCTCCCACCCACCCTTATGTTGTATAAACAGGACATGCACACTTTAACGAACCCATCATTTCAGTGACAGGGTCTGCCACACGACTGTGACTGAAATGACTGGTTGGTTTGGGCCCCCACCAAAAAAGAAGCAATCAATCTCTCCTTGCACAAACTGGCTCTACAGAGGCAAGATGTCCACCTCATCATCATCCTCCGATTCCTCACCCCTTTCACTGTGTACATCCCCCTCCTCACAGATTATTAATTCGTCCCCACTGGAATCCACCATCTCAGGTCCCCGTGTACTCTCTGGAGGCAATTGCTGCTGGTGAATGTCTCCACGGAGGAATTGTTTATTAACTGTTTAATGAACATCATCTTCTCCACATTTTCTGGAAGTAACCTCGTACGCCGATTGCTGACAAGGTGAGCGGCTGCACTAAACACTCTTTCGGAGTACACACTGGAGGGAGGGCAACTTAGGTAGAATAAAGCCAGTTTCTGCAAGGGCCTCCAAATTGCCTCTTTTTCCTGCCAGTATACGTACGGACTGTCTGACGTGCCTACTTGGATGCGGTCACTCATATAATCCTCCACCATTCTTTCAATGGTGAGAGAATCATATGCAGTGACAGTAGACAACATGTCAGTAATCGTTGGCAGGTCCTTCAGTCCGGACCAGATGTCAGCACTCGCTCCAGACTGCCCTGCATCACCGCCAGCGGATGGGCTCGGAATTCTTAGCCTTTTCCTCGCACCCCCAGTTGCGGGAGAATGTGAAGGAGGAGATGGTGACGGGTCACGTTCCGCTTGACTTGACAATTTTATCACCAGCAGGTCTTTGAACCTCTGCAGACTTGTGTCTGCTGGAAAGAGAGATACAACGTAGGTTTTAAATCTAGGATCGAGCACGATGGCCAAAATGTAGTGCTCTGATTTCAACAGATTGACCACCCGTGAATCCTGGTTAAGCGAATTAAGGGCTCCATCCACAAGTCCCACATGCCTAGCGGAATCGCTCTGTTTTAGCTCCTCGTTCAATGTCTCCAGCTTCTTCTGCAAAAGCCTGATGAGGGGAATGACCTGACTCAGGCTGGCAGTGTCTGAACTGACTTCACGTGTGGCAAGTTCAAAGGGTTGCAGAACCTTGCACAACGTTGAAATCATTCTCCACTGCGCTTGAGTCAGGTGCATTCCACCTCCTTTGCCTATATCGTGGCCAGATGTATAGGCTTGAATGGACTTTTGCTGCTCCTCCATCCTCTGAAGCATATAGAGGGTTGAATTCCACCTCGTTACCACCTCTTGCTTCAGATGATGGCAGGGCAGGTTCAGGAATGTTTGGTGGTGCTCCAGTCTACTGTACGCGGTGCCTGAATGCCGAAAGTGGCCCGCAATTCTTCGGGCCACCCACAGCATCTCTTGCACGCCCCTGTCGTTTTTTTAAATAATTCTGCACCACCAAATTCAAGGTATGTGCAAAACATGGGACGTGATGGAATTTGCCCAGATGTAATGCACGCACAATATTGCTGGCGTTGTCCGATGTCACAAATCCCCAGGAGAGTCCAATTGGGGTAAGCCATTCTGCAATGATCTTCCTCAGTTGCCGTAAGAGGTTTTCAACTGTGTGCCTATTCTGGAAAGCGGTGATGCAAAGCGTAGCCTGCCTAGGAACGAGTTGGCGTTTGCGAGATGCTGCTACTGGTGCCGCCGCTGCTGTTCTTGCTGCGGGAGGCAATACATCTACCCAGTGGGCTGTCACAGTCATATAGTCCTGAGTCTGCCCTGCTCCACTTGTCCACATGTCCGTGGTTAAGTGGACATTGGGTACAACTGCATTTTTTAGGACACTGGTGAGTCTTTTTCTGAGGTCTGTGTACATTTTCGGTATCGCCTGCCTAGAGAAATGGAACCTAGATGGTATTTGGTACCGGGGACACAGTACCTCAATCAAGTCTCTAGTTGGCTCTGAATTAACGATGGATACCGGAACCACGTTTCTCACAGCCCAGGCTGCCAAGGCCTCAGTTATCCGCTTTGCAGCAGGATGACTGCTGTAATATTTCATCTTCCTCGCAAAGGACTGTTGGACAGTCAATTGCTTACTGGAAGTAGTACAAGTGGTCTTTTCCGACTTCCCCTCTGGGATGATGATCGACTCCCAGCAGCAACAACAGCAGCGCCAGCAGCAGTAGGCGTTACACTCAAGGATGCATCGGAGGAATCCCAGGCAGGAGAGGACTCGTCAGACTTGACAGTGACATGGCCTGCAGGACTATTGGCTTTCCTGGGTAAGGAGGAAATTGACACTGAGGGAGTTGGTGGTGTGGTTTGCAGGAGCTTGGTTACAAGAGGAAGGGATTTAGTGGTCAGTGGACTGCTTCCGCTGTCACCCAAAGTTTTTGAACTTGTCACTGACTTATGATGAATGCGCTGCAGGTGACGTATAAAGGAGGATGTTCCGAGGTGGTTAACGTCCTTACCCCTACTTATTACAGCTTGACAAAGGCAACACACGGCTTGACACCTGTTGTCCGCATTTGTGTTGAAATAATTCCACACCGAAGAGCTGATTTTTTTTGTATTTTGACCAGGCATTTCAAGGGCCATATTCCTCCCACGGACAACAGGTGTCTCCCCGGGTGCCTGACTTAAATAAACCACCTCACCATCAGAATCCTCCTTGTCAATTTCCTCCCCAGCGCCAGCAACACCCATATCCTCATCCTGGTGTACTTCAACAGTGACATCTTCAATTTGACTATCAGGAACTGGACTGCGGGTGCTCCTTCCAGCACTTGCAGGGGGCGTGCAAATGGTGGAAGGCGCAAGCTCTTCCCGTCCAGTGTTGGGAAGGTCAGGCATCGCAACCGACACAATTGGACTCTCCTTGGGGATTTGTGATTTTGAAGAATGCACAGTTCTCTGCTGTGCTTTTGCCAGCTTAAGTCTTTTCTTTTTTCTAGCGAGAGGATGAGTGCTTCCATCCTCATTTGAAGCTGAACCACTAGCCATGAACATAGGCCAGGGCCTCAGCCGTTCCTTGCCACTCCGTGTCGTAAATGGCATATTGGCAAGTTTACGCTTCTCCTCAGACGCTTCTAATTTTTATTTTTGGGTCATTTTACTGAACTTTTGTGTTTTGGATTTTACATGCTCTCTACTATGACATTGGGCATCGGCCTTGGCAGACGACGTTGATGGCATTCCATCATCTCGGCCATGACTAGTGGCAGCAGCTTCAGCACGAGGTGGAAGTGGATCTTGATCTTTCCCTTTAACCTCCACATTTTTGTTCTCCATTTTTTAATGTGTGGAATTATATGCCAGTATCAATAGCAATGGCCTACTACTATATTTACTGTGCAAAACTAAAATGCACCATAGGTATAGAATGTAGATGGATAGTTTACTTAATGGATGACGAGTGACGACACAGAGGTAGGTACACAGCAGTGGCCTACCGTACTGCTATATATAGTATACTGGTGGACACTGTCAGCAAACTGCAAAACTGTCTAAAATGCACCACAGGTATAGAATGTAGATGGATAGTATACTTAATAGATGACGAGTGACGACACAGAGGTATGTACACAGCAGTGGCCTACTGTACTGCTATATATAGTATACTGGTGGACACTGTAAGCAAACTGCAAAACTGTCTAAAATGCACCACAGGTATAGAATGTAGATGGATAGTATACTTAATGGATGACGAGTGACGACACAGAGGTAGGTACACAGCAGTGGCCTACCGTACTGCTATATATAGTATAATGGTGGACACTGTCAGCAAACTGCAAAACTGTCTAAAATGCACCACAGGTATACAATGTAGATGGATAGTATACTTAATGGATGACGAGTGACGACACAGAGGTAGGTACACAGCAGTGGCCTACCGTACTGCTATATATAGTATACTGGTGGACACTGTCAGCAAACTGCAAAACTGTCTAAAATGCACCACAGGTATAGAATGTAGATGGATAGTATACTTAATGGATGACGAGTGATGACACAGAGGTAGGTACACAGCAGTGGCCTACCGTACTGCTATATATAGTATACTGGTGGACACTGTCAGCAAACTGCAAAACTGTCTAAAATGCACCACAGGTATACAATGTAGATGGAAATTATACTTAATGGATGATGAGTGACGACACAGAGGTAGGTACACAGCAGTGGCCTACCGTACTGCTATATATAGTATACTGGTGGACACTGTCAGCAAACTGCAAAACTGTCTAAAATGCACCACAGGTATACAATGTAGATGGATAGTATACTTAATGGATGACGAGTGACGACACAGAGGTAGGTACACAGCAGTGGCCTACCGTACTGCTATATATAGTATACTGGTGGACACTGTCAGCAAACTGCAAAACTGTCTAAAATGCACCACAGGTATAGAATGTAGATGGATAGTATACTTAATGGATGACGAGTGACGACACAGAGGTAGGTACAGCAGTGGCCTACCGTACTGCTATATATAGTATACTGGTGGACACTGTCAGCAAACTGCTAAACTAGTCTAAAATGCACCACAGGTATACAATGCAGATGGATAGTATACTTAATGGATGACGAGTGACGACACAGAGGTAGGTACACAGCAGTGGCCTACCGTACTGCTATATATAGTATACTGGTGGACACTGTCAGCAAACTGCAAAACTGTTTAAAATTCACCACAGGTATACAATGTAGATGGATAGTATACTTAATGGATGACGAGTGACGACACAGAGGTAGGTACACAGCAGTGGCCTACCGTACTGCTATATATAGTATACTGGTGGACACTGTCAGCAAACTGCAAAACTGTCTAAAATGCACCACAGGTATACAATGTAGATGGAAATTATACTTAATGGATGACGAGTGACGACACAGAGGTAGGTACACAGCAGTGGCCTACCGTACTGCTATATATAGTATACTGGTGGGCACTGTCAGCAAACTGCAAAACTGTCTAAAATGCACCACAGGTATAGAATGTAAATGGATAGTATACTTAATGGATGACGAGTGACGACACAGAGGTAGGTACAGCAGTGGCCTACCGTACTGCTATATATAGTATACTGGTGGACACTGTCAGCAAACTGCTAAACTAGTCTAAAATGCACCACAGGTATACAATGCAGATGGATAGTATACTTAATGGATGACGAGTGACGACACAGAGGTAGGTACAGCAGTGCACTCTGCACTGTACTACTCCTATATAATATTAATTATACTGGTGGTCCCCAGTCCCCACAATAAAGCAGCACACTGTGAGCACAGATATGGAGTGTTTTTCAGGCAGACAACGTATACTGGTGGTCACTGTCAGCAAAACTCTGCACTGTACTCCTGCTATAGCTGCTCCCCAGTCCCCACAATTAAGCAGTGTGAGCACTCAGCACAGATATATCATGCAGCACACTGAGCACAGATATGGTATGGAGCGTTTTTTCAGGCAGAGAACGGATAAAAACTGGTGGTCACTTATCAGCAAAACTCTGCACTGTACTCCTCCTAACAGCTGCTCCCCAATCCTCCCCACAAATAAGAAATAAAGTAAACCAATCAACTTCTACAATAAACGGAGAGGACGCCAGCCACGTCCTCTCCCTATCATCTCCAATGCACGAGTGAAAATGGCGGCGACGCGCGGCTGCTTATATAGAATCCGAATCTTGCGAGAATCCGACAGCGGGATGATGACGTTCGGGCGCGCTCGGGTTAGCCGAGCAAGGCGGGAAGGTTCGAACCTGCCTCGGACCCGTGTGAAAAAGGTGAAGTTCGGGGGGGTTCGGTTTCGGAGAAACCGAACCCGCTCATCACTAATAAAAAGTTACATTCTCACCTAGAAACTCAAGCGTTCACCTGACTTTTAATTTGTTCCTCTTTTATAATCAAAGTAGAGTCAAATACTTAAAGTTACACAATGGGACAAATATAATAGGTTCTGTTTTTGGCAAAAGTGAATATTTTTTAACAACATTGCTGTGTGATGTAGAGCAGTAGGTTGGCTTAATGTTTAAAAAAAGTGTGCTTTAAATTTCATGGTAAAATTGGTGAAAAAAATCTGCACCTATACCAAATATGAACTTATTACAATTGAGATTTAAAAAAAAATTTTTTGAACATCTAAGACACTATTATGTAGACTTAATAAGAATCAAAATTGCAAGGTATAGTAAAACTGAATATGTCTCTTAAAGAGAATCATATATATTACCTATTACCTAAAGGACCTTGAAGAAGCTAAAACTAAAGTGTTAGCATTTCCTCAGGAAAATCTTAACACTTTACAGAAGCAATCCACAAACTCTAAAACTATCACATTGGTGCAAAGATACACTACCACTAGTATGTCTACAGTTAAAGAGGCCAGAAATCTGTGGCCTATAATTAAAGTTGTTCCAGACTTACCATCTTTGCAGGCTGCCTCACTGATGCCATGTTTTATTAGATCTAGAAAATCAAGGATTGGGTGGTCCATAATGACATCATGAATTACAAACCGATGCCTGCTCCCAATATGTGAATTAAAAAACCTGGATGCTATAAATGCTTGGGCTGCACCACCTGTTAGTATATGGAGGAAGGTAACTTCTTTGCACACTCATTTTCAGGTAAATGCTTCTACATTAGATACAGCTTGACATGCTAAAGCACGCTTGTGGTGTACTTGTCCGGTGCCATGTGGATAGGTCTTTGTTGAGAAAACCACAAGCCAGTGGGTTCTAAAACTCGATCCTCAAGACCCCACTTAGTTCACATTTCCCATGTCAGCCACATACTGTAACTGTGAAATGAAGAAACTAATTGCAACACCTATTTTTTCTTTTTCTTTTTTACAACTCTACATAGCAAAATCTTTAATTTGGTATATGATGTGCCCTGCACAGCAAATGGTATGATACTCCACTCATAAAAGTCGTCCTTCTGCTATTAATATACAGATATGACAATGCACGATCTGTAATCTGTAATATGTTTAGCTTTACAAGGTAAAGAGAGAGCTAGAACAACAAGTAGAAAATTATTTCAAAACATTTAAATACAGTACGGGCTGGCTATGAGATAATTTGTTGCTGTACTATTTGCTTTTATTGTGCATTTAGCATTTTCGTATATTTGATTTGTTTATCTACAGTATATCTGTTTCTGTGCTGTAATTTGCATTAGATATTTTATTTGTGTCACTTGCTTTCAGGGTATGCAGGGTAGCCAGGGGGCAACATTGTGGATCAGCAATGCCATTGGGACCCGATGGCAGCATGCTGCTCCGGCATTCACTGCACCCAATGGTGTTATCCTTTAAAAAGTAAGCAAATTTTTTTCATTACTGTATACCTGATGAAGGTTAACTGAAACGTTGGAATAGCCCTATATAAGTGACGTGCAATGAGGTGAGGCAAATATATTATAAATATCTTCTGTGCATTATCCTAATGATTTTTGAAGTTGAACTGAGTCCCGATAAACTGTCTTATATATATATATATATATATATATATATATACAGATGTTGCTACACTTATCGTGGCTTTATGTTACCGCAATTACATGAATTGGAGCGACAAATGCCACAACATGGCATGGCTAGGTGTGGGTGCACCTAGTCACGCCAAGAGTGCACATTTAAGGCATAGTTACATCTGTATATAATATATATATATATATATATATATATATATATGGGATGCGGTCAACATCCCGCTGGACAGGATCCCGGCGGTCGAAATACCGACGCCGGAATCCCGACCGCCACAATCCCGACATAGGGGTATATTTACTAAGGTCCCGATTTTGACCGAGATGCCGTTTCTTCTTCAAAGTGTCATTTCGGTAATTTACTAAGCAAAAATCTCGGCAGTGATGAGGGCATTCGTAATATATTGGAAGTCCTAGGAAAAAATCACGAATCAATACACCATCGGTCAAATACGCCTGCAATTTGGTAGAAATCGGTAATTTACTAAAAAGTGCAAATCACAAACACTGCCGACAATAGCCAAACACTGCCGTGCTGAAATACAATTCGTGAAAAAGTGTTAAAAAAAACCAGACCTGCTTTTTTATCCCGTGTTTGGATAGGCATGCACGGATCCATGAGATCCGTGCATGTTTATCAGTGGGAAGGGGATGGGAAAGTGTTATATTTTTGGGAAAAAAATGCGTGGGGTCCCCCCTCCTAAGCCAAACCAGCCTCGGGCTCTTTGAGCCGGTCCTGGTTGCCAAAATATGGGGAAAAAATGATAGAGGTTCCCCCATATTTAAACAACCAGCACCGGGCTCTGCGCCTGGTCCTGGTTCCAAAAATACGGGGGACAAAAAGCGTAGGGGTCCCCTGTATTTCTGAAACCAGCACCGGGCTCCACTAGCCAGACACATAATGCCACAGCCGGGGGACACTTTTATATAGGTCCCTGCGGCCCTGGCATTACATAACCAACTAGTCACCCCTGGCCGGGGTACCCTGGAGGAGTGGGGACCCCTTCAATCAAGGGGTCCCCCCCCTCCAGCCACCCAAGGACCAGGGGTGAAGCCCGAGGCTGTCCCCCCCATCCAAGGGCTGCGGATGGGAGGCTGATAGCCTTTTTGTCAAAAAATGAATATTGTTTTTAGTAGCAGTACTACAAGTCCCAGCAAGCCTCCCCCGCAAGCTGGTACTTGGAGAACCACAAGTACCAGCATGCGGTGGAAAACCGGGCCCGCTGGTACCTGTAGTACTACTACTAAAAAAATACCCCAATAAAAACATAAGACACACACCTTCAAAGTGTAACTTTAATACATACATCCACACCTCCATATACACATACTTACCTATGTTCACACGAGGGTCGGTCCTCTTCTCCATGTAGAATCCATGGGGTACCTGTTGAAAAAATTATACTCACAAAATCCAGTGTAGATGGCTCCTCTTTTAATCCATTTGTAATCCTGGTACTTTGCAAAATAACAAAACGGACACCCGACCTCGCACTGAAAGGGGCCCCATGTTTTCACATGGGACCCCTTTCCCCGAATGCCAGAAACCCCCTCTGACTTATGTCTAAGAGGGTTCCATCAGCCAATCAGGGAGCGCCACGTTGTGGCACCCTCCTGATCGGCTGTGTGCTCCTGTACTGTATGACAGGCAGCACACGGCAGTGTTACAATGTAGCGCCCATGCGCTCCATTGTAACCAATGGTGGGAACTTTGTGGTCAGCGGTGAGGTTACTTTCGGTCACCCGCTGACCACAAAGTTCCCACCATTGGTTACAATGGAGCGCATAGGCGCTACATTGTAACACTGCCGTGTGCTGCCTGTCATACAGTACAGGAGCACACAGCCAATCAGGAGGGTGCCACAACGTGGCGCTCCCTGATTGGCTGATGGAACCCTCTTAGACATAAGTCAGAGGGGGTTTATGGCATTCGGGGAAAGGGGTCCCATGTGAAAACATGGGGCCCCTTTCAGTGCGAGGTCGGGTGTCCGTTTTTTTCTTTTGACAAGTACCTGGATTACAAATGGATTACAAGAGGAGCCATCTACACTGGATTATGTGAGTATAATTTTTTCAACAGGTACACCATGGATTCTACATGGAGAAGAGGACCGACCCTCGTGTGAACATAGGTAAGTATGTGTATATGGAGGTGTGGATGTATGCATTAAAGTTATACTTTCAAGGTGTGTGTCTTATGTTTTTATTGGGGTATTTTTTTAGTAGTAGTACTACAGGTACCAGCGGGCCCGGTTTTCCTCCGCATGCTGGTACTTGTGGTTCTCCAAGTACCAGCTTGCGGGGAGGCTTGCTGGGACTTGTAGTACTGCTACTAAAAACAATATTCATTTTTTTACAAAACGGCTATCAGCCTCCCATCTGCAGCCCTTGGATGGGGGGGACAGCCTCGGGCTTCACCCCTGGTCCTTGGGTGGCTGGAGGGGGGGACCCCTTGATTGAAGGGGTCCCCACTCCTCCAGGGTACCCCGGCCAGGGGTGACTAGTTGGTTATGTAATGCCAGGGCCGCCGGGACCTATATAAAAGTGTCCCCCGGCTGTGGCATTATGTATCTGGCTAGTGGAGCCCGGTGCTGGTTTCAGAAATACGGGGGACCCCTACGCTTTTTGTCCCCCGTATTTTTGGAACCAGGACCAGGCGCAGAGCCCGGTGCTGGTTGTTTAAATATGGGGGAACCTCTATCATTTTTTTCCCCATATTTTTGCAACCAGGACCGGCTCAAAGAGCCCGAGGCTGGTTTTGCTTAGGAGGGGGGACCCCACGCAATTTTTTTTTAGATTTTAACACTGATTTTTTTTTTTTTAAAGGTGCACAATGAAGCCCAGCACGGATCTCTCAGATCCGGCCGAGATTCATTGTATTAAAGTCGGCAGTGTTTTACAAGTCACTCACGTAAAACACTGCCAAAAAAAACAAATGACATCGAAATCGGTAAAACCGAAAATGCAGAATACAGCAGCTTAGTAAATTAGTCGTACTAAATTCAAAAAGTTGCTACTTTACACTTTCGATGTCATTCGTGATTGAACTTTGACCTCAAACGGGAAAATACGATTCTTAGTAAATATACCCCACATTCTCCCTCCGAGTGTAGCAAGGCACCGTGCCCGCAGTGTGGCGAGCGAAGCGAGCCCGCAAGGGGCTGCGTTCCGCTCGCCACCCCTGTCAGGATTGTGTGGCCGGGATTCCGGCATCGGTATTTTGACCGCCGGGATCCCGTCCAGCGGGATTACGTACTGATCCCATATATATATATAAAACAGCATACCTCAGGCCTGATCTACTTCCTGCTGTGGCCAAAACCTCATCACACAGCCACATATGTATCAATCCACAAGTGTGAACAGTACCAGCTCTCACAAAGACACTGCTCACAGGATAGCAGCACATCTCTTCCTCGCCATAACACATTTCTGAAAAATGTCTCAAAATGTCAAATTTAACATATGTTATGTTATTATAAAATCACATGATATAAAATCGCATGATATAATGACAGAAAACTTAGCCATGATTGGACACATTAGTTAGAGGTCCATGTATTATTTACCAATAACCGCACGGTTACCAGCATAACCACACACACTTAAACTGCTTCTAACTGTCACATTACCAACTGTAAACAAACCCAAATGTAACCAACAGTATCAACCACAGAGAGACTACAGACAGAATAGCAGCACACACCTGCTTCACTGACTGAAACACATCACTGCCTCACTGACAGCAGCACATCCCTGCCTCACTGACAGAAGCACATCCCCACCTTTTTTGATACCAGCATATCCCCACATCACTGACAGCGGCAAATCCCTGAACCACTGACAACAACAAATCTCTGCCTCATGGACAAAAGCACATTACTGCCTCACTGACAGCAGCACATCCCCGCTCACTGACAGCAACACATCCCTGCATCACTGACTGCAACACATCCCTGCCTCACTGACAACAGCACTTCCTCACTTCACTGACAGTGGCCCATCCCTGCCTCAATGACAGCAACACATTGTTGCCTCACTAACAGCAGCACATCCCTGCCTCACTTACAGCAGCACATCACTGCCTCACTGGAAGCAGCGCATTCCTGCCTCACTGACTGCAACATGTCACTGCCTCAATGACAGCAACACATCACTGCCTCACTGACAGTGATACATTGTTGCCTCACTAAAAGCAGCACATCCCGGCCTCACTGACAGCAGTACATTACTGCATCACTGGAAGCAGCGCATCCCTGCCTCATTGACTGCAACACATCACTTACTCACTGACAGCAGCATTTCAATGCCTCACTGACAGCAGCAAATCACCTCCTCACTGGCATCAGCACATCTCTGCCTCACTGACAGCAGCACATCCCCTGCTTCACTGACAGCAGCACATCCCAGGTTCACTGACTACAACACATCACTGCCTCACTGACAGCAACACATCACTGCCGCACTCACAGCAATACATTACTGCCTCACTGACAGCAGCACATCCCTGCCTCACTGACAGCAGCACATCCCTGCCTCACTGACAGCAGCACATTACTGCCTCACAGCAGCACACATTTCTGACAGAAAAATGTAAACTATTTTAGTCACTTACATTGTTATCCAGTTACGTTTTTATTCATTAAAATGAATTCAAATTAAACAGCATATTCTGAACTACTTTTTCCTCCTATTCTGTATATCAACCAACCTGTTTTGTTGCAACAGGGACCATTTTCTAAGATAGATATACTACTCTTCGGTGTGTGGTCGCGCTCTGACATATGCACGCCTCCGGCCTTGTGCGTCCCAATGCATATTAGGTTTTATTCTTTACAATAGTCAAGATCTTCTGACTTATTTGTTATAAGAAGCATTCACAGACAATGATGTGTCTTAGTTACAGTGCTATGATCACATAATGCCATGGGCACACTGATGCTTTCCAAAAGTTTTACTTTGTGATCTCTGTGCAGCCATACCACCTTGGTAAGCATCCTTGGTTTTCAGCTTACATGTGTTTTTGGCAAATATCAACTGAGTGTCTTAATTACTATAATTATAAGGTTTCAGTTTGCGACAGTAGGTCAGTAAAATTTATTTTCCTTCAATTAATGTTTAGTAGACTTGTATAGCTTTTGAGTTCATGCTGATAATAATTGATATTGCTTCTTGTGATGCATATACAGGGCAGTGCCTCCCCTGTCATATTCCGATCTGATGATTACAATAATACAAAGAAGATATTTATAACACAGATTCTGTGTTATAACTAATTTCTTTGTATTATTGTAATACTTTTTGTTGTAAAAAGAAAACTAGCCATGACTAGATGGAAGGCAGTGAGAGTACTGCCTCCCACTGACAATTAAAAACTGTATGAAGCGGGGTGCGAGGCCACGTCCGTCGGCAGGAAAAACCCACTAAAAAACACAAGGAGATGAGGCACATCTAACTCTGCCTCAGTGACAGGGGCAGGGCTGTGATAGAAGCAGATGCAGGGATGGATCCAGATGGGGCGTGGCACACTGCTCTCTGACCTTCCCTGATTTGATGCCTGAAAAAGGAGGCCTGATTTTCATTACTCACTACTTGGCTTCCTGTCGGACCAGCCACTGTGCATCCGCCCCATACATCACTCCATCGGTGGGACACTGGGACTCAGCTTATGGCTCCCCCTGGTGCAGCTCCTTACAGACCATGATGCTGCCTGTATCACTAAATCCGTCTAGCGGTGCACTTTTGCTGCAGTATACATTGGGGCTCTGTGAAGGACCATCTGGCTTGACTAGACAGGAGTCCTCCTTATGCTGCTGGTGGCCCTCACCTGCCTGCAGGTTCATGGAACAGGTGAGAGGGACCTGACTGCTGCTGCCCTCCATCCCCCCTCTCCCCTTATCAGGGATGGCTCCCTGCAGTTAAGCAGTGCTGCGATTCGTGGGTGTTTAGGGGTGGGGCCTAATGTTGAGAAGTGTTCACCCCCAGGATAGACCTGTGCTGTGTAGTCAGGTATCATTTTCATGACATCACTTTCAGCCACTAAAAAAAAAATGGTGGCAGACCACGTGACAGCGCAGCCAGGCGTCAATCTTAGTTCCAATGCATCTGCAATCTCATTGCGGACACATCATCATGTGCAGAGATGGACGCAGAACTGGCTGCGTATGCAGTGATCTGCAGCCATCTCTGAATAAGGCCCACTGTCTCTCACACTCTCTCTCTGACACTGTCTCTCTCTCTCTGACACTGTGCCTCTCTCCCCCTCCCTCTCTCCCTGACTCTCTCTTCCCAACACTATATCTCACTCCCTCTTTTTCCCTGACACTGTCTCTCTCTTTCTGACACTGTCTTCTTCTCTCTCCGACACTGTCTCTCCCTCTCAAACACTATCTCTCTCTCTTCCCGACACTATCTCTCTGCCACTGTCTCTCCCCCTCTCTCTGACACTCTCTCTCCCTCTCTCTCCCAGACACTCTCTCTCCCTCCCTGACTCTCTCTTCCCGACACTATATCTCACTTCCTCTCTCTCCCTGACATTGTCTCTCTCTTTCTGACACTGTCTTCTTCCCTCTCCCTGACACTGTCTCTCCCTCTCGCATGCTGTCTCTCTCTCAGCCTGACACTGTCTCTCCCTCTCTCTCCCTCCAACACTATATCTCACTCCTTCTCTCTCCCTGACACTGTGTCTCTGTCTTTCTGACACTGTCTTCCTCTCTCTCTCCCTGACACTGTCTCTCCCTCTCGCACACTATCTATCAATCTTCCTGACACTATCTCTCTGCCACTGTCTCTCCCCCTCTCTCTGACACTCACTCCCCCCTTCTCTCTCTCCCTGCCACTCTATACCTCTCTGCCACTCTCCCTGACACTGTCTCTCTCATTGACACCATCTCTCTCTGTCTCTCTCTCCCTCTTTCTTTCCCTGACACTCTTTCTCTCTCCCTCCCTGACACTCTCTCACTCCTGCTCGCTTCTCTCTCTCTCTCTGACACATTTTCTCTCTTTCATTCTATCCCAGACCCACCACATCTCTCTCCATTTCTTTCTCGCTTCTCTCTCTCACCCTGGCACCCTTTCTCTCTCTTGCTCCTCTCTTTATCCCAGATACCCTCGCTCTCTCCCTGACACCCTTTGTCTCTCTCTCCCCTCACTTCCACTTCCTTCTCCCCTAAGGAGAATTGTAGTGACAGCAGCAGGGAGTGGTGTATGTGTGTGTGCGGGGCCAAGGTGTGGGGCCCAGAGATATCCACATATTGGCCACCAAGATTTCTGTTGTTGGCCCTGCCTCCAATCCTCTCTCTGCCCCTGTTCCTCTCGATGCATGACTGCACTCTTATTGTCCTGTCTCTATTACCCCCCAGCCCCATTCAGTCTCTCCACCTGCCCCTGTCTCTGACCCTCTCAATTTGTGACTGCTCTGTCATTGTACTGTTTTTGACACCCTCTATTACCTCCCCTAGTCGCCTCTCTCTGCCCCTATTCCTCGCCCTCTCATTGTCCTGTCTCTAACACGATCCCCCAGCCACACACTCTCTTTCTGTCTCCCTTTCTTTGCTCATCGCATCATTGCCCCACCCACACAGACCAGTGCCTCCCCAGCCATTGACCCCACCGCATGTCACTGATACACAGTCAAGTCAAATTATTATGACCATCTCCTACATTTGACCTCGGCAGCGTGTAGCCCATGAAGAACATAACATGTTGTGCGTTGGCTTGGTGGGTATATAAGGTGTGCGATAGGCCATCGGCACACATATCACTCGTTGCTGTCATGGGTAAAAGGCACATTCTATCCAATTTGCAAAAAGGGATGATTATCGGTTTTTGGGATGGCAGTATTTCTTAAACAGTGCAGTTTGTGAAATGTTCATGTGCTACTGTGGTGAAGGTGAATCGTGACTGGACAAATGGCACCATTGCAAATAACAGATGGGAAAAGTGTGGAGCACCACATACCATTGATGTGAGAGGTGAACGTCAGCTATGAAGGTGTGTGAGGCCCGACACACTACAGTGGAGCAGCTAAAATGAACCTGGAAGCTACCAGACGTGTGTCTAAAATTGCTGGTGGTCAAAATAATGGACTCGACCATGTATTTTTTTAATATAAGGCTGAACCATGCGCTGAGCAAGCAAATCTTTATAGCATGAGTTAAATAGAAAGATCTAAGACCATAAATAGAAAGGTAGTGATAAAGGTAGCACTGTGACGGTTGGAGTACTTTGTGAGTAAATAGGTTTGTGATCAAATCATCCACCTTTGGGAATAAAAGGGATGTTAAAATAATTCTGTTCACTGGTAAGAGATCCTTCTGCTGTAGCAGTATGGGCTAAATATAATAGCATGCAAGTTGCCAGAGGTGTAGGACTTTGTGTGAGTCTGCCCATTTTTTTAAAGCAGCAATCATTTACAAGGTAGAACCAGATTAGTTTTGCCTTGTAAATGATTGCTGCTTTAAAGAAAATGGGCAGAGTAGCACAAAGTCCCACACCTCTGGCAACTCGCAGACTATTACATTTAGCCTTATGTGTTAGTTGTGCGTTCGGCCTGATACAGTGAAACCCTGGTACCTTTATGTGTAAAATACTATAATTACAAGTATCTATGTTACATAATAAAGTATATTTACTGTAAATAGTTGCTTGCCTAGGTGATTTACGTCCACAGAGGTGCCAGGTGTACCAAGCTGGTACATAAGGCTGCATCGGGTAAAAGATACAGATGGCGCTGAAAAGGAGTAGAGCATTAACCCAGTAGCATGCCAGTTTCCACTTGCTTTTGTTAAAGTGTTCCACATGCTCTGCTTCATTTACTTGGAACTCACCGCTGTATCTGTAACTGCTTTTTCTCTATTCCCCCTACATCACACACATGCTGCCCAGCTAAATGTCCCATGTCAGGAGGGGTTAAGCAACTTAACACCTTGATCAGTGGCTAATTACAGTAGCCACTTTCAGTGTAAGATATCACCTTCTAAATTTGGATAGTAATTGAGACTTCAAAATATTTATTAAATTGCACATGCTGTATCCAGGCCTGGTGCTATCATTAGACAGATTTTTATTTACACAACTTTCTATGGTGCTGGGCTGCAGAGGGCAACATGAGACAAGAAACTATATTTTATTTATATATTCTACTGCATGCTTTTGGGTGGCAGTGGCCCCATACTAACATTTAATATACAGTAGTGACAAAAGCCATCACCTGCCAGCCACCCACTCAGCGAGTGTGGCAAGAGTGGAGTGATGCTTTGGTAGTGGCTGAGTAAATGTGCATAAGTGACTAGGGGCTAATGAAAGTGAAAAGAATTGATGATGTGGTGGTAATGTAATAACGGAAATGAGGAAGTTAATGATTGTAAATGGGTTAATGTTGATTTGTTTTGTTTTGAAAATGCTGAATGTGATAATGATTTTTGAGAAGGGGATAATTAATGATTAGGGGGTAATACTGTGTGGTAGTAACTTGGATTATCCCTGTATTGTTTGGCGATCACTTGGAAGCCATCTGAATCAAATGGTAGGTACTGGGATGCTCTCAGAATTGCGTGGCTGTCTCTGGCATGCTCTCTTTATTGTATATTATTTACTAAGCTGCTCTTTGTATTATGTGTTATTGTTGCTATCTTATTGCAAGTTATTTTCTTTGTTTCAAAATCTAACATTTCAAACCCCAACCTATAGAAATCCTTGCAGTGGTGCCTGAATGTCCTGCATCTGAACAACATGCTAAGTTTATAAATATGAAACAGGAGAGGGGGTGGTAAGTAGTTATTTTAGAAGGAGGAGTCAGTAGACCAAAGTATTGCCTAAGGCTCGGTGAAAGCTGACAGCAGCTAAACATTGCTTGGTAGGCATTGATGACAGTCCCTTCACTTAAATATTTTTACACAATGCTCCCTTTTACGTATAATATAATGTCAAACAAAAGCTAAAGTTTCCAGATTTCAGTAAGTCAGTCCAGATTGGAAGAGACTGTCCCACGATTAGGACATTAATGTTAATTTGTGAGGGTAGTGTTGGTAGGTGGTATGGACAAAACTCTGATCACCTGTGGCCACATCACCAGAGGCCACGTCACTAGGAGTATTGCATTCACATACCCAGTCCTAATTCTGAACACTCAAATGTTAGTTTTGAGGTCTGATAATAAATTGTATTTAAATAATTGTAATTCATCTGTGTGCTCATCTGGGGAATGGCTATTGTTTTTTGTTTTTTTTTCAGGGGTCTGTGGCCTCTTGCACTAAATGGTGACCCTAGTATTAACCGGCCCCCGAAACTCCTACTGTATGTGCCATATTTCCTATCTTACGTGATTTGAGATTTTTTTTTTGAGGGGGAGGTAGAGCAATAAGATTATTTCAATAAGTTGGTGGCGTTAACCACGTCTTTTCCCTATACTTACAATGGCATGCACTTTGCACCTTTCAGATTCTTGTACTTTGACTTATGTAGTAATAATAATCATAATCATCATCATCATCATCATCATCATCATCATATATGACCTCTATTGCACAGGTTCTCAAACTTGGTCCTCAGCACCCCACACAATGCATGTTTTGCACGTCTCCTCACAGAATCACAAGTGAAATAATTTGCTCCACCTGTGGACATTTTAAAATGTGTCAGTGAGTAATTAATACACCTGTGCACTTGCTGGGTGACCTGCAAAACATGCACTGTATGGGTTCTTGAGGACCAAGTTTGAGAACCACTGCTCTATTGTAAATGTGGAGTCAGCAAAAAGTGAGAACTGTAATAAAAGAAGTGCTAATTTTCCCTCATTTTCATGATGTAGCACATAAATGACTCAAAACTAAGCAATATTTTAGGAGAAAACTGAATTATTTTAATAAAAGTAAGGGTAAAGTCTTTAAGTAGCAGGCAGTAATTTGGTCTTCAGAAATGATCCCTATCAATTTGTTACTAATAAAATTGTATTATTTATTATGGAGACCACTTTAGAACAATGATATTTAGAAATGACCTTAGATACCTTCAGCAGTAAAAATTTGCAACTTTTAACTTTTAGTATCATACTACTCAGCATGTACTCAAAAATGACCTCCACTGACAGAAAACATTGATCCTTGGCTAGATAACTCATTCATTTACATATACTGAAAGAGAGCGATAGTACTAAGAGAGGAGTTAGGGCTTTATTCTGTCACAAGATATACATATTTTATTAGCTTGGCTTTAAACATAAAGGGGCAGATGACACATATAAAACACAATGTTAAATAAAAAAGAGTGACAAGGTGTATTTATGCTTAGACATGTCCCAAAATGTGTCCAGCTCTGCACCGGTTGCATATGCTCCAGCATAATGTCAGTCATACATCAGGGGGGAGATTCAATTGTTTGAAAAGTCAGTTGGAGGACTGTTTTTTCATCCAACTGACTTTTCAAACATTTGAATTCCACCCACATATTCTAGCACCCAACTCAACACATGGGTGCATTATGAATGTTTTACAACTACCCCATTTCTGAACTATTTTCTAAAACTTGTTTCTAGGGGGGAGATGTATTTGGTATCAGGATTGAGTTGAATAAAAAAAAAATCTATCTATCTATCTATCTATCTATCTATCTATCTAAAATGCGCATTCATATGTACCAATGAAAATAGGAAAAAATGAATGGTACCTTACACCCACCAAGCATATAATATATAGGCATCAGCAATGAAGAAATCACTATCTGCTATCAGCCAATCGGAAGCAGATTTTCCTATCATTAGGCGAGTGTCATCACCATCATTGGTGTCTTAACATCACTTTTTTGAAGGTCTGATTCCATTTGCTGTTACTCAACCACACCTCTACTGTACTCATACTGCATTTGCTTAGCACTCGCCCCCACCATCACGCCTCTAAAATCATAAGGTCTCACAAGTGTACGGGGTGATCAAATCTGCACGCGGATATAGGAGTACATTCTTTATTTATAGCAATGCACATGATCAAATTATATATTGTACTAAGCAAACAGAATGTACAATTCAGCATCAGCCCCTAATTTGTAAAACTTTCGTATCTTGGTATCCTAATTGAGCAGATGACTATTTATTGTACTTGTTACTCAGCTATGTGTCTTAAATGTTAATATATTAGGGAAAGTAGGTTTGGCGTTGAGAATTGTAATGAGTATTTTCTTTTTGTCACCAGAAAAAAAATAGCTTATTATTACCTTATTCTGCTGAATAACACATATTTTTTTTAATTCATTGCAGCTGTTAACACAATTCTATTTCATATCAGGCACAAAATAATGCCCTTAATTTATGGGCAGAATAAGATAAACCTTTTCTAGGGCCAGGAGCTTCACATGTACAGTGTTAATTCAGTCCACTAGTAACATCTCATCCTGATAGAAAATTGCAACCATTAATTAGAGCAATAGGGACAGCATGGCCTTGTATTTGCCACATTCATAAAGTTAGGTGCCTTAAAGAACATTTCATGTTTAATATACTTTTTTATACAAATATAAACATTAACGGGTATTTTCAGTTAGTGTTGGATCCTATCCGGCACTTCACTATTCAATTTGCGGGCATTTCCGAGACGTTTTTGCCAATTTTCAGCAATGCTGATCCAACTTTTTTTAAAGTCAAATCGGTATTGTCTAAAACGGGCCAAAAACCTGATGGAAACGCCTGCAAATATGACAAAATAATATGGATCTGTGGCTAATATTCTGATCCACGTGATTTCCAACAAGTCGGAATTTCCGACAAGTCAGAAAAATGGCACTGGACTTGAATAGGTTGAATCCAGATTCGACCTAAAAAAGTCAGAAAACTCAGTTTTTCCGACTTGTCGGAAATACTGACAATAATTGGATATACCCCTAAGTAAGAAAAATCAACAGTAGAAAATGTGCAATCTGCTTTAATTATGAATTGGTTCAATTAACATACAATGTTTATACTAAAGGTGATGCAACTGATATTAGAGTAGCCAGCATATACTACTGTGTGTCCTGTCCTCTTATTGAACACATTTATCAGAACTGAGAGTCATTTTAGGAAATCCGTGATCAGCAAAATGGACCCCAGTCTTGCCCAGGGGGCTCAATGCAACATAAACTAAGACTTCTTTGATTCTATTATTTGCTAAATCCTGCAGTGATTTACAGTAACTCATAGCATAGCATGTTTTCTCCAGTGTCACATTTATACGTCTACCAGTTTAGAAGCCACTAGAATGGAACACACCTACTGAAGAAGGAAAAAAATACAAGATAGCAAACAAATTTTGCCATTTGGGGCTGATAAGTTAAATTCTCTCTGTGCATGCCCAGAAAATAAGTGCACACAAAGGCATTTCAAATGTGTCTTCATTTACAAGCTGAATGTGGGTGTTACAGGGCGTACTTATGTAAGAAAAATTAATTGATGGCATCTTCATGCAAATACAGACAATGCAGTGCAGCGCTTAAGCATATATACTCCTGTTATGAGGCATTACTTTTGCACCTAGTATAGGACAGGTGCAGGTACTTACTGATAATGATGACCAGGCACATATGCTGCCCAATCAGAAGCGTATTTATCTGGAGTAGTGTTGAGTTAATCATATGTGCAAACACTTTTGAGTCATTTTACTTCCAATTCTGGATACTCTTCTCCATCACCTTTATAGGCTTTAAGGTTACTAAAACTTTTGTATCTAACTGCATAGTCCCTGTAACAGTTTAACTTCTTCACTGCTTACTGGGTTTTTTTGCTGAGCCAACTTAGACATTTTTGGGCTGGCACCAACCTTAGTCAATTCCAGTGGATTTTCTGTGCAGTAACCACACAAATCACACCAATCAGCACTGCCTTATTTTTAGAAGTCTGATTTCCAAAATACCACTTATTTCTTTATAATCCAATACATAGATACATATAGTAGGAAAATGGTTACAAACTGGAGCTGCCATTCCTTCCTGAATTTATCAAGGCCTTTTTTATTTATTTTAAAGGAACGTTTTGTTTTCTTTTCTCCTTTTCTTTATTATTTCATGTAAATTTTCATGTACTTTGGCTTTATTTGCTGCAGAGTAGTGTTTACTTTTTCTGGTGATCAATCAAATAGGATTCTCCTCTTATTTAAAGGAGGGTACCCTTATGTCTGTAGAATCTACATTGGCAGAGATAAGGGGACATTTATCATACTGTGTGTGTGTGTGTGTGTGTGTGTGTGTGTGTGTGTGTGTGTGTGTGTGTGTGTGTGTGTGTGTGTGTGTGTGTGTGTGTGTGGGGTATCCGATTAGGTGCGATGGAACATTGGGAGCAAAAAGTGGGAATTTTTCACACTTTCCTGGTGTTTCACCATATATTTTTTTTACAGGGTATACAATTAGATCTCCTATAAAGGAAAAACTTTTTGTACAAAAACACACAGGTTCAGTGAAATGTGTGTGTTTATGCCGCAGCAGCCCCAAAAAGATGGCGCTTATTGGGGATTTTGTTTTGCTTGCCTGAGACTGGTGACACAAAATCCCTGATAAGCCATGGCTCATGCTAGCTTAACAGGGCTAATAGGGTAGCCCCCGGTGAATTAATTACCTGCGGTCAATGTATACCAGCCTGTACCTTTGAGGTACAATAGCTAATAATCAGATTCTGGCTATCATTTGTCTAGCACAGTCTATAACAAAGATGTGCAAGTGGTGGCCCTGGGGCTGCATGCGGCACTACAAGCCCTCACTTTCTGTTCCCAGCACCTTCCTGTTTTGTAATTCTATTTACTAAGCCTTGGAAGGACATAACGTGGATGGAGATAAAGTACAAGCTAATTATCTCATAACTGCCATGTCACATGATGTGTTTGAAAAATTACAGTTAGGAGCTGATTGACTGGTACTTTATCACCGTTCACTTTATCTCCGCCCAAGGCTTAGTAAATAGACCACATGTGCATGTTTGTTATAGATTTTAGTAATGGCCTGCTGATATGTTTGTAACCTCACTCCTGCCTATACAGAGAAATCAGCAATTTTGGGGTTAACATTTAATGTAATACAGCTGGATAAGTAACGGTATAGCCTCGGAACCTCGTGTTGAGGCATTGTAACTGTTCTGAGTTTACACTGTGCATGGGGATGGCCAGGGGAGAAGGGTTGTTATAGCAACCTGGTGGCTTAAGACCAGGTGATCAGAAGAGATCAGAAAAAGGGGAACACAGGGGCTAGCTCATAAGGTGAGCAGGAAATGGAGGCAGCACAATGACTTATAGGTCACTGCTGACAGTTTTGAGGGGAGACTGAGGTGACTGACGGGGGAATCCTGGCGGAGAATTAACAACACAGTGGAGAAGAAAGCTGCTGGAACCTAACACTGGGAATAATATGAAGGATGTTTTAAGGTATCTGTTAGGAGAAATAAGTGTCATGGTTCCCCCAAAGTACTGTAAAAGAGCAGTGGCCATATTCATATTCTGACCAGGAAATTAAATAAAAAAACATAGGAAAAGGACTACAAGAGAGATTGCCAGTATATTTATATTGGATAAAGTGGTATTTAATGGAGTAAATAATTTTGAAGCAAAGTATATATACACATGTATATGAGTTATTATTTCCTTGAGACAAAGTACAGGTACCTCAGCTAACATAAATTTAGTTTCATCAAACTAGTAACAACTTGCCAACATTTGATGAGGCAAAATCTCTGAGAGTAGGGGGCTCCATATATAAATATATTCTTCTTTTTACACATTATCACCTCAGCAAGACTGTCATTATAGAATAAATGGCAACATTATTGCAAGTCCAGAAAGACTGACTTTTCTATTTTGCTTGCAGCAATATACTTGGAGTTAGTAAGATTTTGATTCTACCAGCAGTGCAGTCATATAAAATAAAGCTACAGAAACAAAGGACTATATTACCAGTTACTTTATAAGGACTAATCCAAAGAGACGTATTATCTACAACCTCCCAGGAGATGCAACTAAACTAGGTATTTAGTCTCATCGCCAACTGGCAGTTTGCAGACTTAAAGGAGAGGTTGAACATCAAGAACCAGTCTGATGCACCTTCAGTGCAGGTTCAATACCCAGGTGAGACTGAGGTGTTCTATGTGCACCAACAAACTTATGTGGCTAGGTTGAACTAATTGACTTTTACACTAAGAGTACATTATAAAGGTATCAGTTTAAAGAAGCAAAAATGTACTACTTTGAATGAGGGATGGAGTTATGTGAATTTATGTATTGGGTAACTACAGTCAGTATCAACTGTTGAATACCACCAAAGATAACTGTTAATTAATTGCTAAACTTAAGAAGGGATTATTTACTATATTTTGTTTAAAAGAGCAGTTTAAGTGCTGTCTCAGTTTTAATATAAGAGCTATATCTATCTATCTATCTATCTATCTATCCATCCATCTATTCAAGTGGGACTTCAAATTGTTATTTGCAATATTTTGGTTGTTGTCTTATATATGAACCCTTTTGACATGCTTGAATAAAATACTCCTACTCTATTGGTTAAGTTCATTCCAGTCACTGTTATATTATTAATTAGTCAGGAGGGTGGGGGCATAGTCCCCCCTTCCCCCCATAGCCCCCCTTCCCCCATACAATTTTTTTAATCCAAATTACACCACACGTTATATGACACAATATTGACAATATGCCACACAGCAGTAATGCCATTTAGAGCACATTATGCCACACATTAGTATCCCATATACATCTTGCGCAACACAGTAATAATGCTTGCAGGCAGGGGCAGATCTAGATTATTGTTGGGGTTTTTTTGGATGGGAGGGTTGAGCAATGAATCCTGACAGTGTGATTGGCACAGCAACTAATGGAGCAGTAGTAGTTTAAGAAAGGTAGGGGGTGTGTATACTTTGGAACCACTATTAGACGCACTGCCTGAGGGCATCACGACTGGAGGACTACTGGTTTATTATTCTATGTGTGAACATGTGAGTGCTGATATAACAGATAGAGAAAGAGAGAGAGAGAGAGAGAGAGAGAGACTGCATACAGAATGTATTAATAATCCATCTAGCAATGTTTCTTATACATAGAATACACCATTGTGCAAGTAGTAACAATAATCCAACAGGAAAATTGAAAAATGAATAATCTGGCGTAGTTGTGCTATGCATTATAGTGTAAACAGGAATGTTCTGATTATTTAAAGTACTTATTATTTAGACTACTTCGAGTAGTCAGTAAGCTATGTAGCCGGTAGCTTTCAAAAAGAAAGTGAATTCAACATACTCAGATGGCTCCCACTGTATTGAGCCATCTGATGACCCTAATAAGCACTAGAGATGTTTGCAGCTACAGGTATAGACAGGTATGAAGATAGAGAACCCTTATAAAAGCACTTTACGTACATTATTTATATATTTATTTATTTATTTATTACCAGTTATTTATATAGCGCACACATATTCCGCAGTGCTTTACAGAGAATATTTGGCCATTCACATAAGTCCCTGCCCCAGTGGAGCTTACAATCTATATTCCCTACCACATGTACACGCGCACACATTCATATAGGGTTAATTTTTGCTGGGATCCAATTGACCTACCAGTATATTTTTGGAGTGTGGGAGGAAACCCACGCAAGTACGGGAAGAATATACAAACTCTGCACAGGTAGAGCCATGGAGGGAATTGAACCCATGACCTCAGTGCTGTGAGGCAGTAATGCTAACCATTACACCATCCATACTGTCCTACTGGTTTATGTGTGTAGGATAGAAGACTGCTGGGGTGTGGGCTGTGCTGCCATGGAGAGCTTTCAATAGGACATCCTGCAGGCTGTCATTGTGATATATAGCTGCTGCTGCCACGGGATCTGGCAGGCTCACAATATGCTGCTCTGCAGTTGATAGATCTAGACTGCAGCAGACAGCATAATGGATCCGAAAATCTTAGATGCCGGCATAGCAAAAAGCAGCGACTCCACACAGCGGGGGCTTATTGCAGCTGGCTGAAGGAGCTGAATGGAGGTCTTGCACCCATACAAATCCGGCACCCAGGGCGCATGCCCCCTAGCCCCCCCTAATTAAGGCCATGGTCTACTACACCATTGCATTTAACCGGGGGTCCTGATTTCATCCCTGGTGCATTCCCTTCTTCAATCAACAATCAACTCAGGTGGAGACACCATCAGAAATAGAGAAGAAACTGGTGTAGCTTGTCTACCAGACTTAGCAGGTGAGCAGGTGTTACATGTTATTACAGAGAGGTAATATTTAATTAATTAAATGTATTAATTTAACTTACTACTGAAATTAAGAGTAATGTTTGGCTCTGGTAATGGTTAGGGGCCCACCCTTGTGCATAAGGTTGCTTATTACTGGTGGTTGGTTACTAGTACTACACACAACTTCTCCACTTCATAACTGTCTAGGATTTTATATATCTCCCCCATAGAGGCTTTTTAATAGCCCCCTTGGACTCTTTTCCCTAATGCTAGGTGTTTTATGGACACTATTTGACTCTAATAAAAGCACTAGAATATTTACTCCAATGGCAGGGGTAAAAAGAAATACTGACTGCTTCTATACTTATTGGTATGTAAGTAATTTGTGTGTCACTGTGGACTAATGGGACAACAACAAGGTGAGTCCCATTTTCCCTTTGAAGTGAAGGAGTTAAGAACTGTTATATCATTGTTGCAAAAGAGTATCATATAAACAGTATTATGTTTTATAAATAAATTGATAAATGTGAAAAGAATCCCCAGCTCACAGGTACATAGGTTAGAAACAATTTAAATATATGTATCCCAAAAGACAATTAAAAAAATTATCTATTATTGATGGCAGCATATGTATATATAAAGTATGGATACTTTTTTCTGAAACAATATATTTATGTTCTCACCACATAAGGGTATTACATACACATTTAGCCGGCCCTGGCAGATTTACTAGCTAATTTTAATGCAGTGACAGAATTATTGTTGAGATATCAGGAAAAACCTCAAAGGGGGGAATGATGTCCTTAGTTAGAATGTAAGCACTATAGAAGTGCTATTATATATACTTGCTAAACAATACACACATTAATACAGATGTTAATAAATCAGCCCCAAAACACCTAGAGAGGAAAAAAGCTTTTCTAAACTTCACTGAAAGGCAAAAGTGATATCTAATGTATGTGATAAATTGAGTGTATATGCACAGTATATTATGTGACTATTTACTCAATTCATTCCTTGTTTATTCCTTTCTGCAAGAACATGCTCACCAATCATAAAAATGTGCAGTGAACTTCAAGGGCTCAATTTAGAAAGAATTTATGTGGAGAATAACCTTGTGTAATTCATGTACAGGGACAGCAAAATAATAGTAGCTTGCAAGACTGTAGCTACGGGATTCCACAAGAAGGCCAATACATTTGCCTGTCTGCTTGTGTCACTGTCTCACAGATAGCAAAACATAGCTACTTTCTTTGAAAAGTGTTGGCTCACTTGCAGTCAACACTATGATTTTCATGAGCACTGTTTTATTGTAATATAATGAAGCTTGAAAAAGTTTGTTATGATGCAACTGAAGAAATGCGGTTCAGTTTTCCTGATATAAGAACACACTGGAACTTGGGGGAAAACAAATCGAAATGAGCCCCAGTGCAGAATCACTTTGGGGTTCCAAGTGAATATACTGTATATATGTATATATATATATATATATATATATATATATATATATATTCCCCCCCAATGTTTATTGATTTTTAAGGAATGCATAAACCGAACCAAAAACTGAATCTAAACCAAAACACTTGAGGGTGGTTTTGCTAAAGCCAAAACACAATGATGAATTACAACCAAGAGTATGATCTCAGTCCTTTGAGGCGGTAATGCTAACCATTACCTCATCCATACTAACTTGTGCTTTGCTGTCCCTTTTTACTGGTCTTCCTAAATATGAGGCTCAGTGTGCACCAGGTCCATTGCTGGTAATATATCACATTATATTTGTTATGGATGCAGACTGTAGCAAAAGCTCCACTCTCCAAAGCCCTTCACCACCTTCTATGATCTGAATAGAGAAAAGAGGTGGCCTCTTTTGAGTGGTGCATGCACAATGATGAGTAGAGCGCATGCCACTGGAGTGTACAGCATCCAATGGGTCTTAGGAAAGAAGGGGAGAATAAAAACACAGCCTAGCACGTCAAAAGTGCTAGTGAAACCCTTGAGTGTGTGTGCTCACATTTCTCACATGCTTTGGCCATGCCAACCGTGACATGACCATGGACCTATCCTAATTTTTGTTATTCCAAAGTTGCACACTATGAGGAAGCATTATGATAAACATAAACATTATGGTATTATATGTGCATGACACAAGCATCCCTTGGTTTATTTACAAAGAACTTAAAATTTGGCAAAAACATCTGACACTTTTTTTATGTTCAAGCTTATTAATGAATTTGAATGCAAAACCTACTACCCATTTGATAAGAAAAGAAATGTAGAAAATTGCAATCTGGTTCCAATAATCTTTCTTGCTTCTTTCTAGTTTCCTAAAGCAACTTGCAATAGTAGTATGTAATAGTGGGCCAGATTCTGATTTGGGACTAAAGCAAGAAAGAGCAAGTAATTGTATACCTGGACAATCCATGCTACAATGCAAGGGGTGCAAATTTAGAGATGTTGGGTTCGGTTCTCCAGAAATCCAAATCAACCCGATGTTTGTGGATCCAAAATGTGGTCCAGATCTTCTGATGAGATCCGTACCAAGTCAAGGTCTGAACCAAAAGATTTGAGTGTGGTTTTGCCAAAACCAAAACACAATGATGAATTACAACCAAAATAAAAACACGGGGGTCCGCGCATATCTCTAGTGACTGCAAATACATACGTTATATTTCATGCAAGGTATATACTGGCTGCTTTTACATGTATCCCACAAATGCTGAACTGCATTACTTTTACACTGCAATTAAGATTGGAGTTTGGACATGCCTCTCTCAGATCTATGGGGTAGATTTACTAAAGCGTCTAAAACAGACAAGTGGAGGTTTTGCCCATAGCAACTAAGCAGATTCTGTCTATAATTTTCTAGGATGCAATTGAGAAATGCTATCGAGAATCTGATTGGTTACTGTGGACAACAGCAATACTTGTTTGTTTAGATCCTTTAGTAAATATACCCCTAAATCTTTCCCACCCACAGTGCAGCATGGTTTTACTAAGATGCACAGTTACTTGTTCCTTCTTAATTACCCCCAACTCAGATTCAGGCCAAGTGTCTCCATTGCTTATAATGTATGCTTTAAAGATGGGAAAGTGACTAAACAGCACAACACTTATTATTCTTGAAAGTTGGCATCGTACTTTAAATGTTTGTATTCATCAATGCAGTACATTGTAGTTATATGCGTGTACATCATAAAGTATCGTCTGTTTAGACTAGATCAGGGAGCTTATTGCCCACCCCTGGACTAGCAGCACAATTAGTGCCATTTTTATTATTGTACGCATGTTTGTTCTAAAACCGCCTCGTTAGCTGCAACACTATAAGTGCAAATTGAAACACTGAAGAAATAAACAAGTAGCCATAAAACAGGATATTCTTACCTCAGTAATGAAGGATTTGGCAGTGGTCGGACTCATAACGAGAATGGCTCTTCTCAGTGTGTCCCTGTAGCGATTTAGCTCTTCAATGCGCATTGTGGCGAAGAGTCCCGTGATCATCTTATTAATGTTGTTTTCTACCTTCTGCAAAGCTACATCCATTCCCTGCTGAGATACTCTATCCAAAAACTCCTGTATTCCACGGATATCTAGGAACATCAAAAGTCCATCAAAATGCTAATCAGTTTACAGAAACACATCCATTAAATTTCTAGCCCGGTTTGGAAGTGATTTTGCTCAGTATCATGAAATGGAAGGTTAAGCTGCACATATGTTAAACTGCATTGTACTGCCATTTCAGACTGGACACAGATTGCATCTGTTATAAAGTCTACAGTTGTTTTCTCTTGGTGACATTAACAGCACAGATAAAAAAGAGGAAATCATTTATTTTATTTTACCTGTTTATGTTCATTTAATGCAGTAAATGTTTTTCAACTGTATAATTACTAAAATGTCTTTTGTAATAGGAGTACAGCTGACACTGAAAACAGTTAACTTGCAGTACATTTTATCCAGTAATGTTATAATGTGTGTAGCTTATTGTGGATGAGACTTTACAATAAAATAACAATGTCACAGATTAGATACTCATTTGTGTAAGAGGATTTTGCCCAGGGCCTGTGCATACAGCTATGGGACTGATGTAAAGTTGGAAGTAAAATGGGTGTTAACTATTAAAACTACAAATGCTTAGCAAAAGATGTAGATCTGTATATACCATAGTAGAAAATACATCTGGTTTGCTACAAGTACTGTACTCATCAGTAGTGTATACAATACTCACACCTGCCTTATACTAAGTACAAATAATGTGAGTGACCGACCTCGGCATCCCAACAATTAGAATTCTGACACAGGAAGGGGTAATTATTTTACCCATCCCCAGTCCCCTACTCTAACCCTAACCCACCTGGGGTGGCAGCTAGGGCTACGATAGTTGGAGAAGCAGCTAGGGCTAAGACACTGGGGGGGTGTCAGCTAGGGCTAAGACACAGAGGGTGGTGTTTATGGCTAATCCCCTAACCTCTAGTGCCTACCCTAACCCACCCCCAGTCCCTAATCCTAAGAGGCACCCTGATATTTACCTCCGGGATAACGGCGGTCGGTGTTCCTGGGCCAGCATCCCCAAGGTATGAAGAGGGATAAAGACTGATAAAGTACCAACAACTCAGCTCCTAACTGTTTCTTTTTCAAACACATCTTGTAACATGACAGTTAGGAAGCTGATTGGCTGGTACTTTATCTCTCTTTATCACTCTCCACTTAATCCTTTTTTAAGGCTTAATACATTTGGTCCTTAATGAGTATAATCCTGTGCTGAGTTGTACATATCTTTTATTAGCAGATCACTCCTATCCAAATGTTTGGTTTGATACCATCAGTGCGCAGCAAAATACTTAGTGCAAACAATACATCTGAAAACAGGAGTACTTACACACACGTGCAACTCTGCTTAGCCTGCAATTCTGTCAGCATGCACTCTCTGAACATTGCCTACATAAGAGCCTACATGAAAGCACCCCGTAACAGCCCTTCAGGTGCAAGGGGCGATTTTACTAAAATATGTTATGAATCTGCTTTATCCATACTTGTACACACTTAGGGGGACATGTACAAAGCAGTGATAAAAGTGGAGAAGTGAGCTAGTGGAGAAGTTGCCCATGGCAACCAATCAACTGCTCTGTATACTTTTATAGCATGAAAATTATAAATGTTACGTTAAAGCTCATTGGTTGCCATGGGCAACTTCTCCACTGGCTCACTTTTCCACTTTTATCAGTGCTTATTACATGTCCCCCTTAGGGCCTAATTCAGATCTGATCGCAGCAGCAAATCTGTTAGCTAATGGGCAAAACCATGTGCACTGCAGGGTGGCAGATATAACATGTGCAGAGAGAGTTAGATTTGGGTGGGGTGTGTTCAAACGGAAATCTAAATTGCAGTGTAAAAATAAAGCAGTCAGTATTTACCCTGCACAGAAACAAAATAACCCACCCAAACCTCTTATGCAGCAATATGTGAAGATATCAGTTAGCCTGTGCGACCAATCCATTCCTCTACCCAGAATTCTTGCTGTAGCGTTAAAAGTATCTTTCATATATGCAGCCTACATTACAGAAAATACCACACACATCTATTGCTCTGTATATTGTTTTTTTATTCAACAGAATCTTTCAGCTTCATAATTGTTTACAATATGATTATTACTTAATTTTATTTCAGGCATAGCCATCCTCATCAAGGGTGATTAATCCCCACCAAAGCATAAAAGCCACATTAGCCCATCATCGAGCTAAATGAAACATCACTACAACTTTCCATTCTAAAAAGAACACCAGCTGAAAAGTCAATTTTATAGTGGAAATTAATTAATTTTCTTTAGTGTTAAATGAAACACCATGGCAGTTTAATGAGTATCCACACATTATATTCTTATAGTAATGCTAAAAGTTAGTGATTTATATCAGTCTGCATCTTGTTGTCCTCTCGCATTATACACATGAAGGCTGTCACTTGACAGCTTACTCATAAATGTTGTAATGCAAATAATACAGTTCAAGTAATAACCCAAATTAATAGTATGCTTATTGCGGCACATAGAAGCAAAGGAAATTTTGTAGCTGGCGTGAGTCCAAATGAGTTATTAATGGCTTTAGGACTGTCAGGAGAGATACTTGAGGATATTGCAGTCATCAGGCAGTTGAAATCAGCCTCAGGGTAATAATGAACATTTGAAATAAATTAAGAAAAATGTGATTATTTATATTTTACGCCTTCTTAGGAATGAAATTATTCTGTTTACCCTACCCAGTTACACACTAGGAATGCAGAAAGACACAGAAGCACTATAAAGTAAGTGTCAAAAAAAAAAAGGTCTGCTTGGTGTCCTCTGTCTTGTAAAACTAACACGATCATGCCCCTTTATGTTACTTAATTCAATTATAAAAATGCCAGGTCAGCGTTGGGAATGACATCTGTTACAAAAGATTAGTGAATGTAACATACTGGCATTAAGTTTTGCTACCACGAACCGAAAAATAAATGTTTGATAGCTATCTGAGCTGTTAGACAGACATTTGGTATTGTGCAAAAATGTACATTTTATGTGGTTAAGTATTTACCATAGCAGAATATTTAGCAAGGATGCTATGATGATTAGCAGTGTAATGCAGGGCTCCTATATTTTAGATATAGAAACTCATATGACTCATATTCTACCTTATTCAATATAAAATATGTTTACTTACATATAAGGCTATTAACCAAACTACACTAACATACATCTCTTAGCTTATCTCAAATTATATCACAACTCGACCTTTCTGCTCTGCACAAGAAATGCGTCTCTCATCCACACGTATTACTCACTTCCATTCATAGAGGTATATTTACTGAAAGTCCATTTTAAAAAGCACTTGAATCTTCAAAATCAATTGAAATCAATTACTTATGAGTTTCTAAACTTTTGAAAATATTTACTAAAAATGTTGCACTCAATTTTTTAAACCCCCAGCTAAATTGAATGTAAAATTGAACAGAACGTCTTCATTACTTCCTTGTCGCTTCCTATTGGTCCAAATGTATAACATGCACACTAATTAAAGGGGATGCTCTCTCTTTACACTGTTTTATACATAAAAACCTAAGTGATGATTTTTAAAAAAATACTTACATCTGAAATAATTGACAATAAACTTAGCCCTAATCTGCCTTCCTGTCTGCCTTCCACTTTCTGTGCACACATAGGGGGTCATTCCGAGTTGTTCGCTCGCTAGCAGTTTTTAGCAGCCGTGCAAACGCATAGTCGCCGCCCACTGGGGAGTGTATTTTTACTTTGCAGAAGTGCGAATGCCTGTGCAGCAGAGTGCTTGCAAAAAAAATTTGTGCAAAACAAGACCAGCCCTGTAGTTATTCTTCGTGTGCATTGATTCTAACATTGGAGGGTTGGCTTTTGATGTCACACACCTGCCCAGTGTTTGTCCAGCCACTTCTGCGTTTACCTTGGCACGCCTGCAATTTTCTAAGCACTCCCTGAAAACGGTCAGTTGACACCCAGAAATGCGCCTTTCCTGTCAATCTTCTTGCGGCCGCCAGTGCGAATAAGAATGTCACTAGAACCTGTGCAAAACCACAAAAGCCTTTTGATCCCATACGTCGCGCGTGCACATTGCGGTGCCTACGTATGCATACAAATGCAGATTTTTAGCCTGATCTCTGCGCTGCGAACAACGGCAGCTAGCGAACAACTCGGAATGACCCCCATAGTCTGTTGTTGCTAAAAAAAAACCTATGCCTGCTCCCTGTTTATTGCATAATCTGGGAGAAGTGGTTTATTTAATGCAAAATTATGCAATAGATGGCAGCATAGCACAATATCGAACATTTTTGCCAAATTATATAATAATATGCCTTCCGAATAATAAAAAACAAAAAACAAAGAGGCATTCTATTATGAAATGGGTGGCTATATGTGCCTTTTTATACTTATGTTCAGCAGGAGTTTGTGGATTTGACAATGGTGTCAGAAGCCAAGAGCAACAGCCATACCTTTTTTGGTAGTAGGGGAAAAAATTAGATCACTATAGTAACAATTACTATTAGCTGCTTTATTATCACATAACTGATATCTTACACAACAACCATCCCTCTGGCATTTGTCCCACATGTTTTTTTTGCAAACAGGGACTAATTGCTGAGGATGTAGGCGTCATGGGTTGAATCAGGATAGCCAGTTACAACACTCATGATTTTACATTTCTATATATTTTTCAGCCAAATTGCACAATATTGTACTCTGGTGCTATTTATTGCACATTAATGGAACAATTATGATGTCTATAAGTATAAATATGTGCACAATTCAACTCATGAAGCTGCTGATGGTACTCTGATTGACTCTTCAGGGTTATCTCAGTCTGGTGATTTGCATTGTGTAGGTAGGTGCACAACATACCATAACCTTGTACATCCACTACTTACATGCTGCCCTACATGCTTTTTGGTACTTAAATAGTCATCACTATCAATGTCCTACCATTAGACTGGGTTTAGACACAATATCAAATGTCTAACATCATTCTAAACATTTGGGAATTTGAGTTTCAATTTGGAGTTCGATTTCCTATTTGCCTATTTCCCTATTGATTGCAAGTTTGCAAACAGGGCCTTCTTACCTTTATTACAAAGTTTTGATTTACTGTTGTTCCAATTGTAAAGCACAACAAAATATGCTATGCTATATAAGAAACTATTAATACATAATAAATATGACATATTCTTTATCTTTACATTTGTGAAATTATTCAATAGAAACTCTTATTTCCCTAGATGTGTGTCTTTGAATATCTGTTTTGTTATAAAAGGTTTTTTATTTACAACCTCATCTTAATTTAATCCTAGCTAATGCTGCCACCACAATCTGGTATGTGGGGTAACTATTCATGCCTTCCTTCATTACAGGGATACTGGGACTAACTGCCCAAACCTCATTAATATAGTTCTAACCTCATTAATATAGTTCTATCAGTCCTCCAGCACTAGGTTACAAGCATGATCCCTTTAAGAGTTTGCATTTACTACACAAATGCTAACATGTACTTGCATATGAGTTCTCATAACTAAGTTTTACTTTAAAAAATACTTTCTATTTCTCCTAGACTACCTAATACTACCTATGATTATTTTTGGGCATCTATATTTAAATTTAGATTCCACATTTACAGAAAGAAATTCCTTTATAGAAAAGAGCTAAGTAAATGAAAACATTACCTTTCTAGATTGTAAATTCACATTGTTAGATCTTTAATTTCTTTATGTAGAGATTGTTTTATAAATAAAATGATGATGACCAAAACTTTTTTTGGGATAAACACTACATTCTTCTATCCTCCTCACTTGCATATTTTAACATTTTATATTTGTATTAACAGGGTTCTCTGTTCCAGCTATATTGTAGACCAGGGAGACACATGGTCAGGGCTGCCATCAGAAATTGTGGGGCCCGGGACTGACAAAATAGACACTCCCTCCCCCCCAAAAAAAATTCTGCCGCACTGCTCCACCACTATGTGATGTCATACATTGTGATATTACATATAGGGCTGGATTCAATTCTTTTCACCCCTTTCCACACCCGTTCTGTTTCTGCCTTCGGGCACGTTGTATCATTATTTCAGCTCGCTACCCCCGAAGTAGCAAGGCACCAAACCCTTTACACAGCTAAACCTGATTACTATGGGTGCAATATGCGCGATAACGGAGATCATTTTAGAAAGGAAATTGGGCGTGATATATCATTTGAATCTCACCCGTTAGGTGGAGTGTTGCGGACCTACGGGGAACGGTTCCAAGATCTGATGAGCAGGCATGGCTTGTTTTAAGAAGTCTTCCCTGTACATCAGACTGCAGCTCTACAGGTATTGACAGTAGGAGCCAGGGTGGGCCCCTCTCTCTGTAAAGGCCCAGGACACCAGTGCCCAGTCCCCCTCTGATGGCTGCGCTGCACATGGTCACAAGACTTTCAGCAAGCCAAAGGTGAGGTTAGGTGAGTACCAGTAACATTTTCATAGAAAAAAATATACATGCAGCAGTGATATTGTTATTATACTAGGTAATCTACGCTCATTTGCATTATGGATCTGCTCAGAATATACATGCAGCAGTGATATTGTTATTATACTAGGTAATCTACGCTCATTTGCATTTTGGATCTGCTCAGAATATATATGCAGCAGTGATATTGTTATTATACTAGGTAATCTACGCTCATTTGCATTTTGGATCTGCTCAGAATATAAATGCAGCAGTGATATTGTTATTATTCTAGGTAATCTACACTGTCAATTTGTATATTATAAGCTATATTGTATTCTATGATGAAACTTTATTGCAGCTTAGAAATAGTTGGTAACTGCTATTTTAGTGTTTGTTTTAGTTGAGTTTTATGGCATGCTCTGTAAACGGGGGTGGGATGTTAGGCCTTGATTGCAATTACTAGACACACATGGATACTTAACATTCATAAGGAAAGATGCTTGGCTGAACAACAGCCGGCTGAACAACAGCCGGCTGAACAGGGTTTTATTAGAAGGGTTGTTTAAAAGTGTTAAGAAAATATTACAATATAGACTTTACACACACCTCCAGACCCGATAACCATAAAGGAGGAGGAGTTGGACTTTTACTTTCCCAATCTTTTGCATACACTGTTCTACCACAGGTTCCATCACTCACATTTACATCATTTGAAGTACATTCCATTAGGGTTTACTCTCCTTTCTCTCTGCGTGTTGCAGCTATCTACCGCCCACCTGGGCATCCAAAACAATTTTTGGAAGATTTTTCTGCCTGGCTCCCTCACTTTCTATCCTCTGTCATCTCCACCATTATCATGGGTGATTTCAATATTGCTATCGATTGTCCAAAATCTGCTGTGCACGCCTCCAAACTACTCTCTCTAACCTCCTCTCTTGGCCTCTCCCAATGGACTGACTCCTCTACTCATCAGGCGGGCCACTGCCTTGATCTAGTATTCACCAGACTATGCTCCATCTCTGAACTCACTAACACTCCTTTCCCCCTCTCAGATCACAACCTTATCACCTGCATGCTCTCCTCTGTTAATTCAAACCCTGCGTTGCTGAAGTCCTCCAATCTTCCTCAAACCCGCAGAAATATTAACACAATTAATCTTCAAGAACTTTCCACTTCACTCCAACAACTGCTTTCACCTATTTCTGCATTCACCTCTCCTGAGATGGCTGTATCACACCTTAATGAGACTCTAGAACTAGCCCTTGATGAAGTGGCTCCAGCTACCCATCACACTCAACGTAGGCCTAGATGTCAACCATGGCACTCCAAATTAACAAGACAACTTCAAAAACTCACACAAAAACTTGAACGTCAGTGGCGTAAATCTAGTATTTCAAGTGACTTCCTCACATATAAGACTGTCTACCATTCTTATAAAAATGCCCTGGACACTGCCAACCAAAAATATTTCCAAACTCTTATCTCTGCTCAAACCTCTAACCCCAAACGACTCTTTAATACATTTAAATCACTTCTGAATCCTCCCGCACCTACCCCACCTGCCACTATCAAGGCACAGGAAGATTGATAAGATCCGAGATGAAATAGTATGCTCTTCGGCAGCCAGTGACCTGCTCCATTCTTTACCTGAACCCTCTGCCACTCTTTCTTCATTTGATCCCACAAATGAAGATGAAGTATCATCACTCTTCTCATCCTGCTTCTCTACTACCTCTCCTCTTGATCCTTTACCCTCAAAAATAAGTAAAGCTCTGTCTCTGGTGCTCATCCCTACCTTAACTAACATCTGTAATCTCTCTCTCTCTACTGGTATTTTTCCTTCACTCTTCAAGCATGCAGTGATTACTCCCATTTAAAAAAAAAAAAAAATTCTGACCCTAATGCTCTCTCAAACTACCGCCCTATCTTTCAGCTCACTTGTCTCTCTAAGCTACTTGAGAGACTTGCCTACACTCGACTCACACACTTTCTTAACTCATACACTTTGTTGGACCCACTTCAGTCAGGCTTCTGTTCTCAACATTCCACAGAGACAGCACTGACTAAAGTGGTTAATGATTTGGTCACTACGAAGTCTAAAGGCCACTACTCACTACTTATTCTTCTAGATCTATCTGCTGCATTTGACACTGTAGACCACTCTCTTCTCATACAGACACTACAATCCCTAGGCCTTATAGACACAGCCCTTTCTTGGTTCCTATCGTACCTATCTAATCGCTCCTTCAGTGTTCGCTTCTCTGAATCTACCTCCTCTTCGCTACCTCTTTCAGTTGGAGTACCGCAAAGCTCAGTCTTAGGTACTCTGCTTTTCTCTATCTATACCTCATCTCTTGGTAAACTAATCAGCTCTTTTGGTTTTCAGTATCATCTGTACGGAGATGATGCTCAAATCTACCTATCCTCCCCGGACTTGTCCCTATCTGTACTGGACTGTATCACTGAATGCCTTTCTGCCATTTCATCCTGGATGACATCTCGCCACCTTAAACTGAATATTTCAAAGACAGAGTTAATTATATTTCCACCAGCCAATAGTAGGTACCAACCTGATATCTCTATCACTGTTGAAAACTCAACTATCTACCCTACCCCACAAGCTCGCTGCCTAGGTGTCATCCTTGACTCTGATCTGTCCTTTGTTCCCCACATTCAATCTGTCTCAAGATCATGTTACATGCATCTAATAAACATATCCAAAATACGACCATACCTTACACAAGACACTGCTAAAACTCTAATCCACGCTCTCATTATCTCCCGCATTGATTATTGCAATAGTCTCCTAACTGGTCTTCCCAAAACGAGACTCTCACCACTACAATCCAGTCTGAATGCAGCGGCGAGGCTTATCTTCCTCGCTAGACGTTTATCGTCTGCAGATCCACTCTGTCAGTCCCTCCATTGGTTACCTGTACTCTACCGCATTCAATATAAAATACTTTTACTCACACACAAGGCCATTAACCAAACTACACCAATGTACATCACTTCGCTTATCACAAAATCTCCCAACCCGACCTCTTCGCTCTTCACAAGACCTGCGTCTCTCATCCACACTCATTACTCGCTCCCACTCACGACTGCAGGACTTTCATCGGGCTGCACCCACTCTGTGGAATGCCCTACCACGCACAATAAGACTCTCCTCTAGTCTCCAAACCTTCAAGCGTTCCCTGAAAACTCACCTCTTTAGGCAAGCGTATCAAATTCCAGAACCGCCCACATAACTTTCATAAACCATCCTATCTAATTGCATCCACTCTGTACAGTCCACACATATCCTCACATGTCTTCTCATTCTATGCAATAGATAGGCATATGTACACAAGGAAAGGTGCTATTTCCCTATAGATTGTAAGCTTGCGAGCAGGGCCTTCCTACCTCATGACTGTTATCACCCAGTTTGTTATTGTTATTTCAAATTGTAAAGCGCAACGGAATTTGCTGCGCTATATAAGAAACTGTTAATAAATAAATAAATAATAAATAATACTGATAATAATGATTGCAACAATGATAAGTTCAGATATGTTTAATGACGTTGATGCTTGTTATCAGCATAACATGTACTATAGGGGCATAATCCTCAAACTGGTAATGCAATAGAAAATGTGACATATGTTACATACTGTATTACTGGATAATAGTAATAGTGATTTAGGGTCAGAGAACCTTGGAATGAGATAAAGTGGACGGTGATAATGTACCAACCAATCAGCTCATAATTGTCTTTTTTTAAACACGCCTGTGAACTGAGTTATGTGGGTACATACTGGTTGATATACAGTATCATGAGCCAGTCAGCAGTTGTATATTGCGTTGGCTGTGCAGCACAGCCAATGGACTTTATATCTGCAGATACAGATGTAGCCATGCTCATCTGTGCTGTGATGCAGCATGCTGCAGCACGGATTTAGGAATTAATTGAGTGACTGACGGCTGCGAATAGTCGCAGCCTGGCTTGCCATGCAGCATGTCATGATGCAACATGATGCATCGCAGTAGGATGAGCATGTCTACATCTGTATATTGGGCCTTCTGGCAGTATGTATGGGCAGTCAATGAATTGCCCATAGTTTGCTGCTGGGTGCTCACATCACAGCTGGGTGGGCAAATTCAAATGACCCACCCAGCTGGGAAGCCTGAAAGACACGTCAAGCGGCTTATGTGTACACTTACCTGGATTGGTCACTTGGTCAGTGGGGTGGTAAGTCCGCCAACATGTCAGTCAGGTGTGTACCCACCTTTAGGAACTAAACTAAAACCAGTTCTGAAATACTAGTATTCTAGTTTTGATTCTAGTATTGAAAGCAATACTATATCGAAGGAGGGAGTGCCGGTCCACTGCATTGTTTTATATATATTATTTTTTACTTTCGACTGTGTGTTATGTTTGGAGACATCCCTGCTGGGGATGTTATACGGAGGGCACCGGCCTTATTCACTTGTATTGCGTGGTATGGAGTGCTGCTGACTATTGCAGAGATTATATATATATATATATATATATATATATATATATATATAGCATCCCAGTGGCATCCCGACACTGATGATCCTGATACTGGATTGGGTAAGTGTTCTACCACTCCTCGGTCCCCTACTCTAACCCTCCTGGGGTTGTGGCTATGGCTAACCTTTTGAGTGTGATGGCTACATCAAGTGGACCAGGTCCCCCTCTTACCTGTCAGTATAAGCTGCAGTTTTTCTCCTATGCCCAAGCACACACTGCTGTGTGCTGGGCTGCAGGAAAGCACTTAAAATACATGTTTTTCTATATTTTTTCCTAGGAGTGCATGGCCACACCTCCTGTGATTAAGCCACACCGCTGGAAAAGTACCTGGGCCCAGCCAGGCTCTCTACTGCCTTGACTATGGCTAACACTCAGAGGATGGTCGCTATGGCTAACCATAAGCCCTCTAGTGCCTAACCATAACGCTCCCCCCTGCCAGGCCCTAATCCTCACCTGTGCCCTTATACTCACCCGCAGGTTGTCTGCTGTCAGTGCTCCAGCACCGGTCTCATGAGTGGTGTCGGGATTCTGGCATCAGTCACATGACCACCGGCATCCCAAACAACTGGATGCTGAATGCATATATATATATATATATATATATATATTCACAGTATATATATATATATATATAGAGAGAGAGAGAGAGAGAGAGAGAGAGAGATTCAGCATGTTTTACCGGCGGATGGGATGCCGGCTGTCAATATCCCAACAATGCCGACAGTAGAGCGGGCGCTAAGAGTCCCCTTGTGGGTTCGCTGCACTCGCCACACTGCACCTGCACTGTAGGCTTTGTGGCTCACTGCAATTGCCATGGGATCTATTCCCACTCTATGGGTGTCATGGACACCCACGAGTGGGAACAGCCCTACTGTGCCGGGATTCCGTCTGGCGGCATTGTCAGATGTCAGGATTCCGACGTTGGTATCCTGACCACCAAGAGCCCAACAGCGGGCAACTTAAACACATCCCGTATAGATATATCAATGGTATATATATATATATATATATATACACATATACAGTCACACTTCTTCGGCAATCAAATATAAAGGACAGTAAGGCAGGTTTCCTGGACCAGACCTGCCTTACTGTAATTTTTTTCTGAGTGCCACAGAAGTGTAACTGTTTGTAAGTAAGACTGCTGCTGTGCAGTGTGATACTGAGGGCACCAGAGTAAGTTTAATATTTTACGCATGCAGGTGTAAAGTGGCGGAATCAAGATACATATATATATATATATATATATATATATATATATATATATACTGTATATAGTATTTAGCATATATTGAGGGGGACACATTCTGAATATTTATTTAAGTAGTGTGGATTAGAATAAGGTTTTAAGAGGAGACAGAGATAACTATTTAGAACATTAGGAAGAAATTCTATTTAAGCGACTTAATTTTGTATGATAAATTGAATTTACGTTATGGTCCATAGCTTACATATGCAGATCTATGTAATTAAAAATGAATATCCTCTGATAAAATCATAATTGTGATAGTGAGCTTTATTTTAAATACTGGTTTTGGTAGAATTTAAATGCCACTTGGAATAACAAAGCGAAGACAATGATGAGCTAGTTCTGTCGCTGAGGACTTTGCCTGTCTAATTATTACTGCAGACCTTTGTTGTTGACCCCTTTTTATTCCTACCTATCACTGTCATTTTCTGTAGGAAAAGTTGGCAGCTTTGACATTAATGATTAATATTTTTGAAAAGTTAAATGATGCAAAAGAAAGTAATTTTCCTGTTTTGAAATAATATCATATTTATCAAGTTAGAGTCAGGATTACTTTAGCTTAGTGCACTATAAGAATAGGTATTAAAATGAAATGATAAGAGAGAAATGTAATTGATCTTTATTTTATACTACAGTAGATCGTTAAATGACTGTAGGTAAATTACATAGCATACTGTATGTTAGGTATGAAGATGTTTAAAAGAATGAAGATTCATTCCCATATACATATATAGATGATCCATGGATAAACATTGTCTGAAAGTACTGTAGCTATACTTCCTGAGGCAAAGAGGGGATATACCAATATTCATAGAATTAAGTTGAATAGTAATACATAGGAATAATTGTATGTGAACTGTCATTGGCTGTATATAAATATCCTAAATAATAAAAGGCTAACACTGCTACTCACCTCTATGGGGGGAATTCAAGTGTTTTGCACTGACATTACTGTTATGTTGTTCCATCATTTGGGAGGGCTGGCAACTACTGTAGTTATGAAATAATGCTGAGATGCATCCATTTTAACTATAGTGAACAAGGGTGCCCTATAACAGAATATTGGGCAAAGGCGAAGGATGTGGTTCATCAACTCACAATGGTTATGGTTCAATAGATCTACAGTTAAAAGGTCACAATTATTAGGTCAACACCAATGGTCAACAGTTAAAATGTCTACATGGTCATTAGGTACAAGTACAAAAGGTTAACACATGAATGGTCAACATGGAAAATGGTCAACACAGAAAAAGGTTGACACCAATTTTTTGTGTTGCTTTCACCATCTGAGCATGTGGACCTCCAATTAATGTACCACGTTTGCTCACCAGGTTAATATTCCCAATAATAGTCCATGTGGATGGTAAAAAATGAAAAAAAAAAACAAAAACAAAAAACAAAAACATTTTGGCCATACTGTATATGTGTGTTGATCATTGGCATGTGAACCATTTGAACCTGCCTACCTTTTGTACCTGTCAAACATACACACTGTTGACCTTTATAGGTCAACCTAATGATCATGTTGACCTTTTGACCATGTCAACCTAATGCATGTCGACCATTTGGGGTTGACCTATTGAATGTCTAACAAGACACTTTAGATCTATAGGCTGCATGCCCTCTTGATGCCCCTGCTCTGCTCTATTGAGCATGCACAGTGGTTGTAACATGTGCAGTGAAGCCAGATTTGTGGTTCCTTTTCTGAAACAGTTGCATGGACTGCTCCAGTCATAGTTCCAGTTCACCACTGAATTTGGGGCTAAATGGGTCTAGGATGATTAATGTACATTCTGTATATAAGGATGGAAAATTATTTGGGGCACCAAGGTATCTGTGTCTACTGAATCAAAAAAAGTAAATGTAGCCTTGATTAAGACCCGCCTACTTATGAGGCCCTCCAAAAAAAGATATATTATGTTGGAGGTACATGAGATACTGTATGCTCATATGTAATTATTAAAATTCCCAAGAAATTTTACAATTTACAACTTCTGTTTTTATATGCAGTCACACTATCTTCATTTACAATATATGGAAGTTGTAATCTAGAAAATTATATTTCTATACAATGGAGCATATGCATTAATTGCATCATATCACATTTGAAAATGACTCCTGATTTTACCCAAAGAGCTCAGAATTCCCCTCCTCATTACCTTGTACTTGCAGTGCTCCTCAGTCACTATAAGAAAAGTTCAAGGATATTTCTATGTGCATGACATGATAACTTACTATAGTTGCAGTAATGTGTCTCTAAATTTTGTATTTGGTTTTTGGAGCTCTATGGACATAAGGGATGTGTATACAAGAACCCTTCCTGTATCTGTTTTCTTGGATTTTTTCAATTTTGTTTTATGCATTGCATATTGCATATAACTATAACTTTTAGAGAAAAAAATGAATTTTTAAATGTTAAGTAACCAGAATATTTGCATCAAAGTAGTATAATATGTAGCATAACTGGTTATATAGAAGGATGCTTGGCTCTACAAATATCCATTTTTATGTAGGCATGTCTCTGGAAGACAAAAATATAACTTGCAAATATTTTGTGTCTTCAAGAAAACTTATTTTATACCTATTCTTAAAACACAGATGGACATGGAAATGCAATAACATTCCTATATTTTATGCAAAATGTAGAAAAATTACCATAGTTGTTGTCATAAAAGATAATAAATTTCTGCCAGCCATATTCAGTGATGACTCTTAAGATAACATCATTCAGATAGACTGGAGGGCGGACAGACAATGTATAGTCATCAATCCTGTTTTTCCTGTTGAGCCCACAACTACTTCTTGGCGTCCTCGCTGTGGATCGTTGCATGAAAAGATGAGGAATATGCATAGCATCTGCCAGAGATTGAAAGGACCCCGCTGATGCACATCCGATAGAACTGACAAGGGCCAATATGCCTTGGTTCATAAGGTCACAAGCTGAAAGAAACAAAATGATATTTAAGATGACATTGACACATGTTTGCAATGTTACAAGTGCTCAAAGTGGCTGACACAGGCATGTTAAATGTAATAATGTGTGCAGTCTACAAAATTGAAAAATGGATGTTTTCAAGTTGATTTACACATTTCACAGATTTTTTTATGGAAGATTTTCAATATTTACGCACTTTTTTAAATGTAATAGTCATTTTCACTTAAATGATAGCAGTAGGGTTTTATTCTCCACAGCTGACAGTGCAGGATTGTCTTATTTTGTCTGTTACTTGTACATTTACCTTTACTACCTCCATGATTCTGTGTTCCTTCTACAGTTACTGTCCTTTAATGTTTTGTTTTGTTTTTTTCAAAATAGTTTTATTGAATTACTCACAAGAAAAATTACTAAAACAAGATGTTTGGTAATAAAGAACCACAATCGCATTATAGACATGTGAAACAAGGCATCTCTGGAAAAATGGTCAAAAAATATACATGGGAGAAGTCTTACAAAAAAATCCAAAAAGAGATCAAAGCACAAGAGGAAGGACTTTTCATGTTTTACTGTGAAGGAATATAGGGGTTGATTCTGGTTTATATGAAACTGGAGCTGGTGGAAGGGGGCATCCATGAGAATGAGTACAGTCTGATTTCTCTATTGCCCTAGGATAACCATATTTTGCGAGTATCTCTTATTCCAATGCAGAATGCTTAAATTGTTTTGTTTTGTTTCTCAACAACTATTTGTGACCTTGGTCATCTAAATAAATAGTCTGTGTGTTTGAGTTTCACAACCTTAGCATTATTTGGAGTCAGGATGGTAGATTTACTAAAGCTTTTAAAACTGAAAAGTGATGTTGCCCAGCCAATCAAATTCTAGCTTTCATTTCTCTATTGCATACCAGAAAGTAATACATTCTGATTGGCTGCCAAGGGCAACACCACCACTTTTAATTTTTAGAAGCTTTAGTAAATCTACCCCAGGGTACTAGTATAAGAAAAACAGGAAAATAAAATAATTTTAGAAATTGCAGGTAATTAGCACATTCGGTTCTAATAGGGCTAGTTATATTTGTTAGACATTGTATTATGGCATTTCATTAAGGGGGGTACTCACGGGAGAGATGTGTGCTGAGCGATCTTAACACAGACCGCTCAGCACACATCTCTCACCCCGCTCAGCACAGCGCGATGTGCTGAGCGAGGGGAGAAGCCGACGGGGAGCCGCTCACTTCACACAACGGTGAAGTGAGCGACCCGCTAGATTGAGCCTGCATGCAGGCTTAATCTAGCATCGGCGATAGCGATGCACGGGGCCGCGCATCGCTATCGCTGGAGGGCATACACACGGCAGATCCGTGCTTAAAATCTAAGCAATCTAGCAAGATTGCTTTGATTTTAAGCACGGATCTCTCCGTGTGTACCCCCCTTAAGAGTAGGAAAATGAAGTGTAAATAATATATGTTAACTTATTGTTCATGCAATGCAGTAATTCGGCAGAAAATATTGTAGTTCTCTCACAAAAGAAATGTATTCATCCTTTGGATTAAAATGCTGATCGTTGAATCTTGATAATGCACTACACTGAACAAGAGGCAGATTTTCTTGCTGAAAATGTCATGATTTAAACAGTGTGAAAGTGCATGCATTTATTTCAGCCAGTTTTGCATTAACAAATTCATTTTGGCTAGATACCTTTCATTGAAGTTAGATCGGTTGTCTCCATGCATCAATGATTTCAGATATTTTGCTACAATATTTGCTAAATGCATGCCAAGCCGCTTTTTTTATGAATATAAAAAGGAATTGCTAACCATTACAATACTGTATATCTAAATCTCAGAGGAAACTGAGCATTGCTTCATTCTCTGAAAGCATTTTCCCATTTCCTTTGTGCTGAAATAATTTTGCATATGTGTGAGAAAGTCTAAATAGAGGCAGAACACTGCACCATGTAAAGTAATAGGGCTCCTGTATGTATGTATATATATATATATATATATATATATATATATAATTAATCCATCCATCCATCCAGTAAAGTCTGATAAAATCAGTATGTTTCTTGCATGATTTAGATGAAATCTTGTACAGCAAATATTAATTTGGCAACAATGATCAATACTCCAGGCTTATGACAGAATACATACAAATAACGAATTCTCCTTCACAAGCATTAAATTGCAGGTCAGTAATCAAGAATAATCCTCAATATACTCACTACATACAGTATATTCATATATACTGTAATCCTATTTTACAACACTTACGCAACTAGTTATTCCAACACTTGTGGAATACTCAAGTTCGTAATACATACATACAACTAAAAGTAAATACCCTTACTTCTCAACATAATAATTATAGAGCCGGGGGTCAGAATGAAGGCATGACCTTACCCATTATCTTCTGAAATCTTTCCATAACTTTAAGGCTCAAACTAGTAAAATAGAATCTCTGCATTGGTTATTAATTCTTCTTAAGTAACTTTTTATATAGCATGAAACCAGTTTATGTAAATAAACAAATAAATGAACAGGTCTAATTCATGCAACAACCTCTATTACATATAAAGCATCATCATGTTCACTTAAAGATATTGTGCTACCCCCCTGGTGTTAATTAGCAATACTAGTATATAATTGCCTAGGGGAAAAACTTTAATAAGTGGCAGTTTTTCTGGGGTTTTGAAACTCATGCCTATCTTCTGGAGATTGAAGAAATAAACTACTGAATTTACCACTGTAAAACCACCATATGCATATCAGGCCAACAAAAGGTGATAAATCACAATACACTAATAATGAGCGAAATCATTATGTATGTAATAAGAAGGCCAATAACATTCTCTTATGAGGAGAATTCTTCACCCAACCAATACTTTCCGCTCCTACCAATACTCTCCTGTTCATTTTATTTGTTTAAAAATATATATTTAAAACGAAAGCAAATATTACAAACATGAACAAAACACATTTTAAGAACCGTTTTGCAATTCATTTATTTTCTTAAACTTTTTTTTTAATAACGTATGTTCTTTCCGAAGGTTAGACTTAATTTTATTATTTTGCCAGGATAATTTTCTGGCAACAAAAACACATTATTTGGCAAATTGGTCTTATTTAGAGAGTGTGTCCTTGACTCCTAACAGCTGTCCATGCTATGTTTTCCAATTTATGGAATGGGAATACTCAAAATTGTAGCTCTCTCTTTGGCACACAAAGTTATGTACAACACATTATAGAAGATTTTCACATTTTCAGAATACATGCCAAAGACATAATACACCAAATGATATTCATAGGTTTGCAGCAAGTTTGGTCATGTAATCTCCATGCATGTGCTTCTTAAAAATGTCAATAGTTTCTTGGTACAGTCAGAACAATTTGGGTGTACTTTGCAAGTCAATTAATATGACAGGGAATAGCCTCTTGCTGAGGAACTGAGACACCAACAGTTATTCCTGGTGTAAAAATGAAACTTAAAATGTGCAAGAAAATTGCTGCATTCCATTAACAATCCATCAATATGTTACCAGCAAAGTGCTTCCTGATTCCCACAATCTTGTGTTTGGGAGGAAATATGTTTCTAACAGGACACATGCTATAAAGTCTTTTTTGTGCTATTTTTTTTGTTTCATCAAAGCTATTTGAACACAATTTTATATAGTGAGATTAATTAATAACTAATTAATAGGAAATGTATACTCTTGAAATACAGTACATTGCCTTTTTTAAACTAGTAAAAATGTTTGCAGAATTGACAGTAAAAGTCTTGAAAAGTGGGGGGAGGAATAGGAACTAAAAAAATTGCTGCATACTTAGCCATTACCAATCAACTCTTATAGCATAACATCCCACTTCTGTCAAGTAACGCCTAGGGGTAAATTTACTGTACAGTGGGTTTGATATCACAGTGGGTTTGCCACGATTTCCCAAAAGAAACACGCTAAGAAACCCCACTGTAGAATTCAATGGAACTTCAAAGCAACATTGATGTTTTTCTTAATAAAAGCATAGAAATCCCATATCTACAAGTAGTCGGCTTAGAACCAACTGCAAACCTACGGAAAAAAATTAAGGTGTCAGTGACAAGTGAGATAATTTGGTAATTAACATTAAGGGCAAATTTACTAATGAGGATATTCTTGTTATCACTTGTTACTAATCTTAAATGCTGCTCCAACCAATCAGCTCCTGTCATTTTTCAAACACATGACAGTTAGGAGCTGATTGGTTAGAGCATTTAAGATTAGTAATGAATGATTACAAGAATATCACTTTTTATTAAATATGTTAGTGATGAGCGGATTCGGTTTTACTCGGTTTTACTCGGTTCTCAAAACCGAATCTTATTGGCTCACTGATGTCACGTGTTTTGGATAGCCAATAAGATTCGGTTTTGAGAACCGAGTAAAACCGAGTAAAACCGAATCCGCTCATCACTAAAATATGTCCCTTAGTATTGTATTATGTGAGCACCATTTATATAGCCATACAATAATAAATATTGCCCTGGCGTAAAATGTTTAAACACTGATTAACAATTAATATTGCCCTGTTCTAATCATTCATAAATTATATTGGTCTCAATAAAAATTAAGCAATAATGTGACTCATAATTTATATGTTAATCTTCTAATTTTGTCCTGTCTCCAATATGCATGTGTGGCCCCTGCAATGGCTCCCACTGCAGCAAGCAATGGAACAGACCATGGCTTGTGGGCCACTTTGCATCAGGAATGGGTTAAATACAGCATGTATATACAACAAGGAGTGGGTGGGACAGAGCGGAGAGTATTGGTTGGGTGAAGAATTCTCCTCATAAGAGAATTATTAATGTTATCGGCCTCCTTATTAAATGCATAACGATTTCCCTCATTATTAGTGTATTGTGATTTATCACCTTTTGTTGGCCTGATATACATATGGTGATTTTACAGTGGTAAATTCAGTTGTTTATTTCTTCAATCTCCAGAAGATAGGCATGAGTTTCAAAACCCCAGAAAAACTGCCACTTATTAAAGTTTTCCCCCTAGGCAATTATATACAAGTATTGCTAATTAACACCAGGGTGTAGTACAATATCTTTAAGTGAACATGATGATGCTTTATATGTAATAGAGGTTGCTGACATGAATTAGACCAGTTCATTTATTTGTATTTGAAAATTTAGAATAGATGTAAAATGAATGTATTGCAAAGCCATGTAATCACTGCAGATAGGTAAAGGGTTAAGATTTAATGTCAATGCTACTGCACATGGACAGTCATTATAAAATCAGATCTCCCAAGCATACTATAAAAGAAAGGGAGAATGAGATTGGGGTGGAAGGGCAGTGATAACTACTAGATGAGCCGGGAGGCTTGTTGCATTTATGTATTGGAGTGCCATTTATCATTGCCAGAGTATGGAGACACATAGTAATAAGCTATATAAATAATGAGCTCTCTTTAAGTTCCACAAAATATCATCTAATAATTATGCTTTAAAGCAGGTTTGAAAAATAGCAATATGGGTTTTTAAAACTGTACAATTTTTATATAGAGGTTTTAGATTTTTATTTTGTTGACATTGCGGAAAATGTTTCTTTCAAGGGTCAGTTTGTTCCTTTAGCAAATTTAATCCTTAATCTGTCATACTTCTAGACTTGTCTTCTATACTGTCTAGAAAAATGAGACTTTTCTTATCTTGGCAAACGATAATATTTATAGTTGAAAATAAATACATGAGGGAATCACTATAAATGTTCCCAATGGTGGGCACAGCTTGTTATTTTACTGTACAGTAGTATGGTACCTATATCAGCTTTGAGAACTCCAGCACTTTTTGGAAGGACATACAGTAAGTGTACAATAAATGAGCACATTTAACCATTAAATTCCAATTTTAAAAAGGTGGCTTTTATGTCTTTGTATATTTTACGTAAACTGAACAATCTATATTAATTATGCAACATACATGTGGACAGTACATGAATTTTAGGTACAACTGGCTGAAAATGATCACAAAGTGAATAAATACATGTAACTTGCAAGAAGTATATTGAATAGATATTTCTCATATATATTTTAAACACAATGAAATGAAAATAGCATTGTCTAAGTAATTGCATCTCAAAAAAATGTGTAAAACATAGTAGTCTAGGATATAAAAATGAGTCAACTGGATTGGTTTTAGTAGTAAATGTAAGAACAATTCGCTGGACACCGTTTTAAGCTGTGAAAGTCTATAAACTGAAGTGACTACACATGCTGCTTTACTGTAACTGATGTCAGGCAGATGCCTGATACTGCAATGTGCGTGGTCTTAAACAACTGTGATGTTTCATCATCCCATTGTAGTTGCAGGCGTCGCAGGAGTGCAGAACGGCTTTATCTCATCCAATGATGCTACAAACATGCTTTCAATTTTACATAGTTCACCAATCTGTATATTAACCTTTAAAACAATCAGAGCAAAAAAAAATGCTTTTTCATACAATAGTATATATAGAGCACAGCAGCTACACCTCTACGCCTGAGGCTGCAAAGTCAGTATTATACACTCATTTATCATATATTAACAGATATGACTAAAAATGCCACATACATGTTGTTCTCTTTTTGCATCCCCAGTTTTTTTTTTTTAAACAACAATTTCTTTATTATTTTAAGAAAATTGGCATGACAGCGTATGCAATTACAAAGGGTATACCGATGAAGGTATTACAAGTAAATAGGTATAACAATATAACAGTTCTGTCAGAGAGGGAATGTAGTTCGCACCTAAGGGAGTCAAAGGCAAAAGAAAGAGAAAATAGTAACTAAACATATCCATCAATATATGACAGAACCCTTTCTATGTGGGAGGGATATTTGACCAGAATGAACTCATCATCCGTAGGGGAGTTAATGAACATGAAATAATTCTGGAAACATATACCTTTGTGAGTAACCATATCTAACTGTGCTTAGTTATAAAAGCCCACATCGCTGTTCCCAGTCCAAAAAACACATAGAAAAATAAAATAAAATAAAATAAAATAAGGCAAAATAAGAGTAAAAGCTAGTAAAAGATAAAATATCACCAGAGTAAAACTACAAACCAGGATGTGGGGAGGGGTTTGAGGGGGGATAGGGGAGGTAGATATTCGCAACATCAGGTAATTATCATTAAGAAAGCTCTCTATTGGACCTGAACCTAGACCGAAACCAAACGTAGTATCATATTGAGTAGCACCCGTCAGGGGGTTAAAGAACTAGGTCACGTGACTGTGCCTAAGTGATGTTACGTAAGAGTTGCCATTCCGTGTTTTCGAAAATCGCCATAATGGTATTTTGAGTGGTGAGATCCAAAGAAGAGATAAAAGGTTCCCATTTCGAATGAAATTTCTCTACATTTTTGTTTGAATCTGGGAAGGTATCCCTCCTATCAAAATACATTAATTGAAGTAATTTTTGTCTAACTTCCAATATGGATGGAGTAGTCTTGGATATCCAATGAACTAAGATGATTTTCTTGGCTACTGTGATTATAATCGATAGTAGAGGCAAAATGAATGATTTACGAGAACCCAGGGCCCAATCCCTAAAGTCAGCTAAGAGACAAGCAGAAGGATTCGGAAGGAGGTGGAGATTGAACAAAGAGTTTATGTAATTAAGTAATTTGCACCAAAAACGTTTAATCTTCCCACAACGCCACATACAGTGGAAAAAATCTGCCTTAGAGGCACAGCATTTCAGACAGGAGCCATCATTTTCAGGGAACATGCGGGCCCTCTGAAATGGAGAAACATATGCTCTGTGTAGAGTTTTTAAATGTACCTCTTGTAAATATGAGGATTTCAAATGCTTCAGTGTGGTTTCGAAATGAGTAACAACATCATCGGAGGTGTGTATTGTTCCTATATCAGATTGCCATGCTTTCAGAAGCTTAGACCATGCCAATGATGTAGGATTAGGAGAAAGAAGAGAATAAAGCATTTTAATATGGTATGGCATAGATTTTAAAGCCTTAAATAAACTGTTTAGAGGATCCGTGGAAAGAATAAAGCGCGTGGAGGGAGTCAGGGACAATGCATAGTGTCTAGATTGTAAGTACATAAAGAAGTTCCGATCAGGTAGTTGATATTTAAGTTTTAGTTCTGAATAGGGGAGCAGAAGGCCTCCTGGGTCAAAAATTTGCGAAGTTAAGAACAGACCTTTCTGTTTCCAATTCAGATACTCTGCATTTGTCAGCGAGGGAGGAAATGAGGGATTTCCCCATAGGGGGATATAAGGAGATGAGAGGTGGTTCCTGAGTAATTTTTTGTTAATGGATTTCCATGCCAAATAAACATCATGAAACATTATGTTCTGTAGGATGATGGGTGGGATGTCTCCTTGTTTAGAGTGAAGTAAGGCACTAGGAGCAAATGGAGAGAAGATGGCGCAATCCAATGCTAGGTCAGTGTAGGTGGAAGAGTTCAATAACCAATCATTAATAACCCTGAATTGTACGGAGAGGAAGTATCTATGGAGATTAGGAGCATTCATTCCTCCTTTGGAGCGAGGAGATTGGAGTTTATCTAGAGCAATTCTAGAGCGTTTTTGCTTCCATAAGAAGCGAGAAGTAAGACTATCAAATTTGGAAAAGTCTGATTTGGAGAGTCCAATAGGGAGTATTTGTAGGGCGTAGAAAATCTTCGGGAAAATTATACTCTTAACAATTGCTAAACGACCAAGAAGGGATAGGGGTAGGTTCATCCAGGTCTCATATAGGGTCGATATCTTTGTAAGGATTGGGGAAAAATTTAATTTATATAAGGAAGAGAGGTCAGAGGGAATATGAACACCCAGATATTTAATACTGTCAACTTTAGTAAAATGGGATTGCGTTAAGAAAGGAGGAGGGTTGGTCGATCGAGGACTAGATAAAGTAAGTAGTTCAGACTTGGCAATGTTAATCCTGAAGCCCGCCACACTCCCGAAAGAATGTATCAGAGACATTACGTTGGGGATTGTGGATTCCGGTCGGGACAGAAATAGTAACATATCATCGGCGAAAAGAGCCGTCTTTAAAATAACATCGCCAATTCGAACACCTTCAATCAGAGGAGAATTGCGGATAGAGACCACAAGGGGTTCAATTGCCAGTGCAAACAGCAAGGGAGAGAGTGGACATCCCTGCCTTGTGCCTTTATATATGGTGAACGGAGTAGAAGGGTAACCATTACATATGAGTTGGGATTTTGGGGAGGTATATAAGGTTTTTAGTAGTAAAATAAATGAGGAAGGATAACCGAATTTCTCTAGAGTCAAAAATAAATGAGGCCATGTTATAAGATCGAAGGCCTTTTCTGCATCTAAAGTTAAAACTACATTGTGGGGGGAGTCTCGATTATCAGTAACCAACAAATGTTGAATTGTAGCCAACACCCGTCTAACATTTCGGACAGAGTGACGTCCACAAATGAAACCTGTTTGATCAGGGTGTATGACATGTGGCAGAGAGAACTTCAATCTATCGGACAGAATTTTTGTTAAAATTTTGTAATCTAAGTTTAGGAGGGAAATGGGACGGTATGATGCGGGGTTAGAAAGGTCTTTACCTTGTTTTGGGAGTACCTTGATAATGGCCGAATTAAAATGAAGGGGAATCGTATTAGTGTCTATTATATGATTGTAGAAGGCAGTCAGATATGTGGCTATTCTTGGAGCTAGATGTTTATAAAATTCTCCTGATAATCCATCGGGACCAGGGGCTTTGGAGGGTTTTAACTTAGAAATCGCCTGTTGAACTTCTTCACAAGTAATCGGGGACATCAAGGAGGGAAAATCATCTGTCGGAAATTGTGGGAGGTCCGGGAATTCCCAAGTTGAAGGAGAGGATTGAGTAGTGAAAGGAGAGGAGGCTAAGGTAGGGTGGGGAGAATACAGTTTTTCATAATATACTTTCATTATATCTGATATTTGTTGAGGATCAGTGGTAAATGTTCCTTCAGCCGTCAATAACGGATGTACTGTCATGGGAGTGAAAGTGCCTTTTAAGAGATTCGTGAGCATTTTGCCCGTTTTATTGCCAAATTTGTGGAATTTATAGTCAATTTTAAATTTGTATTTATCGCCCATAGATGTTAGTAGTTCATTAAAGTGCAATTTTTGTGTGAGATAAACATGTTTATTAGCAGGGGATGGAGTCAGAGTATAGGACTGGTACGCATTTGTGAGGGCTTGTTGAGCAGATATATAGGATTGTGCGTATATTCTTTTAAGTGCTGAGGTATAAGAGAGAATTTCCCCACGTAAAACCACCTTAGAGGCTAACCAAAAGAGGGACTGGTCAGATTCTGCATGAGACTCATTATTATGAGAGTAAGTATCCCAGGCAGCATCCAAAATATCACCAAATTTGGAGGACGACATCAAGTGAGATGGGAATCTCCATTGGGGGGGTGTTTTGTGTACAGGCCGTATGAGTAATGAGAACCAAATCAAGGCATGGTCGGAAATCGCTATTGATTCAATATCTGAGTCCGTGATGTTTGGAAATAATTGGTATGAGATAAAGGTGTAATCAATACGTGACAGAGTGCCGTGTGCAGCGGAAAGGCAAGTATAATTTTTGTCCGTAGGGTGTAGGGCTCTCCAAATATCTACTAAAGTTAGAGACGAACATAGGTGCGAGATACCTATTTTGGGGAGGTGAAGAGGGGCTCCAGAGGAGTATGAGCGGTCCAAATGGGGAGAAGTAATCAAGTTTAAATCCCCACACATTACCAGGTTATTATGGGCATGAGGAATAAGTTTGGAAATCAGCTGTTGGAAAAATGCTTTGCTATAAGCGTTGGGTGCGTATACATTGCAAAAGGTGTATGGGATATCATATAAAGTGAGTTCGACAAGGAGAAATCTACCAGCAGGGTCTGCATCAATTCGTGTTACCACAACTGGTATATTACGTTTAGCAAGTATGACTACTCCACGTGCTTTGGAGGTAAATGGTGCGTCCGCAATCAAGGACCACTGAAGCATTTGAAGTTTAAGCGTTTATATATGAGTAAGATGTGATTCTTGTAGGAAGATAATATCTATATTTTGTTTGTTCAAATAGTGAAGGATTTTACGTCTCTTCTGCGGAGAATTTATACCCCCAACGTTAAGGGAACCTATTATGATTTCAGTCATTTAGAATATAAAACTTAGCAATAATAAGTAGCTGAGAGCAACCACCAAGCAAAAAATTAGTACATGCATATCTACATGGAGTGGGGAGAGGAGGAGGAGGGACATAGGTAAAACAAAGCAAAATAAAGGCATACCAATACAGGCAATGAATGATGTCTGTATAATACAGACCGAAATCCGGTAAACAAATTGTGAATAACATTAAACACTGGTAGTGTGGAGTTACGACATAGTGCTCCTGCCGGTAACACCACCATGTATTATTAGTTATATGAATAGAGACCAATAATTAAAGGGCCTTGGCCATAACATCGCAATTGTAAAAGAACAGTTATGTTAGGCTTATGCGTATAATCATAGAACTGTAACCAACTATAATAGAGATAAGATGCAGGTAATTTATAATATCATTAAGGCAAACAGATCTCCTCCAGATATAGTCCTGCAATTCGAGGAAATGTGACAATGGAAGTATGTCGTGGACATCTGAAGTTCGTCGCATCACAGTGGAAAGTCTGTCCTGCAGTGAGATATACAGTTGGGAAGCCTCAAATCGACCAACCATCATGAATTTTATCAGGAAAAGTAGGTAGAAGATGCAAGGGGAGGAGTATCTGAAATGTCCTCCTGAGTTTCTGAGGCTTCATCATGAAGATAGGCCATGGCATCATCAGGAGAAGTGAAATCCATTGGTTTATCTCCCCCATAAATTCTGAGCTTTGCAGGATATATCAAAGAAAATTTGCGTTTGTCCTGAACTAATTTAGAGCACACTGGGTTAAAAGCTTTTCTAGCCCTGGTCAGCTCAGCAGAGAAATCCTGGAATATAAACAAACGTGAGTTTTCCCACATCACGGACCTCCGTTTACGGGAGGCTGTCCAGAAAGCCATCTTGTGCAGATAGTTAAGGCAGCGGAATAACGTGACCCGCGGTCAACTGTCGGGGGTGCGTGGGGGGGGACCCACTCTGTGTACCCTCTCAATTACAAGATCCTTGCAGGTGTCAGAGATATCTAAAAGGGACGGCAGGGTGGTCTGTACGAATGCAACTAATTCAGCTCCTTTAATAGACTCAGGCAGGCCCACTAATCTAATATTGTTCCGTCGCGAGCGATTTTCTGCATCCTCTAGACGGTTCCATAGCTGATGATTCTCTTTTTGCAAGCGGAGGATGGAGCACTGGGTTGACGCCATATCATGGCTTAAGACCCCAATCTGATTATCATGCACAGACACCTTGTGAGTGAGGTGCTGCAGCTGCTGTGTAATGTCAGCTACAGCTTTAGACAACAAGGGGCCCATGGTGTTAGTGATTGCAGCTGCCAGATTAGAATGTGTGATAGGGGCGTCTGATGTGCGACTGACCTGAGATGAGTCTTTCTGGAATAATTCAGTGGCTGTTTTCTTGGCCGCGGGAGACGCCGGCGGGGTGCTGTTACTCGGCGCCATATTGGGATTGGCGCGCTTCTTCTCCTGTCTGGGCGGTTGCGGGAGAGCAGAGGGCTTCGGTGCGGCCCCGGAGGCCAGGTATTTATCCATAGTGTGTCGGTTGCTGATAGTGCAGCGAGGAGGTCTCTGTGGAAGCCGTGAAAACGGCTTTTAAAAGCTATGTGGTGTCCCGATGCACGGAGCGATGCTGAGAGCACACCTCACAGCATCAAGCCGGAACCGGAAGTCCTTGCATCCCCAGTTTATAGTGTGGCTGCAGTGACATTTTGTCATTGCAAAACTAATTGATTGTTACTGTACTTTCCCTCTGAGGGGGCATGATACGTGTAAGGGGACACCTACCAGATATGCTTTATATATGAAAGTGATTGTATGCAGTAGGCGCAGTTCAGCAAATGTAAAACAAAATAAACGTCTGTTCCAATCATGGCTATTTTAAAACATAAATGATTCTCAAATAATCATTATTGTAGGAAATTAAAGTCCAAACAATACAAAGAGTTAGGGGGAGTTTGGCAAATATCCTAGTATGAGTGTCCTTCCCAGAAGTCTCTTCTCCTGAATGTGATTGAAGCAAATAATGAGAAAAGTTATGGAACATTTGGTTCTATTACTCTTGCAGCTGTAATTAAAAAAAAATAATTTACAGGACCCAGAGCTCTATTTATAAAGCAGTAAAGAGACAGAAAATATGCTTTTCACTGCTTTGGGCCAATTGTCAAAGGGATGGCGCTGGAGAAATTACATTTATTTTGCTTTAATCCACTTACCATCAGTTATCTTATATGTATTTAGCAAGCAAGGGAGATCCTTATTTTGTTTCTGTGCAGGGTAAATACTGGCTGCTTTATTTTTACACTTCAAGTTAGATTTCAGTTTGAACACACCCCACCCAAATCTAAATCTCTCTGCACATGTTATATCTGCCCCACCTGCACTGCACCTGGTTTTGCCCATTAGAGAAAAAGTTTGCTGTTGCAATGAGTTCTGAATTAGGACCGGGGTTTGTATGTTAGCAACTGAAAAGGAGAGATGACATCACTGCAGGTTGCTAGGCAGGTAAATATTAATAAATACCTCATCTATAATCATACTTGCCTACCTGACCCTCTCCATGAGGGAGAAAATGTATTTATTATTTATTTATTTATTAACAGTTTCTTATATAGCGCAGCATATTCCGTTGCGCTTTACAATTAGAACAACAGTAATAGAACAAAACTGGGTAAAAACAGACAGACAGAGGTAGGAAGGCCCTGCTCGCAAGCTTACAATCTATAGGGGAAAATGCTCTGTTCCTGGACTTTCCTGGTAATGTATGATTGCCATCACCTGTTGTGAGCTAGTTAATTGACAAGAAAGGTGTTTCACCACAGGTGATGGCAATCATACATTACCAGGAAAGTCCAGGAACAGAGCATTTTCTCCTTCATGGAGAGGGTCAGGTAGGCAAGTATGTCTATAATGGTAAGACTCACTGTGAGCTGCAGCAATGCTGAATGGTATATACCACTGGTAAGATTTTTTATTGATTAACAGAGGACCAAGGTGGGAAATTGACAGTGAAGGGTGCAAATTGCCATTGCAGCAGCCCTTCTTGCACCCTTCACCTGGCTGTTTTGCACAAAAGTTCTCACTACCCTAAGGGGTAGTTAACACTACTGTGTGAGTTTCCACTGCAGTAAAGTACAGCAGCTGCTGTGCATATTGGCTGGATGAAGGCATTCACAATAAATTGAATTCCCCCAAGATGTGTAAACTTGGACAGACAAATATTTATGAAAAATGGCTGCTCAATCTTGCCATGCTTTTAATAATGTAGCTGTTGCTACAGGCAAAAATTATGTTGTACTCACCACTGTGCTGACACTTAATTGCATCTCATTGATAACTAACATAAGTAAAAAAAATGTGTTAGGCAGCTACACACTACATTAACATCCTGGACATTGACCCTCATTCCGAGTTGATCGCTCACTAGCTGCTTTTAGCAGCAGTGCACACGCTAGGCCGCCGCCCTCTGGGAGTGTATCTTAGCTTAGCAGAAGTGCGAACGAAAAGTTAGCAGAACTGCTCGAAAATCTTTTCATGCAGTTTCTGAGCAGCTCAAAACCTACTCCTACCTTACGATGTTTCTTTCAGAAAATATAATTAATTTTGTGATAGGTAGACTCAACGGCTCCCCCCCAGATGCTGATGCCCTAGGCAGCTGCCTAGAGCTGCCTAATGGTAGAGCCGGCCCTGTGGCTACCACAACTACACCAGGGATTACTGAAGTTGAAACTCAGGATGCTGTAGACCATTCTCCCCAACAAGTGTGTGAAAGAAGTTGCCTTTAAAACAGCACAATCTGAAGTTCTTTTTGAACAGCATGCTTCCTAACTTGGAACAGTCAAATAACTGATTTTAGAGGTAATCTGGACTCATCATCTTCTTCTGTGTTTGGACTTTCAAATTTTACTTTAGGCTAAGTTATATGGTAAAACAATCCAAATCATTTCCCTCTAATGTCTACGCTCTCACACCATGTACAGTATGTACAGTATGTGGACCTCAAATTTAACAGAGAGCATACATAAAACGTACATAAAATATACTTGTATTCTTATGTTAGATATATACAGTATAGTAGTTATTATTCATAGTGACCACTAGACCCTTTTTACTATTTTTATTTTAAGAATGTCAGAAAAAATATAAACAATACATTATAATACTGACAAGCAATAGCAAACAACAATTTTATGTTAACAAAAGTTTACTATTATTCTGGGAGTAATACATTTCTATTTCACAAATGTTTTAGTGAATTTACAGCAGTATAGCAAAATGCCTTTTTTCTGCTTTTTTGTCTTTGTCGAGGTCAGGTGAAAATGCTTAAAAGCTAAATGCTTCTAGCTACTTGATTGCTATCGGCCATTTAAACTTCCACTTGTCAGAATTTGGTCTTTGTTGTATGTTTAAGCAGTGGCTTCAGGTGAAAAAAAAAGTAAGTATTGAGTGCATACCCATGGGTCCACAACCTAGACTTTCCTAACCAAGGTACTGTGCTTGCTTCTGAGAACTTCAATTACCAGTTTGATTGGCATTGTCATCTGACTAGTCTTGCCATGTGGAAATGATGGCTTTCTGTGACAGATTGTTTTGTAGAAACAATTTTTAAAACGTGCAAAATATAGAGGTAGGAGAAATAATCCTTAATCGTGGTTACAAAATAAAATAAACAAACAAAAATGTATGTACATACATTAAAGGAGTAATACAATTAAATAAAACATTCGGGCGCTGTAGTATATCTATCTAATATATAAAAATGAAAATTTGTCCTTCTGTCCTTCTGTCTTTCTATACAAATCCACAGTTTACAAGTGAAGATCGTGAAATTTTACATACGCGCGTATTAAAACATGGCGGAGGCAACAAAAACAATTTGAAATCCCTAGCACCCCTAGGGGGCCAGACAGCAGCACAGAGTATATCAGGAGACAGCATAACTCCGGAATTGCTGGAGCATTGTACTAAAAAATTGGTACACATATGCCTTACAATCTGGCAACAAACACTGTGAGAGGAAGACACCCCTAGCACCCTTAGGGGTGAGGCAGCAGCACTAAGTATTTCAGCAGACAGCATAACTCTGGAATGCCTGCAGCAATTTGCACCCAACTTGCTACACATATGACTTACACCTGGAAACAAACACTGTGGGAGTCAGACACCCCTAGCACCCCTAGGGGTGGGACAGCAGCACAGAGTATGTCAGCAGACAGCAAAACTGTGGAAGGCCTGGAGCAATTTACACCAAACTTGGTACACATCTGACTTAAAATATTGGAACAAACTCTCTGGGGGTTAGACACTCCTAGCACCCCTAGGGGTGGGACAGCAGCACTGAGTATTTCAGGAAACAGCAGAACTGTGGATGGCCTGGAGCAATTTACACCAAACTTGGTACACATCAGACTTACAATCTGGGAACAAACTCTGTGGGGGTTAGACACCCCTAGCACTGGGACAGCAGCACAGAGTATTACAGGAGACAGCATAACTCCCGAATGGTTAGACCAATTTACAACAAACTTGGTACACATATGACTTACACTTGGGAAACAAACACTGTGGGGGTCAGACACCCCTAGCACCAGGGGTGGGGCAGCAGCACAGAGTATGTCAGCAGACAGCATAAATGTGGAAGGCCTGGAGCAATTTACACCAAACTTGGTACACATCTGACTTACAATCTGGGAACAAACTCTGTGGGGGATAGACACCCCTAGCACCCCTAGCGGTGGGACAGCAGCACAGAGTATTTGAGGAGGCAGCATAACTCCAGAATGCCTAGACCAATTTACACCAAACTTGCTACACATATTACTTACACTCTGGCTGCAGGGGTAGAGTGAACTGTGTGTGCAGGCTGTGTATGCTGGGCAGAGCTGGCGGTGGGGGAGGCAGATACATAGGGTGCTGGCTGGATCTGGACACCTAGGATGAGCTGCACAGGGAAGAGAAACGTTGTATTCCAGTACTATCTGAGGAACGCATGACAATAAATTGATGTGCCTTGGCTACAAGCTACTATCTGGTACGCAGTTTAATGGGGATAAAAATAGTACCCATTTCTAAAGATACTACACCATAGGTGCTTGTTCCCTCCCTTCTTATATATATATATATATATATATATATATATATATATATTGAAAGAAACGATGTACAGGTGCGCTGGTGTTCTTTCAAATAGACATTCACAGTTCACAGGTGGTAAAGCCTTGCACTGTTAGCACTGGTGTAATGAACACCGCAGCAATTCCCCAGAGGCTCAGAATCCCTTTGAGCAAACAAATACCTGGAAAAAGAATTTAGGAGAATGCGCCCATAGTGCAGATCATTTTTATTTTATGAATGCATCATTAAAACAAGCAAGTCACAGGTAAGTATATTCCCGTACCATATAAGACCCACTCTTTGGGCCAGTTTAAGAACATAAAACCATCCATCAGGCAAACTTCCACCGCTGTATACAGACGCCAGGACCATGCACCGCGCCGGCAATCCGGACCCGTCTGGTCACTCGCAACGGACACAGGCAGAAGAAGGCCGAGTGAAAAGAAACACACACGTCTGGCAAGCTCCGCCCCAACGCGTTTTGTGGATATATGTGTGTGTGTGTGTGTGTGTATATATATATATATATATATATATATATATATCAATCAGAAAGGGCATGTCTTGGTACTACTGAAGCAGCACACAGCAGATGGAGGAGTTTCTGTAGAAAGTGCTTTACCTGGATGTATCACCATAGTTCCCCATTTGGCAGTTGCCATTTCTCCTGAAGAGTGGGGAAAGGAAGAACCATATCATCCTCCACCATATGACCAAGACAAGTCAAACCTGAAGTTTGCCAATGGAAAAAGGGAGCAGATGAAGGCCTGAATAGAAGTCAACATTAAAAAAAGGGAAGTAAGGGGTGTTGAGAGGGAGGAAATGTGTGTAAGAGTCCTACATGCTGTCCAATAAGACAGTGTGGCAGAGATCATCATGTAAGTTAAGGAGGGTAGGGACAGAATCCAAGGGGCTACATCTATGGTGATAAGCAAAAAGCTGTCTTCAATGGCAACCCATTGTTTAGTATTTGTACCTCTAGACCATTCCATGACCCAGTAAAGGAGGACTGCATGGTAATAATTCAAAAGTTAGGTGGCTACCGACCTCCTTGGTGTTTACGTCTATAGAGGATAATGTGCTCTGTCTTTTATTGACCCAATATGAAGTTCTGTACTGTCTTATGCAAATCTTTTTAAAAAGGCAGGAGGGATATGTATGGGCAAAGTCTGTAACAAGTAAAGTAGTCTGGGAAAGATGTTTTAATAATGCTAATGCATCCCAGCCAAGAGGTCTTTAAAGGGACCCAGCATTGCAATTCAAGTTTAACAGTCCAAAGAAGTGGTTCAAAAATAAATTTAACCAAGTCAGAGTTATCATGTGTGAGGAATATAAACAAATTTTTCATATGGGTGGGTTGCCAGACAAAAGGAAAGACTTGTAGCAGACCAGCGACTATCACTGAAGGGGTACTAACATTCAGTGCAATTGATTTGGAATAATCGATCTTAAATATTTTAATACACAAGAACAATTAAAATACAACAGATAAATTGTGAAGATATGCCAAGGATAAATCATGGTAAAAGTAAAGCCTTGGGTAAAGTATCTTAACATGACAGAAATAAATAAAAAAAGGTATATGCAGAACAGAAAACTATAACAAATAAAGTATTAACTGTAAACCTAAAGTAAAAGACTCATGTTCAGCTAGACCACTGGCATCAGAGCATTACTACAGTACCTCCTCTAGTAGTACCAAGGGAACCCATGATGACAAGAATAGTAAAAAGGGTAGGAGGATTGGGAGGCTATAAAGGTAATGATGGGAACCCAGGAGCCAAAAGGCAATAAATGGTACAGGAGGGGTGCATATGTCATGCTAGTTGCTCATAACTGTCTAACTAAAACACCATTCAGCACTTTCAAATATTTTCAGTGGCTCTCCTATCCATACACAAAGGGTTATATTTACTAATGTGTGGCTATTTAAAAGTGGCGATGTTGCCCATAGCAACCAATCAGATTCTAGCTATTATTTTCTAGAAGGTACAAGACAAATGTAAAGTAGAATCTGATTGGTTGCTATGGGCAACATCTCCACTTCTAAAAACCCACATTAATAAATGTACCCCATCATTTCCAAGGAAATAATATTCAGGATTTCCAGATGAACAGGATCAGTTTAAGACCGCAACTGAAGTGGTTTTTTTTGCACTTTGTTATACAGTAGGTACCGTAAGATAGGATATAGAAAATGTGCATGAGTGCCCAATGCGCCTGTTGGAAATTAGAAATTAAAAGTGCTTCTAGAATCTTAGTGCATTGTATGCTAAATATTATATTAAGAAAAACTATTACTTTATACCGAAACATAAAGCTCTTTCTACAACTTCATAGATAAAGTATTAAATCAGCACTAGAAGTCTTACATTTTTTTGGCACATTCTTTAAACCTTGTCCACCATGTATTGCAAATCATAAGCTTCATTGAACACTTTAAATGACTCTCTGTACAGCTGTGGTAAGTAAAGAGCTCATGTTGCACTTATAATGTGACCACAGTCAGAGATATGGGCCCTACACATTTGCCGATCCACCACTGACCTGCCCGATGGTGGATATGGGCGACGGGCGACCTGGCGGCGGGGGGGCAGTGACGGGGGAGTGAAGTTTCTTCACTCCCCCGTCACCCGGCTCCATAGCACTGCATGCTAATATGGACAATCTCATCCATATTGTCCTGCATGCATAAGCGACGGGGCACCAATGATGAATGACCCCGGGGCCGCGCTTCGTTCATCATTGGTGCCTACACACAGAACGATATGAACAAGTTCTCGTTCATTAATGAACGACAACATTTATATTGTTCTGTTTTATCTGCAGTGTGTAGGGCCCATTAGAGATGAATGAGGTACAGTAGGGGTGTAAAATGTCAATAGGGAATTTAGAGGGACTGGCTATGAACCAGGGGGCAGCCCAGAATATATATTGCATAGAGTCTGACCTGAAGGTACATGAAGGAAAGCCAACCTTGTCTTTCAGATATTGAAATAGATGGATGGTGCCCATGGATAAAATTCAACAACTGAGCATTTTCCAGGCTGGGACAAAATGTGGGTTTCCCAATATGGGAAAATACTTAGGGGGGAATGTAATAGGGTGTGATAATCAGAAAGTGAGAGATTGTGAGAGTTCTCCTGTTATTTTAAAGTGCCAATCATTTACAATGGTACAACAGGGTTGATTTTGCCTAAATGGTTCTTTTCACCCACAAATTGATCATACACGCTACAAATTACATATATTGTTGCAGTCATAAATAAACCTTTTCACCATGTCTGTTTACATATCACAATTTCAAAAATGCAGTGTTATATGATGGAACGATTTCCATTACTGATGCTCCCAATTACTCCCTTTTATCATGTTCAAATGTATAATTAGGTATCTTTTATATAGGGGTTGGGTATGATATGTCTACAGTTGGGATGCCGGTGGCCAGAAGACTGACCTTGGCTTCCCGATGGTGAGAGTCCCGATAGGGGCTAGGTAAGTATAATTACCTTCCCCCAATGCCCCTCTATCCCTAACCCTCCATTTCCACTACCTAAACTTAATGTCCCCCCCCAAAGCTTAACCCTAACCCTCCCCAGTGGTGCCCAAACCTAACCACCTTTCCCACAGTCTAACCCTACCTTTCCCGCATTCTAACTGTAACCCTCCCCACACAGCCTAAACCTAACCTTCCCCCATCTCCGCGGATTACCTGTGAGCAGCCCTGGCAAACTTGTTTGCAATCCCTGTGTTCGGAATCCTGGCAGTTGGGATTCTGGTGTTGGAATTGTGATCCTTGTTGGGTTGCCGAGATGTGCTGGGATTCTGGCATTGGTATTTCAACTGCCAGGATCCCAACCACCAGGATCCTGACCAAATCCCTTATAGAGGGTTTAAATTAGGTGACTTAGGGCCTGATAGTCAGACTCTATGCTCATATCAGTTGGCTGTGGTTTAAGTACTACACATGTGTCTTGTTGTAACCGCATGGAGATGCAGAATGAATTAGGTCACAGGGAGTGTGAATTTTAGTGGGTGTTCTTGGGAGGTAACAACAGGAGAGTGGTTTGGCAATCACTGGCAAATTGCTGACAGTGGCTGCATCTAAAGACACGCAACTGTCACACAGTTTGCTGCAGTCAGATGGTGAAACTACACCTGCCATAGTGCTGGTATAAGTTTCAATGGTGCATCCAATGGTACACCAATGGCCAGGGGTGTAGAGAGCTGTGGCGGTGGTCCCAGGTACTTTTTAAGGAACATGGCTTAATTGCTGGATGCGTAGCTATGCTCTTTTAGACAAATTTGAGTAAATAAAAAGTCTTTCCATTTTCATGAAGTGGCTTTGAGTGCAGATTTTGGGGGCGCTACCATGCCCCTGAGCCAGGGGCAAATACAGAGGGGGCACAATCATTGTGGTCATTCCCCTTCAACTGCTGCTGCTGAGAGGTAAGATGGAAGGGGGACAGAGGTGGAGCTGGTCCTCCCCCCTCCCCGGCCCCTCCTTTAGGCCTTGGCATGGGTAATTAGTACCCATTTTACCAACTCTCGGCTGTAGTGCAGATCGCAGCATCTAAGTGTGATTGAAGCCTTTAATGTGTTTCTTTTCTTTCTTTTTTTAAAGTTCGCTTTTTTGTCACTTTGTATTCTCTTCTAGTTAGCTCTCTTTCTTACTGTCAATGCTGATGAACTAACAGTGTTTCAGCAATAACCTCATTATGTCAGGTATGGTTAAAATTGCGCCAGCTGCAGGTTGGCAGCTTCATATTTTAAATTCCAAAGATCACACTGATCCAGGTTATATTAGCTAAATCCATACTCAGTGTAAATTTACTAGTGGAGTAACAGGAAAACCCTTGAGGCATGATCGACTAGCCTGATTGTTCCACAATCAAACCCCACCTCATGGTACTGTATGTAGATCACACTATTATTCTGCATTTACATGCATTTATTTTTTTTACCAAATTAATATTAATTTAGTAAATATAAGTAACATCACCAACTCTACCAATGTTGACTGTATTTAAGCTTTCAACCTACAAATGTCTGACCGCTGCAAACATATGGGATCCAAGTACACCTGAGCATCGGCTCGGGTGTTCCCACCAGACCCAGATCCCACAACAAAGCCAAATTACATCCTCCCGGTGTCAGATTTTGTGGAAACTTTGATTCTATATAAGGTGCCACAGCCGGGACTCTGGGCCATTTCAGTCTAATGCACACTGTCGTTTGCTGTGTTATACTTTGTTGTAGTGGGTGCACTGTGTCCAGAGTCTAACAAATGGCTGTGCTGTTTAGTGACTGTGTATGGGGGCACACTGCATGCTTGTGACTTCTGAGCTACACTCTGCTGTATTGGCTGTGCTGTGTCCAGAGAGCCACAACTGGCTTTGCAGTATGTATATAGATGGAGCGCTTGTATATATGATATGGTAAAAGAATTAAATCAAATGCTGAAAGAAAAATATGTAAAAGCAAGGTTAAAAACATACAGTGCTTTTAAAATAATGTTTAAAGCTCTTTTGTGATTTTTGTGAAAGTCCCAATAAAGTCAGAGTATGTACACGTTTATATTGTCTACCAACACGATGGTGAGGGACCAGGCGGGTGATCTAAATTTCCCTACCCTACCTCTGGTTGCGGTAGCGGGTGTTGTTTAGCTACCGGCATCTCCCCTTCCCAGCCGGAAGTTTGGGGAGCGTTGCAGAACCTCACTTCCTGGTGATGTGACAGCGGGGCTTCAGGTGTCACGTCACATCACCTGAACGTCACTGTTTTAGTCTCTGCCTTTAATCACTGCATTTCCCTTCCATTTTATTCTACAGTATGTGGGTCCACTCACATTACAGCTTTATGGAGCTATTCATAGAAAATAATAAGGAATGAAAAACAGAGCGATAGAGAGAGAGAGAGAGAAATGGAAATTTGCTGCCTTTTTGTAGGCCTCTATAAGATTGTACTTAGGGGGTGATTCCGAGTTGTTCGCTCGCTAGCTGCTTTTAGCAGCATTGCACACGCTAAGCCGCTGCCTACTGGGAGTGTATCTTAGCATAGCAGAATTGTGAATGAAAGCTTCGCTAATTTTCTCGTAACGATTACCCCACAGTTTCTGAGTAGCTCCAGACTTACTCAGCCATTGCGACTAGCTCAGTCCTTTTCGTTCCTGGTTTGACGTCACAAACACACCCAGCGTTCGCCCAGCCACTCCCCCGTTTATCCAGCCACTCCTGCGTTTTGGAACTCGAACGCCTGCGTTTTTCCGCACACTCCCATAAAACGTCCAGTTTCCGCTCAGAAACACCCACTTCCTCTCAATCACACTACGATCACCACAGCGATGAAAAAGCTTTGTTATGCCATGAGTAAAATACCTAACTTTTGTGTAAAATAACTAAGCGCATGCACTCTGCGAACATTGCGCATGCGCAGTTAGCGGATAATCGCAGTATAGCGAAAATCGGTAACGAGCGAACAACTTGGAATCACCCCCTTAATGTAGTTTGTATTATTTATTTTTACTGTAGGTAATTTCAGTAGGGCAGGTCAATGTTTTACAATACAATGACTCATATGAAAGGTACATTTGCTATACGCAATAATGTATTTTACACATATATTTTGGAATCTTTATTAGAGTATATTATATTAAGAAAGAGAACTACAAAATAGGCTTTTGGCATAATTCTAACATTTTTAAACATGCATTTAAAATGATTTGTTAACATACCACAAATAACAATATGTTAGAATTACTGTATTTTTATTTTTATTTTTTTTAATTATAATTTTCACTCTACACTTACAGGGTTAAATGTAATATGTTGCAAGTTTTAGATGAGATTATACTAACTTGAATATGTGACAAGTTTTTTGCAAGTTTGCATTGTAACTCGGATGTAATAGGCTGTGATTAAGAAGTTACCAATGTTAATCTCCCGTGACTTCCAGCATGTTTGCACAAACTAACCACAGGAACTAAATTTCTGACTGAAACCATTGTATGCATTGGAAAAGAAAATTCAAGGGAGTTTGACCTCATTAACCCTTTATAACCCTTGCTTGTGCATATTTAAGTTTGAGCTCTTTGGGAAGGAAACAAATAACGGAAGAAAGGAATGTTTAATTGCTGAAGAGCATTAAAAAATTTAATCTGTTGTATGATTTAAAAAATATTTATTTTTTCTATATTTATTTTAATTTGAGTCAACATTAAAGTGTATGTCACATTTAGTATTTTATAATTTGCTAAAAACATATAGAGTACACTTTAATAAAAAAAAGTGGTTGACTAAAAAAATGTAACAACTACATAACATACTGTATATTACATTTTGACTTGTCATAACACTGTATCTATTTAATCCGGGACACCTATGAATTACAGGTTCAGTGGCTGCCAAAATTCATGTCGGCATTTCAACTGGTTTTAAACACAGAACCTGTGTACAGTAAATCGTAGTTTAATAGGATATTATAGCAAGCCTAATTACACTACACATTTGCCAAATGACTTCCATCAAACGTTTTTTTTTTTTTTTTGTAATTTCTCAAAGGACAGTTTTACTCAAGAAGTTTGGAAGGACAGAAGTTTACACAATGGATGTTTGTGCAGCTAAATTTTAAAATATATTTTAAATAAAATTATTAAAATTGAAACAAAAAAAAATATTTTTTTGTAGTGTAATGGCTTGAGGGCTGGTTTCTTTAGCCTTTGAATGTGTTTAAATAGGCCACTTATGTGAGCTAATAGTATTGTAATGTCTGATTTAATCAAACTCTCCTTTCCTGAGGACAGTCTATTGTTTAATGAGTTATTCTGGCAAGTTTGTGGCGCAACTCTTTGACTACTACAGCTGGTGAGTAGCATGTTTAACATTAGAAACATCTGGATGGTGTGTTGTGTTGCAATGGTTGTGGCAAGTTTTCGGTGAAGTTGCCTGTACTCACATTCTATTACATACGGTGACCTCAATGTCATTGGAAACACACTGGCAGCTACGTGGTGAACATGGCTATAAAAGGAATCCCAATATGGCATATCATCAGCTATTCTACAACACTGAGACACTTTTTTCAAGTACAGTATGCCTTTACTGCCAATTTTTCTTATCCAACCATGATAATATTGCAGTGCGGCCAGGAGTTACAAGAATTTCCCATAAATAATAGTTTCTAAAGATTACAGAATCACATTTACCAATAATTGGAATATGAACACAGATGTGGCTGATTGTAGCAATTACATTCCAGGGAAACTGTAGTAAATATACCTAAATACCTATAGATGTAGCATTTTTCATAATCAAATAACTAAAGCCAAATGAAAAGAAGATACTATGGGAAATAAACCTTTTAAGTTAATAGTTCATTAGTGTCATTCATAAACTACATCCAGACAGCCTTCTAAACCTGCATCCTAGCTAAATGAAATCTTCTGAAAATGAATAACTGCAGGAGTATGGCCATATGCATGTAACTACTGTATATTAATAGATGCTGTTTCAGAACATAGAGCCATCATAATAAAGCAGATCAAGGATAAAATGCATCATGTACTGCTTACTACTGTCTCATTTCCATAATCAGATTTTATATAAAATTGTATTTATAAAAATGTAAATTTTAAATCAGAAAGTAAAATAATTGCTATAAAGGGTTATCATATGTATTATATGGCGTAGTAGTTTGGCACTTGCTTATAGTATTAGTTACATGCACAATAATGCTGTTGCGATGAGTATCGTGTCTCAGAATATAACACATTCAGAATCTATTTGATCATGTTACTTTATGTATTTGGAAAGCACAAGAGAAAAGAAAAAACATAACATTTTGGCAAAGTGCTGAAACAAATTGGTGTTCCATAATTGGCCCCATAGTGGCATGTCTCTGTTAAATAATATTTTTATGCCCAAGTCACAGAAGTGGAGTCATGCATATGGCAACAATTACAGTTGGGACTTCCCAACATGAACACTGATTAATCAGAAGATTACCCATTAAAATGATTCACCTTGGGTATACTCCGATTGGACTACTCTTTGCAATATAGTGGTCTAATTTTTAAGAAATGACTGAAAGTAGCACAAGAACATAATAAAATATGGCCCACAATTGTAGAATAAGTTAATGCTTTTAAATAATTGTAAACAAACATTTCTTACAATAACTAAAGGAAATTGATGGATCATTAAATGTAAATTATGATTTTACAGTCTAGCAGCTCAGAAATTAAAAAAACTAAACTAAATGGAGACAAAAATATCAAACAGTAAGTTTAAAAAAATGGCACATGGTGTTTTAGCCAATGTTTAATCTAGATGGGGGAACAACCATTAGACTTCCCAGTAACATGCTTCAAATAGCAAAATAGATTTGCATTTGTCAATGAGAATTTACCTTAGCGTCAAAGTATCTATGGAATACAAGATACCCCCCAATTAAAACAAATGAGCCTTCTTCATCATACAAATGCTACTTAACCTATAAACTTCCAGGTCACATAAAAGTACTGACCTTCAGTATAATTTAATCCTAATTAATAGCCCCAGGCCAAACAATAGCCTAATGCACTATTGAGGCCTATCCTGTAATGCACTATTGAGTCCTATCATGTAACATACAATCCATAAACATCTACCACTTGAGAAATCAATGTGTCATAAATGCAAAAAAAAATCACATTCACATAAAATAATAACCCCATGTTTGTAACCCAAAGTAGTCAGTCACTGCTCCTCATAAGGCAGCTCGTCTGTAAGTGATAGTATTAATAATATAAGTTGCTAGTGTGATAACCATCACCAAGTATTGCAAGTGGTGGTCATTGAAGGGCCTTTCCTACAATGGGATGCAGTCTGCAAAATCCTGACCATCAGAATACTGCAGCATGATCCCATCAGGTAAAAATGCTGACAATTTTAAGTGGTAATTTTGAGGGTTAGGGTTACATTTACGATGTGGTAAGAGGAATTAGTGTATGGCTGCAGGAGGGGAGGGCCTGGTTAGGTTGTGGGTGAGGTGGGTTAGGTTTACAATTGTGTTTAGGGTTAGTCGTAGAATACTTAGCAAAGTTTGCCTGCATTTTCACAATTGAGATCCTGCACCTGGCATTCAGATGGTCAGGTATCCATGCCCAACCCCCTGCAATAAACTTCAGCTATAGATGTGGCCACACTCAGCTTACCTGCGGATGTGTCACACAGGTGTATGCAGCATGATTGCAACTAGCTGTGCCTACATGCTACTCGTTCATGGTAGCATATGCACCATGCAACTTGTAGGTAGTGAGTGCGTATGCAGCGCATGCGCACGTATGTGGGCACACTCATTGCAGTAAAATTACAAGCAATTGTGAATAATCACAGTTCACACAGGGTAGTGGCAAAACCTGTACCACCAGCTGTCCTCCTGCTGTATGTTACTGCCATCTCAGGATGTGAAAGCCGAGGCAGTTACCAAAAAATTAAATGAAAATTATTATTATTATTATTATTATTATTATTATTACAGGTTGAGTATCCCATATCCAAAATGCTTGGGACCAGAAGTATTTTGGATACTGGATTTTTCCGTATTTTGAAATAATTGCATACCATATTGAGATATCATGGTGATGGGACCCAAGTCTAAGCACAGAATGCATTTATGTTTCATATACACCTTATACACACAGCCTGAAGGTCTTTTTAGTCAATATATTAATAAATTTGTGCATTAGACAGAGTGTGTATACATACACACAATTCATTTATGTTTCATAATTCATATACAACTTATACACACTGGCCCTCATTCTGAGTTGATCGCTCGCTAGTTACTTTTTGCAGCCGTGAAATTACATAGTTGCCACTAACGGGGGAGTGTATTTTCACTTTGCAAGTGTGCGATCGCATGTGCAGCCGAGCAGTACAAAAACATTTTGTGGAAAACAAGACCAGCCCTGAAGTTACTTATCCTGTGAAATGATCCTAGCAATGGAGGTCCCGGAATTGACGTCAGACACCCGCCCTGCAAACGCCTGGACACATAGTAACATAGTAACATAGTATCTAAGGTTGAAAAAAGACAATTGTCCATCGAGTTCAACCTATTTGTGGTCTCCTATGCAGGATTATTTTGTATAAAATTTTGACTGATGTTGATGACTGCCGTTATGTTTTACCCCTCTTTTTTATAATAACCATAGTGCGTGACTATGCCCCGTAACCCTGGATATCCTTATCCATTAGGAATTTATCTTACCCATTCTTAAAGGTGTTGACTGAGTCGGCCATTACAACTCCCTCAGGCAGGGAATTCCAAACACATATCGTCCTTACCGTTAAAAAGCCTTTACGCCGTATTGTGCGGAATCTCCTCTCCTCTAACCTGAGCGAGTGTCCACGAGTTCTCTGTGTTGATTTAACCAAAAACACGTCCTGCGCAAGATCTGTATATTGTCCCCTTATATATTTGTAGATGTTGATCATGTCCCCTCTTAACCTCTTCTTTTCCAGTGTAAACATGCCTAGTCTTGCAAGCCTTTCCTTGTTTCCAGCGTCTCCATACCCTTAATTAGTTTGGTCGCCCGCCTCTGAACCTTTTCTAGCTCCAGGATATCCTTATTGTAGTATGATGCCCAGAATTGTACACAGTATTCAAGGTGTGGCCTCACAAGTGATTTATATAACGGGAGTATAATACTCTCATCCCTAGCATCAATTCCCCATTTTATGCATGCTAATATCTTATTAGCCTTCTTTGCTGCAGTCCTACTTTGGGTACTACTGCTTAGTTTGCTATCTATGAGGACACCTAAGTCCTTTTCCAGTACAGAATCCCCTAATGTTACCCCATTTAGTAGGTAGGTGTTATTTTTGTTCTTGTTACCACAGTGCATTACCTTACACTTGTCTGTATTGAAGCGCATTCTCCATTTCGCTGCCCAAGCTTCTAATTTAACTAAGTCGTTCTGAAGCGACTCAGCATCCCCCTCTGCATTTATAACTTTACACAATTTGGTATCATCTGCAAAAATTGACACCATGCTCTCTAGACCTTCTGTTAGGTCGTTAATGAAAATATTGAACAATAGCGGTCCTAATACTGAGCCTTGCGGCACACCACTTAGCACTTCAGTCCAATTTGAAAAAGATCCATTAACCACAATGCGCTGCTCCCTATTATCTAACCAGTTTTTGACCCAAGTGCATATTGTGCTTCCTAGCCCTGTTTCTTGTAGCTTGTAGATAAGTCTCGTGTGGTACAGTGTCGAATGCTTTGGCAAAATCTAAAAAGTTTACATCCACCTCTTTACCCTGATCTAGGTTTGTGCTTACTGTTTCATAAAAGCCAAGTAAGTTGGTTTGACAGGATCTGTCCTTCATAAACCCATGTTGATTCTGCCTGTGTATTCCCTACCACTCCCAGAAAATGTTCAGTTGACACCCATAAACGCCCTCTTCCTGTCAATCTCCTTGCGATCGGTTGTGCGAATGGCATCGTTGCTAGAAGCAATGCACAGCAACAATGCTGTTTGTACCCATACAACGTGCATGTGCATTGCGGTTCATACGCATGTGAAGTTTTGCTATTTTTTTTAACTGATCGCTGCGCTGCAAAAATCAACAGCGATCGATCAACTCGGAATGACCCCCACAGCCTGAAAGTTATCTAATACAATATTTTTAATAACTTTGTGTATTAAACAAAGTTTGTGTACATTAAGCCATTAGAAAACAAAGTTTTCATTATCTCACCCTCACTCAAAGATTCAGCATTTCGAAATATTCCGTATTTTGGAAAATTTGGATGTTGGATACTCAACCTGTATTATTATTTTTACTGTGTAGTTATCTGTATGGTATAAATATGGTATGCACACACTTAAATATAATTAAATATTTACATTTTTCTCTTGTACTCCTGTTCTGATCTACATTCTAAAACATATACAATGCAAATGTCGGCAAAAACTTTTCCCATTATTACAGATTTATTTCCATCATTTGTAGAAATAAATATGCTGCTAGCTGTTAATAGAAGAGCAAGGATCAGTCATGACTCTTCTTGAAAAGCATGTAAGCGACTAATGAGCTTTGCCAGGATCTGTCCAAAATCCAGATGTCTTTATAGAACCAACTGTTCCTCATTAATGAGCGAGTATAAGAAAACACCTGCTCTAGATTTGTTCTTTACAATATTGACTATATAACACTGTGCTATATAATTGGACATACAGTAAATACTGTAGCAATTAGCACAGGAAATGTATTTAAAATAATGGGTTATACCTGTACTTAAAGGGGTTTCTCCACCTTAGGACAACCTCTACTATACAGTATGTAACAGGAAGAAAGAGTAGGAAGGTGTAACCCAAAAGATTATAAGATTTTTACATTCGTGACTGTAATGTCACTATTATACCGTTAACTATTATCTACACTGTAGACTAATACACTGCTAACAGTGAGGCATAAAATCACTGATTTTATATATATATATATATATATATATATATATATATGTATATAAATCCAATGGCAGTATAAACGGCACTCGCAGGGTTGTATATGAAAAATGATGGTTAGTTTAATGTAACATTTCAGAGCTACGGCTCCTTCCTCCAGACAACACCAGACAAGACAAACATAGAGAATACTCACCCTGTGAGGTTTAAGAGGGGGTGAGTGTTCTCTATGTTTGTCTTGTCTGGTGTTGTCTGGAGGAAGGAGCCGTAGCTCCGAAACGTTACATTAAACTAACCAGCATTTATTATATACAACCCTGCGAGTGCCGTTTATACCGCCATTGGATTTCTATGCTTAAAGAATTCGGGCACCGGGGGAAGCTGTGCTTTTAGGATCTGAGTGCTGACCGAATTGGAGGATTGTGTGTGCTGCTTCTGCAGCTTGTGGTATGGCACCTAAGACTATGTATTTTGCACCAGCCTTTTAATATCTCAGACACCCCACAAGGATTCCCTGTGCTCATTGTATTACACTGTTTATAAGCAAGGATATTACGGTGTACTCTAATTACAGAGCATGGAGGCACATAGGGGAGTGCTGGCCTCTCAGGAGGCAGCGGGTTGTCACAATTTTATTATTCCACCTGGTGAAGTATTTGGATTGTTTAATATGGAGGACATTTATTTTCAGTTATTTAAGTTAAGGCAACATGAAACTGACTATCTATTACACACCTCTTCCCTCTCTGAATATTACCGGGAGAGAAAAATTCTGCGAGGCTTTCGCTCCAGAAATATTCCAACAATTGGCTGCAATAACCCTGAATTTGTGCGGAAGTGGGTCGGTATTTTGAATAGATGTGCACTGGACCTGATGATCCTGGTAATTGAGGAATCCCGACGTGAACTGGACCTGACTCGTCTAAAGATTGACAAATTACAACAAGATGCAAAACGGCTATTGGAAGATCCAGTGAACGCAAGTTGGATTACCAAATTAGATCAAAAATGTGACCAGTACAAATGCGACCTACTCAAATTCAAGCGGAATAAAAAACATGCAGTGGATAACGATTATGAGGACAATAGAGTCTAGAGGTGGTTATCTGGTGGAGATATTACCAATCGTGCTAATGAGAAAGGCCGCAGATGCAGACCATGGCACAAAGATGCACCCCGTATTCGGAATCAAACGGATACTTCCTTAAGCCACAGTGACAGCGACTTTGGTATATCGGAATCCGACGAGCCTAGCACATTGGCAGGCATCCCTTTAGGAAACCCGCCAGAGTCTGCAAAACCTTTAAAAGGTTTTGTCCGCCCCTGCCACCCACAGGGGTGGACAAAATAAAAGGCACAACCACAAGGAAGGTAGCAAAGAACAAACTGCAATAGTGAATCTGTCTGTGAGGTTGTTGACAGAGGTAGAGGTTGGGGTGTTGCAAAAAGGCCTCTCCTTTGTTCTGACAAACCTTCATGATGACTTTGAATGGAGGAGGGAATATCCTAAATTTGCGCATAAGCTGCCTAAAGAAACACTTCCAGCATAAACCTGTGTTGACGGAAGGAACATCGGTGGAAAAGTTTATAAAATCAGTCGCCAGGTCTACATATGATCCCCCCTCGGTTAATCCCTCGTTGAAGACCTTCAACCGATTGTTGGATGACTCTGTCAGTAGATATAAATCAGCTCCAGGTAAAGTCCAGAAAAATCTGTCCAGAGTGGAAATCATAGCCTTACAAAGCCTTGCCAAGGATGATGATATAATCATACGGTCCGCCGATAAGGGCGGAGCCATTGTGATCCAAGGAATCAGCGAATATTGACGGGAAATTGAGAGACAACTGGCGGAGGTGGATGTTTATCAAAAACTGGGTTCCCTGTGACCCAACAAAAAGATTTCAGGCAGAACTTTGGACGGTACTGGATGGGGCAGTTCAAGATGGTCTTATTGCTCCATCACTTCAGAAAATTATGTTTAAAGAGTTCCCCAGGGTGCCAGTCCTGTACACTTTGCCAAAGTTGCAAAAGAATATGGTCTCTCCGCCAGGTCGGCCGATTATCTCTGCCTGCGATTCACTATTTCAAACAACTGCTCAACTACTGGACTTTATCCTACAGCTGCTGCTGTTAAAAAATCCTTTCCTAAGTTACTGATGGAGATTAATGTGGTACCAAAGGGGATGCTGATGTGTTGTCTTGATGTGACCAGCTTATATACGTCAATCCCCCACTTAGGGGGTTTGGCGTCTATGAAGCATTTTTTGCACAATTATCTTGATGCGTCTGTTTTTAACCATAACTTGTTTCTATGTCTTCTTGAGTTAATGTTACTGAATAACTATTTTCTTTATGACAGTCAGTACTTTTTACAGCTGCGCGGCTGCGCAATGGGGTCAGTAGAGGCCCCAGCGTATGCCAACGTATATGTTTGATATGGAAGATCAAATGTTTTTGAATAGACCTGAGATTAGCTGTAATATACTTACATATACCCGGTACATAGATGATATTTTCATCTTATTGACTGGGGGTGCCAATTCTTTCGAACAGTTGATGTTGGAGGTAAACCAGATGGATACCACTGTTAAGTTTACTTATTCATACAGTGGTGATAAGATACACTTTTTGGATGTGGACGTTCATGTCAGTGAGGGACGGATTGGGACGGGCATCCATTTTAAGGACGTGGATCGCAACACATTCCTACTGGCAGGAAGTCATCATCCGTCTTCATTGAAACGGGGACTACCATTGCCCCAGATAATGAGGGTGGCCAGGATTACGAGTGACGCTTCAAGAATTCCAGAGCACTTGAATGTGTTAATTAACAAATTCAAGGCTTGTGGATACGATCATGAGGTGCTGCAGCAACAAAAACGACAGGTTCTAGGGATGCCTAGGAATCAATTGATTGAACCGTCAGGTCATAGTAATAAAAATGTAATTCCCTGGGTGAGTACATTTACGGTAGCTAGCCCCATAATCAATCAGGCCACGAAAGCTTTATGGCCGATCGTAAAATCAGATAAGGATTTGGTGTGTTTTAACGAATGTAGACCTATGGCCGCGTTTAAACATGGCCGTAATCTAAAAGACAGAATTGTAAAAACAGATATCTCCTGGAGAGGGATCCCTAGACCCCTGAATGTACATTTTAAGAAACCAGGCTGTTATAGATGCTTCAAATGTGTCACCTGTCAATATATGTGACCGTGCAAAAGCTTTAAACATCCTCACAATGACAAGATGTTTGACATTCGCCACGTGCTTACTTGTAAAAGTACGCACGTGGTGTATGTAGTTTACTGTCCCTGCGGTTTATACTACGTGGGACAGACTACCCGTAGATTTAGAGAATGTATGGCTCTCCGTCGGTCCAACATCGATCTTTCTCTGGTGGGTAAGATTATCGATCAACCCGTAGCACGGCACTTTAAAATGAAGGGACATTTGTTATCTCAACTACGCTACTTTATGATTGATCATGTTCCGGAATCCCTTCGGGGGGGTGACCGTGGTAAAGCGCTGTTACTGACTGAAGCCAGGTGGATGTTCAGGTTAAACACCATGGCTCCACTTGGCTTAAATGAGAAAATTAATTGGAACACTATTATATGATGGTTATTTTGCCCTATGTGTCTGTTCAAGTTGAAGTAGGGTGGTAGGTTCTGTCATTTATGCATATTCTCTTTATGGGCAGGATCCAATGTTCTGGAGTATGTAACCATGTAAATCTAGTATTGTTTTATATGTGGATTATGGTATTTGTTACAGCACTTGTGTTATGGATATTTATGTTTTACTGTATTTTTGTATCTCAGCGGCTGATTACCTGCACGTACAGGGCGCCTGGAGTAGGGTTCCCATGGTAACCCCTGGGTTGGTGCGCAAGCCGGTTGTCACTATGGTAACAAATGTACTGTACAAATCTAAGATTTGCAAAAAATCTTAAGGTAACATGAATCATTTTGTGGAGCAAAAAGTAAAAATTGCAGATCCAATAGTCTTCTTATTCATTGATACCAACATTCATGAAAAAAAATGCGTTGTTTATTATCACAATTCACAGTATACCAATATCAAGAACAAACATAATTGTTGCAATGAAAATCACTGGTACTGTAACATGATGGGTTAGATGAAGTCCAACTAATCAGGAAAAAATTAAAATACAAACAAAATGACAATGGGCCTTGTCCATTCATTGTTAAATCATTAATATTCATAATTTCATTAACACTCTAACACAAAATTGATAACAAGAGTCCAACAAAATTCACAAGAAAAAATAAACAAATAAGTATAAGTGATATAACAAATACATGATATAAATACTATCCAGTGACACTGCTCTTATTATTCACTATTTTATAAAAGGCAGACTTTTGAACATGATTTAGTATGAATATTAATTAACTTATAAGAAAATAAGTACTTTTGCAAAATTATATTATTTACATTTTTGATATGCCGGCGTTTTGTGATTATTTCTGCTGATATGAACAATAACTGAACCATTAGTTGACGACCCACTTCACAAGAAATGATGCATCAGAACTACAGGAGCAATACTATCCTTAAATTACAACTGCCTAACTTCACCAGTGCTTGAAGTCAGGCAGTTGTAACTGTTCTAAAATAGTGTTGTATTTCCTGTACATCAACTTTCAAAGTACCCATTTCTATAAACATTTATATTGGCATGTTTAACCATTCATGTTAGAAAAAATGATCAACTTGTATGTTTGGAAACAATTTTATCTTTACTGTATATTTATGCCTAAAGCCCTATGATTTTAATAGGAATATGTCTATTGTTATCTTAATTCTATTTGTGGATACCAACTTCTGGATATGAGCTTTCCACAGTATCACTGCTATTACAGTAAAACATAATTTTACAGCTGGAGTAGGAGATTTAGGGAGGCATTCAATAAGTGGTTTTTTTTGACCAGTCGAAAAAACTGCACTTTTCGGCCGTTTTTAGGTAGAATTTACATTCAACCTATTCAATGCGCGCGCATTTTTTTGACTGGTCTAAAAATCTGCATGGGTGAAAACCTTGTGAATTGGAGAATTCACAGCCGATCCACGTGTTTTATCGAATTTGCAGGTGTTTTCTACATTTTTTGGGTTCATTTTAGCCCATGCCGATTCGACAAAAAAAAAACCTGAAAAGGCATGAAAATTGATTAAAAATGGGTGAAAACGCCAGCTATTGAATTAACTGAGGTCGAATTAGTGCAGATTTTCTGACTGTTGGAATATTTTGCACTAATTGAATATACCCCTAAACCTTTTTCTTAGAGCATTCCACTGTTTCCATGTTTCTAACAATATTGAGCATAAAGAAATTTGCGGCAATTATATGCATATTGTTCAGCATTTAGGCATAATGGGACTGATTCCAAGTTTGCCCGCGAAATGGGCAAGTTATTATCGAAGACACTGGATGTAGAAAAAAGTGTATTTCCACCCATATGCAGAGCTATCGATGCTTTCTGGTTAGCAACATTAGCATATATACAGGGTGCATGTTCCAAATTTCCTAGCAGGACTTTTCCCACTGGGTAAATGCCTAAAGGCCACCTGAATTTCAGGCTGTTGATTGCGGGTGGGTGTACCTCCCTTTTGTGCTTTAGATTGGCCCTCAACTGATCCATCTCCTCCCCCACTTCCTGGAAACTCTGCTATCTGTGACTAGTAGTTTATATACAGCAAGGAGAGGTTATTTGTACTGCTGCCGAGTTTCTTCTCCCTGGTTCAAGCAATCACTCTGTGTTACTCAAAGCCCATGAGATAAGCACTTTGATTTGGTTTGTCTTCCCTAGTAACCATAGACACTGGCATGATGAAAACAAATGGATTAAACCACCACCTCCCCCAAGGTCTCTTATTCTTTAGTCTCAGCACATTCTACAGAGCTCAGGCCTCAACTCAAGCTATAGCCACAATCAGTGCCGTAACTAGACATTTTAGCGCTGTGTGCAAGAAACAGCATCGGCACGACCCCATATTTAAACAGAGCCCATGCTCGCCGTAGCCGCGTGTCAAAAATATAGGGGCATGGCTTCAAAGGGAAAGGGCGTGGCCAATGAATAGAACCAATTCACAGTAGTATCTATTGTTTAAATTACATCACACAGTAAGAGCCCCTTATACATGTTACACAGCACAGTAAGAGCCCCTTATGCACATTACACCGCACAGTAAGAGCTTCTTATACACATTACACAGCACAGTAATAGCCCCTTATACATGTTACACTGTACATCAAGAGCCCCTTATACATGTTACACCGCACAGTAAGAGCCCCTTATACATGTTACACCACACAGTAAGAGCCCCTTATACACATTAAAGCACAGTAACAGCCCCTTATACTTGTTACAACACAGTAAGAGCACCTACACAATGAGAGAGAAAGTGTGAGTGAGTGTGTGTGTGAGCAAAGTGTAGTGGGTGTGAAATCAAGGTGTAGTGTAGTGTGTGTGTGTGTGTGTGTGTGTGTGAGCAAGGTGTAGTGTGTGTGTAAGAGAGAGAGCAAGGTGTAGTGTGAATGTGTGTGAGCAAGGTAGGTGTAGTGTGCGTGAGTGTGTGTGAGAGAGGTCAAGGTGTAATGTGTGTGAGCGTTCCCCCCAAGCTGCAACGATCAGCCAGCATTCATGGCTCCCAGCGCCATCAATGCTTGCCCACCACCGCTGCGGAGCTGTCTCGCTGCCTCTCCCTTCAGTGTCCCAGCTCCCGACTGACCCCACAGACATCACGTGTGTGTGTCCTCCAGCATATGTATATATTCCAGTGATTGCTGTTAAAAGGAGTGCGCCTGGCTAAACAGCTTATTTAAAAAAGTGCTGGCCACACAAGTATCTATCTATCTATCTATCTATCTATCTATCTATCTATCTATCTATCTATCTATCTGTATGCAATTTACCGGACCACTTGTGATGCCTTATTAATAAACTGAGGGGAATATAGGAACATTGGAATGCGTGTGTTGATAGATAGATAGATAGATAGATAGATAGATAGAGTAGACAGATAGAAAGAGACATAGAGTAAATAAAACTAGATAGACAGGACAGTAAGAGAGATAAGAGTGCCATGGGATTTATATATTTTGTACTTTGAAGACATACTGAAACCCGGAAGCTGGCTGTCTTTCTCCTCACTGGCTCCTGTAGTTAGTTAAGCTCCTCACTGCAGCATCATTACCAGAGACACCTCGCTCCGGAGATCCCATACATCCCTCCTCCTGTCACTCACTGCACATGGCCAATAGAGAGATAGCTGCAACTTCACCGACATAAATGCCCGGCAATGAGCCTGTTACTCTGCCTCAGCTCCTTGAATGCTTGTCCTCCCATCACAGCGTTTCTCTGCACTTCACCTCCACCTGCTGCGGCCGGCAGCACAGAGGGAGTAGCGGTCACCCGTCGTTGCTGTAAGCTCTTGCAGGTGAGGGGGCGTTGCGCAGATCAGTGTTACCATGAAGCGGGCATTACTCAAGATTCCTGCATCTGCATTGAAAGCTCTGGCTTGGGTGGGAGGGGAGGCAGAGCTGAACGTCACCTGGGTAATATAAATTGTGGTGGTGGCTGGTTGCGCCCCAGGTCATCCTGCGCTGTATGCAAGGCACACAGCGCACATACCTAGTTATGTCCCTGGGCACAATAGTTGAGGAAACAGATCGCTCCCAGGATCCCACTGTCCCTGGTAAGATATATTACTTGCCTCTTTTCATTCTGGGGCCAGTCACCCCTTGTACATATGGTCAAGTGCTGTATGCAGGGCCAGTAAGGTTGAGACAGACACATAAAAACAGGTTTCATGAACTCTGAGATAGGGTGCATCACATAAAGTAGGAATTCTGGAAAGTGGTGAAGAGATGAGTGTACAGAAAAATAAGTATGGATGCTGTATTGGGGTTCACTGTGTTAGATAAAGGTTCAAGAAAATAAATGTAGTGATTCAGGGATGTAAAGATGGGGTTCATGTTGAGTAAAATGAGTATACAGTGCCACGTGCTCCTTTTTTTTGCAGCTGCAGCATATTGGGCCTAATTCAATGTGGTAGTTCTTGCTGCTGCTGTTGCTATCTTTTGTCATTCACAATTGTGATTATATGCTAATATAGGCAGAAGCTAACCTAAGCATAGGGACTCCCATTGCTACAGTATCGCATCATTTCCATCCAAAGGCGTGTAATTGCTGATTCATCGGTACCATCTTCTCAAATCGGGTCATGTCCCATAGTCTGAGTGCCTCTGAAGCTGCACATGCTGAGCTGCTCTCCAGATGGGCTCTCCAATAGCAAATAAGACTGCAACTTCTAATTTATGCACGCCACAAAAACACTGTGTGGACAGGCATAACATGTCTGCGTTCCCATCCCCAAATGCTGTGTCCCTGGCACTCACTTTGTGACTAATTCCTTGGTGTGACTGTCATCACGCGCACTGCAGTTCGGATGCATGAGCAGCAAGAAAACATTGACCAATTTGCGTAAAAAAGCTTCTTTGCGACTGCATTTAAATTAGGCCCATTATATGCTTATATGCACGGGCGTGCGCAGCACATTTTATTAGGGGGTGCACCGTGGGAGGGGTGTGTCTAGCACCGCCTTTTGGGCGTGTCTAGCAATATCTATTGATGGTCAACGCATATAAAATATCCACCTTTGTACCAATCCTAATAAAGCAGATACATTGTCAGCTGTTGTGGTGTGCACTAAACAAGCACCCCTGATGGCACTCACTGCAATTACAGTGCTCCTCCTCAGCCTGGTCTGGCTCCCCCTCTCTTTCCCCTGCAAGCTGCAGCAGCTTACTTACAAGTCAGTCACTCACTGACACTGACAGTCGCAGACTAGTTACTGCTGCTGCTGGAAAAACGAGTGACGTGTCAATGCTGCTGCCGGCCGTCTGCCAGTATTGAATTTGTCTTCCTAAGAGGAACGCTGGCTGCATGCTGCTCCTCATCAGTGGCTAGCGTTGGCATAGCATAGAAGGAGAGAGGTGGGCGTGTGACGGATGGGCGTGCGAGCAGCATGACGTAATCATATCACATCACACTGTTTTTGTACATAGAGGTGGAGCTGGGAATTTGAAAGCCGGTGGCAGTGGCACCCTTGATTAACCCAGGCGTCCGGTCAGTAATGCAGTCCTGCAGGGTGCAGCACAGAGGGGACAGTAATCAGCCTGCTCGGCTATCGCTGCATCAGGCATGTGAGATCGGGGTGCCAGACATTAGGGGGTGCCTGTGCGCACCAGGCACCCCCCCTGCGCACACCAATGCTTATATGTATTAATTAACATTCCTAAAACAATTCTGCATCTAGCACATGCATAAAAGATAAAAATAAATACACCATGCTGAATGAAATAGTACTCACTCTGTCTCTGCCATAAAGTCTTATTTCAAGTGTAGTCACATTCTATGTGTCTAGTTTCTAAAGAACTGCAAATATCATTGCTTTATAACAATCCAATCACTTTGCTTATGAGATGTAAATATCGCATGACAAATTAGTTGAGCTACTCAGGGAAATAAAATACAAAGAAAGCTCATAGCTCTGATTGTAATATTTAAGACAGCATGGTAATTTGTAAACATGCATTTTGCATACTTTCATTTATTTTTAATTTTGGCTGCTTGACTGAAGCTTGTTACAGTACATTATGAGTTGATATATGTTCACAACGGTTTAGTTTTTTTCTGTTGTTTCTGAGAAGAAAGCATTTTCTGTAGGATTCTGATTTTACCAGACGGCCCCCGATAATTACGTTTTTAACTCACCACAGGGTGCCGGAGCATTGCTTCGGCGCAGAGACAATTGATCCAAATATCAGCTGTCCCTGCAAATCTTTTCATCACTACTTTAGTAGCGATGAAACTTGCCACTGCCAAGAGTGACTTTGGCAGTGCTACTATGCATGCGTGACAGTGGGTTTGTGCATGCACGTCCTCCGGCAGAAGGAGCCAGGTAGAAGCTGAAGGCTCTGAACAGAGCCTTCTTCCCAACTGGGACTCCTTCCAATAAGTAAGGAGCAGGGTCAGTGAACAAACACTATCTGGAAATGGCAGATGTTCCCACAGTCAAGGTTCAAAAATACTGTATTTTCAGAGTTTGATGAATTTAGATCAGTGGACCAAATCTGGAGTGTAAGGAAAGCAGGAGTTATCCATGATATCTTCTGCATTATCTTTTTAATTAACAGCACTAACAAATGTTAATTTTCATCTGCTATTGTATAAATTAATTGAGGAATAGACCCCATAGCCATACACTTCTAAACATAGATTTATACAGTCACACACATATACACAGCCCAGCCACACATACATACATAAAGTAACACATGTATACACATACATACTGTCACACAGACATATATATAGGAATACAGTCACACCTATACACTTTTATACATACACACAGGGGCAGATTGGCCCTCCCGGGACACTGGGTGAGTTTGCCGGTGGGCTGGTCACATGGTCTCCTTGACCAGGCTGGTCCACTAGTCCGGGATTTGCGGTCCCCTGCGGAATGCAAACCAGGAGTCGTTATATGATCCAGCTAGTGAGCACTTCTGCCGCCCGCTGAAAGCCCGCTGAAAGCCCGCCCCCCCCCCACCCCCACTCCTGACCTTACAGCACAGCAACAGTGCACATTATGCACCACAGGCAGGCTTGCCCATTTGGAGCGTGCTCTCTCTGGCAGTCAGTGTATGACAACAGCATGTTTCACCTGAGACCTTACGGGGGTCGGCTATCCTCCAAAAGTGCGGGACAGTCGTGATTTATGCACAGTCCAGCCAGACAGCCGAGCAGCAGTGCAGATACAGGCCCTCATTCCGAGTTGTTCGCTCGCAAGCTGCTTTTAGCAGCATTGCACACGCTAAGCCGCCGCCTACTGGGAGTGAATCTTAGCTTGGCAGAATCGCGAACGAAAGATTCGCAATATTGCAAAAAGATTTTTCTGTGCAGTTTCTGAGTAGCTCGAGACTTACTCTTCCAGTGCGATCAGTTCAGTGCTTGTCGTTCCTGGTTTGACGTCACAAACACACCCAGCGTTCACCCAGACACTCCCCCGTTTCTTTAGCCACTCCCGCGTTTTTCCCAGAAACTGCAGCGTTTTTTCACACACTCCCATAAAACGGCCAGTTTCCGCCCAGAACCACTCACTTCCTGTCAATCACACTCCGATCACCAGAACGAAGAAAAAACCTCGTAATGCCGTGAGTAAAATACCAAACTTCTTAGCAAATTTACTTGGCGCAATCGTAGTGCAAACATTGCGCAAGTGCAATTAGCGGAAAATCGCTGCGATGCGAAGAAAATTCCCTTCAAAGCGGGGGGGCACAGCAGGGCACTGCGGGGGGCACAGTGGCGGATCTTGCCCAGGTGCGGCGCCCTCCGGAAGGCAGCGCCCCGGGCAAAAGTACCGCTTGCCCGTGGCAAGAACCGCCACTGCATACAGGTCAGCCTCACCCCCCACACACACTTCAATCACTAGCAGGTCACATAAAACACTTCATGACAAGGTACTGTATGTGAACTTTCAGCCAAATAACTTTCTGAAATTAACTCTTTGTGATCATTGCAGCATCACATATGGACCTGTACAGGGGATGGGAACACACATACACTGTACCTGTGGTTCACAGATTGCTGGTACATACACCTCCTTACTGCCTGCTTGAACCATAGTAATGCACATTTTTATTTTCATACTGTATTATTCCATAGGTGACTGTGATGCTTCTCCATACTGTATATTTTAAGAAAAAATAATTTATTGTGCCCTACATACAAAAATCTGTAATAATAATAATAATAATAATAATAATGGTATGTGCTGAATTACCTTTTGAATCTTTCCCCATGTGATTCTCCTTTCTGTACATTATGGCATAGGCAAACTACATACTACATCTATACATACTTTTTATGCTACAGAAAAGGGAATACATGCGCGTTACCGGTGGCCGGGCTGCCGGCTGTCAAGATACCAATAGCGGCATTCCAGCCACCAGTATGCCAGCACCAGGGCGAGCGCTCGCCATGCAGCGGGCAGAGTGGCTCTCTGCGCTCGCCACAGGTTATATTCTCTCTCTATGGGGGTAATTCCAAGTTGATCGCAGCAGGATTTTTGTTAGCAATTGGGCAAAACCATGTGCACTGCAGGGGAGGCAGATATAACATGTGCAGAGAGAGTTAGATTTGGGATGTTGTAATATTCACTTTACCAAAAATCTGTTTACTAGTATTGTTCCCACTTACTGCATTCACCCTATGCAAATAACACAAAGTACACGACAGAACCAGCTCCTACTGTATACTCCCTCCCCATAGATTTCCTGTGATGTCCCATCATGCACGTAATCTCAGCTGATTATTGCACAAGTCTTCAGTATATTTTCACTTTGCTGCTGAGCTGGTGCATATAAGCACAAAACACAAGATATGTGTTGGTGTTCCTTGAAAACTTGACAAATCCAATCATGTCCACTAGATCTGAAATGCTCCTTGTGGGTGGAAGGGAGTAATAGGAGTTGCGTACAGAGGAATTTTATAATGCAGATTTATCATTCTGTTTCTCTTAATTCCAATTGTAACAATGGCAGGGTGTATTACAGTCCTCCACTGTACAAAAAAAGGACGCGGGCAGCAGGGGTTAAAGTGGGGGGGAACGAGGTGGAACTGAGTTCCACCACCTGTAATGGTAGGGGGAACTAGTTCCACCTCCTCCATTGCCCTGCACAGTAATTCTAACAGAAAAGCCCAACCCATCATCTGCGTCAATCAATGATAAAGGCGGCACTAGTGTTGCTAATGAGCTGCAGCCACCTACTCCTTCCTCAGGTCCTGGTGCCTCCATGGTCCTCCTCCAAGAGTTCCACCACCTCACCAGGACCACTTTAAGCCCTGGTGGGCAGCATGGCACTGCAGTGGTTAACTTACTGCCTTACATTACTTTCATTTGGAGTTTGCTTCCCGCCAAGGTCCTATTTGTGTAGTTTGTATATTCTCCCACTGTTTGTGTGGGTTTCCTCTGTGGGAAATTATTATTTCCCCCCACAACTTAACTGGCTTCTATTGAAAAAGCTAACCCTGTTATGTGTAGATTGTAAATTCCACTGGGGCAAGGACTGGTGTGAATCACTAAAGATCTGTACAGTGCTGCAGGATGTGTGCTACATTGGCCAATTGATGGTCCTGCATATTTATAGATAATATATATTTCTCTAACATCCTAGTGGATGCTGGGGACTCCGTAAGGACCATGGGGGAATAGACGAACTCCGCAGGAGACAGGGCACTCTAAGAAAGAATTAGGACTACTGGTGTGCACTGGCTCCTCCCTCTATGTCCCTCCTCCAGACCTCAGTTAGAATCTGTGCCCGGTCAGAGCTGGGTGCACTTTAGTGAGCTCTCCTGAGCTTGCTAATAAGAAAGTATTTTATTAGGATTTTTTTTTTATTTTCAGAGAGATCTGCTGGCAACAGACTCTCTGCTACGTGGGACTGAGGGGAGAGAAGCAAACCTACTAACTGCGGATAGGTCGTGCTTCTTAGGCTACTGGACACCATTAGCTCCAGAGGGATCGAGCACAGGAACTCACCCTTGGTCGTCCGATCCCGGAGCCGCGCCGCCGTCCCCCTCGCAGAGCCAGAAGACAGAAGCCGGCGAGAGAAGCAAGAAGACTCCTGTCTTCATATGAGGTAGCGCACAGCACTGCAGCTGTGCGCCATTGCTCCCACATTAAACCCGCACACTCCGGTCACTGTAGGGTGCATGGCGCAGGGGGGCGCCCTGGGCAGCAATTGAGTACCTCCTGGCATAATAGAGCATATATACAGCTGGGCACTGTATATATGCATGAGACCCCGCCATTATTTGACACAAAATCGCGGGACAGAAACACGCCGCTGAGGGGGCGGGGCTTCTTCCTCAGCACTCACCAGCGCCATTTTCTCTCCACAGCTCCGCTGAGAGGAAGCTCCCCAGGCTCTCCCCTGCAGAATCACGGTAGAAAGAGGGTAAAAAGAGAGGGGGGGGCACATAAATTTAGCGCACAATCACTAATACAGCAGCTACTGGGTAAACACTAAGTTACTGTGTAATTCCTGGGTTATATAGCGCTGGGGTGTGTGCTGGCATACTCTCTCTCTGTCTCTCCAAAAGGCCTTGTGGGGGTTCTGTCCTCAAATAGAGCATCCCCTGTGTGTGTGGTGTGTCGGTATGATTGTGTCGACATGTTTGACGAGGAAGGCTATGTGGAAGCAGAGCAGGTGCAGATGAATGTGGGGTCGCCGCCGACGGCGCCGACAACTGATTGGATGGATATGTGAAAGGTGTTAAATGATAATGTAAACTCCTTGCATAAAAGGTTGGATAAAGCTGAAGCCTTGGGACAGTCAGGGTCTCAACCCATGCTTGATCCTACAGCGCAGAGGCCGTCAGGGTCTCAGAAGCGCCCACTATCCCAGATTGTTGACACAGATATCGACACGGATTCTGACTCCAGTGTCGATGGCAATGATGCAAAGTTGCAGCCTAAAATGGCTAAAGCCATCCGCTACATGATTATAGCAATGAAGGATGTTTTGCACATTTCAGAGGTAAACCCGGTCTCTGACAAGAGGGTTTATATGTTTGGGGAAAAAAGGCAAGAAGTGACTTTTCACCCTTCACATGAGTTAAATGAGTTATGTGAAAAAGCTTGGTATTCTCCTGATAGGAAAGTGCAGATTTCCAAACGGTTACTTATGGCGTATCCTTTCCCGCCAACGGACAGGTTACGCTGGGAAACCTCCCCTAGGGTAGACAAAGCTTTGACACGCTTATCTAAGAAGGTGGCCCTGCCGTCACAGGATACGGCCTCCCTAAAAGATCCTGCGGATAGGAAGCAGGAAGGTATCCTGAAGTCCGTTTATACACATTCAGGTACCCTACTGAGGCTGGCAATTGCGTCGGCCTGGATGTGTAGTGCTGTAGCAGCATGGACAGATACTCTGTCTGAGGAACTTGATACCTTGGACAAGGATACTATATTACTGACCCTGGGGCATATAAAAGACGCTGTCCTATATATGAGGGATGCCCAGAGAGACATTTGCCTACTGGGCTCTAGAATAAATGCAATGTCAATTTGTGCCAGAAGGGTCCTGTGGACTCGGTAATGGACAGGTGATGCCGACTCAAAAAAGCACATGGAGGTTTTACCTTATAAGGGTGAGGAATTGTTTGGGGACGGTCTCTCGGACCTAGTTTCCACAGCTACGGCTGGGAAGTCAATTTTTTTGCCATATATTCCCTCACAACCTAAGAAAGCACTGTATTACCAAATGCAGTCCTTTCGATCGCACAGAGGCAAGAAAGTCCGAGGTGCATCTTTTCTTGCCAGAGGCAGGGGTAGAGGAAAGAAGCTGCACAATACAGCTAGTTCCCAGGAACAGAAGTCCTCCCCGGCTTCCACAAAATCCACCGCATGACGCTGGGGCTCCACAGGTGGAGCCAGGAGCGGTGGGGGCGCGTCTCCAAAATTTCAGCCACCAGTGGGTTCGCTCACGGGTGGATCCCTGGGCTATACAGATTGTGTCTCAGGGATACAAGCTGGAATTCGAAGTGATGCCCCCTCACCGTTACCTCAAATTGGCCCTGCCAGCTTCCCCCATAGAAAGGGAAGTAGTGTTAGCGGCAATTCACAAATTATATCTCCAGCAGGTGGTGGTACAGGTTCCCCTCCCTCAACAGGGCAGGGGTTACTATTCCACAATGTTTGTGGTTCCAAAACCGGACGGTTCGGTCAGACCCATGTTGAATTTAAAATCCGTGAACATTTACCTGAAAAGGTTCAAGTTCAAGATGGAATCGCTGAGAGCGGTCATCGCAAGCCTGGAAGAGGGGGATTTTATGGTGTCTCTGGACATAAAGGATGCTTACCTGCATGTCCCCATTTATCCACCTCATCAGGAGTACCTCAGATTTGTGGTACAGGACTGTCATTACCAATTCCAGACGTTGCCGTTTGGTCTGTCCACGGCACCAAGAATATTTACCAAGGTAATGGTGGAAATGATGATGCTCCTGCGAAAGTAAGGAGTCACAATTATCCCATACTTGGACGATCTCCTCATAAAGGCGAGGTCCAGAGAGCAGTTGCTGATCAGCGTAGCACACTCTCGGGAGGTGTTACAACAGCACTGCTGGATTCTGAATATTCCAAAGTCGCAGCTGATTCCTACGACGAGACTGCCCTTCCTGGGCATGATTCTGGACACAGACCAGAAGAAGGTGTTTCTCCCGGAGGAGAAGGCCCAGGAGCTCGTGACTCTGGTCAGAGACCTCTTAAAACCAAAACAGGTGTCGGTGCATCAAAGCACGCGAGTCCTGGGAAAGATGGTGGCGTCATACGAAGCCATTCCCTTCGGCAGGTTCCATGCGAGGAACTTTCAGTGGGATCTCTTGGACAAGTGGTCCGGATCGCATCTTCAGATGCATCAGCTGATCACCCTATCCCCCAGGGCCAGGGTGTCTCTTCTGTGGTGGCTGCAGAGTGCTCACCTTCTCGAGGGCCGCAGGTTCGGCATACAGAACTGGGTCCTGGTGACCACGGATGCAAGCCTCCGAGGGTGGGGGGCAGTCACTCAGGGAAGAAACTTCCAAGGGCTGTGGTCAAGTCAGGAGGCTTGTCTGCACATCAATATCCTGGAACTAAGGGCCATATACAACGCCCTGAGTCAAGCAGAGCCTCTGCTTCGCAACAAACCGGTGCTGATTCAATCAGACAACATCACCGCAGTGGCTCATGTAAACCGCCAGAGCGGCACAAGAAGCAGGGTGGCGATGGCAGAAGCCACCAGGATTCTTTGTTGCGCGGAGAATCACGTGCAAGCACTGTCAGCAGTGTTCATTCTGGGAGTGGACAACTGGGAAGCAGACTTCCTCAGCAGGCACGACCTCCACCCGGGAGAGTGGGGACTTCATCAAGAAGTCTTCACACAGATTACAAATCGATGGGAACTGCCACAGGTGGACATGATGGCATCCCGCCTCAACAAAAAGCTACAAAAGTATTGCGCCAGGTCAAGAGACCCTCTGGCGATAGCTGTGGATGCAATAGTAACACCGTGGGTGTTCCAGTCGGTCTATGTGTTTCCTCCTCTTCATCTCATACCCAAGGTGCTGAGAATCGTAAGAAAAAGAGGAGCGAGAACAATACTCATTATTCCGGATTGGCCAAGAAGGACTTGGTACCCGGAACTGCAAGAAATGCTCACAGAGGACCCATGGCCTCTGCCTCTCAGACAGGATCTGTTGCAACAGGGGCCCTGTCTGTTCCAAGACTTACCGCGGCTGCGTTTGACGGCATGGCGGTTAAACGCCGGATCCTAGTGGAAAAAGGCATTCCGGATGAAGTTATTCCTACGCTGATAAAGGCTAGGAAGGATGTGACAGCAAAACATTATCACCGTATATGGCGAAAATATGTTGCTTGGTGTGAGGCCAGGAAGGCCCCTACAGAGGATTTCCAGCTGGGCCGGTTCCTTCACTTCCTACAGTCGGGAGTGACTGTGGGCTTAAAATTAGGGTCCATAAAGGTCCAGATTTCGTCTCTATCCATTTTCTTTCAAAAGGAACTGGTTTCTCTTCCTGAGGTTTAGACGTTTGTAAAGGGAGTGCTGCATATTCAGCCCCCTTTTGTGCCACCAGTGGCACCTTGGGATCTTAACGTGGTGTTGAGTTTCCTGAAATCTCACTGGTTTGAGCCACTTAAGACCGTGGAGTTAAAGTATCTCACGTGGAAAGTGGTCATGCTATTGGCCTTAGCTTCGGCTAGGCGTGTGTCAGAATTGGCGGCTTTGTCATGTAAAAGCCCCTATCTGGTTTTTCATATGTACAGGGCAGAATTACGGACTCGTCCGCAATTTCTGCCAAAGGTGGTGTCATCTTTTCATTTGAACCAACCTATTGTGGTGCCTGCGGCTACTCGTGACTTGGAGGATTCCAAGTTACTAGATGTGGTCAGGGCTTTGAAGATTTATGTAGCCAGAATGGCTGGAGTCAGGAAAACTGACTCGCTGTTTATCCTGTATGTATCCAACAAGCTGGGTGCTCCTGCTTCAAAGCAAACTATTGCTCGCTGGATCTGTAACACGATTCAGCAGGCTCATTCTGCGGCTGGATTGCCGCATCCAAAATCTGTAAAAGCCCATTCCACAAGGAAGGTGGGCTCTTCTTGGGCAGCTGCCCGAGGGGTCTCGGCATTACAGCTTTGCCGAGCAGCTACTTGGTCGGGTTCAAACACGTTTGCAAAATTCTGCAAGTTTGATACCCTGGCTGAGGAGGACCTTGTGTTTGCTCATTCGCTGCAGCAGAGTCATCCGCACTCTCCCGCCCGTTTGGGAGCTTTGGTATAATCCCCATGGTCCTTACGGAGTCCCCAGCATCCACTAGGACGTTAGAGAAAATAAGATTTTACTTACCGGTAAATCTATTTCTCGTAGTCCGTAGTGGATGCTGGACGCCCGTCCCAAGTGCCGACTTCTTCTGCAATACTTGTATATAGTTATTGCTTAACTAAGGGTTATGTTATGTTTGCGTCAGGTTGTCTGATGCTCTGTTGTTGTTCATACTGTTAACTGGGTAAGTTATCACAAGTTATACGGTGTGATTGGTGTGGCTGGTATGAGTCTTACCCTGGATTCCAAAATCCTTTCCTTGTACTGTCAGCTCTTCCGGGCACAGTTTCCTTAACTGAGGTCTGGAGGAGGGACATAGAGGGAAGAGCCAGTGCACACCAGTAGTCCTAATTCTTTCTTAGAGTGCCATGTCTCCTGCGGAGCCCGTCTATTCCCCCATGGTCCTTACAGAGTCCCCAGCATCCACTACGGACTACGAGAAATAGATTTACCGGTAAGTAAAATCTTATTTTTTATATATATTTTCTCTGTGCATGCGTGTAAATTGCACCATGTATGCGATGGTGTTCATACAGGGTTGCAGTATAGATTCAGATGCACCAAGAAGTGCATTAGCAATGTGTTGGGCATTCCTAGGGGTTTAAAGGGGGTTGGCTAATCATACGCAGATGTAGCATAGTATTGGTGTGATATTGGAGTGACACAAACGTGTTGCTGAAAGTGGTTGTGTACAGAGTCGCTGAATTGCTCATGTTGCAGGCCATAGACGGATAGGCTGCACCTAGCATAGGGTTGGTGAAAGTTTTAAATTAGCGACCGTTGTTGGCGTCTACAGATTCACAAAGCATGACTGCACCTTCTGTAGACACTAAAAGTGGGCATCTCAATCCTTGTATGTTCAGAAGCATGAAAGTACACCAGGGAAGGGCACTGTAGCAGATGCAGCTACAGCAAAAGATACAGCAACTGCGTCCAACTCAGAATTAGGCCATATAAGGAGGGATTCCGGCCCACTTGACAGGGCTGCTTCCATAAATATCCCGGGCTGGTTTTTAATATCAATCCTCACCTGCATACACACACATAAACACAGTCACACACATGCACACATACACAGTCACACAAACACACATACATACATACATACATACATACATACATATTACATACATACAAACATACATTTAACATACAGACATTACATAGACAGACAGTGCCTCTTTTCCTGCATCACTCATACCATATATGCTGACTGCTGGGTAGTCAGGTCTTCTCCCCTTCTCTATTCCATGCGGCTGCTGGCACTGACTGAACAGTGTTGTGTAGTCCTACCACCTTATAGACTCCATATCCCTCTTCTCTTCTCCAGCTGGCAGTGCAGTCTTCCTCTGCACTGCAGCTGTGATTATAGTATTGGGGACTCCTGAGAAAGGGAGGCCTGGGTTAATTTTCCCCCTGTGACCCCACCCCCTTTCCCCCATCCTTAATCAAGCTGTGGCACCAAGACACACACTCTCCTCCACCTTTATTCACTTCCAATACTCCAGGAGGCGGAGCACCCAGACACACACTGTTCTACCACTGCAATCACGTCCAAATCTTCAGCAGCATCCAGACACAATCTCCTCCCTCAATTAATTACAAACACCCTGGCTTTGCCAATTTTGTACACAATGTATGGCATTTTGCCAAGAAAAAATAGATCTGGTATGAACCTATAATTTTATACAACAACTTCTCAGGAGTTGATTATGACTGTCCTGGGAACCATTCCTCCTGGTGGACTTTATTAAATGGTCCCCCACTTTTATAACCCATACTATATTGCCCTCTCTAGATGTTCTGCCCACTTTACCTATAAAAGCTTATTCTACAGAATTGGTTGTCGAAATCAGTTTCTACTCTGGAGAAGTTAAAAACAGAATTATTGACCATTTTTATATTTTGATAGACATTCTGCTACCTATGATATTGAAAAAAGGAATAAGTAACTTTCATTCTACATGGGAAATAAACCTCACCTTTTTGCTGAAAGAAACGTATAACAGTATTGTGCAGGTGTTTGAGAATACTACTTGGTCGCTTTTAGGATGTATCAGAAAATGTGTAGATAGCAATTGAACATACAGTACCTTTCCTTCTGTTGCTTTATGAAGTTTATTGTTTCTATCCCCTGTTCTCCCTTTTACCTTTTCTTTCCTTCCTCCCTTCATTTGTTTCTATTATACTGATTTTACAGTTTCCCTTTACCTCAACCCATTACTTTACTTTGGAAATTGAACTACCAAGGTAGAGATGGCGCTGACAGGTGTTGTAGATCCTCAAGCTGCTGAATAAGAAGGGCTAGTTAGACCCTTTATTAAGAACAAAGTAGGTAAAAACAATTCAGCGCTAATAACTAGTTAGATATGTAATAAGAAATTTATTAAGAAATTTATTAAGAACATACGTCATTAATTCCTTATATATTGACACATATTTTACTGTTGCAACAGATAATAATGATAAAAAATCAATAATGGTACCAAAGCCAAAAATTAAAAATTAAAAAAATAGGGCCAAGATCAACACTGCTTATTTATAGAAAAAAATTCTTGAAATGCTGGGTATGTTGCAAGAGGCCTTATCCTGGGGAAATAGATAAACGGTGTTACCAGTTCACTGTGGTGAGTCCTCCAATCGGTTAGCACTCCGTAAAAATGGGGATTCTCTCACTTGTTCGGTTGTCCCTTGCTGGAATTAATGTGGGAATTGAACCATGGCAGGTCCTGATGTGATTGTCTTCCCAGAAGTTATTCCATAGGGATCACCGTTCCCAATAGGTGGATTACTGGCAAGTCTTGCAGTTTGGGGGTCCCAGTCTTATCACCAACGCGTTTCACTGCTAGCGCAGCTTTTTCAAGGACCTTGAAAAAGCTGCGCTAGCAGTGAAACGCGTTGGTGATAAGACTGGGACCCCCAAACTGCAAGACTTGCCGGTAATCCACCTATTGGGAACGGTGGTCCCTATGGAATAACTTCTGGGAAGACAATCACATCAGGACCTGCCATGGTTCAATTCCCACATTAATTCCAGCACGGGACAACCAAACAAGTGAGAGAATCCCCATTTTTACGGAGTGCTAACCGATTGGAGGACTCACCACAGTGAACTGGTAACACCGTTTATCTATTTCCCCAGGATAAGGCCTCTTGCAACATACCCAGCATTTCAAGAATTTTTTTCTATAAATAAGCAGTGTTGATCTTGGCCCTATTTTTTGAATTTTTAATTTTTGGCTTTGGTACCATTATTGATTTTTTATCATTATTATCTGTTGCAACAGTAAAATATGTGTCAATATAAAAGGAATTAATGACATATGTTCTTAATAAATTTCTTAATAAATTTCTTATTACATATCTAACTAGTTACCATTACTTTACTTATCTTTTTCACTCTTTTACCCTTCTAAAATAACATGAGGAAAGTGATTTCATAGTTTGGTTTAACTGATCAACGTTACTTAGGATAACCAATAATCACTAACAGAGACAATGGAAATGTTTCATTCAGTTTAAATCGATGATCTATTTTAATACACATGAATGATATTACATGGTACAGTGGTTCTCAAACTGTGTGCTGTTGCACCCTAAGGTGCCTCAGGACACTTGTAGGGGTGCCCTGGGTTAGTGGTCCTGGACCAAATTAAATTATTTATGGTCAATGTAATAGGCATACCAGTGCAGGTGGCTGTAAGTCATAAAATACGCGGACAAACTTTTGGCCTATGAAAACAATTTTGATGCTCTAGGGCATTGTGATTTTAAAAAAAGTTTGAGAGCCACTGACATAGTATATTCAATTGCTAGAACTGATAGATACAGTACAACATTGTTATGTTTCCATATTGTTGTAATGTGTCATCTTGTAGCATAATGGTCAAATTGTATCTGACCTTTGTCTCTTGGATATTATGTACCACTGAATTCATTAAAATTGTTTAAACAAAATTAAATAAATAAATTAATTAATTAATTTAAAAAAACACCCCAAAAACACTACCAATTGCTGAAGATGGTATTCAGTTCTTGCTATTTGCTGCTCCCACATCAACAGTAAAGGCAGAAGGTCCTACATGTGTGAAGGGGAAGAGCCAACAAAGGAGGAAGGTCCATGCACTGCAGCTTGTGTCCTGACCCTTTTATGTACACTGGTGAGGTGGTGAGGTGTGCATTCTTAAAACACGTCCTTTGGCTGGGGCCGGACTCCTGGGTGTCCTGTGAGAGGGAGGAGTGCAACACATGCTTATCTATGCTCCAAGGTACATAAAGCGGAACCTAGAGCAATGGAGGAAGTCAGTGTGCCCACTTAAGGGCTGGCACCCGTTGGCAGCCACCTTCCATAGTCTCCTGTTTATACGCCCCTAAATAAACCACACTGAGTTCTAATGCTGTTGGTGCAGATTATCTGTGTGCTATGTCTAGTACTTCCTAACACATCACCAACAGAAGGACTTTACTGTTCACTCAAGATATATTGGAGTTAAAACTGGCTGCAGCTTTTACATTATAGCACCACAATACTGAACACTGATAAAGGATCCATGCATAAATCTTTTGTTAAAATGTTTTGCAAATAACAAAGAGGCTGAAAAATGATGGACCGCAGTTTCAATTACAGACAACTGAATATGACAGCAAACATTTCCAATTATAAGTAAAGCAGACAATTATCTACACATCATAACACCAAATGAGTTCATTATCTAAATATCATGAAAAACGTATTTGTTTTCTCTGAAAAATTTTCATTTTTTCCCCTGAAAATGTCTGTAAATGAAACTTTGTACATTCTTTATAGAATCAATAAGTATACAAATTAAAGCCTGAAGATGTTGGAATATAGATTCATTTCAGCTTGTTATGCCAAATAATCAACCAGCAATGCAGTTCCTAAATACTTGTCAGAGTTCTCACACAGCCTCACTGAAGGCTTCAATAAATGGAAGAAAACTGTGAACACTGCTGTGTGAGTAAATGACTGCCGAAGAGTTTTCATGACTCGCAATATACACATTCTACTAAGTCCACCTGCTGTGTGATATTCTGTATATAGTAAACAAGACAAAAAGTGCCAGTAATATGAGGGATGGAGTAAATATTCCAATATGGTCATCTGGCATGATTGCAGCATGATTAAATCTGTGTGCAAATTGGATGCACATGTCTAAGCCAGATTGCACAGATGTGGTCTATTCTGGTGCCACATGGAGAATGTAGCACCTTCAGGTCATTGGTGACTCACATCAACAAAAGAAATTTGCTACAGTTTTCATTTTGATCATCAGATAAGGTTTTGATCATTCATAATTTGTTTCATTTTTAAACCTTGCTTGGAGCAATATTATTTATTTTATTTTTATTATTTATTTATTATTTACCAGTTATTTATATAGCACACACATATTCCATAGCGCTTTACAGAAAATATTTGGCCATTCACATAAGTCCCTGCCCCAGTGGAGCTTACAATCTATATTCCCTACCACATGTACAAACACACACATTCATACTAGGGTTAATTTTTGTTGGGAGCCAATTAACCTACCAGTATATTTTTGGATTGTGGGAGGAAACCGGAGTACCCGGAGGAAACCAATGCAAGTACGGGGAGAATATACAAACTCCACACTGTTAGGGCCATGGTGGGAATTGAACCCATGACCTCAGTGCTGTGAGGCAGCAATGCTAACCATTACACCATCCGTACTGCCAAATCATATTCAGGATCATATTCATTTGGTCAAAAATGTGTGTGGACATTTCAAATTGCATATAGAGTTGCTTAAGATTGGCATATGTAGACAGTTGTATTCATAGTATATTTTGCACTGTAGCTACTGGTATCTCTTCACTCTCTATCTGGCTTAATAGCCAAATACTTTGTTTGCTAACAGGAAAATAAATGAAAACATTTTTTACAGAGAATCTGACATGATTTATTAACTTGAACCATTATTGGGTTCATTTTGCTCGCTGAAATGTTTTTTTGTTGAATTGAATAACAGTGAAGATGGTAATAATTATTTCAGTTGTCTGGTCAACTAGCACATGAAGGCTTTCATTTTGACAAAACGTTATTACATACCCTCCAACTGTACCTTTTTGGCAGGTACAGTACCTTTTATGGTCTGTACCTGCCAAAAAGGGCTATGTACCGATTATTGACTCTCCAAATTAACATTGAAAGTATAGGAAAGGGGTGTGACCATGCCCCTTTTACCCGTGGCTACGCCCCCTTTCCGAATTTGTACCAGTTTTAATGTGTAAAATGTTGGAGGGTATGTTATTGTACTGTGGGAACTATTCATGATGTTAGTTATCCATACAGCCCCCACTAATTATCTAATTCGCCACGAAAAACAAAGCAATTCAACATTGCTTTGGTACAGAGACATTTAGTTGTCCCCATGAATCCTTTGACCGCTACTATAGTAGTGGTGAAAATTAGCACTGCTAAAGTGCATGCATGAACTTAAGTTCACACATGTGCGAGTTCCGTCGGCAGGAGCCTATCAGTGGCGGATGGTGTTTGGATCACTTTTTTTCATCGAAATATTCAGGAGCTCTGAAAAAATAGTGTTATTGAACTTGATGAATTTAGGTTCTCACACTCGTATATGGGAACAGCTGACCATATTGGAGGTGAAAGGTAAGCAGAAGATATCTGTGATATCTCCTGCCTTACCTTTATAATGAATAGCCCTGACATTTAAGTAATACAAAAGTGTGTGTTAATGTTACTTTTCACAGTCTTTTATATAAAGTAAGTGATGGTGAATAGACCTCTGTATAGAAAATAAACTGTTGTTTTTACAAGAATGCTAAAAGGCTACAAAAAAATGTAAACATTTCATTACAATTGAGAATAATATAAAAATAGGAGTAATACATTGAAGCAAATTTTCCGTACGTAAACCACCAGTAAAAAAAAAAAGCGCACATGATTTTTATATTATAGATTTTCAAATATTTTAATTATATTTTAAAATGCTTTGTTAATTGCTACTTTTCACTTGGCATTTGTGATTAGAGTTTAAGGTCAGTCAAGCCTGCAGCAAACACTGCTCTTGAATTAATTTATAGTGTAGCACATTTTTCCTGTCAGGATTTTATATAATTTCTCATTTACCTCCATGCTGCTTAAAATTTGTGTTTTAAATAAACTAATCTCAAGAAGTATTAATTAATTAGTATAAAAACGGCAAGTTCAAAAATTTCAAAGGCATTTGAATGGAGGTGGTTAAACATAATACACACAACTTTATAGTGGTTGATATTTGCATTTGCAAATGTATGTAAATTAGCTATTTGCATTTTATTAATATTTTAGAAGGTTAACAGCTGGTAAACTTTGATTGCGATTTAACACTTTTACTGCTAAGAGTAAGGGGGAGATGTACTAAGCCTTGGAGAATGCTAAAGTAGAGAGATAAAGTGTGATAATTGTGTTTGAATAATGTCAGGATCTGATTGGTTGGTAATTTATCTCTCTCCAGTTTATCACTCTCCAAAGCTTAGTACATGTGTCCATAAGTGTGACTTGTCTGGCAGATATATGCTTTCACCTTAGCTGCTCACAGGGTTTCAGGGTCAAAGAAAATACAGCTTTCAAAGTATTAAATATTCACTTATCAAAAAGTATCAGATCGTATTCCCTTTCTACAATATTGTAGGAACTAGAGAGTCAGTAAGATCAGTAAGATCATTACAGAAATGCACAATGATTTCAGTGTATCCGTCATGGCCTCAGCAATACGAGGTAAGATCCCGGAATGGTGTGAGACTTTAAAATAGAGATACTGCACATGCAATGTAACCACTACAATACAGTAAATGAGAAATAGCTTAGGGACAGGATAGGGAAGGTGTTTAAAGAGCTTGAGTGCCACTATCATGGAAGTTGTTGGCACATAGCAGCATTTGTTTGAAAAATTCCTGTTTGAAACAGTGGAATTTCTTTGTACATATTTGGGGGAGACGTATCAAACAAAAAAAGGATCAGTGTTGAAATTGCCTATAATTTCCAATAAGCTTCTACAGTACAAGTACATTGTATAAAATGATAGCTGAAAGATGATTGGTCAACTTCCCCACATGTCCTCTTTAGAAGGTTTGACACTTACCCCCATCGTGTGCTGATTAATGTAGTCAACAGGCAAGTACACTACTGTACACAAAATATATTAGAGTATTCACAAAAAAAACAGTAAGAGAAAAAAAGAAAAGAAAAAAGTGGTAGCATTTGTCTTCAAAGTCTCACTAGAGTAATCCATAATCTAAATATTTTCCAAACTTTTATTGGGTAAATGTATCACATGCTATGTTGCCACCATTCTGAAAATATGGAACATTCTAACCTTGGCTTGTAAATAAGCAGATGTTGTATTTGGAAAATACAGCCTGATATGAAACAATAAGCTATTATTTGTATGAGAACTGCACAGATCAATGACCAATATAGCCTGGTTAAGGTGGGGGTGCAGGAAGTACTGTACCCTGGGCCCCCATCTGTCTGCCCCCTCCCCTCCCCCCCGCCAGAGCACACTGACATAACTAGCTCTCCCTCTTCTGCAGCAGCAAAACCAGGCAGCCAGAATGTGAGCAGGACTGTATGCAATGAAGGCAGAGACACAGAAGTATCAGGTTTTATGAGCTGCAGTACCAGCACAGTTTACCAACCAGAGGAGAGATAGTAGTGGGAGAGAGCTGTAAGTGACCCAGGGATCCCAGCTTCTACTCCATTGCCTGGGTGTCTGGGTCCCATGTAACCTGTTATCCAATTAGAGCATTTGGGTCTAGAGACAGAGACACACACAGAGTCCTCCTGAGTCCTGTCCCAGTGCGTACCACTACAAGAAAACTTTAAAACATATTTGTCTCTCAATTAGGTGGAGCTATAAACAGTACTAAGGCATTATTAAACTATTAATTTAAATCTAATACACACCATTGGTTTAAATTTAAAATACACAATCCATACATCCCAACACGTCTAATACCAGGGGAGGACAAAATGCTTTTTACCTGGACTTCCCTCTGAATTTATGATTACAATCACCTCTGTTGAAATACTTTTCTTATTTAATTAAATAGTTCAACACAGATGATGCCAATCATATATTAAGAGGGAAGTCCAGGTAGAGAGCATTTTGTCTCTCCTGGAATGGGTCATGTTGGGACGTAGGCACAATCTAATATACAACCCCCCTACCCCCTCATTACTCCAGCCCCCCCTTCCCCCACAAGGCTTAATTCAGCCCTGATGATGAATGTTGATGTGCAAATGTGACTATCCAAAAGCTGTCAAGATTGGCAAACCATAGGATGCAAATAAAACCTTGGGTGCTTAGGGTTTAAAATACATGAATTCATGTTACTAACTGGGGGCCTGTCATTGGATACAACTATAGCCATCTTATTAGTAAAAGCATCTTTAAAGTATAAGACTGGGTATTTTCCTATAAGTTTGAATTTATGTACATCAGCTTTAGGATATGACATAAGGTAGAGTGACCATGTTGAAACAGTTAATGAAAGGATCTCTGGCTTTTAAATACCTCATTTTATAAAATAAACCATATTCTATGGCAATCAGAGAACTCAATAAAATCGATATACATTTAATCTATGTTGCTCCACATGCATTATAGTATACATGGAAAACATTCTGTGGGATCATTACTGAATCAAGAGCAAATTGTATATGAATATTCCATTAGGTGCTTCTCATGCAAAGCCTCATAACAAACCACAAGTCTGCCTTTCTGAATATCCATGCAATTTAATTACTTTGGTGAATTGTGTTCTCCTGTGCAAAGAAATACATTCAGTCCTTAGTTTCCCATGATGACTGATTTTGGAAAATGTATTTTGAAATTCAGCTGCTCAGTCTTTGCCTTATGGTATTTATATAGATATCACTACTCCTGACTATCCTACCATTCCTACAAGCAATCTACTTGATTTGATCGACAAATTCTAATCCTTTAGGTATAGAGCTACATCTGGCCTTTAAACATCAAGTAATGACTGCTCTCAGAAACACTACTTTGAAATCTGTCTTCCATTATTGATTCAGTCTTTGATTTTACTTAAGCTCTAATACAGAAAAATCTATATTAATTTAAAGAATAATAAAATAACATATGTTTCTAAATGCGACATAGGCAAAGTATGGTTCCACAACTATTATCCAGCCTATTTTAATGATAGATTGCTAAGGCTAGCAGTAACTTTGCCAATGGATACACAACCCTGCAATAGATTATTCATCATGATCATTATAGCATGACACAGGACAATATTCTAGTGACTGAATACAAAAAAAAAAAAATATATATATATATATATATATATATACAGAGAGAAAGAGAGAGAAAGAGAGAGAGAGAGAGAGATGTGCATCCACAATAAAGGTGGCACTCCTGGACAATTTTTTTTAGTGAAAAACAGGCTTAGCTTTGTTCAACTTTTTTTTTCACTGAGTAAATGATCCAGGAGTGCCACCTAACCACCTTTATTGTGGATGCTTATGGATGGGGTGTACCAACCCCTAAGGCGAGCACCCTGGCAAGTATAGAATTCTTTGCTACCTTTGGGAGTGCCAGATGTTTGGAATGCATACAGAGGCGTCACTCACCTCTTTTGTACCCAGTACGGCAGGGGGCGTTGCTCATGGGGTGACCCATGGGAGGGCATGGCTTCATGGGAGGGGGCATGGCTAAGCACCCTGACCTGCATTTTTGTACCTCCAGGGGTCTGGGAGTTGTGGCCTGCCCCCGGAGACTGGGGTGTCTGCAGTGCAGCTCCTACATGGTGACAGGGGCCGGGTTGCTGCACATAATGTTACGGCTCCTGTCACTGAGCAGGAGCTGGCACTTTGGTGTCACCCCTCAGCGGATGACATCCGGCTGCGGGCTACACCCCCTGCACCCACCTTGTGACGCCACTAAATGCATATATATATATATATATATATAATATATATACATACTCATTTCCATCATCATTTAGTAACTAAAACAGTACAAAAGTGGACAATTGTACTAGCCTCCACCACCCCACATGTCTAGCCGGCTTCCGGGTCTGAGAGGAGGTGCCTACAGATGATGGCATTATCAGGAACCTATTGCCATAATGCAAGCCAAATACAAATTTTTGCTGCATTACCTGAGTGTTGCTTTATCTGCATTTTGTGATGGACTCCACGCTAGGAGTAGCTATAAAGGGCACCAGGGACTGAGGAACTGGTAAAGGGAGTGGTGTTCTATTGTCTTTGTTATACATATATAGTAAATAGTCCACATTCACGTCTCCTCATGGAAAACAATCCAGATATCCAGAATCACTATGAACACCACACAAATAGTAGTTGCAGTGTGTTTGGAGAAGTCTGCACAGGTCAATGTGATCTGTGCAGGCTTCTTTCTGTTAAACATAAAGAAAGTGTAATAAAATAGAATGAAAAATGCGTGCTACAAGCCACCCAAGCATAACCAGCCCCTGGCTCTTTGGTCCAGCCCTGTTTCAAAAAATACAGGGGAAAAATGCATATGGTTTTCCTGTATTTAATGAACAAGCACTAGGCTTTATTAGCATGGGGGTAATGACACAGCCAAGGGTCACACTTCACAGGGTCCTCCGGTTGAAGCATTCATCCCATCTAACTAGTAAGCCCAGGCCAGAAACTCCTAGGGAAGTAGGGCCCCCTCATTACTGGGTCCCCCCTCTCTAGTTTACCCCTAGCTGGTGGTTGTGGACAGTGGCGTAACTAGAAATTTTTCTCCCCCAAGCCAAAAAATTCTTCAGCGCCCCCCCCCCCCCCATGCCCCATAATTGGGAGCAAGAAAGGGCTAAATATGCGTCGCAAAAAAAGGGGCGTGGTTTCGTTGGAATGGGCGTGGTTTCTCATAAAGGGGCGTGGCATTGCAGGAAAAGACTACCTTATACCCCAGTTTTGCAACCTGCACGCCCAGACGTTAGCCACCACAGGAAAGAAAAATAATCCTGATTCATGCCCCTTACATTATTTGTCATTTTTCCTCCTTATAGTAATGCCCAGTATACATTATTCCACATACTGCAATGGCCCTTAGACATTATGCCACACACAATAATGCACATGACACAATATGCACACACCGTAATGCCCCAGACATATTATGCCACACACTGTAATGCCTGTGACACATTATGACAGGAATCGCAATGCCCGTTATACATTATGCTACACACTGCAATGCCCCTGATACATTATAGCACATACAATGCCTGTGACACATTATGACACACACCGCAATGTCCGTGATACATTATGCCACACACTGCAATGCCCGATACATTATAGCACATACAATGCCTGTGACACATTATGCCACACACTGCAATGACCTTGAGACATTATACCACAATGCCCGTGATATAGTATACCATACACCGTAATGCCTGTGACACATACCGCAATGCCCTGCCCGTTATACCCTATGCCACACACCGCAATGCCCGTTATGTATTATGCCACACTGCAATGACCCTGAGACATTATACCACATATCACAATGCCCGCGATATAGTATACCATACACCGTAATGCCTGTGACACATTATGACACACACCGCAATGTCCGTGATACATTATGCCACACACCGTAATGCCCATTACACATTAAGTCCTACAGTAAGGCTTCTAATTACTTTTCAATTACCTGCTCGTTGTCAGGGGTTTCATGCACTGGGTGTCATGCTCGTTGCCAGGGGTTTCATGCTCTTGGTTCCATGCACGGTGCCAGGGGTTTTCATGCTCAGGGTGTCATGCTCGTTGCCAGGGGTTTCATGCACTGGGTGTCATGCTCGTTGCCAGGTGTTTCATGCACTGGGTGTCATGCTCGTTGTCAGGTGTTTCATGCACTGGGTGTCATGCTCATTGCTAGGAGGTAGTCCTTGTTGCTAGGGCTGTGCTCCCAGTGCCACATATGTCCCCAGTGCCAGATATCCCCCCCCAGTGCCACATATGCCCCCAGTGCCAGATATGTCCCCAGTGCCATATATTCCCCCCCAGTGCCACATATGCCCCCAGTGCCGGATATTCCCCCCCAGTGCCACATATGCCCCCAGTGCCAGATATTCCCCCCTAGTGCCAGATATTCCCCCCGTGCCATATATGCCCCCAGTGCCATATATTCCCCCCCAGTGCCAGATATGCCCCCAGTGCCAGATATCCCCCCCAGTGCCATATATGCCCCCAGTGCCAGATATCCCCCCCCCAGTGCCAGATATTCCCCCAGTGCCAGATATTCCCCCCCAGTGCCATATATGCCCCCAGTGCCAGTTATCCCCCCCCCAGTGCCAGATATTCCCCCAGTGCCAGATATTCCCCCCCAGTGCCATATATGCCCCCAGTGCCAGATATCCCCCCCAGTGCCAGATATTCCTCCCCAGTGCCAGATATCCCCCCCCTGCCATATATGCCCCAGTGCCAGATATTCCCCCCCCCAGTGCCAGATATTCCCCCAGTGCCAGATATTCCCCCCCAGTGCCATATATGCCCCCAGTGCCAGATATTCCCCCCCTGTGCCAGATATTCCCCCCCAGTGCAAGATATACCCCAGTGCTAGATAATCCCCCCCCAGTGCCATATATGCCCCCAGTGCCAGATATCCCCCCCCAGTGCCAGATATTCCCCCAGTGCCAGATATTCCCCCCAGTGCCATATATGCCCCCAGTGCCAGATATTCCCCCCCCCTGTGCCAGATATTCCCCCCCAGTGCCAGATATACCCCAGTGCCAGATAATCCCCCCCCCCAGTGCCATATATGCCCCCAGTGCCAGATATCCCCCCCAGTGCCAGATATTCCCCCAGTGCCAGATATTCCCCCCCCGTGCCATATATGCCCCCAGTGCCAGATTCCCCCCCAGTGCCAGATATCCCCCCCTGCCATATATGCCCCAGTGCCAGATATTCCCCCCCCCAGTGCCAGATATTCCCCCAGTGCCAGATATTCCCCCCCAGTGCCATATATGCCCCCAGTGCCAGATATTCCCCCCCCTGTGCCAGATATTCCCCCCCAGTGCAAGATATACCCCAGTGCTAGATAATCCCCCCCCAGTGCCATATATGCCCCCAGTGCCAGATATCCCCCCCAGTGCCAGATATTCCCCCAGTGTCAGATATTCCCCCCCGTGCCATATATGCCCCCAGTGCCAGATTCCCCCCCAGTGCCAGATATCCCCCCCTGCCATATATGCCCCAGTGCCAGATATTCCCCCCCCCCCAGTGCCAGATATTCCCCCAGTGCCAGATATTCCCCCCAGTGCCATATATGCCCCCAGTGCCAGATATCCCCCCCCAGTGCCAGATATTCCCCCAGTGCCAGATATTCCCCCCAGTGCCATATATGCCCCCAGTGCCAGATATTCCCCCCCCCTGTGCCAGATATTCCCCCCCAGTGCCAGATATACCCCAGTGCCAGATAATCCCCCCCCCAGTGCCATATATGCCCCCAGTGCCAGATATTCCCCCAGTGCCAGATATTCCCCCCCCCAGTGCCATATATGCCCCCAGTGCCAGATCCCCCCCCCCAGTGCCAGATATTCCCCCCCAGTGCCAGATAATGCCCGCCGCCGCTGCTGCCGCTTGTTGGAGGGACACGGAGGGCACAGCGTCTCCTGTGTCCCTTCTGCATCATCTCCGGCGGCCGCGGGTCTAATAGGGGGAAGTGCCGGTTCGTGAGCCAATTAGAGCTCACGGACGGCACTTCCCCCTATTAGACCCGCGGCCGCCGGAGATGATGCAGGAGGGACACAGGAGACGCACACGCTGTGCCCTCCGTGTCCCTCCAACAAGTGGTGGAGGGAAGGAGAAAGCAGACTGACATGCGGACGCTCGTCCGCATGTCAGTCTGCTGTAAATCAGTGGCGCCCCCGCAGCCCCTCGCCCCCAAGCCACCGCGAGGACTGCGGGGGCAGTAGTTACGCCACTGGTTGTGGAGTTGAAAACAATTAGTGAATGTTAGATGTAAAATAATATTGTATTTTACAGGAAGACTACAGGTTCCAGCAAGCCTTCCCCACATGTCAGTACTTGGAGAACTACAAGTACCAGCATGCATGGCATTAAGGACCCGCTGGTACATATAGTTCTCCTGCAAAAGAAATATTACAGTAAATACGGTACACACACCAGAGACAGTATAACTTTAATGCATACACTCACACTCCATTTTCACCTTGCTCTTTTACGTTACTTAGAAATATAAGTCAGGTCCATACAGTGTTGCTCCTGAAAGTGACAGGACAAATGAGGATTCCTACATTTGGAGTTCCACCAGCCAATCTGCTGTAGCTACTGTGGGAACCGCACACTACTTGGCTGAGAGTGGCATGCATAGCCCATATCAAGATCAACAGCATGGAGCAAAAAGTATATCTGCAAAAATATTATTGAATCATTGTTTCTTATCTAAACCCTATATATATTTTATATTAAATCCTATCCTTAGCAGTGGTGAAACCCTAATAACCAGAAAGTGTTATCAACTAAGGGCAAAAGAACGCAAAGGGTCATATCTGGTTCATAAAATATCCTATATACATTGGGTACAATATGGGGTGAAATATGGAGGTTAAAATCAATGACAAACTGACACATACATCAACATTGTGATAAAATAAACTTTGTGATAAAACAATAATCTGTGTCCACTGATAACTCTTTTATACCAAGTATGGTGGGTCGCACCTGAAAGCCTGACACGGGAGCTTCCCAGGCGCGACTTGCCTCAGTACCCTCTCTGTGCTGTTTTCCAACACGACATATTGCAGGTTGGTGACATTGTCGGTGACGCAGCAGGGTCGGTGCTTTGAGATCACATGATCTCCAAGCGCCGCCCGTCCATACACTGTGAATGGGAGCCCGTGTTCAACCCTGTAAGCTACCTGAGTTGGAATACCGGGTCACTCAAACTGGATTATTCTGACTGGGCTCTTTTACACTGCGCAGCAACACGGGTTATGCATGCTCATGTGCAATTACCCATGTTAGGAGCTGGCGGTGTAAAAGAGGTATTAGTGTGTCTCTTTTATTTAACTTAAGCCTTGAGAAAGCTGTTTACACAGTGAAATGTGCGCATTGGCGGCATGTCCGGTCTCTGAACTAATATTCAATAAAAAAAATTTATGTTGCTATGTATTCTGACTAGTAAACATAGACAATTAGCAAGAGTTCCTACAAAGCACAGAGCTGGTTGATGTCAGCTATGCTCAGCTAGTGATGGGGGAAACAGCAATATTGTATCTAGCTCTCACTACTATCAAGAGTTACATTGTATCTGAGTGCCCTATTCAGTGACATTATTTAAGAACTGATATAATAATATCAGCAGGCCCGTTGAATTCACAGCTGATAAGATACAATTTCTCTCACACATAGGACACTCTGAAATGATGTAGTAATATTAATAGTAATCTATGCTCGTATGTTGTGACGTATTGAACAGTCACTTTAAATATAATAATAAACAGGGTTTGTGAACTCCGGTGCACTACAGTATCAGCCCAGTCTTCTTCCTCTAATGATCTGCCCAAAATCCAGATCGAACACACAAATACTAATGGAATACAATGAGGATAGATCAAAGGCGCTATTATCGACTAGAGAGAACTAAGGGGGACATTTACAAAGCAGTGATAAGAGCAGAGAAGTGAACCAGTGGAGAAGTTGCCCCATCAACCAATCAGCACTGAAGTAACATCTATAATTTGCATACTATAGAATTATACAGAGCTGCTGATTGGTTGATGGGGCAACTTCTCCACTGGCTCACTTCTCCACTCTTATCACTGCTTTGTAAATGTCCCCTTAACAGTCACAAAATTGTTAAAAAATGGGATAATACATAGATATACATCACATATATTCCTAGGAGTCCCGTACCGACTCCTAAGAATATATGTGATGTATATCTATGTCTTATCCCATTTTTGAACAATTTTGTGACTGTTAGTTCTCTCTAGTCGATAGTAGTGCCTTTGATCTATCCTCATTGTATTAAATTAGTCACTTTAAATATACCTATATGTTTAGAAGAGTCATTTTAACAGTGCCATTCAGAAGAGATATGGTAAGTAGGTCGACAACACATAGGTCAACAGTCATTAGGTTGACGACTATTGGTCGACATGCATTAGGTCAACATGGAAAAGGTCGACATAAGTTTTTCAGATTTTAAATTTACATTTTTTTTTACTTTTTCATACTTTACGATCCACGTGGACTACGATTGGGAACAGTAACCTGTGCGGAGCACCATGGTAGCGGAGCGAGGCACCCTTCCCAAAGCATGGCGAGCACAGTGAGTCATGTGAGGCGACACGGTGCACTAATTGTGGTTCCCCGTCACTTTACGAAGAAAACAACACCAAAAAAAGTAAAAACAACCTCATGTCGACCTTTTCCATGTCGACCATTTCCATGTTGACCTAGTGACCATGGCGACCTAATGCATGTCGACCAATAGTGGTTGACCTAATGACTGTTGACGTAAGTGTGGTTGACCTAATAACCCATACCAGTTCATGACATGAATATTGTATAACAGGCTATCTATATTCTTGTCCCTATGGCTCAATATATAATTGATCTCCTAACCTTGCACACTAATCTCACTACTCATGCAGATTATACTGATGGTGGATATTTAAATAAATTGTACATAAACATCAAAAGTCGATTTAATGGAGATCTCTTTATGATTTATTGGATCATTTTATGATGTTGTTCCTGCATTACTAAATGCATCCTATTAATATAGGTTTCATGCAGGTGATATTTATATACTAATATCTACCAATTGATCTTTAGTAGGGAACTAATCTCCATTTGAGCTCTATGTAACATTATTGGTGATTTATAAGGAATATATGATATCATATCAATATAGATACAGTCCTTTATTAACAGCTAATTTAGGACTGACATGAGTACTACATAGGAGCTTTGGGTCATCAAAACAACTGATAATATGCTATAAGATACAGTAAAGGCAAAGGATATTATTGTCTGACCCTATAGCCCCAGCACATGAGGATATAAGTGATCATATCTATTGGTGAACATTATATAATTTCTGTAATCCATAGTATTCTATCATAGCATATCATACTAGCTGGATCTGATATTAAATGATATTGCAACAGCAGCCATACTATAATAATTACAAGAACTAAGACATAACAAGTAGACATTGTCCTCTGTCTTGGCAGTATGTTTATCTGAGGTTTTCTAATTAATAAGCAATAAATTATATGTACAGCTAATGGATTTTTATTACCATTAAATATATAGCCAGCGTCAGTTCCTATAAAGGACAGAGCTTGATGGAACATAGCTATGCTAGGCAAGTTATGTGGGACACAGTAACAGTGTATCTGTTTCTCACCACCAAGTGTTACATTGTATCTAATTGTTACATCTAGTACTATACCACTAACCATCTGTTATAGTACAAACAGCATGTCAGTTATATTCACAGCTGATAAGACACAATCTCTCACGTATATACTGACATTCTGAAATAATACAGTATGCTTGCTAATATCAATGATAACCCATGCTCGTATGATGTGACATAATTACTAGTCACACTGGACATAAATATATTTTCAGGAAAGTATCTCTTATAGTGGAGTACAGTACATGTATATTATATATTATATAACTTTTATTTGAACAAGATATAGGGGTAGATGTACTAAGCATTAAGAAAGAGTGGAGAAGTGAGCCAGTGGAGAAGTTGCCCATGGCAACCAATCAGCATTGAAGAAACAATTAGAATTTGCACAATATAAAATTATACAGAACAGCTGATTGGTTGCCATAGGCAACTTCTCCACTGTTTTCACTGCTTAACACATCTCCCCCATAATCTCTGTACTCCATGTTCAAACTAGAGATGTGCACCGGAAATTTTTCTGGTTTTGTGTCTTGGTTTTGGATTCGGTTCTGCGGCCGTGTTTTGGATTCAGACGCGTTTTTGCAAAACCTCCCTGAAATTTTTTTGTCGGATTCGGGTGTTTAAAAAAAAACAAAACCTCAAAAACAGCTTAAATCATAGAATTTGGGGGTCATTTTGATCCCATAGTATTATTAACCTCAATAACCATAATTTACACTCATTTCCAGTCTATTCTGAACACCTCACACCTCACAATATTATTTTCAATCCTAAAATTTGCACCGAGGTCGCTGGATGACTAAGCTAAGTGACCCAAGTGGGCGGCACACACACCTGGCCCGTGTAGGAGTGGCACTGCAGTGTCAGACAGGATGGCACTTAAAAAAATTAGCCCCAAACATCACATGATGCAGAGGTAAATAAAAAAAAAGAGGTGCAAGATGGAATTGTCCTTGGGCCCTCCCACCCACCCTTATGTTGTATAAACAGGACATGCACACTTTAAAAAACCCATCATTTCAGCCACAGGGTCTGCCACACGACTGTGGCTGAAATGACTGGTTGGTTCGGGCCCCCACCAAAAAAGAAGCAATCAATCTCTCCTTGCACAAACTGGCTCTACAGAGGCAAGATGTCCACCTCCTCCTCATCGTCTGATTCATCACCCCTTTCTCTGTGTACATCCCCCTCCTCACAGAGTATTATTAATTCATCCCAACTGGAATCCACCATCTCAGGTCCCTGTGTACTTTCTGGAGGCAATTGCTGGTGAATGTCTCCACGGAGAAATGGATTATAATTCATTTTGATGAACTTAATCTTCTCCACATTTTCTGGAAGTGACCTTGTACGCCGATTGCTGACAAGGTGACCGGATGCACTAAACACTCTTTCGGAGGACACACTGGAGGGGGGGCAACTTAGGTAAAATAAAGCCAGTTTGTGCAAGGGCCTCCAAATTGCCTCTTTTTCTTGCCAGTATACGTACGGACTGCCTGACTTGCCTACTTGGATGTGGTCACTCATATAATCCTCCACCATTCTTTCAATGGTGACAGAATCATATGCAGTGACAGTAGATGACATGTCAGTATTCGTTGGCAGGTCCTTCAGTCTGGACCAGATGTCAGCACTCACTCCAGACTGCCCTGCATCACCGCTAGTGGGTGGGCTCAGAAATTCTTAGCCTTTTCCTCGCAGCCCCAGTTGCGGGAGAATGTGAAGGAGGAGCTGTTGACGGGTCACGTTCCACGTGACTTGACAAGTGTCTCACCAGCAGGTCTTTGAACATGTGCAGACTTGTGTCTGCCGGAAAGAGAGATACAATGTAGGCTTTATACCTAGGATCGAGCACGGTGGCCAACATGTAGTGCTCTGATTTCAACAGATTGACCACCCGTGAATCCTGGTTAAGCGAATTAAGGGCTCCATACACAAGTCTCACATGCCTAGCGGAATCGCTCCGTTTTAGCTCCTCCTTCAATCTCTCCAGCTGCTTCTGCAAAAGCCTGATGAGGGGAATGACCTGACTCAGGCTGGCAGTGTCTGAACTGACTTCACGTGTGGCAAGTTCAAAGGGTTGCAGAACCTTGCACAACATTGAAATCATTCTACACTGCACTTGAGTCAGGTGCATTCCCCCTCCTTTTTCCTATATCATAGGCAGATGTATAGGCTTGAATGGTCTTTTGCTGCTCCTCCATCCTCTGAAGCATATAGAGGGTTGAATTTCACCTCGTCACCACCTCTTGCTTTAGATGATGGCGGGGCAGGTTCAGGAGTGTTTGCTGGTGCTCCAGTCTTCGGCACGCGGTGGCTGAATGCCGAAAGTGGCCCGCAATTCTTCGGGCCACCCACAGCATCTCTTGCACGCCCCTGTTGTTTTTGTTTTAAAATTCTTCACCACCAAATTCAATGTATGTGCAAAACATGGGACGTGCTGGAATTTGCCCACATGTAATGCACGCACAATATTGGTGGAGTTGTCTGATGTCACAAATCCCCAGGAGAGTCCAATTGGGGTAAGCCATTCTGCGATGATGTTCCTCAGTTTCCATAAGAGGTTGTCAGCTGTGTGCCTCTTATGGAAAGCGGTGATACAAAGCGTAGCTTGCCTAGGAACGAGTTGGTGTTTGCGAGATGCTGCTACTGGTACCGCCGCTGCTGTTCTTGCTGCGGGAGGCAATACATCTACCCAGTGGGCTGTCACAGTCATGTAGTCCTGAGTCTGCCCTGCTCCACTTGTCCGCATGTCCATGGTTAAGTGGACATTGGGTACAACTGCATTTTTTAGGACACTGGTGACTCTTTTTCTGACGTCTGTGTACATTCTCGGTATCGCCTGCCTAGAGAAGTGGAACCTAGATGGTATTTGGTACCGGGGACACAGTACCTGAAGCAATTCTTTAATTCCCTGTGAATTAACGGTGGATACCGGACACACGTTTAACACCAACACAGCTGCCAAGACCTGAGTAATCCGCTTTGCAGCAGGATGACTGCTGTGATATTTCATCTTCCTTGCAAAGGACTGTTGGACAGTCAATTGTTTACTGGAAGTAGTACAAGTGGTCTTCTGACTTCCCCTCTGGGATGACGATTGACTCCCAGCAGCAACAACAGTAGCGCCAGCAGCAGTAGGCGTTACACTCAAGGATCCATCGGAGGAATCCCAGTTAGGAGAGGACTCGTCAGACTTGCCAGTGACATGGCCTGCAGGACTATTAGCATTCCTGTTTAAGTGGGAAATTGACACTGAGGGAGTTGGCGGTGTGGTTTGCAGGAGCTTGGGTACAAGAAGAAGGGATTTAGTTGTCAGTGGACTGCTTCTGCTGTCACCCAAAGTTTTTGAACTTGTCAATGACTTCTGCTGAATGCACTCCAGGTGACGTATAAGGGAGGATGTTCCTAGGTGGTTAACGTCCTTACCCCTACTTATTACAGCTTAACAAAGGCAACAAATGGCTTGACACCTGTTGTCCGCATTTCTGTTAAAATAATTCCACACCGAAGAGGTGATTTTTTTTTTGTAATTTGACCAGGCATGTCAATGGCCATATTCATCCCACGGACAACAGGTGTCTCCGCGGTTGCCTGACTTAAACAAACCACCTCACCATCAGAATCCTCCTTGTCAATTTCCTCCTCAGCGCCAGCAACACCCATATCCTCATCCTGGGGTACTTAAACAGTGACATCTTCAATTTGACTATCAGGAACTGGACTGTGGGTGCTCCTTCCAGCACTTGCAGGGGGCGTGCAAATGGTGGAAGGTGCCACCTCTTCCCGTCCAGTGTTGGGAAGGTCAAGCATCACAACCGACACAATTGGACTCTCCTTGGGGATTTGTGATTTAAAAGAACGCACAGTTCTTTGCTGTGCTTTTGCCATCTTAACTCTTTTCAGTTTTCAAGCGGGAGTATGAGTGCTTCCATCCTCATGTGAAGCTGAACCACTAGCCATGAACATAGGCCAAGTACTCAGCCATTCCTTGCCACTCCGTATCGTAAATGGCATATTGGCAAGTTTACGCTTCTCCTCAGATGCTTTTAAATTAGATTTTTAGGTCATTTTACTGAACTTTAGTTTTTTGGATTTTACATGCTCTCTACTGTGACATTGGGAATCGGCCTTGGCAGACGACGTTGATGGCATTTCATCATCTCGGCCATGACTAGTGGCAGCAGCTTCAGCACTAGGTGAAAGTGGATCTTGATCTTTCCGTATTTTACCCTCCACATTTTTGTTCTCCATTTTTTAATGTGTGGAATTATATGCCAGTAATATATCAATAGCAATGGCCTACTGTACTGTACTATATATGTATACTGTTGGTCACCAAAAAGCTGCACTGTAATACTATATATACTGCTTACAAAAATGCAGCACAGATATGGAATGGATACTTGCAGTGACACAGAGCTGCAAGATACAGCAATGGCCTACTGTACACAACTATATACTGTTGGGTCACCAAAATGCTGCACTGTAATACTATATACACTGCTCGCAAAAATGCAGAACAGATATAGAATGGATACTTGCAGTGACACAGAGCTGCTAGATACAGCAATGGCCTACTGTACACAACTACATACTGTTGGGTCACCAAAATGCTGCACTGTAATACTATATATACTGCTCACAAAAATGCAACACAGATATGGAATGGATACTTGCAGTGACACAGAGCTGCAAGATACAGCAATGGCCTACTGTACTGTTCTACTATAAGTATAATTATATACTGGTGGTCCCCAGTCCCCACAATAAAGCACACTGAGCACAGATATTTGCAGCACACTGAGCACAGATATGGAGCGTTTTCAGGCAGAGAACGTAGATATTTTCAGCACACTGAGCACAGATATTTGCAGCACACTCAGCACAGATTTTTGCAGCACACTGAGCACAGATTACGGAGCTTTTCAGGGAGAGAACGCAGCCACATCCTCTCCGTTCAATCTCCAATGCACGAGTGAAAATGGCGGCGACGCGCGGCTCTTTATATAGAATACGAATCTTGCGAGAATCCAACAGCGGGATGATGACGTTCGGGTGCGTTCGGGTTAACCGAGCCAGGCGGGAAGATCCGAGGTTGCCTCGGAACCGTGTAAAATGAGTGAAGTTCGGGGGGGGTTCGGATCTTGGAGAACCGAACCCGCTCATCTCTAGTTCAAACCTTACACATAAATTGGAGCTTATATGGCTGCCACAGCAGCAATATTATCATAACTTAAATAAAAGAGACACTAACACCCCTTTTATACCAAAATCTCAGATCCGACACGGTATTTGTAACATGGTACCAATCTGGGTCAGACCCGGGATTTACCCCATTTTCACTATGATGCCAAGCTGGGATTTTTCAGGTCTGGCACAGTTCACACTGCACGCGGGGGCAGTGTCTTTAAGGATAACGCATTGAGATTACATCTCCAAGCACCAATAAATCTGCTGATTGTGGCTTCTGGGGTGCCTATGTCATGCTGGGGACAAGCCCAGCACTCTGGCAGATGTTCCCCAGCCTCAATCTCTGTGCAGTGAATGGATGCCACACTCGTGCATGCAGCATCCATTCACCTTCACCCCAGCACCTCTTCTGTCTCCATAGCAGGGCAGGCAGCAGCAGAGACTGCATGTGCCCTGTCCACAACCTCCAGACTGCCCACAGGATGCTGCGGTTGAGAGGTATGGACTCTCCCATTGCTGTAAATGGGTCACGAGTCAGATGACCTGGGTTACCCATTTACACTCCCGCTCAACACGGGTCCTACACATGTTCAGCCCTGGGCGAGACCCGGATAAATCGACCCAGATAAACGGAAGCCATTTGCACTGCATTATTTGCTCCTAGTCGTTAGCAAAATTTTCGAATTTGAGTTGCATGTACAGACAACAGAAGATGTCGCTAGTAACCCGCAGGAACATGCATCACTAGTGAGAAAGTGCGTACACACTGATCGATTTTAAGGATTTGTTATAATGTATGGTCGCTATGGGCAAATTCATTAAAAATGTCGTCTAGCATGTGCCCGCTTTAAGGATATTTTTATAGTATCAAATGAGTTGCAACATTTTAGCTATGTACCAACAGGGCATATATTGATTAAGACAGAGAAAATAAATGATATGATCTGTAAAGATAGTTGGGTAACTGGTCCTCCTATTCTATTTTGGAGGAAATGCTAATGGCGAAATGAAGTGGACACATTTTATGTCCTGAACTTCATGATCCGTCCCCGTGTGTTTACATATTATTATTCAGACAATTTACTTTCAATTAAATTCCTGCACAGCAAGGTTTAGCTGCATATTGTAGGTAAATGTTCTAGTCTATGCCAAGCATTAAAATACAGTTCCAGTCTGTATACTCATAAACTGAAATAGATTGTACTGTATGTAACATATTTTCATGAATAGATTACTGAATGTTCTACCTATATAGATAATGCAGAAAAATTTGAACGACAACATAACATAATAAAAAAAGGTAACAAAACAGAACATAAAGGAAGATAACTGCTTAATTGTGGACAGATGGTAATGATTTAACATAATACCATTACAATCAAAACTAAACACTGTATACCCACATTCTAATCGTTATTTTAGTGTGTCCTGTGTTTTATTACTAAAAACCTATTATTTGTGATATTTTTAACTATTTTGGTGTCAATCAGTTTTATTTTTAGATACAAAATTAATTTAAATTAAAAAGAAAATACATAAATAAGAAAGCAGAATAACTCTGGATGTTTTACTTATTTTATAAAAATATAGTTAAAATGTAAATAAACTATATTTTCTGTTTATCAACTCATTCATTATGAAAATAATGAGGCTTTTTATCCATAACTAACAATGCACTTGGTTCACGCACCAATTGTATAACTTCTCCATTATGCTACTTTTTTAAACTAATTAGCTGGCGATACTAGCTGTGTCTGCACTGTCTCCAACCACTTAGCTCCCAACTCACAGCAGTATGGAAATTATTTTATAGGTTTTCAGACCTATGCTCACACATTAAGATCCTGTGACTTCCTGCTGATTTACACTGAGCTGTAAGTAAAAACATCTTGCAATGTGTGACTCCACTGTAATGTACAAGAAATGTGGAACAGAGATGTCACCATGTCTATATTAAAATGACTGTAAGCCTGTTCCTTCATAAGGGAATAGTAGACTGAATGGTATGCAGGACTTGGAGACAGCATGATCATCAACACTACTCCTCACTACAGTATTAAAGTCTAATTACCCAAATAATCATAATTGAGGTGGAGATGTTAAGGTTACTCGTAAAACAGAGAACTCCAGTAAAATAAAAATAAAATAAAGCAATGATCTAGGAATGAGTGCTTTATGCACTCGTGTTCCTGAACAATTTAGGAACTACAGTGCATGCATGTAAAATAGGTTGTGTATGGTTTACCGGTGGCCGGGATCCCGACGATCAGCATCCAGACATGGGATCCCGGACGCAAAATGCCGGCGGGGGGAGCACAATGAGTCCCCTATCTGCCTCACTGCACTCACCATGCTGCGGGCTCAGTGACGAGTGCACTCACCACAGGTTCTATTCCCAGGCATAGTTCCTGCTAGTCAGCATGCTGTCTTTCAGGATTAGGGGGGTGCAGGATGTAGTTGCCGGTAATGTGAGACCACTGGTCACATAACTACATCCCATGTAAAATATGTGTTAGGATGTTGAGGTAGTTGGGGCCGGCATTGTGATCTTATTCTGGATGCCGATGCCGGTGTTGTGATTCTGGCATCGGTATTTTGACAGCCGGGATCTCCCGACCAACGGGATACTAACCGGATCCCATTGCAACAGTGCAAATATAAAAAGAAGTACATACTCTATGAAACATGATTTCCCTTAGCTGCAAGTGTTTACATCAATTTCCAGTTTTTAAGTTAATGTAATTAACCAAATTAGATTATATATCTGTCAAACAGTAGGTAGAATATTATGTAGATGAGGTTAGAATCATTTTACAAGTTTTCAAACAAAAGGATTGAAAAAAACACAAACAAGGAACCAATTCTTTCTTGCAAAATTTTATGGGAAGATAACTTTCATTCCCAAGAAAAAGTATTGCGTCACCACTGGATATTTTGTTTGTGTACTAACCTTATAAAGGTTTGGTCATGTGTAGTTGAATATTATTATCCTTTGAAACATTGTATATTGTACTTTTTTATGGCTGTACCCAGGCACAATAGGAGCAGATACTGATGCAAGTAGAACAATTAATTGTTTTGGGGAAGAGATTAACAAAATTGCAAGAAATGTCTGCATAAGTTGAGTTGCATAAGTAGAAGGAATACAAACTACCATCAATACAAACTATAAGTTCTGCTATTGACTGGTAATTTAGAATTTCTTCATTTTTGTTTCTGTGAATAGAGCTGAGACCACAATAATTAAAATGTGATATGGTCGGGGTAGGACCAGGAACATGTACTGTAAGTCTAAATTCTGCAATGCAAAACGAGCAACATTTAGTGGACAGATGTAAAAGAGTGATGTATAACAGTTTTTTTTTTCTCATTTGTACTTTGGGGCCAATGAGGATTACTATAGCATTTATTGTCAGTACACAATAACAATGTTACCCTTGCTTAACATTTTCGTTGGGACAGTTCCTCTTTAAGTTACAAGTCCATCTGTTTTTCTTTTTACCCAAACTGTCATTCTGTTAGGTCTCATGTAGAAATATGTGCGAGCAAATTCATTATTTGAAATTTATTTATTAGCATGTAATTATTTTATGGTTTTAGTTTTCTGTATTGTTTATTTGTTCCAAAAAGTCTGCTAAATGTATGCAGGTGCCTATAAAACCATGAAAAGCTGGATTATTTGACAATCTTTTTTTTGGGAGATCTTAATGTATGCCAAAATGAAGTTGGCAGGACAGTTTCCTGCTTTGCCCTGCCATATAAACAGAAACAGTAACATTTCTGCTGCAAGGCATAACTAAGCAGATGTTTTCATATGGAATGAGATAGGAATATGACACTTTTTCCTTAGGTATCAAAACATATTGTCCCAGTATTGGTTCAGTAACATCTGGGTAAACAGCCGTTGCTACACATTTATATTTTCTGTAGATAATAACATGCTTCGCAAACATTGTTATCAGCACCTTTTGTTGTATTTAAAAGGAACAGAAATTTAGAAAAAATGTGTAGAGTAGGTACTCACCAAAAACTACATGTTGTCTACATTCCAGAAAAGTAATACGCTGCTTGTTGTATTGATTTATGAAATGATTTCACGGATTTCTTTTTGTCCTTGGACAAATTCTAAGAATTTAAAAAGGTTCCAGTACTGAATACCACTGAGTATATACGGGTTCAGTATGATTTGCAGATGGACGGGATGCCGACTGTCAGTATACCGATGGTGGCATCCCATCCATCAAAATCCCGACAGTCCCCCATTACGCCCCCTAACCCTCATCTTTTCCCTACCCTAACCCTCCCTTGTGGGGGCCTAACCCTAACCCTCCACAGTGGTGCCTAACCCTCTACGCTTGGTGCCTAACCCTAACCCTCCCCGCTTAGTGCCTAACCCTAACCCTCCATTCCCTGCTGCCTAAACCTAACCCTCCCCGCCAGGTGCCAAACCCTCCCTCCCCGGTACCTAACCCTAACCTTCCCATTCCTAAACTCTAATCCTATCCCCCCTTCTAACTGCTAAACCTAACCCCCTACCACCACAATCGCAATCGCGTCCTGCTGAAAGATGGATTGGGATTCCGGGCATCAGTATTTAGATGCTAGGATCCCAAATCCTGTCTGGATTTTAACACGGGTGTTTCTGCTGCAGACAGTATTCCGGCATCGGTATGCTGACTGCATCTCGTATATACACTATTTAAAGTAAAAAGCTTCTTTGCAACACTAAGGGTCACCAGCAGTTTTTCATTAACAGCATAACAAATGTGACTGCCAATCACTGAAAATCACACAATCACATGGTAACATTTTTGAAGCATTACATACAATAAAAACAACATATTCAATAGCCTTCAAAACAAGTTGGAGTGATCACTGAACAGTGTTCATGGCTTCCACATTGTGACGGCTATCTCTGCAGAGATATATAATAGCTGGCTTTTGCAGAGCCAACTTTTTATATCACTCAGAAGAGAGTTCATATGGAGATTTAGAGCATACCTGCAGAGACTGCTGCAGATACTACTCAATTGGACAGCTGGATACCGATGTACATAACAGTGATAGATTTTAAACAAATCCTGTTTTATGTATTTACTTTAACTTTATCTATATGCTGTTTTTTTCAGAATGCACCAAGTCTTGAATTAAACTCTGCATGATTTAATGATACTTTAAGGAGTGCATACAGTGCAACAGTTTTGAATGACAATCTGTCAAATTTCCTAGAAAGTGCCTAGTTTTCCATATTTATTAACATTAAAATAAAAGCAAATAAAGGATATTCTATTCATTGAAATACATTAACTATCACAATAATAATTATAAGGAAAGGCTTATGGTATTAAACATTAATATAAGCAATTTATAATGGGTAAAATTCATTAGGATTAAGTCAGCCGTGACTTCTCCAAACATCTGTCTTCTAACATTTTAGATCAGGAGTTTGATTGACCTAGAAACATTTTTATTCTTAAAATGACAGAATTATTAGATATACATTTAGTAAGCTATCAGCCTACACAATTTTAATATGCATTTACTACTGCTCTATGATATTCTCAACAGTAATTTAATCAGTAAAATTAATGTTATTTTTTTATTTTGCATTATTAGTGTGTATTCTTCTCTGTAGAATACTATTGGTCTTTACCTTTACCATAATGGTGATTGATTTTTTTCTGATCTACTGTATGCTATTGATAAGATATTGTCTTAGTTTTTATCACTATTGGTTTGCAATTCTACATTTTTATTATGCATTTTTATTGCACATTTTTATTTAACCATGACACATATTACGTGGTATTCTCGTGACTAGATTACAGTGGGCACAGGTAAAAAGTACCCCTTTTTTCTACAGATGGTATGACTTTGCTCTGCTCATCAGGTGATACAGCATACAAAGGGGCTTAGCATTCCTAATGGGATGCGGTCAAGATCCCGCCAGATGGGAATCCCGGCAGTTGAAATACTGACACCTGGATCCTGACCTGAACAATCCTGACATATTCTCCCACCGTGGGTGTCCACGACACCCATAGAGGGAGAATAAATTAGTGTGCCGAGTGTAGCGAGGCACCATGCCCGCAGCGAGCCCACAAGGGGCGTTGTGCTCGCACCCCTGTCAAAGGGTTTCATTATGAGCCATGTGCTTGGCCAAGCTCCTTAGTACCAAATAGATCTCCCGATGACCTTGCTTCTCTCTACTACAGAATTGATGTGTAATAGTATCTCCCAACATATTTTTGAAACTCAGTGATTCACCTATTTGCTCTCCATGACATTTGTATTAAATTTACCCTGTAAAGGCCTTAAAAAATAAAACATTGAAACAGCCATTTTGATATATGTAATAGATGGAATTATGAGTTTAGTGATAGATTGGAGTTGCAATATTAAATCAGTGTGATCTTGAAGAAGTTCAAGGTTTCAGGCAGCAAAATGCAAGTACAGTGTTATATAAAAATAAAATGACTGTTGTTTGTTAAAAAATCAATTATTGAAAAAACAAACAAACAAACAAACAAACAAACAAACAGAAAAGCTGCCTATTCTCACTGATCATACTCCTACCATGTCTTTAATTGTTCATTTTCTTCTTTCCATCAAAGTGGCCTTTAATCTATTCAAAAGAATGTGCCAATATGATATTGGGGTAAATGTATGAAGCAGTGATAAAAGTGGAGCAGTGTTATGATTCCCGTACTCCAGACCAGAGGAGATCTTATGGCAGAGGTCTGAGTACAGGAAAGATATACTGGTTTGTGGGAGCAGGAGAGCCTAGTAACCCCTGGCGCCCTAACTCCGTTGTCTCGCCCGTGTTATCAGAAATCCCCTGCGAGACTATGGTTGCTTGAGCCCATGGCAGCCGCGTTCGAAGGGCGGATTATGTCTGCCCAACCCCGATGCCCCCTCAGGTCTTAATGGGAGACAAAGGGAAATCCGAGACAGGGTGATAACAAGGGGCCCTCTGACTAAGCAACCAGGCCAGGGGTTACAAGCTAACTAACTTAACCAAAGAAGTATGTGCGGACTAGCCGCCAGGGAAAAGGACAACCAAAGATCCACTGATCCGTCACTCCTATCCAGCACCGCTGGACACCAGAGTGGACCAGGGAGAGCGGAATCCTCCGCAAAAGCTCCAGAACACAAAGATACAAAATAATAAACAGTAAGCGGTCAAGCCGCAACACACGGCTATGCCGCGACTCACGAACACCACAGGATGTTAAAGGTGCTCGGTCAGACTCCAGGAATAGATGACAAACTTCCGAGTACAGGATCACTGAGGACAGGAACAACCGGATTGAGCAGGACTGGAAACTCTCTGTAACTGACACAGGCAAACAGGAAGCTATCACCGGCGTCTGTGAGAAGTCCAAAGGGTGCTTATAACTGTGAGCTCACCAATCAGGAGCCAGACTGGGTAATCACAAGTAATGCCGTGCAGCTTGCATGCTGCACGGCCAGCACACCATTAATACAAATTAGAAAAGACCCAGCAACGGGGAACGCGGCCCGAACGTGGCGTCCCCGTTGCTAGGGTCTGAGCGGCTCCGTGCGCCCGGCGTCCAGCGTTGCCAGGGAGCCGGCGGCTGTACGCGCACGGCGTCCCTGGTTGCTAGGCGCCGGGCCGCACCGACGAGCGGACCCCGGCGCCTAACAGTACCCCCCCCTTGAGGAGGGGTCAAGGAACCCCTAAAGCCAGGTTTCTGGGGAAATTCTCGAAAAAATGCCCTCTTGAGCCTCGGGGCATGGAGATCCTTATCCAGGACCCAAGACCTTTCTTCTGGACCATAACCTCTCCAATGCACCAAAAAATAAAGCCGACCCCGGGACAACTTGGAATCGAGAACCTTCTCCACCAAGAACTCCTGCTGACCCTGTACATCTATTGGTGATCTCCCCTGAGATATCTTACGAGGAAATCTACTGGACGAGACAAATGGTTTCAGCAAAGAGCAATGGAAAGTATTTCCGATCCGTAAAGTTTTTGGTAAACGTAACCGGAAGGCAACTGGATTGACTTTTTTGATAATGTGAAATGGTCCAATAAATTTAGGACCCAATCTGGCTGAGGTTTGTCGAAGTTTAATGTTGCGAGTCGACAACCATACCCTATCTCCTACTTTAAAAGTGCACGGCCGCCGGAGCTTGTCAGAAAATCTCTTTTCCTGAAATGCCGCTTTTCTGAGAGCCAGGTGCACTTTTCTCCAAATGAGCCTAAGATGAGAGGTCAAGGTCAGTGAGGAGACAGAGGAATGTTGAAAAAAGGAATTTGCTCTGGGGTGAAAACCAAAAACTGCAAAAAATGGAGACACATTGGTGGAGGAATGACAGGCATTATTGTAAGCGAACTCCGCCAATGGAAGAAACTCAGACCAGTCATTTTGGAGTTTGGCCGAGTACAAACGCAAATATTGTTTTAGTGATTGATTAACTCGCTCAGTCTGCCCGTTGGATTGGGGATGGTAGCCTGACGTTAAAGATAATTTCATCTTCAATGAGACACAAAAAGATTTCCAAAACTGTGCAATGAATTGTGGACCCCGATCAGAAACAATATCAGTGGGTAACCCATGGAGTCTGAAAACATGGCGGAGGAACAAGACTGCCAATCCCTGGGCAGATGGCAATCGGGGAAGAGCAATGAAATGGGCCATTTTGCTAAAACGGTCCACTACCACCCATATGACTCGGCATCCGGCTGACAGAGGGAGGTCCACCACAAAATCCATGGAGATATGAGACCATGGCCTAAGAGGAACATTCAAGGGCATAAGCTGACCGATAGGCAAAGAACGGGGAACTTTATGCTGTGCACAGACCTGACACGAAAAAACAAACTCTTTAATGTCTTTGGAAAGACCAGGCCACCATACTGAGCGGGAGACTAATTCCAAAGTCTTAGCGATTCCCGGATGCCCGGCAACTTTGCTATCATGAAACTCCGTCAAAACAGTTGCTCTCAAAAACTCAGGGACAAAAAGACGACCAGCAGGAGTATTTCCAGGAGCTTGATGTTGAAGCAGCTTTAACTGGGTAAATAAATCCTGTGTGAGGCCTGCCCGAATGACTGAAGACGGAAGTATGGGAGTAACAGGACTGTTGTCTTGAACTGGAAGAAAACTGCGTGACAGGGCATCTGCCTTGGTATTCTTGGAACCTGGCCTGAAGGTGAAAATGAATTTGAAACGAGTAAAAAATAAAGCCCAACGAGCCTGCCGGGCATTCAGTCGTTTAGCTGATTCAATGTATTGAAGATTTTTGTGATCAGTCAAAACTGAAATGATATGAGTCGCTCCCTCAAGCCAATGCCTCCACTCCTCAAAAGCCCATTTAATAGCCAGCAATTCCCGGTTACCAACATCATAGTTGGATTCAGCAGAAGAGAATTTCCTGGACATAAAGGCACAAGGATGTAATTCAAGGGAATCCGGATCCTTCTGAGACAGGATAGCCCCTACTCCAACCTCTGAGGCATCAACCTCAACAATGAAAGGCAATTCTGGGTTGGGGTGTCTGAGGACAGGGGCTGAGACAAAGGCTTGTTTCAAGGCCTGAAAAGATAACTCAGCTTCACGTGACCAATTGGTAGGATCTGCTCCCTTTTTAGTCAGTGCCACAATGGGAGCAACTAGGTCAGAGAAAGAGTGAATAAATCTTCTATAGTAGTTCGCAAACCCTAAAAAGCGCTGAATTGCTTTTAAGTTGGTGGGTTGCGCCCAACTGAGGATGGCTTGGAGCTTTTTTGGTTCCATACGGAATCCCCGAGGGGAAATAATGTATCCTAAAAAGGATACCTCCGTGACATGAAATTCACACTTCTCCAGCTTGGCATATAGGTGATTTTCACGTAATTTTTTTAGAACCTGACGCACCTGGGTAACATGTTGTTCTACCGAGTCAGAATAAATCAAAATATCGTCTAAGTAGACTACAACGAATTTTCCAAGAAATTCACGGAGCACATCGTTAATGAGATCCTGGAAAACTGCCGGAGCGTTAGACAGGCCGAATGGCATAACCAGATACTCATAGTGGCCTGACTGAGTACTGAATGCCGTTTTCCACTCATCCCCTGACTTGATTCTGATGAGGTTATATGCTCCTCTCAGGTCAATCTTAGAAAAAATCACAGCCGAACGTAGCTGATCAAAGAGGACAGAGATCAGTGGCAGAGGGTAAGTATTTTTTACTGAGATTTTATTCAAGGCTCTAAAGTCAATGCAGGGTCTGAGTGAACCATCCTTCTTCTATACGAAAAAGAAGCCTGCACTTAAAGGGGATTTAGATGGCCTGATAAATCCTTTCCCTAGGCTTTCTTTAACATACTCATTCATGGCCACGGTTTCAGGTCCGGACAATGCATATAACCTTCCCTTAGGCAAAGTGGCACCAGGAATTAGCTCAATAGCACAATCATAAGGCCTATGGGGAGGCAGAATATCCGCATTGCCCTTGGAAAAAACATCAACAAAATCCTGGTATTCCACAGGAATGGGTGCGGGAATGGCAGCAGCTATTCTGATGGGAAGCGTAATACATTCTTTATTACAGATGGTACCCCATTGTGAGATCTCCCCCGACTGCCAATCAATGATGGGATTATGAAAGGCCAGCCAAGGGTGACCCAGAACCACTGGAACTGCTGGGCAATGGGTGAGGAAAAACTCAATTTTTTCAGAATGCAGAGCTCCTACCGAGAGTAGAACAGGAGGTGTACAGAGAGAAATAACCCCATTGGACAAGGGACTCCCATCTAAACCATGCATGGTGATACACCTACCCAAGGCTAACTGAGGAATACCTAAGGTCTTGGCCCATGTTAAATCCATAAAGTTCCCTGCAGCTCCACTGTCCACAAAAACAGAGACCGAGGAACAGAGGCTGCCAAAGGAAACTTTAGCTGGGACTAACAGTGAATTATTTGAGGAGATAAGCTGCAGACCAAAGTGAACCCCCTCACAATTCACTTGGTCGAGACGTTTCCCGACTTGTTCGGACAACTACGGGCAAAATGTCCCTTACCTCCACAGTATAAACAAAGACCAGAATTTTGCCTTCTGGTTCTTTCTTCAGGAGACAGTTTGGAGAGACCTATCTGCATAGGCTCCTCTATGTCTACAGGGATGGGAAAAACACAAGGAGTTGACCCGACAGATGCTCCTTTCTCAGCCCTCCGCTCTCTGAGCCGACGATCAATCTTAATAGAGAGCTCCATGAGTTTATCGAGAGTCTCAGGAGCGGGATACTGAAGGAGACTGTCTTTTATAGACTCAGATAAGCCGAGGCGAAACTGACTGCGCAGGGCTGGGTCATTCCATCCACAGTCATTCGACCAACGGCGAAACTCCGTACAATAATTCTCTGCGGGATTCCTACCCTGTCTGAGAGCACGCAACTGAATCTCGGCGGATGCCTCTCTATCAGGGTCATCATATAACAGTCCTAAAGACTTCAGAAAGGCGTCTACAGAAAATAAAGCCGGATCGTCTGTCTTTAAACCAAAAGCCCAGGTCTGAGGATCCCCCTGAAGCAGAGAAATAATAATTCCAACCCGCTGAGCCTCCGTACCTGAGGAGACTGGTCTCAAACGAAAATAAAGTTTACAAGACTCTTTAAAATTAAAAAACTGTTTCCTATCCCCAGAAAAACGGTCAGGCAGATGCATTTTTGGTTCAGGAATGACCCTTGGGGAAGTCCGTAACAGATCTTCCTGTGACCTCACCCGAAGGGACAGATCCTGAACCATCTGAGTAAGTTCTTGAATCTGGCTAACTAGAAGCTGGCCAGGATTTGGCCCGACACCGGTGGGATTCATGAGGCCGACAAATCTCCCAACTGAACAAGGGAAAAAATTAACTCCTGTTAATTTTAATTTTTAGTTTGGCCGGTGATAATGTTATGATTCCCGTACTCCAGACCAGAGGAGATCTTATGGCAGAGGTCTGAGTACAGGAAAGATATACTGGTTTGTGGGAGCAGGAGAGCCTAGTAACCCCTGGCGCCCTAACTCCGTTGTCTCGCCCGTGTTATCAGAAATCCCCTGCGAGACTATGGTTGCTTGAGCCCATGGCAGCCGCGTTCGAAGGGCGGATTATGTCTGCCCAACCCCGATGCCCCCTCAGGTCTTAATGGGAGACAAAGGGAAATCCGAGACAGGGTGATAACAAGGGGCCCTCTGACTAAGCAACCAGGCCAGGGGTTACAAGCTAACTAACTTAACCAAAGAAGTATGTGCGGACTAGCCGCCAGGGAAAAGGACAACCAAAGATCTACTGATCTGTCACTCCTATCCAGCACCGCTGGACACCAGAGTGGACCAGGGAGAGCGGAATCCTCCGCAAAAGCTCCAGAACACAAAGATACAAAATAATAAACAGTAAGCGGTCAAGCCGCAACACACGGCTATGCCGCGACTCACGAACACCACAGGATGTTAAAGGTGCTCGGTCAGACTCCAGGAATAGATGACAAACTTCCGAGTACAGGATCACTGAGGACAGGAACAACCGGATTGAGCAGGACTGGAAACTCTCTGTAACTGACACAGGCAAACAGGAAGCTATCACCGGCGTCTGTGAGAAGTCCAAAGGGTGCTTATAACTGTGAGCTCACCAATCAGGAGCCAGACTGGGTAATCACAAGTAATGCCGTGCAGCTTGCATGCTGCACGGCCAGCACACCATTAATACAAATTAGAAAAGACCCAGCAACGGGGAACGCGGCCCGAACGTGGCGTCCCCGTTGCTAGGGTCTGAGCGGCTCCATGCGCCCGGCGTCCAGCGTTGCCAGGGAGCCGGCGGCTGTACGCGCACGGCGTCCCTGGTTGCTAGGCGCCGGGCTGCACCGACAAGCGGACCCCGGCGCCTAACAAGCAGTGATCCAGTAGCGAAGTTGCCAATGGCAACCAATCAGCATTGAAGTAACATTTATAATTTGCATACTATAAATTTATACAGAGCAGCTGATTGGTTGCCATGGGCAACTTCTCCACTGGCTCACTTCTCCGCTCTTATCACTGCTTTATACTTTTACCCCATTGTTTCTAATGATTGTTCCTAATGGACCAATAATTAAAAGCAAATGTATGAAATCTGTGGATATACAGTACTGTAGCGTCTCATTTGAATGCACGGAAAATACTTTTCTGCTCTTACATTTGGCCCACCGATCCCTCATCACCTGCTGCCAAAAATAGATTTTCCAAGTGCACCTTCAAGCTGGAATTTTTCTTAATTTTAAATGAGGCTCATACTGTAGAGACAGCCACAAATCTTTTATTTGGAGAAAATGCTCTTTGGAGGAGTGCACCCAGTAAGCCAGACCATTATCCATCATCGATTCCTTGTTAGAATGAATGTGAAGCATGCTGTGCAGTCTTGTTTTCATGCTAAGAGACATTTTACACCCATTAGTAAATAGGCCTCATAGAATAACATGCAATGCTCAATAATGATACTTTATGATCTTGTAATGGCTAAATGTAATATCACTCTAATCCTTTTAAACTTTTTTTTTGTTCACAATTCCTCCAATAGCTTTAACTAAATGCACTGTATTCTGGCTGCTTGATTGTAGCAAATGAATTTTTTGTCTCATGCTAAATAATTATTGCATTAAGCCAGCTACTAAAGCATGATGATAATGTAATTATTACAGAGTAATTAATTAAATATAACCGGAAAACAGACATTATCTACCTGTTAGAGTATAAAATGACACATAATGTTGCAATTGGCAGGCAATCCTACTGAAACTAGCTAATGCACCAAATGAGAAATGTGTAATGTTCAACATTTTATTTTCACTAAATGCTTCTTCATAGCAATGATTGATATGTCTTTTCCAGACTTCCATTTTCTGTAATTCATTATCATAGAATTATTTCATACCCCTCCTTAATTGTTGATGCAAATGTGGTTCATGGTGTAATTAGAAGCTGCCTAAGCTTAGTTATAGGTTGGCATGGAAACAGTCAACACGGTTCTTATTCTAGAAAATATAACAGGTTTTGTTTCCGCCTTACAAATAAATTCATGAATAATATTAAAAAAGATATAAATAAGTGAAGCAGATTTTATATTTATATAAGAATTGTAGTCCCGGAATTCACACTGATAACATTATAAATGCCCTTGTGCCCAACAGACAAATTCTTATGTTTGCTTTGTATGGATTAAAAGGGTCTAAAATGAGAGAAAATGTTGATGTGTAGGATAAACGTGACAACAATGTTTTTTGTTGTCACCTTTATCACCAAGTTGTTGCATAACCACTATTCCATTTATCCTGATCCTTTTTTTTATTAATTACTTTTTTTTAAATTCTTGTTCATTTAAGACTGGGAGTGCTTTACAAATAGTGGTTTATGCAGAAAGGGAAAAAGTAAATAAACACTTTTTGGATTATGCAGTAATACAAAAAAATCACGTCATCCCACTATTGCTATTGATACCACCTATTCTTTTTGTCCCTTTATTCCTAGCATCTCTAATATGGCATGTCGTTATTCAGTGCTAATCCTTAATCTGCAATTGATTATAACCTATACTCTGTTACCCAGGATGACCATCTGTTTATTTTGAGTCATACATCATCTAAATAGGAAATCCTGGCAGGAACATGTAACATAGTAACATAGTAACATAGTATCTGAGGTTGAAAAAAGACAATTGTCCATCGAGTTCAACCTATTTGTGGTGTCCTATGCATGATGATTTGACTAAAATTTCTGACTGATGCTGCTGTCAGCCATTGCATTTTATCCCTATTTATAGTAACTATAATGCATGACTATGCACCATACCCCTAGATATCCTTATCCAATAGGAATTTATCTAACCCATTCTTAAAGGTGTTGACAGATTCCGCCATTACAACTCCCTCGGGCAGGGAATTCCAAACACGTATTGTCCTTACCTTGAAAAAGCCTTTACGCCGTATTGTGCGGAATCTCCTTTCCTCTAACCTGAGCGAGTGTCCACGAGTCCTCTGTGTTGATCTAACCAAAAACAGGTCCCGCGCAAGCTCTGTGTATTGTCCCCTTATATATTTGTAGATGTTGATCATATCCCCTCTTAGTCTCCGCTTTTCCAATGTAAACATGCCTAGTCTTTCAAGAGTGTAACACTTACAGCCCATGTGGTGTCATGCTACAGATTCCCACATATTGTATTCAATAAACTGCAACCCTGACTCTGTGGTTAAGGAATGTCATAACATCAGGTTACTTGTGATTCTCAAGTAACTTACACCATGAGCCTTCCACCTGGCTGATTATGATGATCATGGTGGTTGCCAATGGTGCTGCAGCGCAGTCCAAAATTTGAATACGGGGCCACACCAACTGCTACTCCAAAGGCTACCAAACATCATTGGACAGGACTCACTGGCAGTTGGAGCTAGGAGTGGAATATTCCTCATTACAGATCCCTGCATCTGTGGCCTACTTCAGTCTTAAATTTCAAGACACAGATTCTGTACACTAATCTGGATCTTTGATTTATGCCACCTACCCAGTCCCTCACCTAGCCCCAGTTGAATCCAAAATAGGCTTTGCAACTTGGCAACATAAAACTTCACCTCTACATGGCCCAAAGGACATTACTACAGCTACCACTCTCTAACCATGACCCCACATATCTCCTGAAGTATTCCAAGACCACTATGCACATGTACTCTTAAGTAAGGTTTCCATTCAACTATATGTTCCCTACCTTTCCATCTTCTAAGTTGTTTCCTTGACTTTGTCTATACTTTCTAAGAACTACCTGTCACCACACCATCATAGCCCATACACTTAGTACCATAACAAACTGTTTCACCACTACATACATCTACTTTGCTCACTAATCCACCCTCATCCATCAACTGGTCCATATTCCAAACCAAACTGCTCCACTTGATATGTTTTTGTTCTCCTCTCATTGGAATGCAAGCTCTCATGTGCAGGGTCTCTATACTATACCTGTCTGTCCTCTATCCTGCTGTACTTCAAATTTTTCTTGTCATGTCTGATGCTACATTTTGTAATATTTGTTGCTAAATTGATTCTGGATGTCACGTCATTTGTTCTGTTAATGTCATGTACAGTATGCATTTATTTTTTTGTTCAAAATAGAAAAAAATGGCAGTGCGTATTGCTGGCTGGGCAAGAGGATAAAATAACCAATCTGTAATAATAAAGATTTATTACATCTAAAATATTAATTAATCTGTATTGATATAATATTAGTTGCCCATAACCATAATTATGATATGGGATAGAGTTAACTTTATTTTAAAGGAGCCAACCACATCACCATATTATTTTGTTTCTGGATTTTATCAATTTTATTATATAGGATATGTTTTATTTATTATCTGAGTACAGATAAATATATATTGCATATGTAATAAATCTTTATTATTGCAAATTAGAGCTTTTGTCCTTCTCTCCGGTCAGGAATAGGCATTTTTTTTTGTTTTTGCTCATCACAATTTATTGTGAGCAGGGTGTTGGTGGGACCCTGTCCAGCAGCCATTCCTTTAAAACTTAGCGATACTGAGAGGGCACACTATCTCTAATTTTATGTTCCATTTAGAAAAAAATAGAAATTGGTCTCACTGCACTGGTTTAAAGCAATTTATGGTGATCCCACACAGCAAACTGGTATTGCAAAACCTTCATATTGGTCATCAGCATAGACCAACTAAAGTAGGGCACACCCAAAAATAAAGCTGTCTAATAACTAACAGTCATTCTTTACTGCCACCCACATAACGTACTATCCAAAGAGCCATCAAAAACAACAAAACTGGAAAGAATGGCAAGAAAAAAATCTCAAGAACATGTAGTCCTGTAGTAAATTAAGCCTTCCTAAAGATAGCATGGAGAAATAACTTTATAACACAAATTATTATCATTATAGGTCATGGTTGTGTTGTTAAATACCTTCAGGCATATTTTTAGCCTTCTTTTATCTTGACACATTAGAGTGCATCAAGCCTCCACACATGTTTTCATGCTCTTGAGCTCCACTATATTAAATCCAACCCAAACTTTCTTTATTACAAGACTGACATCTGTAACTGCAATTGATACCTCTTTATAGCTAAACATACTATGGCTCGTTGCATATCTCACATTTCCTCATACAGTATCATTCTCATCCTCAAACTCACTATTTGCAGCAACCTATCATTTGCCCATAGCAACCAATCAAATTCCAGGTATTATATTCTAGAAGGTGCTAGATAAATGAGACATAGAATCTGATTGGTCACTATGGGCAACATCCCGGCTTAAATTGAACTCCTATCTTGGTAAATGTACCCCTTCGTGTATGAAAGCCATAGCCAACACAACTGAGTCTTTAAGTTTTACGTCTTATATGCATCGTAGTCACAGTGTAAAAGCCGCTCACAGTGTACTAGAGGTGCGAGACTGTGACATTAACCATGCAGGAAATTGGTTTTAGACACATATAAAGTCCCAGAACTTGGTGTGAGAAAAGGTGTGGCTGCTGAAATCTGAGCCAGTTTTACACAGATTCAACCTCAGTCATACACATGTACAAATGTTGCACATCAAATTGATCAGTGCAATCTAGCATGTAGTTTTGTTACTCCCAGTTTTTCATTCATGCAAACAGGATGCACATATTGAGCAAAAAAGATACTCAGCATGACCAAGTTACCCAAGACCTGGCAAACCAAGATGGGCAATTTGGCATAGCCATAGTGTAGTTCAAAAATTACTTTGGCTTGATATATAATTTTTGACACAATTCAAGCTGTTGATTAGTGAACAATAGAGTAATAAATGATTGTTTTTCCATTCTAAAACACATCTTTTGCCTAAACCTTCATTATGATACCTGATACCTATAAAAGAAGGAGTGACGGACTCTATGCCAATGTTTTTGCAATTAAGTGATTATCTGTAAACTGCGCATACATATTCTTCACACTGAGCAAAGTCTAATAGTGATGCTGTTCACATAGAGTGATTGTCAGTCAGGCACTATTTGTTGGCATTGAATGCAGGCCTGTTGCAGCCAGGTTTGGACATCTCTGTTCAGGCTGCCATGTAGCTTAGCCATTGATTTACTCAAGCTGATGATTATCATAGGATCTGCGTGTGCTCTGCGAATGTGTATGCAGTTGCTGTGCCTTTGTGATGGCTCTGGTGGATGTCTCTGTACTTCTCAGGGTTGCTGGTTTTTTGGAATATTTTTGCACATCTTCAGCATGCACAATCACAGCTCTGATTGCCATAGCATACAGTATATCAATAAATCAAATGGTTCAAGGGGCACTGTGCAGGCACCTCACCATCTGAGATGTTCACAAACCATCACAGGCACCCCGCCATTGGAGATGTACGCAAACCATTGCAGGATTACCAACATTGGAGATATACGCAAATTAGACTTAGAGGAGCTACAGCAGCTTCTTGCAAATGGTATGTTTTGTCCAATAGAAAATTAAAAGAAAGTGGTCAATTTTTGGTAGATTTTTATGTCTATTTGCAGTGGATTTTCAATAGAACTGATTGACTGACTTTAGACCTCAAAATCAATCAACATCAACATCAGAATAAAAATAAAACAAACAAAAAAAATCTATCTTTGTAAATATGTATATATTTTGTCCCTGGAACACTTTGTTGATGTTGGTTGATTTTTAGTAAATACACCCCTTTGTAGCAAAAGAGAGAGAGTGATTTAGTAGAGAGAGAGAGAGAGATAGTACCAGCCAATTAGATCCCAACTGCCACGTTACAGGCTATTTTTGAAAAATGTCAGTTAGGATCTGATTGGTTGGTACTTTATCTCTCTCCACTGTATCACTCTCCAAGGCTAAATACAGCTGCTCCCAACTGAAGTATAACCAGTATTCTAAAGTCACTGTATACCTGTAACAAGATCCCAAGAAATGTATACTTAACTAGTTAAAACATCGTCAAAATGATGGATACAAGGCTGAATTATGGGGGGGGGGGTTGCTACTTGTTGTTGAGTGCCGGGATGGTAAGTAACCTGGGCTTCCATCATTGTATATGGAGGAGGGGGTGCAGAGTATGTGGAATATCGAGGGAGCAGAATATGTAGGAGGGGATGCCCTATATATAGGGAGCACTATATGGAGGGGAGTGAGGGCACAGTGTGTGTATAGGGGCAGTATATGGTGGTGGTGGTGGGGGTGTCAAACAGAGCTCCATGGGGTACCCTTTAGTGATCGGCAGTGGCATCACAAAGGTGAGGAGCAGTGTTCGCCTTATGTATAGATAGATAGATAAAAGGATAGATATGTAATACTGTATTGAAAAAAATCTGCATCTCTTTCCACTGTCCCTATCTGACCCAACCACGCCACACTCTCCCCAGTCCTAATCTGCCCAACCATCCTGCGCTCTCTATTTCTCCCCTAGTCCCTATCTGTCCCTACCCCACTCTCCAGCCCCCAGTCCCTATCTGCCACTACCCCCACTCTCTCTCCCCAGCCTCCTCAGTCAGATCAGTATTATTAATATTAGCAGCAGCAGTATTTTGGAGGCTGAAACACCTCCTTGCAGTATCACTTTCACCTGTGGCAGCTTGCATTTGGTCTGTCAGGCACACTCTAGTGGCCACCGGCACACATAATAAAAGTGAAGAGCAGCATTAGCTTTTTATTTTATAGGATACTTTAGGTGCGCTGACCATATTGTCTGCATACTGTATCTAAATATTTTTCAAAACCATCTACAAGAAGGACTAAGCAAGTTATTAATATGGATTTTCTTTGTTCCTTCATATCAAATAAATATCTCATTAACCTATGAAATTATGGATACATAAAGGTCACTAGAATGAGATTTTGTAAAAATATATTCAGTGAAGCTGATTTCTTACGAATCATTTAATAATACAGAGATCTTGATACTAAAATGTCTGTGGGAGTAAATGAGAAAAAATCCAATAATGATAAAGAAACGGTCTGAGGTGAAGGTAATTCAATATTTTTAGCACACATGAATTTTAATTTCAGTACCTTGAGAACTTAAACATTCCTAATGAGATATATGAATTGAGATAAATGTATTTTTGTAACAATAATTTAATCACTGGTTTTCAGATGACAATTACTTTTACACAGAAAAGCTAAAAGATCAATTTTTTGAGTATTGCCAGCATGTTTCATTTTGCCTAAATAACTGGTACAAAAATAATATGCATCTATATTAATAGAATTTAAATACAGATGACCTCTATGATAGTCACAATACATGTTTGAGTTAACAAGTGAATGAGTGTAAAAACTATGTAATGCACCATATGTGTAAGGTCTTAGGAAGAAACAAGAGGGTAGTCAATCGCACTGTATTGGGAAAGAGTTTATTATACTGTACTTTTGTGGTTTTTGCAAATAACTCAAATATTCTGAGCTGCTCCACATAATTATTACTTATGATGTACCATTCACTGCAATAAACTCTTTTCCATGGCCGCAACTAGGAGTGAGCAAATAGTGCTGACACCCAGGGAGTAAAGTCTGGGGGGCAGCACCATCACTTCCCCAGGTAGACTACTTTCTCACAGTACCACCAAGACTTTACTGTGGACTCTTCAAGCAGTCAGCTACTTCCTTGTCCTGGTGGCCTTGCCTCCTCTTCATGATGCCCTGATGTCACTTATTTAGCATAGGGTGGTAAATTGCCCAACTATTGCCTTCCTCTATTCTGTTTATATATTCCTTATTTACTAAACACATCGGTCTTTCTCTTACATCTGTAATTTTCTGTATATAATATCAGCAATCATGACCAGTCAATTGCACAGAGACCGATTTTATCATAGAAGTAGTACTCATCACCTAAGTACACAGATCAGTAGTGCTTACATATAAATCCAGCCCATACCTGTATAACTTAAACTATAAAATAAAAATAAGTACAAATACTGTCAAAGTAAATTGTAAGTGACTGACACAGTGAGTTCACTGAACTACACTACATAGAATAATAGGTTTCTAATTTTGCAAAGCTTCTGTATTGTCCAGTTAGTGTCATAGTTAAGCTACTGTAGTTATTTGTTTATTTATTTATTTATTTGCACCATTACATTTTTCTATGGCAGTCCACCACTGATAACATTGTTGTGTCTATTGAAAACCATATACTTGAATGGTCAGTGTTACTAAGGAACTAAAGGAATAGCCACTTTAAAAATTAAATAACTTCCTCTGTATAATGAACTTAACTGAATTGTCAAGATGTTTGACTGTTTTCTTCTGGGACAAATGCCAGTCATACACTGCACTGCATACACTGCATAACTGGAGCAATTGAATAAATGAGCAACTACCTGTAGAAATCCATACTTGCATCTTGTTGATTCCTGGGCATTAGTCCATGGGCCTAGTTCAGATTGTCATAATGTAACTTGCTTGTTCTGTAGAACGTTTTAACAGATTACATTTAAATGGAAATGGGGTTGTCACTTACTTTGGCAAGCATCCACACAAAATATCAATGAAAGGACAGTTGTTAAAATATCATCAAAGTAACTATTATCATGTTGTATGGGACTAAAGGGAAAGGGGGAATAAATACTCAATAACTAAAGAAAATGAAAAAAGAATAACTAAATTATATTTTAATAAAGATGTATGACAAAGTTACCAATTAATATAAAAACACCATGTGGACATTACACTTATTCACAGTGTTATAATTGTTTTATATATGCTTTGTTTCTAAGAACAATGTGATTGTATCAATTTAAAAACACATATTACCCTTAAATGGACCAAAACTCTGCACAGAAATAGCTTTCAGGCAGCTGCTTTTGACCTCGTGTATCATTCTAGTTGCTGGCAGCAACTTTTTAATGCTCAAAATAGGCAGAGGAAAGGCTGTTTGGTTACAGCTTTTCAATAAGAATAGCAGGTCATGATTGGACATCTGATATAGCAGATGTTTGAACAACTATCTTATAATGTTAAGCCACTTTCAGAATCAAAATCTTCCAAACCTCTTAGTGAAGCAGCTGGAGCAGTTCGAAGCAGGAATGTCTTTTACATGATGGATGAAGGTCTTCATTGCAGCTTCCAGTAACTCAAAACAAAACCCACGATTCTTGCACTTGATCTGTGGGAACACAAAGAAGTCGCAGAGGCCGGTGTGACCATGCTCCTGGACGCATTTCTGAGCTATTAAATCCACCACTTCTCTGGTCTTGTGGGCAGGTGAATTGTAGTGATGGAGAAGAGCACCACAAGTGCAATTTCTTGGACGATGTCTGGAAATGGCTTCTAACACTTGCAGCAAGCATTGGTTGGCGTACCAGTCCCCAGTGATGGTGCACTGCTGCATGATTGTTACAGTAACTACATGACCAGTCTTGGACAGAAAAACAGTGACCATCTGCTTGACCATTCCATGCTCACATTGGAACTGCTGTGGCAGTGCACATCCAATTGGGGTCCACTGGGTCAACTGTTGTTTGGTGTCAGGATCAAAACTGTATATTCATGATCTATCACCACTGATGATCTCCCAGGCAGAATTTGAGTGACTGCCATCAAATCTGGTCAGCATGTTGTAGCACCAAGTCACCAAAGTCACCTTCTGCTCTTGACTCAGCTGATGAGGCATCCAGTGTGCTGAAAACCTTGCTCAGAGTAAGCTTTTCGTGGAATATCAAGTGTATGGTTCTCTATGAGATGCCTATGTCCTTCTCTAACATGGTGTCCCCCTTAACTATGGCCCACATGGCAGCAATGTTGTCCTCAGTGATGGTTAACACAGGTCAGCCTTATCTTCCAGGGACCATCTCCCATGTTGAAATTTTGCAAATTACTCAAACACAGTGGTTTGGCATGATGCTTCCTCCCCAAAAGCAGCTCACAGTTGGTCAATACTGTCCTGCTGTCACAGACCACTCTTGTAGTCATAGAAGATCATGGCTGCTTATTTACAGCCATGACATTACAGGAATTTTAGTCAGAAATGTTCTAGAGATTTCTTTTATACAGTGACAAAATTAGTGATGCCAAGAATGCATTTTTCAGAATATGTTATATTCAGTTATTTGTTTTTACAAATGGTATCATGTATATGTTTATATAATGTACCATTATATAAATATACTACCACAAATAATCATGGATTTTCTACATTACCCCCTATCTGCAGACATCAAACTCAAGAAATAAGATTCAGAGAAGAGAAGCACCAAAGGTTCATGAGAGATAAAGTACCAACCAATCAGCTCCTGTCATTTTTCAAACACAGCCTGTAAAATGATAGTGAGATGCTGATTAGTTGGTAATTTATCTCTCTCCACTTTATCTTTCTCCAATCTTCTCCTCATTAAGGTGCACATTTTTCTCCACTCAGCGGGTGTGGGCACAGCCTCAGCAATTTCAGTGGTTTTTAGTTAATTCTAATTAATTATATTTAAAGCAAACAGTTTACTTATCTGCTATGTGTATATAAATTATACATTTTAAAGCTGCCATGTTAGGGGGTGGGCTCTGATAGCACTACATTTTGATGTTCTTCTCTTTTTATTTTCCAAGAAGACTCATGTATTTTTTCTGAAAGTGGAACATGTTTTTGGGATGTGGAGAAGATATAGATTGGATACATAACATCATTAAAATGTAATGAATATTATAAAGTGTCTAAAATGTCTCAGTGAAAACATCTTCGCTGTCATATCGTTCAGTGAATAATGATCCAATGAGCAGAGAATGTGGACTAATTAACACCGTCTCCAGCTTTAGTGTTATTATTTACTTTGTCCTTGTTATTTTTTTTATTATTATCTATAAAGCATGTTCCAGTTTCCCTAATTTGTACTATTATTATTTTTATTGGTGAATGCTAGAACATTCAGAAAGTGCTAATTTACAGATAATATTACCAAGCTGTAAAATGCCAAAGTCATTTATTTGTTGATGTTGTTGCCGAAGTTGTCAACTTGCTACAATGCCGTGGAGCTGAACGTGTATTACCATGTTATTTTTTGATGAGCTGACAATTAAATCAATGTAATGTGAATTTAAGAATAACAGTTCTGCCATCTCTCTGTAGAACACATAGGGGAATGTCACTCAGTTCCTTTTACTAACCAAGTAGGTTGCCATCCGTCCTTTTCTTATGAACAATAACTGTGTTTCTCTCTGAGTGACAGAATGAGGCGGGAGTCTCATGCATGCTGTATAATGCAATGTGCCTTGGATTTTTATATGGGGATTATTCTCAAACACATTAGGGTACTTAAAAAAAAAGAATAAGTCTTAAAATGCAAATGAAGCAACTATGAAAAGATGCAACTTAAGGCCCATATAGACGGGCCGATGCAGGAGAGATGTGTGCTGAGCGAACCGCTCAGCACACATCTCTCCTGCCGCTCAGCACAGAACGATCTGTGCTGAGTGTGCGGGGGGAGACGGGAGGGCCAATCATTTCACCCAGTGGGTGAAGTGAGCGACCAGCTAGATTGGCCTGCACGGCAGGCCAATCTAGCACCAGCGATAGCGATGCACGGGGCTGCGCAACGCTATCGCTGTAGGGGGTACACACGGAGCGATAATGCTCAAATTCTAAGCAATCTAGTCACATTGCTTAGAATATCGCTCCGTGAGTAATCCCCTTTACAAAATATGATGATTGTCAACATTGTAAATGTTGACATAATTCTAATCATCTACACACAAAAAAAGTTGCAGGTGTGCATAAAATATCCTAAACTGTCCAAATGTAGCATGTTTTTGTCACTAAAGTTAAGTTTAGCTGAAATCTAGAAGATTTGATCTAAAAAATACAATTGCACTTAGTTTGAATGCGTTATTTGCTTTATCTGCCTTATAGCAGAAATGGACCCATCAATACTTTTTTATCCTCCTTTCTCTCCACTTTTTCTCTTTTCTCTCTTTCTGTTGAGTTTTTCTCTCTTTCTAAAGAGTTCTTGGGAACAGGGAACCACCAGCTCCACAGCATGCTTGAATAAAGTGGAGTTGTAAGAGGTGACCACTACTGTATTTATTGTAAATTGGCAGGGGGGGGGGGGGGGGGGTTAACTCACTGCAATCCAACAGCAGTTCCATTAATTCACAATGCTATTTTTTTTAACTGAAAAAGGATTATAGAATAAATGTCAGTTCAAAGCTCATTATTTTTTAAGAAAAAAGCAAAAAAATTGGATATTTTCACATACTATGGCAGCTAAAATAAATTATACCGATAAATTTCTCTAACGTCCTAGTGGATGCTGGGGACTCCGTAAGGACCATGGGGATAGACGGGCTCCGCAGGAGACATGGGCACTTTAAGAAAGAATTTAGGTTCTGGTGTGCTCTGGCTCCTCCCTCTATGCCCCTTCTCCAGACCTCAGTTTGATACTGTGCCCAGACGAGCTGGGTGCTTTTCAGTGAGCTCTCCTGAGTTTGCTGAGAGAAAGTATTTTGTTAGGTTTTTTATTTTCAGGGAGCTCTGCTGGCAACAGACTCCCTGCATCGTGGGACAGAGGGGAGAGAAGCTGCCCTACTCTCTGAAGCTAGGTCCTGCTTCTTAGGCTACTGGACACTATTAGTGTCCAGTAATGTAAAGGGCTCTCCCCTGCAGATACACGGTAGAAGAGGGTAAAAAGAGAGGGGGGGCACATAATTAGACGCAAAAATCAATATAAACAGCAGCTACTGGGTTAACATTAAGTTACTGTGTTATTCCTGGGTTTATAGCGCTGGGGTGTGTGCTGGCATACTCTCTCTCTCTGTCTCTCCAAAGGGCCTTGTGGGGGAACTGTGTTCAAAAAGGGCATTCCCTGTGTGTGTGGTGTGTCGGTACGCTTGTGTCGACATGTTTGACGAGGAAGGCTATGTGGAAGCAGAGCGGGAACAAATGAATGTGGTGTCTCCGCCGACGGCGCCGACACCTGATTGGATGGATATGTGGAAGGTTTTAAATGATAATGTTAATTCCTTGCATAATGTGGAAGGTTTTAAATGATAATGTTAATTCCTTGCATAAAAGGTTAGAAAAAGCTGAAGCCTCAGGACAGTCAGGGTCTCAACCCGTGCCTGATCCTATGTCGCAGAGGCCGTCAGGGTCTCAGAAGTGCCCAGTATCCCAAATTGTTGTCACAGATACCGACATGGATTCTGACTCCAGTGTCGATTACGATGATGCAAAATTACAGCCTAAATTGGCTAAATCCATCCGTTATATGATTATAGCAATTAAGGATGTTTTGCACATCACAGAGGAAACCCCAGTCCCTGACAAGAGGGTACATATGTATGGGGAATAGAAGCCGGAGGTAACTTTTCCCCCCTCACACGAGCTAAATGAGTTATGTGAAAAGGCTTGGGATTCTCCAGATAAGAAACTGCAGATCTCCAAAAGGATTCTTATGGCGTATCCTTTCCCGCCAACGGACAGGTTACGCTGGGAATCCTCCCCTAAGGTGGACAAAGCTTTAACACGCTTATCCAAGAAGGTAGCCCTGCCGTCACAGGATACGGCTACCCTCAAAGATGCTGCTGATCGCAAACAGGAGGTTACCCTGAAGTCCATTTATACACATTCGGGTACCTTGCTGAGGCCGGTGATCGCGTCGGCCTGGGTGTGTAGTGCTATAGCAGCATGGACGGATACCTTATCTGAGGAAATTGATACCTTAGACAAGGATACTGTATTGTTGACCTTGGGGCATATTAAAGACGCTGTCCTATATATGAGAGATGCTCAAAGAGACATTAGTCTACTGGGTTCCAGAATTAATGCTATGTCAATTTCTGCCAGAAGGGTCCTGTGGACTCGGCAATGGACAGGTGATGCCGAATCAAAGAGGCATATGGAGGTTTTACCTTACAAGGGTGAGGAATTGTTTGGGGAGGGTCTCCCGGACCTGGTCTCCACAGCTACTGCTGGAAAGTCACATTTTTTGCCATATGTTTCCTCACAGCCTAAGAGAGCACCGTATTATCAAATGCAGTTCTTTCTATCACAGAAAAACAAGAAAGTCCGAGGTGCGTCCTTTCTTGCCAGAGGCAGGGCAGAGGAAAGAAGCTCCACAACACAGCTAGTTCCCAGGAACAGAAGTCCTCCCCGGCTTCCACAAAATCCACCGCATGACGCTGGGGCTCCTCAGGCGGAGCTAGGCCTGGTGGGGCCACGTCTTCGAAATTTCAGCCACAGGTGGGTTCACTCCCAGTTGGATCCCTGGGCAATAGATATTTTGTCTCAGGGATACAAGCTGGAATTCGAGGAGATGCCCCCTCACCGATACCTCAAATCGGCCCTGCCAGCTTCCCCCCACGAGAGGGAAATAGTGTTAACTGCAATTCACAAATTGTATCTTCAACAGGTGGTGGTCAAGGTTCCCCTCCTTCAACAAGGAAGGGGTTATTATTCGACCATGTTTGTAGTCCCGAAACCGGACGGTTCGGTCAGACCCATATTAAATTTAAAATCCCTGAACATGTACCTGAAAAGGTTCAAGTTCAAGATGGAATCGCTGAGAGCAGTCTTCGCAAGCCTGGAAGGGGGGGATTTTATGGTGTCTCTGGACATAAAGGATGCATACCTTCATGTCGCCATTTATCCACCTCATCAGGCGTACCTCAGATTTGTGGTACAGGATTGTCATTACCAATTTCAGACGTTGCCGTTTGGTCTCTCCATGGCTCCGAGAATATTTACCAAGGTAATGGCGGAAATGATGGTGCTCCTGCGGATGCAAGGGGTCACAATTATCCCATACTGGGATGATCTCCTCATAAAAGCGAGATCAAGAGAGCAGTTGCTGCTCAGCATAGCACTTTCTCTGGAAGTGTTACGGCAACACGGCTGGATTCTAAATATTCCAAAGTCGCAGTTGGTTCCTACGACTCGTCTGCCTTTCCTAGGCATGATTCTAGACACAGACCAGAAAAGGGTTTATCTCCCGATAGAGAAAGCTCAGTAACTCATGACACTGGTCAGGAACCTATTAAAAACAAAACAGGTGTCAGTGCATCACTGCACTCGAGTCCTGGGAAAGATGGTGGCATCATACGAGGCCATTCCCTTCGGCAGGTTCCATGCGAGGACCTTGCAGTGGGACTTACTGGACAAGTGGTCCGGATCACATCTTCAGATGCATCGGTTAATCACCCTATCCCCCAGGGCCAGGGTGTCTCTCCTGTGGTGGCTGCAGAGTGCTCACCTTCTCGAGGGCCGCAGATTCGGCATTCAGGACTGGGTCCTGGTGACCAAGGATGCAAGCCTCCGAGGGTGGGGAGCAGTCACACAGGGAAGAAATTTCCAAGGTCTGTGGTCAAGTCAGGAGACTTGCCTTCACATCAACATCCTGGAACTAAGGGCCATATACAACGCCCTACGTCAAGCGTAGACCCTGCTTCGCGACCAACCGATTCTGATTCAGTCAGACAACATCACCGCAGTGGCTCATGTAAACCGACAAGGCGGCACAAGGAGAAGGGTGGCGATGGCGGAAGCCACCAGAATTCTTCGCTGGGCGGAAAATCACGTAAGCGCCCTGTCAGCAGTGTTCATCCCGGGAGTGGACAACTGGGAAGCAGACTTCCTCAGCAGACACGACCTCCACCCGGGAGAGTGGGGACTACATCAGGAAGTCTTCGCACAGATTGCAAGTCGGTGGGAACTGCCACAGGTGGACATGATGGCATCCCGCCTCAACAAAAAAACTACAGAGGTATTGCGCCAGGTCAAAAGACCCTCAGGCGATAGCTGTAGACGCCCTGGTGACACCGTGGGTGTTCCAGTCGGTCTATGTATTTCCTCCTCTTCCTCTCATACCAAAGGTGCTGAGAATAATAAGAAAAAGAGGAGTGAGAACAATACTCATTGTTACAGATTGGCCACGAAGGACCTGGTATCAAGATCTTCAAGAAATACTCACAGAGGACCCGTGGCCTCTTCCTCTAAGACAGGACTTGTTGCAACAGGGGCCCTGTCTGTTCCAAGACTTACCGCGGCTGCGTTTGACGGCATGGCGGTTGAACGCCGGATCCTAGCTGAGAAAGGCATTCCGGATGAGGTCATTCCTATGCTGATAAAGGCTAGGAAGGACGTGACAGCTCAACATTATCACTGTATATGGCGAAAATATGTTGCTTGGTGTGAGGCCAATAAATAGTGGCATACCGCTCTAATCAAGCTGGTAACAATCCCCAGGTGCTGCGGGAGGGGGTTACTCTAGACAAGAAAAAAAGGGATTTTTCCCAAGCACTCTGCTGGCTGTTAGTAAGAAGAACTATATACTATGTAATAATAGAAAATGTAGAGCTCTTCGTTACATATGTTTTGCAAAAGATATGATTAGCCTCCAGGCCACTTCACGGCTGCTCTATTACTGGAGGTCCCTAACTAAGCATAAGTCCAGGGCTTGGACCCCACAAAGTCGGCTCAGGCCCGACCACCCTAGGACAGCACACCATTGAAATACTAAAGTGTTAATATGTGTTAAGAAAGAAGCAGAAGCTATGGGTTAAAAAGTGCTACAAAAATAAGGGTGTTAATAAAATACTCAAAAGAGTAATATTGGTGTGAGGCCAGGAATGCCCCTACGGAGGAATTCCAGCAGGGCCGTTTTCTTCACTTCCTACAGTCAGGAGTGAATTTGGGCCTAAAATTGGGTTCCATTAAGGTCCAGATTTCGGCCCTATCCATTTTTTTTCAAAAGGAGTTGACTTCTGTACCTGAAGTTCAGACGTTTGTAAAGGGAGTGCTGCATATTCAGCCCCCTTTTGTGCCTCCAGTGGCACCTTGGGATCTTAACGTGGTGTTGAGTTTCCTGAAATCCCACTAGTTTGAACCACTCAAAACGGTGGAGTTGAAATATCTCACGTGGAAGGTGGTCATGCTATTAGCCTTGGCTTCGGTTAGGCGTGTGTCAGAGTTGGCGGCTTTGTCACATAAAAGCCCCTATCTGATTTTCCATGCGGATAGAGCAGTATTGCGGACCTGTCAACAATTTCTGCCGAAAGTGGTTTCATCCTTTCATATAAACCAACCTATTGTGGTGCCTGTGGCTACTACTGACTTGGAGGATTCCGAGTTGCTTGATGTGGTCAGGGCTTTGAAGGTTTATGTAGCTAGAACGGCTAGGATCAGGAAAACAGAGTCTTTGTTTATCCTGTATGCTTCCAACAAGCTTGGTGCTCCTGATTCAAAGCAAACTATTGCTCGCTGGATCTGTAACACGATTCAGCAGGCTCATTGTGCGGCTGGATTGCCGCTGCCAAAATCAGTTAAGGCCCATTCCACTAGGAAGGTGGGCTCTTCTTGGGCAGCTGCCCGAGGGGTCTCGGCATTACAGCTTTGCCGAGCGGCTACTTGGTCAGGTTCACAAGTTTGATACCCTGGTTGAGGAGGACCTTGTGTTTGCTCAATCGGTGCTGCAGAGTCATCCGCACTCTCCCGCCCGTTTGGGAGCTTTGGTAAAATCCCCATGGTCCTTACAGAGTCCCCAGCATCTACTAGGACGTTAGAGAAAATAAGATTTTCTTACCGGTAGATCTATTTCTCGTAGTCCGTAGTGGATGCTGGGCGCCCGTCCCAAGTGCGAAATTCTTCTGCAATACTTGTATATAGTTATTGCTTCAATAAGGGTTATGTTATGGTTGTATCAGGGTTGACCTGATGCTCTGTTGTTGTTCATACTGTTAACTGGGTAAGTTTATCACAAGTTATACGGTGTGATTGGTGTGGCTGGTATGAATCTTGCCCTGGATTACCAAAATCCTTTCCTTGTACTGTCAGCTCTTCTGGGCACAGTTTCTCTAACTGAGGTCTGGAGGAGGGGCATAGAGGGAGGAACCAGACCACACCAGAACCTAAATTCTTTCTTAAAGTGCCCATGTCTCCTGCGGAGCCCGTCTATCCCCATGGTCCTTACGGAGTCCCCAGCATCCACTACGGACTACAAGAAATAGATTTACCGGTAAGTAAAATCATATTTGTACCAACATCTAAAAAATATATGTGCAAACGTTATGGTATTGCAATTCTGTGGAACTTTAACATTTTTAATCTTGTTAGTTTTGTTATCTACTGTTTCAGACAAAATTTTAAGTAAATTAAGGCCCTTAAACTATTTTGCTAATTTAAGGGCAATTTTGGGCCGTTGCATTCTGCTAGGCACCAATTACATTGCGGACAGTTAATGTATTTCAAGAGTGTAATATACTTACACAAGCCCCAACTGCCGGAAAAAAACCCTCTTTTTTAAACTTTGTTTCAAAAATCTTTCACAAAGAACAAAATGGATCTCAATCAAGTTTGATAAAGTCTTTGATAGTCTTTGATTTTACTAACTTGGAGAAACCATGATGATCTGTCTCAGAGAGGGCAATGATGTGCTGTTTATAAGAATAGAGAATAAAAATAGGAGATAATAGACATATTGCAGTTTACTTTCAAAGAGTCAGGTTGTAAAACCCATCACTTCTGAGTGTATTTATGCCTGATATTTAAAAGGGAAATGTTTTTACTAGCTGTGTCTTGCTAGTAAAAGCATTGCCCTTTTCAAAATCTTGAATAAACATGCTCAGAAGTGACAGGTTTTACATGACCCTTCATAAATAAACCCCATTGATGCTCATTTCTAGCTTGACACACATACCTTTAGTTGATAGGAAGAAACACACACATGAAATGGGTTGGGTAGGTGTTACCGGTGTTGGGGTTCCCGGCAGTCAGCATACTGACCGGAGGATCCTGACAGCAAAATGAAAAGGATCATTTTATGTGAAAACATGACAAATGCACCCAACTCTAAATGAACCCCATTATAATTATCTTTACACAAAGCATGGTACATAAAGGAAAAAGAAGATATAATTAAATTTGCAACAGCACATGTTTGCACATTTGTTATTCATTTTCTAAGCAAAATAAAATTATCACAGTCATGATAAAGTACTGTAATACAAAAAGTATACATCAGAGTGTATTTACAGAAGAGAGTGTTATTCCCCCCTCATGTTATGCAATGATATTACAGTATGAAAAGTTTAATGTCAAACATTTTGTTAGGTCCTGTAGCGCTATTTGTGTGAGACTTTTCCAGCTGGTGAGAGGATCTTCTGCCAATAACAGCCCCCAGTGTTCCCTTAGTACACAACACGTAAACTGGTACTTAGGTTAAAACCTGGATTTAAACCTCTAGCAATAGGGGCTCACACAATAGACTAGAGATCACAAGAAATGAACTGGGGTTAATACACAAGAGCATGGTCAGGTCTGGGTCTGGATCTCAGACAGGGAGAGGTGAGGAACTGTTGAATGGAATTTGGTCACCATGCAGATGACTTGCAGACACTGTACAGATGGTATGCAGACACAGTGCAGTTGGTATATCTTGCAGGCTGAGTACAGGAACACTGGGATGGCAGACAAAGGGTAAATACACATTGGGACAGAACATACATTCAGTCATGGCAACGACTAGGTCTAGAATGGGAGAACAATCCATCAGAGTATCCCAGAAAGCAGAGTCTCCACAGATCAGGAAACAGGGACCAGCAGCTTACACAGACAAAGCAAAAACTGTAACTAGCTCAGGGAGCTGGACTAACTGAATTAAAAAAGGAACCCTGACCAATGGGGAAAGCCAGTCTGGGATTACTAACAAACTCCATGCAGCTGCAGTGCTGCACGTGCACACAGAAATCATGGGGCCCCGTACATCGATATCTTTGGGGCCCCCTCAACTCTCCCCCCTCCCCTCCTCAATTTCAATGTCGGCACACAACCTGTAAGCGCCCTGTGCTCATTATACACATACAGATACATATACACACAAACTCATATAATATATATATATGTATGTATATATATATATGAAAATAGAAATCAGTTGGTGCGCTACTTTCCTTCTCAGTTTTTAAATTCAAAGAAGAGAGAGTTCTGAGTTGATTGACTTGCACTTTAGTTCCCTAGGGTTTTCCTATGGGTGGCAGCTCAGTCCTTCAAAGTGTCACTAGGTTTAGTGACAAATTAATCTGAAAAAAACAAGGGGGAGGGACAAGCGCCTAATAGTGCAGTATCTTCACACCGAATTAGGTTGTGTATAGTGTCTTATCTATAGGTAATATGCGTACCAGAAGTATGATCTATAGTGGGCACATCAAATGTTTTTAGTATTTTTCACCGCAATTGGTCCCCAGATTGGACGTCAATGTGGATGTTCTCTCAATCATCAGTTTGCAAATGCACCGGTCTGTAAATAATCAGAGCGAGAGGCACCTCTCATAGTGCAGAAATCACTTAGTAAATATATTGGAATTCATAGAAGACGATAGGTATTAAGCGTACCAGAATATGAACACCAAACAGCTTTTAAATATGAACTTTTTGTCAAGAGCGGCTTTCCTTCGTATGTTTAGAGAGTGGCGGACTTCATGTATTGCCGTGTGTAGATAAATATATCACAGGCTAAAAAATATGTAGGTTTTAATTCATAAAAAGGAAACATAAAAAATATATATTCTCAAAGAAAGAGTTCATAAAGCTTATCTGGATAGTCCAGGATTTTTTCCGTGGTCCGGGGTATATCCACCGTGTAAGTCTGAGTCAAGGGGGTTCAGAACAGGTCCTCAACGCGTTTCACCTATAAAAGGCTTCCTCAGGAGTGGCTATAGACACTCCTGAGGAAGCCTTTTATAGGTGAAACGCGTTGAGGACCTGTTCTGAACCCCCTTGACTCAGACTTACACGGTGGATATACCCCGGACCACGGAAAAAATCCTGGACTATCCAGATAAGCTTTATGAACTCTTTCTTTGAGAATATATATTTTTTATGTTTCCTTTTTATGAATTAAAACCTACATATTTTTTAGCCTGTGATATATTTATCTACACACGGCAATACATGAAGTCCGCCACTCTCTAAACATACGAAGGAAAGCCGCTCTTGACAAAAAGTTCATATTTAAAAGCTGTTTGGTGTTCATATTCTGGTACGCTTAATACCTATCGTCTTCTATGAATTCCAATATATTTACTAAGTGATTTCTGCACTATGAGAGGTGCCTCTCGCTCTGATTATTTACAGACCGGTGCATTTGCAAACTGATGATTGAGAGAACATCCACATTGACGTCCAATCTGGGGACCAATTGCGGTGAAAAATACTAAAAACATTTGATGTGCCCACTATAGATCATACTTCTGGTACGCATATTACCTGTATATATATATATATATATATATATGTATATATATACACACACACAGTATATACATAAATACACACACACACACAGTACATACATACATACATACATACATACATGTGACCAGACATAGACTGTTACAATGGTTAGGGAGGGTGCCAGGACCCACCATCACTACAGATCTCTTGTCTGTAAGCAGCACAGCTGTGGGGCTGTGGGTAGCTGCTGCAGTCTGTAAATGGCACCATCTCATGCTTGTGTCCACTGCCAGCAAGAAGCTGTGATGTTCATCGGTGGCAAGAGACAGGTAAGAGCTGGCGCAGCATCATTGTAAAGACGTTGCAACACCAGCATGCACCACTGGGATGGGCTGTAATTTTTTTAACTAAATTGGCAGTGGACAGGAGAGCAGTTTAAAAAGCAGTTATAAGAGCTGCAGTTCCGTATTAGGTGTCCCTGATCCAGGGCCGGCCCTAGCCTAAATTTTTTTTGTATGCAAATCTATATTTTGGTGCCCCTAGTAAAATAAATACACAGCACAGTAGAGCCCAATATACATGCTACCCCACACCACAGTATAGCTGCTTATACACTTTACACAACAGTAAAGTCGCTTATACACGTCACACCACAGAGGAGACACTTATATATGTTACACCACAGAGGAGATGCTTATACACGTTACACCACAGAGGAAACACTTATACATGTTACACCACAGAGGAGACGCTTATACATGTTACATCACAGAGGAGACGCTTATACACGTTACACCACAGTAGATCCGCTTACACACGTTACACCACAGTAGAGTCGCTTATACATGTTACACCACAGTAGAGTCACTTATACATGTCACACCACAGAGGAGACACTTATACACATTACACCACAGAGGAGACGCTTATACACATTACACCACAGATGAGACGCTTATACATGTTACATCTCAGTAGAGTCGCTTATACATGTTACATCAATGTAGAGTTGCTTATACACATCACACCACAGAGGAGACGCTTATACACATTACACCACACAGGAGATGCTTATACAAGTTACACCACAGAAGAAGTCACTTATACACGTTACACCACAGTAAAGCTGCTTATACAAGTCACACCACAGAGGAGACGCTTATACATGTTACACCACAGTAGAGTCACTGATACACATTATACCACAGTAGAGCTGCTTATACATGTCACACCACAGAGGAGACACTTATACACGTCACACCACAGAGGAGACGCTTATACACATTACACCAGTGAGGAGTTGCTTATACACGTTACATAGATTGTATAGAGGGCACACTGACATGGTGATATGGTACAGGTCCCAGGGGAACACTGACACCCACACACAGACCAGGAGCACACTGAAACAAAAACAGATTGTATATGAGCACATTGACACACACACACTGTGTAGGGACCAGATGCACACTGACACACCGATTGTATATGGGCACACTGACACACACACACACACACACACACACACACACACATTGTACAGGGGGAGCTGTCTGCCAGGCAGATAAACATACCTTCTAAATATCCCCTCTCTGTCACAGGGCAGCTCCAGCTCCCCCTCATTTAGATGCTGCTGAACTTGCAGTGTGTGTCCCAGTCTCTCCCCCTGTTCCCCGGCATGGGGGAAGGGCTGTTTGCTCAGGGCTGTCAGAGACAGCCTCATCATGCGGCACCATCATGTGTCTGCTACCGCGCCGGCCTGCACCATGTGGCAGTGCCATCCATCCCTCCTGCCCCAGACCAGTTTGTGCATATGTAATGAGTGGCATGAAGTCACTCCGCTCCGCCGCTCATTACATATGCAAGATTGCTATCATGTGGCACTACGGAGGAGGGGAGGGGGGAGCACAGGTCAGCAGCAGTGCAGCACTGAGCACTGATTATCACTGTCAATAACAGACAGTAATTTCAGTGTAAATCGCATACTGTGTGTATGTGTAGTACCGGGCCTGCCCTGACCCCCAGCCAGGCCCCTCTAACCCTCGAGGCCCCATATGGCTGTCCCCTTTGTCCCCACCTGTCGCCGGTCCTGCGTACACAAGCTCCACTGACAGGGAGCTGCTACTTTACTAAGCAACCAGGGATGCAGTAGCAGAGCAGTGCCCTGGTTGCCTAGTGATAGGTGGGGACTGGCAGCCACTGCGGCCAGAGGACACAATGTCTCGGTTGACTGGCAACAACCATGACTCGTGTCAGGAACAAGCTGACACAATTATATGTGTGGTAGACTAGTGTTGAACAGCTACAACTCACTTGATGACTCAGTTAATTTTTAAATTCACTGCCAGAATTAGATTAGTACACTAGACTTTAAGCCAATGTAATAGGCATCACCTCAACAGTGTTAAAACCTGTAAAGTCCCAAATATACAAGTGGCTTCTTAGATATTTCATTGCAGGACATCATGCTAGAAATGAAACCATACAAATGCTGAATAATATTACATTTGGACTGCAAAGAGATTTCCAGCTTGAAAAATCCTTCACCAAAATACTACTTCAATCCTTTATTAATTTAGATTCTTGCACTAAGTATGTGATAAACCACACAGCAGTGGTAAAGTTTCTGTTATATGAAAACATGAGACTTTACAAAGCTATATTGATCGGATTCTAACATCTTATGAAAAGCTGTCCACCTCCTTAAGTCAAAACCATGCTACTGAAAATAGGGAGTATTATGTAGCAGCACTGGCAAATCAGGAACTCATTTACTTTTTTTATATATTCCCTGGAGCGATGACAGAACTCAACTGCATTTTAAGAATTTGAATAATTTCTGCTACATGTGCCCCTAATTTGCATATTTTGTAATGTTGTATTTGTTCCAGTCAGGAAAAAAAAAATATTTTACTTTATGTGAACTGCTCTCTTGTTCCTTAACAGCAGGATACATTTTCATCATCTGCATATATCTACAAAACAAATGCAGATTTGGAGAAACTGTGAGACAATGTAGATTCTGTGAACTGAAAAAACGGCTGCATGGTGCATATTTTCAGATGCAATTGTGCACAGTACATCCACAGGACTCTCCCTTTTCACATTTTCAGGGTCCATTCAGTCACTTTACATCAAGTTTTGGTAATTTTTGATGAGTGACTGAAATATATTCAAATATGAACATTTTTTGACATATATTTCAGTATCTACTGTCACATTTGGGGGGTAATTCAGAGTTGATCGCAGCAGCAAATTTGTTAGCAGTTGGGAAAAACCATGGGGGTCATTCCGAGTTGTCCGCTCGCATGCCGTTTTTAGCAGCTTTGCACACGCTAAGCCTACGCCTACTGGGAGTGAATCTTAGCTTCTTAAAATTGCGAACGAAAGATTCGCAATATTACGAAAAGACATCTCTGTGCAGTTTCTGAGTAGCTCCAGACTTACTCGGCATCTGCGATCAGTTCAGAGCTTGGCGTTCCTGGTTTGACGTCACAAACACATCCAGCGTTCGCCCAGCCACTCCTCCGTTTCTCCAGCCACTCCCGCGTTTTTCACAGAAACGGTAGCGTTTTTTCCCACACGCCCATAAAACGGCCTGTTTCCGCCCAGAAACACCCACTTCCTGTCAATCACATTACGATCGCCTGAACGAAGAAAAAGCCGTGAGTAAAATACCTAACTTCATAGCAAATTTACTTGGCGCAGTCGCAGTGCGAACATTGCGCATGCGCACTAAGCGAAAAATCTCTGCGATGCGATGAAATTTACAGAGCGAACAACTCGGAATGACCCCCCATGTGCAGTAGAGGGGAGGCAGATATAACATGTGCAGAGAGAGTTAGATTTGGGTGGGATGTGTTCAAACTGAAATCTAAATTGCAGTGTAAAAATAAAGCAGCCAGTATTTACCTGCACAGAAACAATGTAACCCACCCAAATCTAACTCTCTCTGCAAATGTTATATCTGCCCCCCCCCCCCCCTGCATTGCACATGGTTTTGGCCAACTGCTAACAAATTTCCTACTGCGATCAACTCTGAATTAGGCCCTTAGTCCATTGTTTTAATTCATTAATAAATCCAGTATTTCTTAAATAAATAAATAAACAGGCATGGAAGTAAGTTTTGTGGCCTTTTCCCATAGATACACAGGCAGTGTGAGCTCCCACTAATTCTGCTATAGTCCAAAAATGTGCAATTGACAATTATTTATTTCATTATACTATACAATCCCATGTTTGTACACAGGTTCTCTCAGTCTGCAAAATGAAGTCCTCTGGGTAAATCTAGTAGCCTGCAACTTGCAGACATTGGCGACATCCTGGTTAAACTGACTGATGCTTTTAAGTAGATGTTTTTCAGTACAAGGGCAACACCAGGCCGGTTTTGCCTTTTAAATTATTGCCACTTTTTAAAACATCGCCAGACTCGATTGGATTTTGCCGATGTCTGCAAGTCACAGGCTATCATATTTACCCCCTCACCTTTTATTCTCCATAAGGACAGCCATGATCTGCACATACTCTAATATCATGCAGGCATTTGCAGAAATTATACTTTCCTCATGCCAACTACAGATGCCAACTTGGCAGATAAATGTTGGTGCCAGTTATAATGTGGTACATGATCACATTTTTTGTAAATGATGTTAAATGATTCCCAGTACTGTAAAATGTGCTCTAGTGTATGACACCATCCAGCTCCCACAGGTGGTGGTAAAGCACAGATATGCGTCCTCATAATTTATGTAGTTTTAAAATGATCAATTTCCATATATTTTTAGATGTCTGAGATGTCATTTGCAATTATATAGTATATGTTACATTCAGATGTTCTCTGTGGCTATCCTTTCTTATCTAAAACCTTTTTTTTTACAATAGTTTTTATTCAAAGGCTTTTTCTTAAGTAAGTACAATATACAAATCATAAAAGATAATCAAAATATATATGTAGTAGGACCATATGAAAAGTGATAAATTAACAATATCACAATTGGTCTACAAAATCACGAAAAGACAATAAAACATTGAATATCACAAGCATAAAGAGCATATAGAAATAACACAACAAATTCAAATTACTATACTCAACAATAATATTTCCAAAGAATATCAGGAAGTATAAATCGTAATCACAAAAGCAAGATAATGTCTATATTATAAAGACAGTACTACTAAGAAGTGTTAGTATTAAAACAACCATTGAATCCATTAACCATAAGAGAATAAGTGGAAATACAATAAGTCAATAAATTCAACCATAGTATTTCAACTAGTGAATAGTAGACATGTTCCAAATATATAGAAAAGAATGTTAAACATCTAAGAATACTAACGATGTTGTAAGGAGAAACCTCAATTTTTTTTTAGCAAATCGAAAACTAATTTAAGGCATTACTTGTGATATAAAACCACGTTATATCAAAATAGTCCTTCAATAACAATAATATAGTTCCAAACAAGACATAAGACAAAGAGTACAAAAAAAAATAAAATAGACCTGAACAAGAAAGAAAGATGAGGAAAGAAATAGGAAGGGAAGAAGGGGGGGGGGGGGGGGGGGAGAGTTCTCTGCCACCTCGGCATTCAGTGTTCAAATAAATACATATACCATTTATTTAGCAATTACAAATACAAATAAAGGCATATCAGTTATAATAATACATTTATCTAATGGTAAATATGTTCAAATATGCTGTTGATGTGCGACTGAATATTGGTCCCAAGAATATTTATAAAAGCATTCCATTTCAAATAAAAATTTCTAGCCCCATAACATAAATCTGTACGAGCATATTTTCTTTCATAGTATAATATTTGAAGGAGTTTCTGTCTGACTTCCGACAATTGAGGAGCTGATTTTTCGGTCCAATGAATTAGAATGCATTTTCTAGCAACTGTAAGTATTGTAATCAGAAGTGGAAGAATGTTCTTTTTATTAACATATGAAGACCAAGCATTGAAATTAAGGCCCATACATGCCAAAGGATTAGGAACCAGTTGCAGATCAAACATAATATTAATGAAATATATTACTTTATACTAAAACCTTTTTAGCTTAAAGCAATCCCACATACAATGAGCAAAATCTGCAATCTATACACCACATTTAAGACAGTGACCTTCCTCCTCAGCAATCATATGCCTTCTCCGTTGAGGAGTAATATAAGCTATATGAATTGTACGTAAATACACTTCTTGGAAATATGCCGATTTCAAAAACTTTATGGAAAAGATGTGAAGCCCAATTATATCATGTATATGCGATATCGAGGGTATATCGGCTGACCATTTATGTAATAATAAATCCCATTGTATATTATTCTTATAAGAAATTTTTGTCACTATAATGTAAATATATTTTAACCTATATACTTTAGATAACAGGAAATTAAATAACATCTACATTTGTCACTTGAGAAACATTAGCATATGAAGCAGGAGGAAGTGGTGTAATAGCTTTTATGCTGTACAAAAAGTAGCACATTTGAAGATACATGAATAGGTGGAAATTAGGCAGTTGGAAACATTGTGAGAGATCTGAAAAAGCTGCAATAGAGCCACCCTGATCAAAGACTTAGTGTGAGGAATCTAATCCCTTTAACCTCCATAAATTAAATATCGGGTTGCAGATCGAAGGGGGTAAAGAAGGCTTGCCCTAGAGTGGAATAAATTGAGAAATATAAGGATTTATGTTATTAAGAGAAAGCCATGATGCATAAGTATCATGAAACAAAATATAAGTTTTTATTGTTTTCGGAATATTAGAATATTTAGTTTGGAGAAGAGCTCCAGGAGCATATGGATGGAAAATAGCTAAATCTAATGAGCTATCTGTATACACTGATTTATTCAATATCCAGAAACTGACATATCTAAGAAATATCGCTGTGGAGTAAGCTGCAAAATCCAGATAACCAAGACCACCCATAGATCTAGGAGTTTTTAGTTTAACCTTAGCAATTCTTGGTCATTTATTTTGCCAAATAAATTTAGAGAACAGTGCATCTGCATAAAATATAGAATCTTCGGAAGGACAATAGATTGTATAACCGCTAATGAAATAAGGAGGTCTGCCCAAGACTCAAGTTTTGGGTCAATTTTAGTTATCACAGGGGCAAAATTCAAAGAATACAGCTGAGATAGATCTGAACATACTTGTATACCTAAGTATTAAAACTTAGAAGGTGCAATAAAGAATTTTATATTATGGGATTTCAAGAGGTCTGGATCATAATTGCCTAGAGGTAATATTTCTGATTTAGATAGGTTAACTTTAAAACCCAAAACAGATCCAAACGAGTCAATCAAATGTAATAAAGCAGGCAAAGATTGGGATGGATTAGACAAAAAAAATTGAGTATCATCTGCAAATAAAGTGATTTTTAATTCTTCTGAGCCTATGCTAATTCCGTTAATGAGAGGAGAGTCCTGCACCGCAACAGCCAATGATTCTATAGCAATGGCAAAGAGCAGGGGTGATAAAGGGCATCCTTGCCTCATTTCCCTACCCAAAACAAACAACGAGGAAAGAAAACCATTACAAGCCACACGAGAGGTAGGGGAGGAATATAATGTGCAAAAAATATTAACAAAGTGGGAAGGGAAAGCACATTTTTCCATAGTTTTAAACAGATGAGGCCATAGTACAAGATCAAAGGCTTTTTCTGCATCTAATGTAATTATCAAATTTAAGGAAGATAGGGAGGAAGACATTAAATTAGTCTGCTGTATGGCCGCCAAGACTCTCCTCACATTAACTACACAATGTCTGCCGGAAATAAAACCCATTTGGTCCTTGTGAATCAAAAAAGGCAAAACGGGCTTAAGTCTTTCCTCCAATATTTTCGAAAAAGATTGTAGTCAATATTTAAAAGTGATATTGGCCTATATGAACTAGGTAGTTTTAAATCATGACCTGGCTTAGGCAATACTTTAATAACAGCCACAGAGAAATGCGGAGGAATGGAACCTTGCTCAATTATGTGGTTGAAACAATTTGCTAATGGCTTTCCAATGTGTAAATATAAAAGTTTATAAAATGCATTGGAAAAGCTGTCAGGACCAGGAGTTTTAGCAAATTTTAATTGTTTAATAGCCCATATCACTTCATCCGAATTAATCAGGACTGTCAATGTTTGCGCCAAGGAATCAGGTAGCTGAGGTAGAGATAATAAATCCCAGAAAGAAGGAGAAGAAAAGGAAAGTACAGGGTTAGAGACATTTACATTAGCTGACTTATTTGGACCTGGATTCGGAGGGGAATAAAGTTCTTCATGGAAACACTTCATTATATTATAAATTTGCTTATCAGAGGTCATCAAAGAACCATCATACTTTAATAGAGGATGAACTACCATTTGTTGCCTAGATCCCTGCAGTAAGTTGGTAAGAAGTCTACCTACTTTATTTCCAAATTTGTAAAATTTAGAGTTAACATTAAAAAGATAGTTATCTCCACTGAGCTGTAACATTTCCATAAAGTGTAATCGAGCTACCGTATACTTAGATTTATTTTCCAAAGAAGGGTGAAGTTTATATGTCTGAAACACTGAAGACAATTTAGCTTGAAAATTTAAATATGAACTATTTCTCTGTCTTTTAAGCCTGGAATTATAATCAATAATCTCTCCTCTAATAACTGCTTTAGCAGTTTACCAAAAAATAGAAGGGTTAGTAGACTCATAATCTATATTTAGTGAACGATAGTAGTTCCATACTTTAAACAATGTATCCTGAAACCCCTGAGATTGGGTAAGGTGGGAAGGGAATCTCCATAATGGTCTAACATCAGTAGATTTCTTAAGAGATAACGTGATACTAATAAGGTCATGATCAGATAATACCGGAGGATTTATAGAGACTGATATCACTCTAGGGAATAAAGGTTCTGCAGTTAAGATATACTGTAATCCATTCTGGACCAAGTATTGTGTGACATGGATAAACACGTGAAATATTTTTCAGTAGGATTAATAGCTCTCCAAGTGTGAACTAAATTAAGAGTTTTAATAAAATATGGTACTCCTATTTTTGGAAGGGTAGGAGATCATTTAGGAGGAGATCTATCCAGAAAATAGGAAGATATTCAATTGAAGTCTCCGCAAACAATTAATGAGGTTAGGTCATAACAAATGAAGTTTTGCTAATAAAGTAGTAAAGAAAGATTTTTTTTGTATTGTGTAGGTGCATAAATACTACAAATATAATAAACAGCATCTGCAGTTTCTACAGTAACCACCACATATCTACCATGAGGATCTGTGTCTATTGAAGATACTTGAGCATCCAAAGCTTTCTTTGCTAATATCGCTAATCCACAAGATTTGGAATTAAAAGAGGCTGAACCTAGTAATACCCAGCTCATCATTTGGAATTTTTTTGCTTCTTTTGTCATTAGATGGGTTTCCTGTAAACATATTAATTCAATCTCTTGCTTATTTAAATATGATAGTAATCTCCTTCTCTTAGCTGGAATGTGTATACCTCTAATATTAAGTGAGCTTATTTTAACCAAGATTTAGAATGTGTCACATATTGTTATAGTAAACACAGAAAGGGAGGTAGGAGGGGGAAAAACACACAAGGGTGACTGAAAATAACAGAACAAAGACATAAGAACAAACAAATATGCAAATATGTGCAGTATCAAAATGTAATAATAGAGACTTCCAGAAACAGCCTAGTATTTTTACCACCAGTGGTTACAAATAAAAGGCAAGATAAGAGAATAACAAAAATTAAAAGGCCGACATAGCTCCGAAACTCCATAGTGCTCCAGGATTAAATATAATCTAATATACGACAAGAAGCACTAAGAATCATATATAATACGTAGAGATAATATTATTATTATAACAAAACATAGCAATATGGTATCAATATAAAACTAAATAAAGGGAGAATGTGAATATTATCGTAGTAGCATTAAAACAAAGTTGAAATTTCCAAAGTATAGAAAGAATTCAACAAGATCCAGTCAATTTAGGCATCGGCAATATCCTGGTAATGATCTTCGACGTGTACTTCTTTTATGAAAGCTTCCGCATCAACTGCATTCATAAAGGCAGTAAATATTGAGTCTTTAAATATTCTCAAAGGCAGCGGGTACATTAAATAGAACTTGCAGTTAGATTTTATCAGAATAGAGCATATTGAAGAGAACGAACGTCTAGCCCTAGAAAGTTCTACAGAATAGTCTTGATACAGACGCAGAGTATGGCCTTCCCATTGAATAGGGTTGACTTTATGGAAAGCTTGCCAAAAAGCTTGTTTAGGCAAATAATTTAGTATTTTAAAGATAACTACTCTTGGTTTAAGCGAGGATTGGGGAGTGTATGCCCCCATTCTATGAACTCTCTCAATGGTAAGATCTGAAAAAGCTGATTCAATATTAAGTAATTTTGGCAGCGTATTGCATACAAAGTGCTCCAGTTTACACCCTGTGACTGACTCTGGGAGACCTGTGATTCTTAAGTTATTGCGCCTTGTTCTGTTCTCAATATTATCTAATTTTTCAGACAAATATTTATTGTCAAGCTGCTGTGTTTGAACAGATTTCTGTAAAGCAGAAACATCATCCATGTTAGTACTGATGAGCTTTTCTGCTTCCCCCATGTGGTCAGAAAATGAAGTATTTGTGCAGAAATGTCTATGACTGCTTTATGTAGTAATGGGGCCATGGCGGTCTGAATGGCAGTGACTAGTTCATCATAGGACAATGAGGATAATGAAGAGATACCTGCTTTAATTGATCAGAATCAGCCTCTGGATAGACTTTTTAGCTGCTGGCATACCTTGGGCATTTATCAGCACCTGGGGCCAGATTGTGCTCACCCCTCTGCTTCTCCTGCCATTGTTGCTGAGGCTGGAAAGATGATTTTGTAGCCACTGGCAGACCCAGGAACTTCTCCATGTCCACAGCCTGTCTGCAGAGGGACCGGGAGCAGTCCTTTATTGATGCTGACAGCGTTAGTGGTGATGGAGCCTGTGTGGAGAACGGAGCTAGCAGGAGACGCTGCTCACTCTCCCATGCTGGAACTGGAAGTCCTGAATCTACAACTTAATCTATAGTAACTAAGTATAGTAGGCCCTCAAGTGTCCAGACTCTGATCACTGTTATTCTATTCATGGAGGATGGGATGGTAAAGTAACCTATACTAATCATGTCTTTCAATCACTCAGTAGCATTGTTACTGCCATTAACAAAGATAATGAAGTGCTATAGTCAATTTGTTGAGCTTTATGTTTTAAACTTATAGTTTGCTTTTTTTAAACTGAAAATTGAATAAAATTTTAAAATTCAAATAACAATACAATAAATGCTCTGCATTTTCTGATAACATTCACTTGAATCAGTAATAAACAGTTAAACTTTAATCTCAGGAATCAAGTAGACTTACAGATTTGTGTATGTTTTAATTAGTTCAATTATGAATCATCATGACAGATAATTCATATTCTAATAGGCATTTTCTATTTGCTATTAAGTCTTCATCTGAACAATTTTCTAGAGTTTACATTTTCTTGTATATTTTCTTCAATAGAGAAACAAATTTTACTAACATTTGCTAACCAAACTTTCCCTTGAGATTGAGGAATCGTCAAGTAAAAACAAATAATAAAATATATTGGTATCTTGTGTGTTGTTCTGTACCTTATCCCACTCAATTTGGTTGGTGGTTGCAAAGTCAATATTACTGTTATTGTGTACTTGCAGCCATTAGCGATCTGTTCTTTCTGTTGGAGCAGCCACCCCTCTGTGGATGTTTATTGCAAAGTCAAGAGCTACAGTAGGAGATTCTATATATTGTAACTTTTCTTTTTCAGCTAGTTTGTTTTGACTTAAAGTTTAATGGTTAAAGTCTGACCAATCTGGACTATTCCATTAGCTTTGAAACCATCATGGTAATTACATTACAAATATAATACATTTCTGATGGATACAAAATCACAGTCTTACACACCAATGATATTTGAATGATTGAATTTAATCTCCTAATAAGAGTTTATGAGTGACTCATTCATTCAGTCAAATAAATAATTTAAATAGTAAATCATCTAAACATAATAAAATAAGAACAAAGGAATTATATTTGGAAAAATTATTCACATGCAGCTTGGCAGAAAGCAGTGCTCCAAAGCTGTCTCTTGTAGTGTAAGGGCAATTAGATGGCACTCCCACTTTGAGAATGGCTGACTTAATCTCCATAACAGGGAGGAACCAGTGACATTTCAATTGAGTGGCACTTCCTAATCCTGTTTGTGCTGAGGTTGGAGCCACCCCAATTATTTATTTAAATATGTTTATCTAGATGTGACCGAGGTTTGCACTGTTTTTTATTGCCATCATTCAAATTTCTAATTCAATCAATTTGGCTGGGACATCTTTAATCTGTAAAACAGTTGTCTGTGAGTTTATTTCTAGTTAATTTGGTCAGTTAAAGTATGGAAAACCAAAAACATTGGTGACTGTATTTTTAACAGGGTTGTCTAAACAAGAGACCTACTGTAAATATACAGTACATTTCATTGGCGCACCCAGGGGGGGGGGGGGGGTTCCGAGCACCCAGAACCCCCCTTCCACCAAAAAAATAATAATATTTTTTTTTTGCTGCATGAGTATTATTAATGGCTGTCTAGCATCCTATGCAGCCTGCTGCCTCCCTGGTGGCACTTGTAAGTGCTTAATAAAAGTTTACTTTATTTTAATTATAGTACATATATATCCATGGGCATACATATATACACATGTGTAATATATATATATATATATATATATATTATATATAAACACACACACATATGATATATATACATGCGTATATATACGTGTACTGTATGTATGTGTGTATATATATATATATATATGTATGCCTGTTCAATATGCTATGTGTATGCTAGCATATTAAAAAAGTATATATATATATATATATATATATATATATATATAGACAAAGTATAGTCGCGCATTCCAACAATAAAGTCTTGAAATATATATCAGTCCGAATGTATTTTTGCAGCAATCCTCCTTTAAGAGTAAACCCGTACTCCTCAGCACATGTAGAAAAGAAAACAATGGAGGGCGCAATGGTGAGTGTAAAATCACAAGTAATTTACTGACAAAATATTCACTCACATACATTCAAAGTAAGGGGTAACCAGTGCAATGTTGACAATCAGTGGAGCCTCCGGATAGCCCACACCGATGAACACCGTTGCTCCCTGGATACCAACAGTCGCTGTGATCTTTCAGCCACACGGACTCCAAAACGGACCTCACACGCCGGCACTCCGGACACTGGATTCACGTCACAAGTCCTGCTGGCCACTCAGGACTTGTGATGTGAATCCAGTGTCCAGAGTGCCGGCGTGTGAGGTCCGTTTAGGAGTCCGTGTGGCTGAAAGATCACAGTGGCAGTTGGTATCCAGGGAGCAACGGTGTTCATCGGTGTGGGCTACCCGGAGGCTCCACTGATTGTCGACATTGCGCTGGTTACCCCTTACTTTGAATGTATGTGAGTGAATATTTTGTCAGTAAATTACTTGTGATTTTACACTCACCATTGCGCCCTCCATTGTTTTCTTTTCTGTATATATATATATATATATATATATATACAGACACACTAGTTTTACAGACCCAGCACATACTGGGTCACCTCAGTCCCCACCCCTGTGCTTGGCTCACCCAGTTCTTGAACCCCCCCATGCAAATCCTGCATTTGCCACTGCATTAATCCAATATATTTTCAAACACATTCTATAATTTGAAGGTTTAACCAATTAGATGCATGGTTAAAGAATTAAAAGTGTTTCAATCATTCTTGATAGTTTATTGGAAGTGCAATCCAAGGGGGAACTGCTCTATAATTAATATTTTAGGGGCACTTGGTTCACCACAAAGCTTAAATCCCGCTTGGGGATGTCAATCAAATTTCAGTTTCAGGGAAATCTACAGCCTCCACAAGGCCAGGGTATATATTCTACTGTATGCTTTTTAAAAACACATTATGTGAAGACAGAGAAAGTTCTCAGCATCCATCATGGATTTCCTTTAATATAGAAGCATCATGCTGTTTATAATCTGTGTAAACTTTCATTATGAATTGTTCCTAATTATATTATAGGAATAGATGTTAGCACTCAACAGTAGTGCTGAAATATGTAGACTTCAAGACATAATTATGTTCTTTTAAAAAAAAATGCAGATTGCATACCAGGAAACAGATGCTAATTTTTCTCCTCTCCATTATAAAGTGAAAACTATTTGAAATCATTTTTTTACTTTAAACCAGATATACCACACAATACGCTCAAAGAGTTTGGAAGCAAAAGGGAGTAAAGATTTGGTGACTTGAAGCATTTAATGAGAAGTGTTGTGCTACAAAGTGTAACACTGCCTTTCAGATTAGATGGCTTAAAGCTGAGTGCCAACTGAACGACTGATCAACAGGAAACATTTTGTGATACTTGGGGATTTTATGATTAAAGGGATTATCTAATGGCATAAATTCAGATGAGGCTTTACACTTCATTACATTGCTGTGGACATAGCAGACCCTTAATATTTCCATTATTTGCTGTAAGCTGTCTTTCTGTGTTGTACATCATAACAACTTCAAAAATAAAGCTGCCTGCTACCTTCTGAAATATTTTTATCCATCAATCATCATGATCCAATAACTATTATTATTATTATCTTTATTATTATCCTTTATTTATACAGCACCACAATGGATCTGGAGCACCCAGTTGCAGGTAATGTAAACAAATAAGCAAAAGAAGGAAAAATGTACTTAAGGGCCATACTGATGGGGAGATTTCCCCCAGAGATGTGTGCTGAGCGGTCTAGCACAGACCGCTCAGCTCACATCTCTCCCCCCGCTCTGCACAGCGCAGGCCAATATAGCCCTGGTGATAGCGACGCATGGGAAATTAGAAATGAGCTGAACATTGCTCCGTGTGTACCACCTTTTACAGTTTAAGACAATATAGGACAAGTTAATGGTATACCTGTATCAACATATCTGCATCAGCAGATGAAACTGAAATAAGTATCAGGGTGGCAGAAAACCACAAGATTTGGTGACATCACAGAGAGTATGAATCAGAAGATGGGTTTAGTAAGAGAAGGAAAGGCACATGAGGGATGAGGGACCTGCTCATGAGAGCTTACATTCTAATTGATAGGGGTAGACAGACAGGGGTGACACAAATGGGGTAGACAGTGAGTGTGGAACAGAGGGTTAGGATGAGATTTGGCTTGGTTTGGTGAATAATTGGGTCTTGAGAGCCCATTTAAAGTTTTGTAGAGAGATGGAAAATCTGATAGAGAGAGGTAGATAATTCAAGAGAAAAGGAGCAGCAGGTGAAAAATGTAAGAGTGGGTGGAAGTAATTAGTGAGTGTAAAGGGAGATAATGTCAGAGATGTAAATGGGAGAGTAGTGGGTGGGGGCTTTGTAAGTGAATGTGAGAAGCTTGAAATGGATTCTGAAAGGGAAGGGGAGCCAGTGAAGGGTTTGTAAGAGAGGGGAGGTGGACATAGTGCATTTATTGAGGAAAAGGAGCCAAGCTGTAGCTTTGAGGAAAGATTGGAGTGTAGAGAGGCATTTGTCTGGGATGCCACATAGGAGGATATTACAGTAGTCCAAGTTGGAGATTATCAGTGAGTGGATAAGGGTCTTAGTAATAACCTGGGTGAGAAAGGGTCTTATCCTCAAAATATTTTTGAGCTGAAAATGGCAGGTCTGTGAGAGGTGCTGATTGTGTGGTTTGAAAAAAAAGATAGTGCACTTGGGGGCTAGAGCAGATAGTAGTTCCATCCATAGATAATGAAATTGTGGAAGGTAAGGTTATGCAGGAGTGTGGGAAGATGATCCGCTCAGTTTTAGACATGTTAAGTTTAAGAAAGCACCGGGATATCCTAGTAGAGATAGTACAGAGACAGTTGGAGAAATGAGTGAGGAGAACAGGGAAGGGCAGCAGAGCCATCAAGGAGACTAAGCAGAGAGAAGTGGCCCTTCGATTTAGCAGCAGGGACATCATTGCAGACTTTCATGAGGGCAGCTTCAGTGGCATGGAGAGGATGGAAGCCAGCCCTGAATGGGTAAAGCAGTGAGTGGGAAAAAAGAAAGGCAGTAAGGCGGTTGTAGACAATAAGCTCAAAGAGTTTGGAAGAAAAAAAGGAGGAAAGAGATGGGTTGGTATTTGGAGAGGGTGTTTGGATCAGGGATAGGTTTTTTTAAGACTAGGAGAGACAAGTGCATGCTTGAAGAGAGAGGGGAAAGTGCCTGATGAAAGGTAGAGACTGAGGAGGTTAATGAGGTGGGAACTTGCAGAAGGAGATCGGTAGTGGAGGAGGTTGGGGGGTTGGGTCATGTGATGTGGTGGAGGGGGGGGGGGCAGATGAGTGTCATGGCTTCCTCACCAAATACTGTACATGGGAGAAAGATGTCAGAGTTGGTAAGAGTTGATGAGGAGTGGTGGAAGGGGGAAAGAGATCACTGGTTTCTGATTCTCTGTTGGGATGTGATGTCCTGACATATGGGGTCAATTTTGGGTGTGAAGTAAGTGGCAAAGTCAAGGGCAGAGAGTGAGGAGTGGAGATGAGTTGGGTGGGCAGAGGAGGGAGTTGACAGTGGTACAGATCCACTGGGATTTCTAAGATTGGGAGGATATGAAGTTCTTGAAGTATGACTGTTTAGCAAGGGAAAGGGCAGCACTGAAGGATGAGTGCATAAGTTTGAAATGGAGGAAGTCTGCTTTACAGCGTGATTTCCTCCACTGTCACTTGGCAGTAAGTGAGCTTTTTGGCAGATGTTTGGTGCATTTGTTGTGTCAGGGTTGAGATGTTGATCTGTGAGGGTGAGTAGTGGTAAGTGGAGCGAAAGAGTCAAGAGCAGAAGGTATGCATTATATAGAGAAGTGGCTTATTCAGAGCATGCGAGAGAGAATGGAAGAGAGAAGTGACTAAAACAGGGAGGATAGGGAAGTGGTGTCAATCGCCTCAATGTTACACTTAGTCAGGGAAGCCTTAGGAGATAGAGGTAGATAAGCAGAGAGCAATATGTTAAAAGAGTCTAGGTGGTGGTCAGACAAGGGAAATGGGGAGTTGGAGAAATTAGAAATATCACAACGGTGAGTGAAGACCAGATCAAGTGAGCTCCCATTCACATGAGAGGTTGAGGAGGTCCACTGGGAGAGACCAAATTAAGATGTGAAGTTAAGGAGGCAGGGGATTTTGTGGGGATATCAATTGAGATGTTGAAATCACCTAGGATAATGTCAGAAGTGAGAAAGTGAGGAAGTCAAGAAGCAAAGTTGTCAAGGAGTTTGGAGGGAATGCCAGTGGCACAGTAAATGACAGCTACTTGAAAATGAACAGGTTGGAAGCGGCTTATAACATGGACCTCAAATGTAGAGAATGTAAGGGATGGTTGTGGGGGTATGAGTTGGGGTGGTCTTCAGTATGCCGAATGTCGGGATCCCAGCGCACAGTATACCGGCACCGGAATCCTAACAGATATTCCCCCTCGTGGGGGTCCACGATCCGTCTGGAGGGAGAATAAATAGCGTGTCACGCTTAGCGCGCCACCGTGCCCGCAGCGTGGCGAGCACAGCAATCCCGCAAGGGGCTCCTTTGCGCTCGCCATGCTGTCGGTATGCCGGCAGTCGGGCTCCTGGCGCCGGGATGCTGGTCACCGCGAGCCAGGCCGCCGGCATACCATACTACACCCATGAGTTGGTTGGAATAGCTAGAAGATAAAAGTACCCCAACACCTCAACGATGTTGATCCCCGGATCAGGGAAAGGGTGAGAATGTGAGGCCTCCAGCAGAGGGCAGAGGGAGAAGTGGTGTCAGAGGAGGTAATGCAGGTTGCAGTAATGGCTAGGAGATGCAGGGAGTTGGATATGAAATAGTCAGGGGTGGGGACCAGTTAATTACAAATAGATCTGGCAGTCCAGATCGCACAGGATAGGGGATCAGAGTTGGTGGGAGAGATACGAAAGAGATTCTCAGGGTTGCTGTAGCATTGAGGTGAGATTCATTTGGAAGGCAGGGATTCAGAGGATGTAGTGATGGTGCAAGTTCCTGAGCTAGGAAAAGGAAACTGCAGGTGTTAGGCACAGAGGGAGTACAGTATGATACTGATGAAGGTGAGGTGACAGGGAGAAGAGGGAAGGAGCAGGGCTGAGTAGTGGAATAGAGGGCCTGTGGCTGTGCACAAGTGAATGATAGTGGGGTAACAGGAGAGGTGGGGAACATAAGCAGACGGGAGGATGGGAGACAGAGGAGAGGAGAGAGGAGGAGATGTAGGAGACTAGGAGATAAATCATGGACAAAAAAAAGGAACAGGTAAATAAGAATTGTTAAGGGGGGGGGGGTTGTTGTCAGCCCTGGACATAGTGTGGATGAGGTAAATAGGGTGGAATATTGAGAATAGGAGTGGTAACTGAATGAGAGACAAAGCAGTAGAATTGCAGAAATGCAGGTGATATTACAGCGTCGGTAGATGTGATTGTACAATAGCAGTTATTTAGTTCCAAGTGAAAAGTTTAGATGGTTGCAGAAATTGAAATTTAAGTTAGATTGTGTTAGAAATGAGAGGATATGAGGGTAGAAAAAAAAAAAAAAAAACAAGGTAATTCAGATTGGATTTGCAAGTACAGTATATAAACTATGGCTAATTAACACAGGTTACCAGTGAGGCAAATTTTTATCTGTGTTGATTATGCAAACCTCAACCTAGTAAAATTTCAAACACAGGTATTTACAATTTAAAGCAAATCATGATATTACAAATGTTTGTAGACAAAAATTGGTTGTATAGTGTTCACAGGCAGTGCAGGATGTGAGAAATGAACATACATTTGAAGTTGTGAAGCAGTCCATCTGTTGTTGTAGCTGTAAGATGTTTATCCTTCAGTTTTCCAATATTTAGTTATATCAGTACCCAATAAGATCATTTGAAATAGCCACTATAGCTAAACATGAAAGTAAATGACAGTAAAACATTTATGTTATAATAAATGAAGCTCATCGTGCTGCTCTCAAACCTGTATATGTTTCCATTTGTAAGTCCTAGATTGCATCATGCATCTATCTGTTTTAATCATAAGAAGTTTCCATACACGTACTGTAAGCAAAGTTGCAAATAAATAACACATGTGTCCCATTTGACAACTTTATACCTAAAAGCTTTTAATGGTGTTAAAACAAAGCTTCACTCACTCTGCAGCTATAGTGTGGTACAAGCATTAGTGCTCCAAACCCACGTAGGAAAACATGCATTAAAAAAACATACTTAGGTGACCTAATTGAGTTGAACGCACCTCAAGATGCATACAGCTGAAAGTAATAGTATTTGTGCACCAGACGTATGTCATCCAAAACAAGAGTATGGATGACATACGTCTAAATGGCACATATGGCACACTAAATTATAAAGTTGCATTATCTTATTTGTACAAAAACATAATGTAATGTAGAGGCATATACACAAAAGAATATATTCTCTTGACAGTTATTAATAAATGTGAAAGTCACATTTTCAATATAAATTATAATTAATTTTAAAATAATACAAATGCCTCTACATCTGCTTTGAAAAGTAAATGGGAATCTTTTTTCCTGCAGTAATTCAACTGGAAAAGTCAATTGAGTTATATAAACCCGATAACATATAGCCACAATGTTTTGGAGGGGTCAATATACTGTACAATCAGCCAATCAGAAGCAGCAAGATAGTTCTGTGATAGTCATCATAATTGTGTTTCACTGCACCAGACTTCCAGTACCTGCAAGGTTGTGTCCATGGGCCTGATTCAGCATGGGTTGTAGGTGTGTGACAAATCACGCAACTACAACCCTTTTCTCTAACATGCGGGGGGACACCCAGCACAGGGCAAGTCTGCCCCGTATGCTGGGTCCTGCCTCTTCCCCCGCTAACATGCAAGTCCATCGCTGTACAGCGATGTGCTGACATGATTATGGTTGCTCCCTGCCTACGCAGCCTAGCTGTGAAGGCAGATGGAGGGCATCCATCTTTTGGGTCACAGCAGCTGCGTGTGATGTCACGCAGCCACCATCACCCACCCCGAAAGTAGTCCAGACATGCCTGCATTTTCCATCTGCACCCTCCAAATGGACCCCGTCACCACCCACTGCCAACTCGATAACTGCAATCGAGTGCGATCACAGTTCAAGTCCGTGCAAATGCGCATACTGCCGTGCGTGCATGCACAGAAGTGCGGAAATCAGTAAATAGAGATTTCTGCACTTCTGTGGGGCTAGCTGAATTAGACCCCATGTCACAAGTATGTGAATGTGCTCATATTATACTCAGTGTTCACTTTTCCACTGATGTCCCAGCCTCCTCCTCTAAAAGGGGACGAAAGTCAACAACACAACAACACAAAAAGTCAACAACACAAAAACATTTTGAACTATTTATGGCAAATAAAATCAAACAATTTATTATCTGTAATATAATCTATTCTTATGTAAAATACTGTAGCTCATAACATTATATTGTAGAACCTTTAATCTTCCGAATTAATTATAGAATGTGTGTATAATCTACATTCTGATATTTAACATTTAATTTATGAATGGCAAAAAATGTAGCACTGATATTTCATTTATAGAGACTTGTAGCCAATAATGGAGATGAATTTGTTTGGGTACCCATTGCGGAGCTCCTCATTGCAGCAAGATTCCTTGAGACATGCTACAGCACTTTGGTGGTCATTCCGAGTTGATCGCAGCCAGAAACTTTTTGCTGCTGCGATCAACTAGTCCACTCCTATTGGGGAGTGTATTTTAGCTTAGCAGGGCTGCGATCGCTTGTGCAGCCCTGCTAAGCTAAAAAAATTTCAAGTAAAACAAGACCAGCCCTGGACATACTTACCCTGTGCGATGATCTCTGTGATGCTGGGGCCAGCTTTGACGTCAGACATCCGCCCTCCGTTCTCCTGGACACGCCTGCGTTTTCTAATCCACTCCCCGAAAATGGCTGGAAATGCTTCGGTGATGCCCAGGTCCGCCTTCTTCCTGTCAATCTTCTTGCGGTCGGCTCTGTGACCGCTTTCTTCGTTGTCCGCGATGTAACGCGGAGACACCTGTCGCCGGGCAACGTCGCGCAAGCGATTCCCGGACCCATTCGCACAGCAGTGACAAACCGCTGTGTGTGAACGGGTCGGAATGACCCCCCCCCCCTTCTGACTAGAGAATAAAATAATAAACTGTGCAGAGCAAAAACATACACAGCAGTGACAATTGTAGGGATAAAAAAAGTTTTTAAAAATATAATTGTTAGAAAACATTGAAAGTTAGGAACATGGGATTTGTGAAAGCACATTAATATGCACAGAGATGGACAGATAACTGTACTGACATATCTTAGTACTTAGGCTGTCATTATATATGTATAAAAATATAACATTACAATGTAAAATATATAATTGTCAAACTTTTTTTTTTAAAAGACATGAGATATTTTTACCATGCAAGTAGCTTCTAATCATATTCAGAAATTCAGTTTTTTTTCCGTCTAATGAAATTTACATCCCCATATTTAAAATACATAAATTTAAATGTGTGAACACATCACATTAATTGCCAACTTTCCTTTCTCAAGTATGACATAATTACACTACTAAATACTACTAAACACCTGAATTAGCATAACAGTAGGAGTGAGGATTATTTTTATGTCAATGTAGAATTTCTTTTAGGATTAGGGCATACTTATATTATTCACTTGGTTGATTTATACACTGAGAGGTGTTTCATTTTCATAATTCAATTTCCTAAGTATAAACTATTGTAGCATTGCTTTTCATTACTGTTTCCTAAATCACATACATACATAAATAATGAATTTAAAAACTATATGGGTGTCATTAGAAACATGCAGAAGCAAACTAAGGGGGAAATTTATTAAGAGTTGCGTTTGGCTGCAATCCCTAATTGCACCATATCGCCAGAATGTTTTCCACATCAAATCACAAAATTACTAAGAATTGTGTTGGGCTGAGTCATGTTGTCCAATGGTGACAGGAATCATGTTCAGCAGGAATAAAGCAGCAGTAAAGCAGCATGTTTGCTGATCCGTGCAGGCTTTTGTGTTTTAAGTGAATTAAAGGGTTAATATTACAAAATAAAAAAACTTGGTGTCTCATCCCCAAAAGCACACCCAGCACCGGGCTGCGTGAGCTGGTCCTAGTTCAGGAAATATGGGGGTACATGGCATAGGAGTCCCCATATATTTTAATGAACCAGCACCGGGCTCTTGAACCAGTCATGGTGCTGCAAATATACAGGTAAAAAGGTGTACTGCCAAGAACAATATTATACCGTTGATTGTTGACAAAATCAATATACATCCAAAGAGGTCACACAATTGGCAAAAGTGAAGCTTTTTCAATGCTTTTGAGTTATACTATTTTGTATTGTTGTAAATTGCAACTTGTTTGTAGTCATACAGAGATATTCATAGCTAAAGTCATATGCATAAGGCAGCCCTGTACCCTTCAAAAGTGCTGTACCTTACTTGGGATGCAGTTAATTTTCCGGCTGTCAGGATACCGGAGGTCAAGATACCAATGCTGGAATCCCAACAGCCGACAATGCCGACAGCCAGAATCCCGGTGCACAGGGGCTATTCCTACTCGTGGGTGTCTATGACACCCATAGAGTGGGAATAGAACCTGTGTGAGCCACCGAGCCTGCAGCTAGCTCACAAGGGGCCTACAGTCATATTGCCATGTAAAAACACATGTACTATAATATGAGTAGTGAAAATCATATACATATAAGTGGCTGAGTGCTGTAGACTTTTTTTTTAAAGTACTGTACTATATAGTTGTTTAATTATTTTTATACAAACGTCAGCATTGACTCGGAATTAAAAAAGAAACCTCAAACGTTTCTGAGGACTGTCTTAAGCCCCGTACACGCTGGACGATACACTAGACGGTATGAACGATAACAATCTTTTTAAAAAGATGTATTGTTCATATTGTCTAATGTGTATGCCTGAACAATGAACTATGTGTGCACCCGTGGGTCATTCTCGTTCAGGCATTATCTACAGAACATACAGCTCAACTTTAACTATGTCGTTGATCTGCATGTTAGAGGAGTGAGGGGGGTGATGCAGGGCCGTTTCTAGAGAGGAAGAGGCCAGTGTGCAGGATCTGTCTGGGCCCCTTCCTCTCTAGCTGGCAGTGCTGTGACTCTGGGCACCCCAGCACTGTCCCAGAGTCTAGAGTGCATGCTCAGATCACCGGGAAAATGGCACGGCAGCCATTTTCCCAGTGATTTCTGAAGTGCTGCTGCTGCGCCGCAGGACTCAGGAGGGTAAGTATTGAAAATAATGGGGGCCCGTGTGCACTGCACACATGGCACCCATTATAAATACACCAGTGGGATGATGTCACTGAACAATATCATTCATTTTATATCGTTCAGTGTGTATGCACTGGCGAGCTCCCCTAATTAGCAATCAACGATATAGCACTGATTGTCAATTAGTGCAGGTCGCCCAGTTTGTACAGGGCATTAGTTCCCGAAAAAGCTGTTACAATTTAATAAATGTTTTAATTTGCATTGTGTGTGAAAACAAACTATAGATAGATAACAGAAGATAAGAAAAGAAGAGAAGAAAAATAAGAGGTGGTTGGAGCTATAGAATAGGTCACAGGTTCTCAAACTCGGTCCTCAGGACCCCACACAGTGCATGTTTTGCAGGTCTCCTCACAGAATCACAAGTGAAATAATTAGCTCCACCTGCAGACCTTTTAAAATGTGTCAGTGAGTAATTAATACACCTGTGCACTTGCTGGGTTACCTGCAAAACATGCACTGTGTGGTGTCCTGAGGACCGAGTTTGAGAACCACTGGAATAGGTAATGGTGTGGAAGGGAAAGGGCCCTATTGTAGGAAGAGAGTTAACCATGGATAGTAATAAATAAATACATACATACATACATACATAATATAGTTAAGATATACAGTCAAAGTATAAGCAAGTTGGTGTAGGAGCACAATGGCCTATGGTCCCATTTGATTAGTGTAACTACTGAACAGACACTGCAGACTACAGATAGCACAAAATTATCTAAAACTGTGAGCACTAGACATAAAGATGACATCTGTAGCCATGTAGTGGTCCAATCTAGAAAACTGTTCAACAATAGCTGGTTTGGTCAATCACCAATGAACTGGGATGATAGCCTTAGCAGCACTACAGTATTTAGATGCTTGAGCAGGACTTTTTTTTATAGCTAGCAAAATGGTCCATACTTCTACTCAAGAGACAAAATGAGAAGTCTAAAGGGATGTCCCCTCCTAGAATCATCTTAGTCAAATTTATCACTAAGTCTGGACAGGTTCACCAAATATTTAGAGTGTTGCCAGGAGCAGTGTTACAACACCAGTAAGGAGTGTAACACAGGACTCCCTTCTAACATTTATGCATGTGGCAACCACCGGTTTTGTGATAGTTTGCATAACTGTTATTGTTTGTGGCAATTCTCATGAAGAATACATTTTCATTTGCAGGAATATACTTTATGATCTGCAAACTTAATTTGTTCTAGGGAATAGGATTGCCACATACAGTAGTACCAACTCCCAATGTACAATATCTGCCAAAATTTACAAACTAAATGTTGCTTTCTATTGTTTACTCTTTAGATATATTTAGTCTATTATCATTACTCAAATCCTATAGGCCATGAGAGACCAAAATAGAATGCAGAGACTGGTCCCAAAGGACTCTCAAAATAGAGACTCCTCATTTTTATCTGTTTATTTACTGTACTTTAAAACTAGAGGTTTATTTGTATTAATGCTCACCATCCTTTTAAGTACAGTACTTTGACAATACATAAATTAATATATAATAGAAGGAAAAGATGGTTCAAACATCATTTCAATTTCATGTGAGGAGTGCAAGTTTATGTTGCAACATCTTAGAAAGACTGGCAATGGTAACCAAACTCACACCAATCTTGCCCTGGAATCCTGGATTTTTGTCTGCAGCCTAATTGAATTGACCCTATAGACTTTATTCTCCAGTTATGTGAAGGAAAAAATTTCACTCCTCTGCCCTTCAGTGGATTTTCAAGTAGCTTTCTCCCTAAACTCATCTGCTGTTGTTAGGTAATAATCCTATTCCCTAGGACAAATAAAGTTTAGAAATCATACATTCTTGAAAACTACACTAAAGCCATTTCACCTTTGCTTTCAGTAGCATAAATCGTTAATAAATGACAATAAATAATGAAGAAGCATTTTCCTAGTAAAATATCTTATGCTTTATGTATTGGAGGGCTTGGTATCATGAAGCATGAATGAATATAACTTTAGCATGGGCCCTGTCTACACTTGGGACCTCATTCCGAGTTGATCGCTCGCTGCCATTTTTCGCATTGCAGCGATCAGGTTACTACTGCGCATGCGTATGCACCGCACTGCACACGCGCGTCGTACGGGTACAAACAGCATCGTTGCTGAGCAATGCTTCTAGCGATGAATCCATTCGCACAACCGATTGACAGAAAGAGGGCGTTTATGGGTGTCAGCTGACCATTTTCTGGGAGTGGTAGGGAAAACGCAGGCATGTCCAGGCATTTGCAGGGCGGGTGTCTGACGTCAATTTCAGGACCGGACAGGGTGAAGTGATCGCAAGGGCTGAGTAAGTCCAGAGCTACTTGGAAACTACAAAAAACTTTTTCGTCCCTCTCTGCTGCTCAAGCTTTGCACACTTGCAAAGCGAAAATACACTCCCCTAGAGGAGGCGACTATCTGATTGCTGCTCTGCAAAACATAGCTAACGAGTGATCAACTCGGAATGAGGGCCTTGATTGGTCCCAACCTGCCATAAACAGGATTTTCTCCATAGCCACTTTAAATTCTCAATCAGCTCCTTAAAAAGGTACAGTATGCATTCTCTACATGAGTTAGTTAGTGTGCTCTAAATTCTTTACTTTCGAATTTCTAAAATCACAAAATATGAATATCATGTAGCATCGCACAAATACAAATTACCTGATAAGTAAATAAGATTCCCACTGCTCATTCTAAGGTAAGACTGATTTTAGGATTGATGCATAAGACCGTTTTCATATAATGGCAGTGTTTATATAGGTCTTGCACATTGCACAGTACTATATTGATCTCTTCTAAACTGAACTAGCTTTCTGATTTAGAATTACAGAATAAATATTTTGGCTCAGTTCTCCAGCTGTGCTATGTTTTCAGTGTGCAACAGGCAGCAATCTGTCTGATGGCAGCTGTTATCTCACATGTATTCTTATTTTACAGCAGTGAGAAATAGCAGCCTGCCACATGAATAAAACATGTTCTCTCTATGCCCACTGTTAAAATGAATGGGGCTTATTTAGCTTTGCTAGTTTTTAAAGACATTGCTTTTAATGTATTATTTTGTATAGCTATATTTATCAGAATGTTTCACGTTGTTAAAAGCAGCTTACCCTGTAGGGTTTCACTGATCTTTTCTCTGTGTTACTTATGTGTATCTTGCAATACATCATTGTTGGTTTAAATACATTTGATTAACATTGTCACTTTCTGTGTTATTTCAGGTTAGCATGGAAAGTCATATAACAAATTGGATTTATGAAGAGGCCATAGTCTTGGGGCACAAAAAAACAGTCTTTAAATGCAAGGGTTAGATAACCTTGGGGGTGATTCAGACTGAATCGCTGCAATGGCAGCGATCGCAGTCTGAATTACTTTGTGTAGTGCGCCCACGCACTGTATGTGCGCACCCTGGGACCCCAGTGAGATGCTATCAGCATCTCACTGACTGCGATCGCCTCTGCCTGATTGACAGGCAGAGGTGGTTGTGGGGCGGGAGGGGGCGTGCCAATGTGGGGCGCAGTCCGGACAATGGAGGCGGGTCCAGACCGTTGAGGGGGTGGGCCCCAGTGGCTGAGCAGATAGGAAGCTACTCGCCAGGTACAAAAGCATCGCCGTCGTGAGATGCTGTTGTTCCTGTGCGGGGGGAGGGCAGGGCCTGACATGCAGGGTGGACTAGCCCTGTGCTGGGCATCCCCCCATATGTCAGAGTAAATGATTGCAGATGTGCTAAATTTAGCACATCTACGATCAACTGTGACTTACCCCCTTGTTGTAAGTAAGCTTCCAACTTCAACATCAATTCTAGGATTTAAGATGAAAGATTCTGCTTTTTGCCTTTAATTTCAACTATATTTTCATGACAGTAGTACAGTGGTCAGTATAGCAGCCTTCCATCACTGGGGTCGTGGGTTTGTTTAAAAAAAAAAATGACCCTACAGTATCTGTATAGAGTTTGTAGGTTAATTTGCTTCTGATAGAAAATAAACCCTACTGTTTATGTGTGTGTCAATGCAGTAGGCAAATAATAAAAATCACTCGCTGGCCCAGTGGGGCTGAGTGATTAAGACGGATATATTCTCTGAAAGCAAGGTGTTATATTTCTGCAAGTGTAAATAGCTGTTAATAAATATTTATAATAATTTTTACTCCTGTTCTGTGAGAATAGGATATACATATACTGTATGTTATTGGCCCATTTAACAAATATTGAAGCTACGCAAGGAAAAGTAACATTCCTCATTGCCACATATCGTACAATTTGAAAAGTATTTTTGGTGCTATTTACCAGTGCCTAAAGGTAGCCCTGTTAAATAGCCCTGACTGTATAAAATGCAGCATTCTTCTGAGAGTAGCTATTTTCTGAAGATTAGACAAATATTTTAGTATGATAAAAAAGGCCCCACTATCTTCTCCTGTCAAATTCTGTCAAAGTGAATTTTTGATTAATTCTAGAAAATGGAAGTTTTCTTCATCACTACAGTATCTTCAGGGACTCAGTAGATATTGTAGATATATGTTGCAGTCCCTTGGCAAAGCTGTCCCCATAGGTTTCTATGTGATTTGTCTGAATGTACCAGGTGGTCACAGTTTCTATGCATGTGCATCACATTAGTTGGGTTAGAAAGCCAGAAGTAAAGACATCGTCACAGCTGGATATCACAGAACTGTCCCTCTTTGGTTTAAAAGGATGACTCTGGCAGATTTAAATGTCTGTAAGTCAGCAATGATGAACATTAATGAGTGTATTATAAATGCAATAAATAATACATATTGCCCAATGTGAGCAGCACAATAATTCTAACAGCTAAAGAAGATGGGAGTGCCAAGAGAACTGTTGGGAAAATAATTGTCATTTTTAAATATAATCACAAGCCACAATCAAGAGATGGAAGCTTGTGGTTAGCCTCTGTTTTAAAGCGGCCAGGTGAACTAGTAATGTAATTAATGTACAGAATAAGGAGATTCCACAGATATAACAGTTGCATGGAGCAGCCATAGAGCTCCAGTTAGGGAAGAGAGAAGCACAGTCAGATCTATCAAGTGGGTAGTAGAGTAACATAAAAAAAACAAGAGCTGTGCGGAAGACACTTTTCGGGTTTTGTGTTTTGGTTCTGGATCTCCGCTCGTGTTTTGGATCTGTATTGGTTTTGCCAAAACCACCCTTTTGGGTTTTTGTTTTGGATCTGGATAAAACATAAAAACAGCTAAAATCACTGATTTTGGGGGTATTTTTGATCCTATGGTATTATTAACCTCAATAACATTCATTTCCAGTCTATTCTGAACACCTCACACCTCATAATATTGTTTTTAAGCAAAAAGATTGCACCAATGTTACTGGATGACTAAGCTAAGCGACCCAAGTGGATGGCACAAACACCTGGCCCATCTAGGAGTGGCACTGCAGTGGCAGACAGGATTGCAGTTTTAAAAACTAGGCCTCAAAGAGCATATAATGCAAAGAAAAAAAAAGAGGTGCAAGATGGAATTGTCTTGGGCCCTCCCACCCACTGGTAACTCTTAATTCACCCTTATGTTTTTTAAATAGGACATGCACAGTTTAATAAACCCATCATTTCAGCGACAGGTGGTCCCTCTGGAAAAATCTCGCTAAGATCTCCGCTTGCTACAAACATACCACCTCCTTCTTTGATGACTTTTCACATTATAAGAAGAGGCAAGAGGAAGAGAACAGTGTCAAGAAGGTAATTAAAAATTAGAGAGGCACACGCAATCAGGAACAAACGCTTTCACCTCTACTCCTATATTGGTGTGGAAAAGATAGGACTTCAACCAAGCAAATATATAATTACCACATTACTGGACAAATTGAAAAACTGGTGGCCAAAGCCTCCAAATTTGTACCCCCTTCTCCATTTTCAGGAGCTAAAATAATCTTGGATTTAATGCTGGGATGCAAATAAACTGGTGTATACCCCAGGATCAAGATTGGATATCCCCTCCTCCACGGAGTCTGGAGACTTATTTTTTGAAAATCTCATGGGTTTCTTTTTTTTCTCACTTTCTCATTTTTTATTGCATTTTTATTTATATATTTTGTGGCAGATTTTTGTTTTTCACAGTTCCCATTTACACGCATGTGAGCATACCTGTGTGTCCCAGTTACACGCATGTGAGCATACCTGTGTGCCTTGTTTATTTTATTAATATTTTATTTTTAAATAAAGTAGCCCCTTAGATGTTTTAGCAGCCCCTCCTGAGCCCCTACAGTAGCCCCGGATGGGGCAAGTAGAGTTCAGGTGGGTTCGGTACAGTTCTAAGCAGGACTGTGGAGTGAATTTATGTTATTAAGCCCCTGCCCTAGTGGAGCTTACCACTCTACAGTCAAAAATCATTTCATACTATAAGTAGGACTGTGGGAGGAAGCAATGCTAACCTCTATGCCCACAGCATGTCTCAGCTTGGCAGGCCAGACATCTTCCTGGCTGTAAGCCACCATGAGTCTCCATACTGGGACTTATTCAGTAACTGTTTGTGCCTCACAGGAGCTCCTGGCCTATCTAGTGTTGCAGTGCAATGGAAAGCTGATGCAATGCAAGATCACTGAAACTCTGTTCTTCTAACACCAAAAGGTCTTGCAATAACCCTACGCAGCCCTTAGGAAAAGAACCCTGTACAACAAATGCGCATCTTGTAAATATATAATTACTAATTGGAGCCATTCATTTGAGTGAGCCCCTAACATGAAATAATTGATAAGAACCCCGCTGTAATGCTCCAGGAGAAAATCTCACTTTTACCTCTCCGGCAGTTGCGCTGGATTATGATTCAGTCTCTTCTAAGTCACACTGACTTTGGCCACAAATGTAGTCTCACTGGAAAACACTGTCAAAATTGCAATTTCCATTTCTACCTTTGCTACTATGTTTTCACAAATCTGGTTGTGATCTTGAAGCTTGTTTCATATCTGCTCTAGGCTTCAATTTTAACCTAGGATCAAGTACAATAGCACCCCTGGAATTATACGGCAGCACCCCTGGAGAATTACACAGCATAGCAGACAGGCAAAAGCAGCCCTGGACTTAAAAGGCAGTGGGGCAGCACCTCTGGACTGATAGGGCAGAGGGGAAGCACCACAAATAGAGCAGCACCCCTGGAATGATGTGGCAAAGAAAGGACGTACAAGATGGAATTGCCCTTGGGCCCTTATGTTGTATAAACAGGACATACACACTTTAACAAACCAATCATTTCAGTGTCAGGGTCTGCCACACGATTGTGGCTGAAATGATTGGCTTGTTTGGCAGCCCACCAAAAGAAGCAATTAATATCTCCATGCACAAACTGGCTCTACAGTGACAATATGTCATCCTCATCCTCAGATTCCCCCTTCAGTGTTTACATCCTCATCCTCACAGAGAAATTATATTTAAACAAACCACAACCATTAGTTATCAGTGGACTGCTTACTCTTTTTCCCAAAGTTTCTGAACTTGACAATGACTTATGATCAATGCGCTGCAGGTGACGTATAAGGGAGTATGTTTCTAAGTATTTAACGTACTTACCCCTTCTTATTATGGATTGACAAAGGCAACAGATGGCTTGTCGCCTGTTGTCCGGATTTGTGGAGAAAAAAATCCACACTGAAGAGGTGGCTTTTTTGTATTTTGCCCAGGCATGACAATGGGCTTTTTCATCCTATGGACAACAATTGTCTCCACTGGTGCCTTATTCAAACAAACCACATCACCATCAGAATCATCATCGTCAACTTCCTCCTCAGAGCCAGCTACACCCATATCCTCCTTATCCTGGTGTACTTCTACAGTGACATTCTCAATCTCAATATCAGCAACTGGACTGGTGGTGCTCCTCCCAGCACTTGCAGGGAGAATGCAAATGGTGATAGGAGCCTCCTCTTCCCATACAGTGTTGTGAAGGTCAGGCCTAGACATCGCAACTGTGGACAGTGCCAGCACCCCTGTATTTTCACAATACCCCTAGAATTTTACAGCATACAATACAAGGCCAGTGTACATTTATTTTCACTGCACCCCTGCATTTAACAGCATTCAGGGCCAGCACACTTTTATTTTAACAGCAGCACCCCTGAATTTTTACAGCATACAGGACCAGTGTACTTTTATTTTAACAGCAGCACCCCTGATTTTTTACAGCATACAGGACCAGTGTACTTTTATTTTAACAGCAGCACCCCTGCATTTTTACAGCATACAGGACCAGTGTACTTGTATTTTAATAGCAGCACCGCTGTATTTTTACAGCATACAGGACCAGTGTACATTTATTTTCACAGCAGCACCTCTGTATTTTTACAGCATGCAAGGCAGGGCCAGTGTACATTTATTTTAACAGCAGCATGCCTGTATTTTACAGCATACAGGACCAATGTACTTTTATTTTAACAGCAGCATCCCTGTATTTTTCCAGCATACAGGACCAGTGTACATTTATTTTCACAGCAGCACCCCATAATTTTTACAGCATACAAGACAGGGCAGGTGTACATTTATTTTCACTGTATCCCTCAATTTTTACAGCCAGCACCCCTGTATTTTCATAGCATACAGGAGGACAGTGCTCCTGCCTCCTGTACGACACCATGACAGCCAGGACAGCAACACCCATGTACAGCTGCAGCACCCTTAACAGCACATAATTCTGCAAAAATCTGACAGTGGGATGATGACATTTTGCCTTGTTCTGGTTTCCAAGCCCGGCGGGAAATCCAAAGCCGGACTCAGATCTGGGCTCAGAGCGTCAAGTTCAGGGAGGTTTGGTTCTCTGAGAAGTGAACCCGCTCATCTCTAAAAAAAATGAATTTATATATCCTGATGACAAGCAAATAAAGCTTGAAATGTCGACATTCTATCCTTATGTTGCTGTGATCATGTCCTGTGTGCCATGCTGTGGATTATATATATATATATATATATATAATAACCTAGAAAAGCAGCACTCCTATTACAAGTATACTTGGTCTTGGTGCCCTCCTAGGAATCTTCAGTAAGAGGCCCAAGATGTACAAGCATAGAGGCACAGTAACACATGCAGGGGGGCGGCAAAGCATCTCTGCCTCCTTGCACTCTGCTCAGCCACCCAACATAAAAAGATGGAGGTGTACCATTAGGCCAGGTCCCCGTGATGCGTGGCACACCCCTGTGAGTCAGGACCACACCCCCTTTTTGAGCGCATGCTGTAAAATGCCTGAGCTGTATAACCACCACAGTCCACCCCTAATTATCCTTGTTCTGAGTCTGATGGATGAACCTGCATGAACAATCCCTTCCACTAATATCTATCTACAACCAAGCTGAGAAAATAGCATTGCTGTCTGTTTTTAGAGCTATACAGGAACATGCGAATAGATAAAAAAAATATTATTTCCAAAACATTTTTGTTCTTTACTATGCCCATATTTTTGTTAGTTTTTGCATGTATTTTTGTAAGCTATAGAAACATTATGGTATAAAAAATATGACAGAATATTAAGATAGTAAAGCAATTTTACATTATCTCTGTCAGAAAAAGAGATACTTTAGTGCCACACCAATGTAATGCTCGTATATATAATCTACACAACAGTAAAAAAGTCAGCACTAGAAGCAGTTAGTCCTGCAGAAATGACAAATAATATCAGCTAAAGATATGTTCTTACATGAAAATATGTGCATCCCTCTACATGTAACTTGCTCTTTATGTTGATTCCCCACAATACATTGTGATTCAGTTGGTGTTCTGTGAAGCTGTCAGCTGCTGCAGCAGTGATATGAGACTAGAGACTCTAATCACAGTATCTGGGGCTAGGTTGGATCCCCATGCCTCTGAGGTTCAGTGATAACTATGTGAGATTTCACGGTAAGTTAGGTCCTTTTTCTCCAGGTAATTTTATCAATTTAGGTAGACACAATATTGTAGTATTGTGCACATATATAATTGAGAGAGATCTTTGCACTTTAAAAGCATTGCATCATGCACATAACAGTGAAAAGAAAAATATTGTTATACTGTATGCCATACCAATCATTAAAATGTTCCCTTGCATGATTAAGTGTACATTATATATTTCCATAAAATAACAAGCTGCACACCTAACCTGAGCTTCAAAGTTTCCTCCATTAAATCCTAGGCATAATCTAAAGTCAGTGATGCTGAGTGAGTGTCCAATAGAAAACAGCCACTCTCTCACTGATGACTCTTTTATCTTTCTACACAGTTTGTACCTATTGCTTATTATCTTCCCCACTCCATATTTGTGCTAGAGGAATGCTTATTTGCATAAGTGTACCATGTTGGTTTTAAAGGTGCTCAGCTGAATGTACAGTAGCTCAGGTGGTTGCCTACTGGCATTAGAAATAATGAATAGGCATGACATGTTTTTGGAACCATTTTGGTGGTCCCTGCTGCCTCCATATAGTCCTATTAGCAGAGAGTAAATTATTTAATGCTCAACCATCTGATACAATAAAACAGGATGAAATACCACAGAATTAGGACATTGAAAAGCTTTTATTATTTAATATATAATACATCCCTATTTAACTAATATGAATGTTTCTAAGATATTTAAAATATCCTTCATGCAAAATGTAGAGGACACATATCCTTATCTGCAGAACAGTTACTAAGAATGACTTCCAGGGGAACATAACAATAAAAGTGACATACAGCAGCTGGCCATGCATTGAGCATAAAAATAGACATTGATGCTTAATGACTGCTTTGCTTACATTTTGGATTTTATTTCTGAGATTTTACTTAAATAAGGTCAGTAGTATTCTAGGACACTGGATATTTAAAACATAAAATAGTGCTGACCTGTACTGGCTCCAGCTATGGGGGAAATTCAATTAAGAGTGATTATATTACAACCGCATTAAGTGTGGCTATGTCACATTTACAGTACTGGTGGACTTGCAGATTTTTGTCCACAGCCCCATAATGGTACAAGCAAAAAGTTGGGTGTCAGGAGTGAGTGTAAGCCATGACGGGGGTGAGTTTCGATGCCGTTGGCGCACGGAAACTCACCCCCCTCATGTACGAGGGCGAGTTAATAGAAATTTCCCCAATGACTAAGGGATTTTTTGCTCATTGACCCTGTTTTAGGAATTACCAGCCCATGTTGTCTAGCACTGGAACTTTCCCATTTACTGTATACAGTATGTTTTTATTTATTTCGATGTACAGAGCTTTTTCTATCTCTATCAATATCTCATTCATTCATTTCAGTTTTCCTAATGTACTGTAGTACATACACTGGATGTGTGTGTATTTCTGTGTGTTTGTCTTTATATTTTAGATACAAATTTTTACTTAAAGGATAACACGGCACAGTTTTACATATTACAAAATAAATTATTGTAGACATAATTTACATTTCACTTCTATGCAGCTGCATGGGATATTCTACTGAAATGATCACACTGTAGGTAATGCAAAGCACAAAATAATTTACCTTTCAGCCTTGAATGATTGCATTTTGACAACTGTTTTCTTTTTCTGTTATAAATAATCTTATGGTGTACTTTGCCTCAGCACCATTATGTCTAGACTGATCTATGAGTGTGTCTCTACTTGCACTGATGATTTCCATGCATCTTAATTTCAAATTATAATGGAACTTTCATTTATATCTCTTTCAGAAACGTAAGTGTTATGACTTTATATAGTTTATATTCATAAATATGTTATTCTATCACCTGACTGGTACCACTTAGCATACTAAGTATGAGGAATAATAGTTACTAAAGAATGCCATTTTACAGGCTATCTAATAGATATGTTAAGTTAACACATGTAGTGTATGTCCTATTTCAGGTTCACTTGCTTTTAAAGGTTGGGGATTTGTTTTATTTTTAAAAGCATTACTTTAAATTTTAAAAAAAGCTTTTTGTACCTTATGCTGTAATATGTACCCTATAATTTAGTGTCTCCTAAAGCTAGATCATCTACTTGACCTCTTGTCTTGCAGTAGACATCCATTATCAAACTGATGGCTCCATACAGTAGAAACTTTGGGTCTATTTATTATGTCCCAGATAGTGATAAAGTGGAGAAATAAAGTACCAGCAAACCAACACCTGTCATTTAAAAAAAAAAGCCTTTACCATGGTAGTTAAGAGCTGATTGGTTGCTACTTCATCTCTCTCCACTTTCTCCAAGGTTTAGTAAATAGACCCCTATATTTGTTATAGGCTCCATACAGTAAGATGGGTAAATTAATTCAACCAATTGTGAAACTCATCCTAATATTAGTGATTCACTGTAAATTTGTCATATCATTTCTACAGTACCTCATGGAAAATCAGGCTAAACAAAGGGTTAAAATATTGCCCGTCGGGATCCCAGCTGTCTCAACACAGATGCTGGGATCCCAACAGTGGTATTCTATACAGATTACCAACGAACTAGGTGATTATCGATCTGTGGGTGTCAATTACACCCATAGAGGGAGAATAGAACCTGTGGTGAGCAAAGCTTGTCACTGAGCCCACAGTCTGGTGAGCGTAGTGAGCTCGCAAGGGGCTTTGTTGCACTCGTCCCCCTGGAATATACAGAAGGCAATCAGCAAGCATCTTATCTGCTGTCAAATTCTATGTACAGTGGGGGTCATTCCGACCCGTTCGCATGCAGCGGTTCTTCGCTGTGGTGCAAATGGGTTGGAATTACGCATGTGCCATTGCGCACGTGCGTCGGTGCCCAGTGACAGATGTTGCCAGGCAACGGCGCACACAGCGAAAAAAGAAGACGCAGCGCCGATCGCAAGAAGATTGACAGCGGAGAGGCATTCCGGGGCGGATACTAACTATTGGATGCCTTTTTCGAGGAGTGGTCGTCCTAACGCAGGCATGTCCAGGCAAACAGAGGGCGGATGTCTGACATCAAAGCCGGGAGGAAGTCGCTGGATCCGTTGCACGGGGTAAGTAGATCCAGCCTTACTCTTCAATATCACAAAACCATTTTTAGGTAAGCAGGGCTGCACAAATGAACGCAGCCCTGCTAAGCTAAAATACACTCCCCCATAGGCGTGGATTAGTTGATCGCACCAGCAGCAAAAAGTTGCTGGCTGCGATCAACTCGGAATGACCACCAATATCTGTTTCTACCAACAAATGTCATATTTATAATCTGTGTAAAAGTAGCTTACAACCCTTCTGGCACTCAACCTTGTGGGATTGTTCTAGTACAAAGTCTTACTGTAATATTGTCATTTTTATTTACATTGTGCTTTGTAAGCCATATTCAACCTCAGAAATAATATTTGCAGATTTTTTTTTTTACCATAGTACCTCCATACCTTACCCATACTGTATATGAATGTAATGACCCAGGTAATACATTGATTTAGATTTCACACACACTGAGGGTGGGATGCACTAAGAGTAAAATGCAGTCAGACCTCTGAAAGCTGAGGTTTTCACCACTTTCCCCATATGTTTTGCATTGTGGAGCTTGTATTCTAGAGGCTCCACATTTAATAACACTTGAGGGCTTAGTGGTATATTAACTAAAGATCAGTTTCCATTGATTTATAATCAATGAAACTCGATAATGACTAAAACACACATTTACAAACAGACAATTTTTTATATTATATTTTTATATTATTTTTAATGTTAGTAAATGTGTTTTTAAGCCATGGGAACTCAACATTGATTTAAAATAGATGAAAATTGATCTTTAGTACAGTAAATACTGTATACCCCTAAGCCTTCATGGATAGGCTCCTCCAATCTCATTCTCTCTTACTGACACCTGCTAAAACTGCTAAAATATCCCCAATACAGCAGAAATTAGTCACCTAATTTTTTGGGGGGGGGAAAAGTCTATTTAGTTAAACACACTCCTAAAAGCATAATCACAGCATTTGTTCTTTTGTGCCCATTTTTGCCAACCATGGCTCTTATCCTGACTGTACACTCACTAAGTTTGCTTCCTCTTCCCCCACTGTGAGAGCAATCATTGGTTTATTCTACTGTACAAGCCATAGGGTGTCTTTCCATAATACCTCTACTCCCCACTAGCCCTTCAGTGTATTTGGCTTTATCACAATGTTTATGGTTATTACATGTGGTTATGTAATATTTCTGTAACTGTGTTTTTATCACTATGGACTCTTTGTAGCACCTCATCAACAAAACGAGCAAAATAAAATGAGTATATCCAGGGGCAATATATGTCTTTCTCTGCTGATAAGCTGTTTTAGAGAATCAAAAGAGTTCAAGCCATAGGTTCTTCATCATTACCAACACCATCATCATGATATTTGTCTTCATATATATCATAATTGGCTACAGTGCTTTTAAAAATAGAACAAGTGTACCAACAGTTTTTAGACCTTACCAAGAAATTTAGTACATGTTAGGATATCATATAGAGCAGGCAAAATAAATTTGCCATAGAAAAATGCATTAGTATGTTCACAGCAGCACCAGCAACAGCACCCCATCTCGCACCCTTCTCCACAGAGTAAATTGAGAGATGTATAAAGCAACAGGATCAACAATGTGTTTCATGTTATCACTATTGTAAAAGGTAATAAAATATATCTATCAGTATCAATAATGCATTCATTTAAACACCTATATTAATCAATTTATCAATTCTGTTGTGTTCACATTTTAGACCATAGCATATACTGTTACTATGTGCTCCACTTTAGGCTGGTGTTTAATCTGAAGGTATACTGACTGGTTTGGTCACTCACAGACCCCCCCATCAGATGTGATGGTTGCTCCCAGACCCTGCAAATACTATAGAGCAGCTCTTAACAGGTATCAAAAAATGGCATGTATAAACAATGATATGAAAATTCATAATACAGATAATAATATTACAGAAAAGAATAGATTTTTTTAAAAAGAAGAAAAAAATGGAAATGATACAGTTAAATAATATAACACAAAATGTTGTATAAATAATAAAAATTTAATTATCATGATTAGTACTCCCGTGGAAAACTGATCAATGAGTTATGTAAAATGTAATAATGAGCAATGTAAATGATGTATGTGCACTACTGGACCAAGACTACAGGACTTCAGCTTTAATAATGGAAGGTGGTTGGTGTGTCCTGAATGCATATGTATGAAAGGATGAAAAAACAATGCAATAGTATACAGCATATTAGGTCACCCACAGTGAATCTCCTCTCCTCAGATGTGATAGACTACTGGCTGCTTGATGACCCTCCCAGATTCATGCTCCTCACTTAGGGGGAGATGAATCAAACATTCTAAAAAGTAGAAGAGTGGGTAAGTGGAGAGTTTGCCTATTGCAAACATTCAACTTCTACATATGAAGCTTTCTACTTGATTAATTAATAAATTTTATGTAATGGCAGTGATTAGTATATTGGTGGTCATTCCGAGTTGTTCGCTCGCTAGCAGTTTTTAGCAGTAGTGCAAACGCTAAGCCGCCGCCCTGTGGGAGTGTATCTTAGCTTAGCAGAAGTGCAAACGAAAGGATCGCAGAGCGACTACAAAAAATTGTGCACTTTCGGAGTAGTTCCAGACCTACTCCTAGCTTGCGATCACTTCAGACCATTCAGTTCCGGATTTGACGTCACAAACAAGCCCTGCATTCTCCCAGCCACGCCTGCATTTTTCCTGGCACGCCTGTGTTTTTTCAAACACTCCCTGAAAACGGTCAGTTGACACCCAGAAAAGCCCCTTTCCTGTCAATCACTCTGCGGCTGCCATTGCGACTGAAATGCTTACCTTGTGTAAAAATACTTCGGCCATTGTGAAAGTATGTCGCACATGCACACTGCTCTGCATAAGCATGCGCTGAAGTGCTGTTTTTTCGCTTAATCGCTGCGCAGCGAACATTTTTATCTAGCGATCAACTCGGAATGACCCCCATTATTCAGAATCACGCAGAAAAGGCTGTCAAAGGCCAACAAAGTTTAAATTTTTCTTCTCAAGGCCAAGCTAATTCCTGATACCTTTTATGTAGTTGACCAACGTGAACAGTATGTATAGTATTAAGCCTTGGAAGGAGAAAAGGTGGAGAGAGATAAAACACCAATTAACCAGCTTATGTAAATTTTTCAAGCACAGCCCATAAAATTGCAGGTACAGTAGGAGCTGATTGGTACTTTATCTCTCTCCAAGGTCTGGTACATCTCCCCCAAAGTGCAGAATGGCACGCTTATTTGCAGGATACCCCCGCTTACATTGTTTTGCAGAATAAGCCAAAACGTATCGGTCAGAAGTGTATTTGATCCATTTTTTCCTATATGAATTTATATTCTGCAACAAAGAATCCAGCTTTCCTAAATTAAACATAACATGCAATGCAGAAAAAAAATTGATTACTAAACACTTTAATTACATTACATAAAGAACTATTTGTTTGTCTTTTGTTCGGCTTGCTATTTCTAACATGCACTGCTTAATTTGAAAGCAAATAAGAATTAAAGACCTATGTTGCTTTCAGTCAATTTCTTGCCTCTGGAGTAAGGACTAGCCAATAAACCAATTTACAGCTGTGGGTCAACAGTAAAATCACTTCATTCTTGACAACATGTAATGTGAACCTCTTAAGTAGCAAAATTCTTTGCTATCACACTCAGTGTCGTAGACTCACCAGTGTTAATTGTTTCTCTCCAGCAGTTTATTGCAGCTTATTAATGCCTATCGACAGTTTTGAGAATTATTAGACCCTGAAAGACAGAGACGTGCCATGAAGCTTGGTGATCTCGTTTGAAAGGGAAATATTGACAATGTAGTATTCAAGTAGTTTTAGTTTACTGTAAAGAGTCGGTACAAACAACTTGTTGTGTTGAAAATAGAAATAAGAAAACAGTGGAGCTCAAAAACTGTTGTGAGTGAGAGGAATTAGGGTGGACACATAATGAAATCAGTTCCATCTGAAAATAACATTACTGTAGTAATAGCACACAAAAACTGTCTTAAGGTAGGACTGCTTCCTACCCATTACTGTCAGGTCCCAACATTTGAGTAACTCTTAACAGGGGATGTATTTATCTGACCAGCTGTCAGGAGACCGACAGTCACATTACCTCCCCCTACATCCCGCCCCCTCACAATCCCAACGGTCGGCATGCTGACCAACAGGGACTATTCCCACTCATTGGTGTCTACGACAACCATAGAGTGGGAATAGAACACGTGGTGACCACAGGTCACCACTGAGCCCGCAGCGTGGTGAGCACAGCAAGCCTGCAAGGGTCTTGCTATGCTCACCCCCCTTGCCGGCATTCTGAGGCCGCCAGCCGCTGGCATCCCATTACACACCCCTTAACAGTTTCACACTGATATGAGCATAAAGAGATAGTAGCATTTTAGCTGTTAGAATGGAATTTTGGCACCAAATGGTATTATGGAAGTGTGAATTTCTGGATTCAAAACATCTCTTAAAAACATTGGCTTGTTTTGGGACCCCTTAGTTTTTACCTTCTGAGTAGGATGGCAATGAAGTCTTTCAATTGAGAGATCTAGACAAAATAATATGTCATGACTCATGAGTAACTACAAAATCAATCTGCTGTTTCAGTGTAAATGGGAGACTCAGACAGATTTATTTATTTTTGCTCCATGCCTATTCCCATTTTTTCAAAAGCTTATATGCAATGAAGGATGCCGCAGCTCTGTAACCCAAAATTACGGCTGCATTGACATTACCAATATAATTTTTCCGACATCAACGGATGCCTGTTTTTATTTCTTGTGTGTTTCTGCATTGCACATGTTCCAGAACAGGGTAAATGCAGATAGGGCGATGCAGAACCGAATGAACACTTAAAGCTTGGTACACACGACTAGGTGATATCTTGGACGATTTTTGTCATTTTGAGATGAATCATAATGATAAATCATCCACATCGTCCAGTGTGTATGCACTATTGTATGCTCCTGTGCATTGTTTAGTGCATCTTCAGATCTGCCTGTAGTGCAAGCAGATCTGAAGAGATATTTAACAATGTTGAGCAAATTGTCCAGTGTGTACACACTACTTAGAAAATATACTGTACATATATATTGTTAATGAACAAATGACCAAACAACACTAGATATATCGTTGGGTTGCACTATATAGTTTTTTCTGGAGTTCAAGTGAAGTCTGGATGAACATCACGTTGTTTGCACATTGTCTAGTTTATACCCAACTTAAGTCTTTGGCTTTAACAGGGAGTTCTCACATAGGCAGCACTGAGTAAGAGTACAGTGCATCAAGAAAGTATTCACAGCGCTTCACTTTTTCCACATTTTGTTATGTTACAGCCTTATTCCAAAATGGAATAAATTAATTTTTTCCCTCAAAATTCTACACACACAATACCCCATAATGACAACATGAAAAAAAGTTTTTTTTAGATTTTTGCGAATTTATTAAAAATAAAAAAACTAAAACAAAACACATATACATAAGTATTCACAGCCTTTGCTCAATACTTTGTTGATGCACCCTTGGCAGCAACTACAGCCTCAAGTCTTTTCAAATATGATGCCGCAAGCTTGGCACATCTATCTTTGAGCATTTTCACCCATTTCTCTTTGCAGAACCTCTCAAGCTCCATCAGGTTGGATGGGAAGCATTGGTGCACAGCTATTTTCAGATCTCTACAGAGATGTTCAATTAGATTTAAGTATGGGCTCTGGCTGGGCAACTCAAGGACATTCACAGAGTTCTCTTGAAGCCAATCCTTTGATATCCTGGATGTGTACTTAAGGGTCGTTGTCCTGCTGAAAGATGAACCGTCACCCCAGTCTGAGGTCAAGAGCACTCTGGAGCAGGTTTTCATCCAGGATGTCTCTGTACATTGCTGCATTCATCTTTCTCTCTATCCTGACTAGTCTCCCAGTTCCTACTGCTGAAAAACATCCCCACAGCATGATGCTTCCACCACCATACTTTACTGTAGGGATGTTATTGGCCTGGTGATAAGCAGTGCCTGGTTTCCTCCAAACATGATGCATGGCATTCACGCCAAAGAGTTCAATCTTTGTCTTATCAGACCAGAGAATTTGGTTTCTTATGGTCTGAGAGTCCTTCAGGTGCATTTTGGCAAACTCCAGGCAGGCTGACATGTGCTTTTTACTATGAAGTGGCTTCCATCAGGCCACTCTACCATACAGGCCTGATTGGTATATTGCTGCAGAGACGGTTGTCCTTCTGGAAGGTTCACCTCTCTCCTGAGAGGAATGCTGTAGCTCTGATAGAGTATCCATCGGGTTCTTGGTCACCTCCCTGACTAGGGCCCTTCTCCCCCCGATTGCTCAGTTTAGACAGCCGGCCAGCTCTAGGAAGAGTCCTGGTGGTTTTGAACTTCTTCCTTTTATGGATGATGGAGGCCACTGTGCTCATTGGGACCTTCAAAGAAGCAGATGTTTTTCTGTACCCTTCCCCAGATCTGTGCTTCGAGACAATTCTGTGAGCTTCATGGCAAAAGGCTGTGAATATACATGTGATTTCTTTGTTTTTTATTTTTTAGTAGAAAGCCAAGCGTACACATAATAGAAGACACATCACAACACACAACAACTCTGAACATACTGTAAGAACTTTACCGTACATGCCATTTTGGAGAAACCTATGCCCATGTTACTTTCCCCACTGCATCAGACCGCAGATTACATGTTCATGCAAATTTGGATTATTTAGAAATTAAAGAATATTATTGGGTAAGCACCAAAAGGTGACATAATGTTGCAAAGGAGCACGTGAAGCATTTTGAATAATGGAATGGAAGCTGATATAATGTGGCAAAACTGGTATAATCCTTTTTGCTTACATAATTTGGCAGGCACTGAAGAGTAATATAATGTGGCACTGGAAACTGGTATAATACGTGGGGAACTACAAGCTGGTGCAATGTGACTGTGGGGTGCTGGAGAGTGGTATAAATCAGAGCTTGAGCCTGATATAAAGCTTGTTTGCAATGGGGAAAACACTAAAATGTAAACATAATGTCGTGCCAGTGAAGGCTGGTATAATTTGTAGGGCAATTGGTAATCCTCATTTATTTATATACTCAATTTTTTTTTATGTATACATGTCATTGGTGATTTGTGTAGGGTTCCAGTGAAGTCACTACTACCTCCCATATATGACTGTAGATGTCACCAAATGGCTGCTTTTCTTAGGGCCACATTAGGTTTTAATTTTGACCTACAATCATTTCACCCCTGGTTGGGTTTTATGATGAGTTAGAATTTTGCAATACCTGTTGTATCTACGACAGGACCGCAACTAGGTGGTGGGGGGGGGGGCGAGGAGTTACAGAGAAACAGTTTTTTTTTGTTTTGTTTTTTACCAGCAGTGCTGTGCTGCTCCGATGAGACTGCCTTGCCCCAGGTGATGAAAATCCTAGTTTCGGCCCTGTCTGTGGTAATCTGAAGATATCAATGGATTAGATTAATAATAAACTCTTTGGTTTAAGCAATGAAATAATGTATGTCTCAAATTAGACTATGAAAAATGGATGTACATGAAAAGAAATACCGCCAATGACTTCACGTTAGGGGTGAGATCCACAAGGCTCTAAACTTGCCTCTGGTACCTACCTACCACAGTCTCTCCCCACCTCCCATATCATTCTAGGTACAGACCACTCATATTAGGAGTAAGCACAGTGACTGATAGCATGAGAGGAACATGTAACGGGAAGGAGTGACTCTACTGCCCCCACTCTTCTAACCATATCAGTCACCATGCTTGCAACTGTCTTCCACATTTAGAGGCAGGGAGCACAATGCTGCTGCAGATTCTTTCCATTAAACATATTTCTAGAAAGATTAAGTCTTTTTTTATATTAGATTATTTTCATATATAACAGTGTTTACTGTTTACTAACATTTTGAAAATGATTAATGATTCATCAGTTGGAGGAACCATGTAATAAGTACATATGGTTGTTCTATAGATTTATAGATGACTTGTTATTTATAAAACCCCAAAAAGTACTGTACAGACACTGCTCAGCTAATGTACTTACTTTTACAATACTTACCATACAGTACTTTCTTTTATTAACTGGACTGCATTGAACATTTCATTTTTTTGTATACACTATATCAATTAAAATAGTTTGAAATTAAGCAAAAAATTAGCATTAATTACAATAAGAGAGAGGATTTTATAATATAGTTGCTTCCCTTTGACAGTGTATTCAGTTTGTAACGATAGCATTTAAAAGTAGGCTGAAGCTGGCAACAGTGCCACATAAATATTCATATAACTGTGTGACTGTGAAGCATGCCGAGAATAGGAATACCATTTATTTTACAGTGCCTTGGTAAAATTTTAGGACTCCTTTTTTTTTTTTTTTTTTATTCAGAGGAGTCAAGTCTTAGGAGGATTTAGCATGGTTTTAACTAAAATATCCTCTTTTATTAGCTGTGCATTGCCTTTCATATGAAATTCACCATGAGCATTCTTCGTTTCCTGGAAAAAGGGCTGTTGGTATTCCTTGATCTCAGCAATGCTTTGTGAATCTCATTATGAAGGTGCATTTAGTAAGTGTTCCACAGCAACACCACATGACCTCTGCGGAGAGATAACACAAAAACACAGAGCTTTGTAAAGTCAGTTGCCATATATTGCTTATCTTTTGATTATATAGGTGAAATTTATATTTTTCTATTCTCCTATGTCACTTTGTTTCATTCATTTTAATGCAACATTCAATTCTGAAAATAAAACATAGTCAGTAGAACTCAACAATTAACTTTTATCATTTTAAGGGTACATATAATGAGACCTAAGATCAGAAAAAAGCTTTGAAAAATGCTTTGGGGGATAATCTTATTCCTGTCAATTTCCAAAGGAATTTAACCTCCACAATCTTTTCGGTTCATGCGCTAGTAAAGCCTATTAATCCAGTCTAGGACTAATTCCTCTATTCATCTATATTTTAAATACTGAAGGAGAAAGCAGTTCCACCTTATGAAAGAAATACAAGCCAGCAGAGGATATATGTCAGGAGGATGTATTAGATAACTTGCGTGCACTCACAGAACATCTGTCTCTAAGAATATGCAATACCGAGCTTCTCATAGGATTTACTGTAGGTTTGTGAATGTGACTTAGCTTTAATTTGTAGTTATCAACAAATGAGCAATGAGAACCTTCTGCATCATGTTATTAAAGGTAGATTTCACTGAAAAGCTAAATTACCAATTTGCTTATTCCATTTTTAGCAAAATAGTTTACAGATGGAACTGGCTGCATTGTAGCACCCATACTTATCTCTGAGTCATAGCATATACTAAGTTAAAGGCTATTTTATAGCATTGCTTTGGTGTAACATTCTGCTCATACAGATGAATACACATGTTGCAGAATTAAAAGGAAAATTTGAAACATAGAGATGGAACACTTTACTTAAGGAAATATTGTCATCACACTAATGCTGTTCTTTGACAATATTGTTAATAGAGCATTTGTTTAATAAGGGCAGCATGGTGCAGATAGAGGGACACTAGAGAAAAGTGCTCAATCTTGGCCTTTTGTCAGAGCAATTCATTCATTAATTTCAACCACTATTAAAAGTATATATATATATATTATGCTGCACATTATAACCTGATTTGGACAACATAGTAGACCTAGGCTAGATGAATAGTTGCGGCAGTAAGTTTCCACCTGCATTTTCACTTTAATATAATTATGTCTTATGTTTCTGTGTGAAATGGCAACATAAAAAATATATGGCATTTTAACTACTGATACATAGTGATGACACACAGGTAGATATAGAAATATATCTATACAGTAGATATCCAGATAATGTCCTACACAGTAATTTAAAGGATGAAACAGTCTACAACCCCTCAATTTGATGCAGATGTCAGATAAGCATATTTTATCTATTACATTGTATGGGTGCATTACCTACGGTATGTGTTTTATGTGTTTAACTGTGTGGAATTTGTACATTCTCCCCGTGCTTGCGTGGGTTTCCTCCGGGTACTCCGGTTTCCTCCCACAATCCAAAAATATACTGGTAGGTCAATTGGATCCCAACAAAATTAACCCTAGCGTAAATGTGTCAGTGTCTGCGTGTACATGTGGTAGAGAATATAGATTGTAAGATCCACTGGGGCAGGTTCTGAATGGCCAAATATTCTCTGCAAAGCGTTGTGGAATATGTGTGTAATATATAAATAACTATTAATAAATGTGTATACAGAGAGAGAGAGAGAGAGAGCTGTAGTGATGGAGAGTTAGTACAATAAAAGTGACAAACTATGATATCTGACCAACAAGGTGCACAAAGTAATGCCATGGTGCTAAGATCACCTATATTTCACATTTATTTACGACTATCCTTGTCCCCACATTGGGACTAGAGAAGAGCAAAGATGTCATTTGGTAAGGATGCAAAGTTCTGGTGATACAGTTTGCATTACCTTCACCATTTCACAAAATGGTACTCTGTATTGTATTGTATTATTTGGGAATTCTGTTTTTTTTCTCAATGTAAAGTCTATAAATAAACTTGTGATAACCACAGTACCAAGCCATTCAGTTCTTGGTGTAATTGGCAAGTAATTTAGGAAAAGCCTTGGCAGAATAAAGGTCAATAAGTAATTGAAGAAATGCATCAAAACCTTTCTACATGACATTGAAAATTTGTGTCTTACAACACCAAGTTTTCTGCCCTCTGCGATCATTTAGATAGCCTCAAAAAAACTGTGTAAATCGATAAGCCATTCACAGCACACACCTACATACAAGCTAACAACTCCAGGGCTCTATAATCACCTGACATCCCAAATGCTCCTAAGTGTTGTGAGCCGCACGATACAGTATGTGCAGTACCTAAAGAGGGGTATTATATATTATAGTACAGCACATGTGTCTTCACATTTAGCCCAAGTATCTGCTGATTAAAAAGGTTTCTTTACTAATCTACATGCTTATACACTTGCTGGCAGAGCCATACTGGCTCACATGGCACAGGGGAAACCCCCGGTGGGCCTCATTGCTGGAGTGTCCAACCCATTCTCTAAGGACCAGGTTCCAGACTGTGCACTTTAATTATACATTATAAAAATGTTACATTATACTGCACATGTACTTTCTGCAGTGCATTGCTGTTATTAATCTGGTACAGGAGGCTGGCCACACCCCTAAGCAAGAGCTTAGTAATACAGTAGACTGACCTAACAATCATACAGTTTACCAATGAGCTATTTTTACAGTGTATTGCAATACCATAAACCAGCATTTCCAGTCTACCTTCTGTAAATTATTAGATACACTCTAAAGCTGAGATACCTCATGCTACAGTGTGAGTTGGAAGAATCATATATTTATATATGACCCAGGTTAGAATGAGGGGGGTCTAATGGATGCAAATTAAAAACTTGGTGTGAGAAGTAAAATAAAAAAAACCTGCAGAGAGACTGATTATAAATGATCTTATAGGCAGAATTAAGTCTGTCTACTCAGGTAAAATTGAAAATCCCTCTAGACAGGAGAAAACGGAAGAAACAAAAGTTCATTAGAAAACAACAATGACATCAATGCTTCAAACAGTAAGACAGCACTATGACTAATAAGAAAAACAAATGAACATACAGTTGCATAAAACTATTTAATGAAAAACTAGTCTGTGCATACAATGCCGATTACTAGCAAATCATTATTAGCATAATGATTTAAAATAGGACAGAGAAAAACCAGAGGCAGCTACTGAAGTGGTGGCACATATCTGAAGTTAATGCATTCCAAAATCCCAATGTGAGAGCAACACTATGCTTCAAGACCCAACTTATTTGGTATTTCATCAAAAGTAGTATCATCCTAGTGAATGAACCAGGAACCTCAACATTCGGGCTCTAGTTTGTTTACTCCAGTGTAAGAACAAAACATATTTCCCGCCAGTGTATTCCCACATAGCAAAGATGTGAGTAACATCCCCCCAGCATAACCATTTCAACTAGGTAAACTTACTGACCACATAGCAATAATAAATGGCACAAATGCAACCTGTAGCTTTCTACTTGAAAATGTTGGAGGCCTAGGCATGCTGCAAAGAACAAAACAGTTTGATCATCTTGTAAAGCCCAAGAATGAAGCCAGGAGGCTTGTGGAGACATGCACTTAACCACATATCTAACATTGGAGATAGAAATACCAAATCAGACAATAAAGCTAAATTGAAATTTAGACAATACAGTTAGTAAGTTCCCAGATGCAATACGTCCCAAGCAGCATTTGCAGCGAAGCACTTTCAGCTCAAAATATCCAGTAGGACACACACCCATAGTGAACAGTAACCACGAATGGTTATGAGATTGGACCTGGCCACCACCAATATCACAAGATCACCTGCATCATGGAAGAACTTACCTTGCAGGCAGCTGTAATCCATATATGTCATAAAAGGAATACAAATGTGTCCTCATACACCTTTCCTTTTTATCAGAATCGGGATCAGCTTTATTGGACAGGTATACTTGCGTATACTAGGAATTTGTTTTTGGTTTACAGTGCAGCAGCCATGGAGGGAACAAGTAAACAAGGGAGGACATGAGCAGTTTTCAGATAATAGAACCATAGGGGACACAGTGTTCATTACATGCAGAAGACTAGAATAGAGCAACTGGCCAGTCTACCAGGGGGTCGGATAGTCAGGAGATCAAAAGGTGGACTGCTTGAGGAAAGAAGCCTTTGAGGCTTCTGTTGTATCTGGTAGGAATGGCCATGTATCGTCTGCCAGATGGCAGCAGGTTGAGCGTGCCATGGCCAGGGTGAAGCGGGCCCTTAGCTATCCTAGTCACCTTTTTTTGGCTCTAGACAGATACAGATCATGGACAGGAGAAAGGTCTGCTCTGATGATCTACTCTTTTTGGAGCCTGCGTTTATCTCTCTCGCTGGCTGAACTATACCAGACGATTATCGAGGAGCACAGTACAGATTCTACAAATGCGGAGTAGAAGAGGAGCAGGAGTTCTGTGGGATGTTGAACTTCTTATGTTGCCTTAGGAAGAACAGCCTTTGCTGCGCCTTTCCGATGATGTCCTCAGCATTGAGCCTCAGGAGATTGTGGTCCCCAGGAACTTGAAGGAGTCCACTAGCGACACCACGCTGTCAACTATAAATAAAGGGGGTACTCCAACTGGCTTCTTCCTAAAATCCACTACCATCTCAACAGTTTTAAGTGGGTGGAGCTCGAGGTTGTTGCAGCTACACCCCATCCTTTATGAGGCCGATGACGGTGGTGTTATCAGCGAATTGTATTATCTGAACTGACTGAGACACAGAGGAGCAGTCGTTGGTATACAGAGAGAAGAGCAGGTGTGAGAGGATACAGCCCTGAGGGGAGCCAGAACTTATGGACCGTGCTTGGGAGGAGAATTCTCCCACTTTGACAACCTGTTTTCTATCCGTCAGGAAGTCTACAGTCCAGGAACAGGTAGCTTCCGGGACCCCTTGGTGGAGAAGTTTGGAGTAGAGGATGCTGGGGACGATTGTATTGAAGGCCGGGCATGTTAAGATGCTGCAGAATGTAGTGCAGGCCCAGGTTGACAGCATCCTCAACGCACTGATTCACTTGATAGGTGAACTGAATGGGGTCTAATTGGGGGCCGGTCACAGCTTTTGGGTGGTTCAGTACCAGGTGCTCGAACACTTTCATGACCACAGACATCAGTGCTATCGGTCTGTAGTCATTTAGGCTTGTGATAGTAGGTTTCAATGGAACCGGAACAATTGTGGAGCTTTTGAGGCAGGAGGGAACTCTGCACCGCTCTAGCGATTTGTTGAATATCCTGGAGAATATGGGTAAGCTGACCAGCGCATGTTCTCAGAGTGGATGGTGACACCCAATCAGGACCCACTGCCTTCCTGGGATTGACCCTCTTGAACATCTCCACTTCCTCATGGGCAATCTTCAATACCTGGGGTTGGCAACCGGAGGTGAGGTCAGGGGAAGGGGGGTGGTTAGGTTCATGGGGGTCATCTTTATCAAACCTGCTTGTCTGGTAGCTTCTGGTGCATGGCGGAGTGCTTAGGGGTTTTCTTGTAGTTGGTGATGGCCTGCATTCCTTTCCATATGGATATGGGGACATTGGCTGAGAGATCGTTTGCCAGCTTGTCCGAAAACTGCTTTTAGCCAGCCTGACTCCTTTTGTTAGAGAGTTCCCAGTGCGGTTCAATAGTGCTCTATCACCGCTGCTGTATGCCTTCTCTTTGGCCCAATGAAGTTGCCGGAGCTGGGCGTTGAACCAAGGCTTTTTGTTGTTGTAGAATGCTATAGGTCTTGGTAGGTACACACGTGTCCTTGCAGAATCTGATGTAGGATGTTGTGCTGTCAATCAGGTTGTTCAGATCGGTTGCTGAGGCTTCGAAGACCCCCTAGTCCGTGCAGTCGAAACAGGCCTGGAGCTTCAGCTTAGCCTCGTTGGTCTATTTCTTGACCGTTTTGACAACAGGCTTAGCTGCTTTCAGCTCCTGTGGGGAGAAGGTGGACAAGGCAATGGTCAGATAGTCCAAGAGCAGCATGAGGGATTTGATTGGAAGGCAGACTTGAGGGTGGTGTAGCAGTCGTCCAGTATATGCACTTCCCTGGTGGGGCACGTCACTTGTTGTTTGAACTTTGGTAGTTCCTGACTTAGTTTGGTCCTGTTGAAGTCACCCAGCATGAGAAGCAGAGAGTCTGGGTGTTTTAGCTTTATGTCTGATATGCAGGCAGCCAGGTGATGCAGTGCTTCATTTGCACAGGCTTGGGGGGGGATGTACACTTCCACAAGGACAATTGAGGCAAATTCCTTGGGGGAGTAGAAGGGGTTGCAGTTGATGCATAGCGTCTCCAGGTGGGGGCTGCATTATTTGCCTAGGTGGTGCACCACCTTTCATTGATGTAGAAGCAGATGCACCGCCTTTTGATTTCCCTGAGTTCCTTGGAGCGGTCAGCTCTGTAGAGACCAAAGCCCGGCAGCGACACCGGGGGGGTCGGCAATGAGGTCATCCAGCCACGTCTCCATGAAGCAAAGGACTGATGACCCGGCAATGCCTGACCTCGCACTGCCCAGGAGGAGGGACAGTTCATTGAGCTTGTTCGCCAGTGAGCGCAAATTTGAGAGCAGGATCATGGAGAGTGCTGACCAGTGCCCCTTCTGCCACCACTTCATGAGGGCACCCATACGACGGCCTCACATTCTAGCCCATTGTCTCCTGCATGGGCCGATTTTGGGGCTTCCGCCTGTGATCACGCCCTTTATCAAGCTGGTCGCAGCACTGCCGCAGGCATGGGCTGCGTTGGAGCCGTTTGGTGGGGGATCACCATCACGTGCCACGGGGGCACGCCAGGAAGATCATGCAGGGATGGTCTCCTTGGGGGCTGCGGTCACTGTGCCAGGGGGCCAGGGTTTCAGAGCTGCATTTGGGCCTTTCTCTACTGTCCCGGGTGTCACCTCTGTCTGCGCAGCCGCAGACTGCACCTCCGCGGGATCTTCTAAAAGGGCTATGGCTGGTAGGGACATCAGGTCTGGGGGAAGCAGAGGGGGTAGTGCTGCCGCATCGGGGGCTGCTGTCGGGCCGGCATAGGGCCAGGACTCACTGGGGCATTGACTGTGCTGGTTGTGCTGGCTAGGTGAAGCACCATGGTGAGGCGGGGCGTGTCCAGGTTGGCAGTAGACCAGTAGACCATAGCCTGTTTCGGCTGCAACATCAGGGGGGCGCAGCTGGGCTGGCTCAAGGCCGAGACTCACGGGAGCGGAATTTGTGCTGTCCGCATTGGCCGGAGGAAGTGCATGAGATGATTTGTGCTCAGCTATGGGTAACAATTCTAATACTTAAGTACTATTTTATTTTGACAAATGTTGCCTTTTTATTCTCTAATAGTGTACTAAGTTGCTAATAGTGTACCAAGTACTTTATTTAGGATTAGTATTTTTTGTCGCAAAGCAATTGCAATGTAGTAGCTATTTAAACAAAATGATGCATGGCACGAGTCACTCATACTGTACTGTAAGTAACTTTATACCAAGTCCTTTGCACCAAAAAAATGCTAATCCTAAACACAGAAATTGGAGAATGAATAGGGAAAAATAAAGTATGGAAAGAAGTATACTTTGAAAGGTACTGGAAAGACAATATCAGGCACATGCAAAACAAGGTAAGGTATACTACGGAACATCACACAGTGTAGCTCTGTCATGGCAATCCTTCAGAAAAAAAAACAATCTTAAAACTAACAAAGAGACACATATGTAAACTAACCATAAACACATCCCAATCCTACAAGAGGCTAACAGTAAACAGCTGGCAAAGCACCCAGTCCACTCTCAGCCTTTTGGTTTGACCTATGACAGGCTTACAGCAGCCTTCTGTTTACAGTATAGATATAATTGTAACCCACAATAATATGACACTATTACCAGTTTTAATTTACTGATCATGAACCAAACCTTCTCAATAAATTATACACTAAAAAATAAAATAAAATAAAATTGGAATAACCCAATTATCACCAAGCTCAGTAGACATTGGTATTTTTTTTATTAGGTTTTTTAAAATTTTGCCCTCATGCATAGTAATAAATAAACTATACGCTTGTGGCATTTTAATTTGTGAAAACTGATATCTAAAATCTTGCTGTTGATATTGGCTGTTTTCTTTGACTTGCTTAGTTTTATTAAGCAAACCACATTGGGGCTTATTTAATAACATGATCAAATATGCACCAAACGTGTGAATGCAGCAATTTCAGATGTTTTATGAGTCTACAGCTCTGCATTTATGCAGCACCATGGCAACTGAATTAATCTAATGGTCCTGGCTGTTAAAATGGATCATCATTTCCCATTCAGTGCTATGCCACACTAAAGGAGAGACTCTTCTCTCCAAATCACCGTACTTGGAAGATCAGAGTTTCTTGGTTTCCCTAGAGCAAATCAAAAGCGACCCTTTAAATTGAATTATACATTATTTAGTAAAAGTTGTGTAATGTACAATTTTGTCTTTTGAGCAATAACATTTTTTATTAAGAATTTTTGCTTACCCTTCATCAAATGAGAATCAATTTTCCCAGCTGACTAAACTGGATTACTGTACCGTAAAAGTACTGTCAGTGCTGAACAAAAATAATTAGGATGGTAAAATACATAAGGAGGTGGTATTTGCTGAGAACTCTGAGATATCAGTATCTGAAAGTGCCCATTCCTTGCAATAAACGTTTTAGTATTGATGTTGTAAAGATTGTGCTTAGTCTTTATTTTATACATTAAAGAACTTTGTGTCCTACAGTATAAAACTATAACACTAAATTAGTGCTATAATAATACACAGACACAGATTAAACCTAAATCTGCTTTATTTTTCCTTAATGATATACAATATTTTAACTCTGGTTCCTGGACTTAATTTGCATAATCCTTGATTATTCTTTTTTATAGAAAATGTGAAACTCTAAAGAGCTACAATAAATTACCTTAAATAACTTTAATAACTTAAATCATTCAGGATATTTTAATGTCATTTTAAGTGTCACTGGAGCCTCTGCACACCATTTCAAATCAGGAAAAATTCCACCTGACAAAATATTGTGAATATGTGTTGATTTTTCTGAAGAAAATAATTTGTGTAGTTTCTATCATTAATAATATAATTCCTAAATTATGTATTCATTTTTAGTTCTATTTACCTATTAATTCATAACTTTCCCATTTACACTGATCAGATACTAATGTTTGTAATTATCTAGCAATTTTAGTTTTTGTAGATTTTTCATATTACAAATAGGATGTACTTGAGTAATTTCCTTTGGGGCTGTTTATTCAGCTAACATTTAAATAATCCAGACATCTTTTGAAGTGTTCTTCAAAGAAAGTTGTTTTGAATGTTTTAAACAGATTATCGCACTTCATTTTAAATAATAAATACTCCCTAAAAATAGTTCTGGTGATTTGTAAACACTGGAGTAGTGTGTAGAAATGTAACGACCAGCAATTTTAAACCTGCTGAAGGTAATCTCTCTTTCTTTTTTAAGAATGGCAGAAATAAACATTGTGATCGACCTTACATGTGATCATCTCATTTTTCTAAAGAACTTTTTTTTTAGGGTAGTAGACCAGTTATGGGTAACCTGCTGAAGTGTGGGGATCTGACATAAAGCCTACTTCTTAACTACAGAACTTTTCTAAAAAGTAAAAAGTACCTGGCAGTTTGGCCATTGTACTTGTGGCAGCCAATCATTCAGATACATAGACATGTAACAGAGTCAGCAATTAAGCATTGCTATGTGGACACCAATCACAACTTCTAGTCCAGTCTGCACACTCTTTAGATGGCAATAATGACATGAGGTGAGTAGCATAGACTAACATGTTACCAGCAGACATGATTCCTCCATGGGTACGAGTTATTATTGGGCAGAGTAATTAACCATATAAAAGTCATAAGGAGTCGCAAGTGCCAGGTATGCATAGGTATGTGCCAGATATGCATAGGACTGTAACCATACAAATGTGAGTAGTCCCTTTCTGAGCATATGCATAAAATCTACTATGTGCAATGTGGCATAGTTCTCAGCATCAGCACCTGATTGTGTAACAATTGAATCATAATTTATGAGATTATGGGGGACATTTACTAAGCAGTGATAAGAGCAGAGAAGTGAGCCAGTGGAGAAATTGCCACATCAACCAATCAGCAGCTCTGTTTATTTTTATAGTATGCAAATTATAGATGTTACTTCAGTGCTGATGGGTTGCCATGGGCTTACTTCTCCGCTCTTATCACTGCTTAGTAAATGTCCCCCTTAATATTCTGCAGTAACAGTAATGCCCTATACTATGCCAGACAATGTAGTAGCACCCAATAATATGGACGTAGAATCAGGAATTACTGATAACTTGTCTGCAGAAATAGAAGTACATAATAGTTTGCCAGATACAGTATAACAGTTTTGCCCTGTAATAAGGCCAAAACTAGTCCCCACTAAAGTTCCAACAATTACAGAGCTCATTAATTCAAAAGAAGTAATATCATTGCTCTTTATAAGTAACAGTGTTAGTAAAGCAGCATTATATGACAGCAGTAGAAGGCGAACCCAGAAAAATGCAACAAGTTATAATAATACCAAAAATAAAGACATAAATACTCACATAGCTACTGTTCAGACAAGGTTTAATTTTCATAATCCAAACTATAGGTATATTGGTAGTAACGCTTTACGAGTGTCTCATGCTCCCAGTCACTGACAGGAAGTTGAACTAATTGTTGTGGTAAAATCTATAGTGTCAATTTATAGTGTAAAACTATTCAAAATATATTCATAAACCAAATGTATTGTTGATTAGCGATAAAGAATCATACAATAGCAAAGACTTAACTGTGAATTCTTTATCTTTAAAGTGCAAACCTTCCTCAAATTTTTTGACGTGAGAAAACAGGTGATTGTTTAATAAACTACATGAAAACTGACAATCACAATTTATTAGATGATTATTTGGGTACCTTAACCACTATCCTATACAGTTCTCTTTCGTGGTCCAGCAGATGTTACAGGATGACTTTATATAGAGTTTCAGTTGGTTGTGTTAAATATATTTTTCACTCTGTGTAATATTGCAATTTTTGTGCTTTGCAATTTTGGATATGAAAGTACATAATAAATGTTATGTCTGCTGTTGTTCATAATACTCCACAAGATTGAGTGGAAAATTTGTACTCATGCTAAGAGTCCCTTGGTGGCATTATAAATTGTTGAGATGTAAAGTTATTCATGTGTAAGGATGGATCAAGTGTTATTGTGCTATAGGTTAGTTACAGCGGAAAAGATGTGCCATTCTAAAATCACTATATATATATATATATATATATATAGTAATAAAAAAAAAGAATAATAATAATAACGTTATGGGGCTATTGAGAAGCAAATCCAGTGTCCATTGTCTATAAAATCTCTACCCAAAAGAAGAGAATATTGATAACATTTATTGTTTTTTTGGAGATGCAAACATTTTATTTTCATCTACCTATTGTATGTCATGTACTTTTAAAGTATATTGTAATTTAACATGTAAAATTAAAGGATGTTTTTGTTTGTGTTACAAAAAATAAAGACTGCAAACTATCATCAATACATTTTCATTTTCAATATGAGTTTGTTTCTGCTAAATTAAAAAGAAAGCAAACATTTAAGATGCAGTATTTAGTAATTTCATGATTACAGTCCATAATTTAACAAATGTCAAATATTAGCTGTATCATTTTTATAATTTAGCAATCAGCATATACAACAGAAAAAGTGTCAGAACATTCACAAAACATAACCATAAACAAACTATTTATGGTACCTTAACCTTTCCTTGATTCCATGAAAGTAAATAAATTGCATAAATATTTTATTGTCACATTCGCTATGGCTCAAATCGTATATATCACTACTACATTACATCTCTACACTATATCCCTGTGCTATCTACCCATACTACATAACTATGCTACTTCCCCACACTACATCTCTGCACTATATCACTACTACATTACATCTCCACACTATATCCCTGTGCTATCTACCCATACTACATCACTATGCTACTTCCCCACACTACATCTTTGCACTATATCACTACTACATTACATCTCCGCACTATATCCCTGTGCTATCTACCCATACTACATCACTATGCTACTTCCCCACACTACATCTCTGCACTATATCACTACTACATTACATCTCCACACTATATCCCTGTGCTATCTACCCATACTACATCACTATGCTACTTCCCCACACTACATCTCTGCACTATATCACTACTACATTACATCTCCGCACTATATCCCTGTGCTATCTACCCATACTACATCACTATGCTACTTACCCACACTACATCTCTGCACTATGGGGGTCATTCCGAGTTGTTCGTTCGTTATTTTTTTCTCGCAACGGAGCAATTAGTCGCTAATGTGCAAGCGCAATGTCCGCACTGCGACTGCGCCAAGTAAATTTGCTATGCAGTTAGGAATTTTACTCACGGCATTACGAGGTTTTTTCTTCGTTCTGGTGATCATAATGTGATTGACAGGAAGTGGGTGTTTCTGGGTGGAAACTTGCCGTTCAATGGGAGTGTGTGAAAAAACGCTACCGTTTCTGGGAAAAACGCGGGAGTGGCTGGAGAAACGGAGGAGTGTCTGGGCGAACGCTGGGTGTGTTTGTGACGTCAAACCAGGAACGACAAGCACTGAACTGATCGCAGATGCCGAGTAAGTCTGGAGCTACTCAGAAACTGCTAAGAAGTGTCTATTCGCAATTCTGCTAATTATTCGTTCGCAATTTTGATATGCTAAGATTCACTCCCAGTAGGCGACGGCTTAGCGAGTGCAAAGCTGCTAAAAGCAGCTTGCGAGCGAACAACTCGGAATGACCCCCTATATCACTACTACATTACATCTCCACACTATATCCCTGTGCTATCTACCTATACTACATCACTGTGCTACTTACCCACACTACATCTCTGCACTATATCACTACTACATTACATCTCCACACTATATCCCTGTGCTATCTACCCATACTACATCACTATGCTACTTACCCACACTACATCTCTGCACTATATCACTACTACATTACATCTCCACACTATATCCCTGTGCTATCTACCCATACTACATCACTATGCTACTTCCCCACACTACATCTCTGCACTATATCACTACTACATTACATCTCCACACTATATCCCTGTGCTATCTACCCATACTACATCACTATGCTACTTCCCCACACTACATCTCTGCACTATATCACTACTACATTACATCTCCGCACTATGGGGGTCATTCCGAGTGATCGCTCGCTAGCAGTTTTTAGCAGTTGTGCAAACACAGTCGCCGCCCACGGGGGAGTGTATTTTCTCTTTGCAGGAGTGCGAACGCCTGTGCAGCAGCATGGCAGCAAACACATTTTGTGCAAAACAAGATCAGCCCTGTAGTTACTTATTCTGTGCGAGGATTGCTGTGATGAATGACACAGTAATGACGTCAGATACACGCTCAGAAAATGCCCGGCCATGGCTGCATTTTTCCAAACACTCCCAGAAAATGGTCAGTTGACACCCAGAAATGCCCTCTTCCTGTCAATCTCCTTGCGTTCGGCTGTGCGATTGGAATCATTGTTAGAACCAGTGCAAAACAAGAAGGAATTTGTACCCGTACGGCGCACGTGTGCATTGTGCTGCATATGCAGATTAGCCGTTTTTTCCACTGATCACTACGTAGCGAACAACGGCAGCTAGTGATCAACTCGGAATACCCCCTATGGGCCTATTTCAGATCTGATCGCTGGGCTGCATTTTTTGCTACCCTGCGATCAGATAGCAGCCGCCTACAGGGGGAGTGTTAAATTGCTGTGCAAGTGTGCGATCGCATGTGTTGCAGAGCTGCACAAAAATCAGTTTGTGCAGTCTCTGCACAGCCCAGAACTTACTTATCCAGTGCGGTTGAATCCTGATGATCGGGGCTGGAGCTGATGTCAGACACCCTCCCTGAAAACGCTTGAGCCCACCTGCTTTTTTTCTGGACACTCTGTATACGGTCAGTTGCCACCCATGAACGGCCTCTTCCTTTCAATCACCTTGTGAATGCCCATGTGACTAGATTATTCGCACTATCTCATTGCTGACTGGCGATGCCCAATGTAGCCGTCAACATGCCGGCGCACTGTGGTGCATACACATGCGCAGTTCAGATCTGATTACCCGCTGTGCGAAAATGCACAGCAGCAATCAGATCTGAATTAGGGCCCATATCCCTGTGCCACCTCCCCATACTACATCACTGAACTACTTCCCTACACTATATCTCTGCACTATATCACTACTACATTACATCTCCGCACTATATTCCTGTGCTACCTCCCCATACTACATCACTATACTACTTCCCCACACTACATCTCTGCACTATATCACTATTACACAACAGTACTTCCTCACATTACTAATCCATTTAGAGATACATGTGGAGAGGGGGGCAGAGCCACAGGTGAGAGGGGGTGGAGGCATATATGGTCAAAGAAGCAGGGGCACAGGTGTGCAGGGGCAGAGAAACAGGTGGCAATAGGTGCAGTGGGACAGATTCGAAGGGGGCAGTGGCATGAATGTTATAGCCTGACAGAGGCAGTTGCAGCAGCATCTGATCCATCTGATGGGAAGTGGCTGCACTGCCTGACACTACAAGCACCACACCTGGTGAGATTCTATATGCAAGGCATGTTGCATAACGTATTTATGAATTAGGAGGATGCTTGATGCTGGGAAAACAAAATTTGTGGTAGGATAAACATGTGGTAACACATTTATTAATAAGATTTACATTTTCTTACTGCAAAACACCTCAAATAGATAGATATAGATAGATATAAATACTATTGCGTAATGTATGTAATAATAATAGATTTAATGATACATATGTTTGTTAGGCCAACCACTCTAATGCAAATTTATTGTACATCATGATATAGCCTAATTCCATATACAGTAAATACAATTGAACCCAAAGGCCCTGTGCTCTGGAGCAGCAGTGCTAATCACTGTGGCACTGTGCTTCTTTGGGAAGCCTTTCCACACTGGATTAAACTGTATATAAATTGCTATGGTCCTTTAATATAGACAAAAAATAAACTGAGCCCTTTTTTGTGTAATTCATGTGCGGAAGTAAGTTAGTCTTGGAATTATGTGTACATATTGGGGCAAATATTCTGTTTTCAAAATTCCCTTCACCAATCTTCTACTTTTGGTTTTTGCTAATTATTTCAAGATACCACACAATGGTCAAAATAACCTGATATGATTCACGTATATATAGTCATGTACTCTGGGTTCCTGACTAAAGAAAAAAAGCGCTGAAAACATAATCACACACAGTACATTCTTTCATACAACCCCAATTTGATACGGGTGGCCAGGGGTTTGGATAAAGCTAAATTAATATTTTTCCAGAATGAACAGAATTAATTTAGCTTCAAATTTAATTATTGGAATTTTTGAAGAACTGTTAAAAAGAAGTTAATTAATGATTATAAGAAAAACAATTTAGAAGTAATTCACGAAGAATAATTTAAGCATAACATTTACTGTTTGAATTCGACAGCTATAATTTCACTGTAAATTGCTGTAAACCAAGCTACTGTATGTATCCCGAAGTAAGATTTTTCATAAAAGTCCAAGTTTGCAGTACCATTTTCAGTACACAGGGTTTAGTATGAATTTAGTATGGTCAGTATGTTCTTACAGAAAGGGTGATATCTTGCTAATTGTATGTTCTAGAATCTAATTTTTATGTCACGCAGAAATAGAAAATAAGAACACCCATTGGTCAATAATCAAGCAACTTCCAGGACAGAAGAACAACTACAAATACTGTACAAAACCAAAAAATGTCAGTCAATAAATATCTTAAAGAATATAATGACATTATCGGTGTTACATGTATTACATGTTTTTTGTATAGACTCCACTTTTCTGTGCTTGAATGAAGTCTATGGATTTCTATGCAGGACTTTATCCGGGCTTCCCCCACTCTGTGGAATCCCCTCCCAAGCACAATAAGACTCACCTCTAGTCTCCAAACCTTTAAACGTTCCCTGAAAACTCACCTATTCAGGCAAGCCTATCAAATTCCAAACCCACCCACATAACCTTCAGTGCTTCCCTATCTAATTACATCCTCTCTGTACAGTCCACATAATCTCACATATTTTGTCTTCCAAAATTGCTGGGTGATCATATCATACACCCTATAAAGAATTTAGCAATCTGGTAGACCATTATGCAATAGGTAGCATCTATCCTTGTGTATTAATGCCTATTTCCCTATAGATTGTAAGCTTGTGAGCATGGCCTTCCTACCTCTATGTCTGTCTGTTTTTGCCCAGTTTTGTTCTATTTACTGTTGTTCTAATTGTAAAGCGCAAAGGAATATGCTGCGCTATATAAGAAGCTGTTAATAAATAAATAAATAATAATAATGCAGTTCTTAGTTTGATTTTTATTACTACTGCAGGTAAAGTTTATAAATTTGCAGTAACTGAGTATTATACAGTGTTAATAATGCACCTGGTTAAGTCTATGAATATAGCTCAACAATATAGGTCTAATACTGTATATCGTATGTATGCACAATTTTATAATAAGTAAATTAGGCTAACAAATACAATAGTGAAAGACTAAAGTAGTTGTGACAACCGCAAAAAGACAATTTCTGATCAATATAACAAATAATTTGGTAAATACATATGAGGACCCATAAATGAAAGGTGTGCCTTAAGGGGGTACACACGGAGAGATCCATTCTTAAAATATAAGCATTCTGACTAGATTGCTTAGATTTTAAGCACTGATCTCTCATGTGTATGCCCCACAGCAATAACGATATGCGGCCCCGCATGTCACTATCACCGGTGCTAGATTGGCCTGCATGCAGGCTAGGTGAAATGAGCACCCCCTTCACTCAGAACACATTGCGCTGTGCAGAATGGGGGGAGAGATGTGTGTTGAGTGGTCTGTGACAGGTCGCTCAGAACACATCTCTCCCAGGGGCCGGGGCTTTAAATCTCAGACAAGGTCCTCTATCAGCTGCACTGCATCTTCTAGGGAGCTTTAAAATAGCATTAACTTATTTTTGAACATGAGATGAAAGGCCACCATCATTGCCCCTTTCTTCTGCCACTGGTCCCTCCTGGGGCTGCACTGGAGGAAACATCAGTAACCTACCCAGATTGTGGCAGGCAACACTCTGCATCTAGCAATCCAGGCTGGCGGGGTTCTGCGAGGGGACCCAATGACAACATACAAGCAACCTCATTAATGGGTCCACAGATGGATTTTTAATTCCACTGTCCCCTCCCCCTTTTATTTTTCTCCACTGCTATAATCTTTGGACTTTACCACTGCAAACCTAATATGACTGCACTTACCTATGCCCACTTGCTCAGTACACACCATGCTTTGTGCCATTTGCAGTATACTAACTCAGAGCTATCTCTTTTTTCTGCCTACATTCAGTTATACTTTGGCTCTCCAAGTGTTGATACTGCCAACTGCTCTTGCTCAATCACTGCAATCTCCCACTGCGTGTTGCACTTCTATAGACTGGCCATCATTCCCACTGTAAAATATGTAACGTGCACTAATGGCTGCCTCATCTGGTACTTTCATGGGTAGGTGGGATTGTTTATGCAGTGGGCATTCTGTTGGCTCACTGTTGTTTTAATCCTATTTCATCCATTGTCTGCCATCAGTCCTGGGCACTGCCAGCTCTGCTCAGTGTAATCCTTTATCATGCAAAGCTAATTCCATTTATCATGTTCATGGACAGTATTGTATTTTGTTCCTGCAATATGTTAAGCACATTGAGTCCAAGTGCTATATAAATACAATGATTATTATTCTGATGATGATGATTATTATTATTATTATTATTATTATTCAAACAACATATACAATTCATTACATGTATTACTATTGATTGTGATAGGTCAACTATTGATTCTATATTCACATATCACTTATCTGCATGAAGTGAAAGGATAAACATGTTTGGCAGATATCAAAATATATGAGTATTCCTCTGAATATGAATGTGCATGTATTAGAAGACATGCTCATTCTGTCCCTGCCACTTTTTTTCTGGCATCATTAAACTCTAATATATGAGTATACTGTAAACGAATTGTTTACAACACAAGCTTCCAACTGTGGATGATCAAACAATATTACAAAGACTGGTTCAAATAGCCTGAGACTTTAAGATGTGCAGATCTAGTTGAAACACTTATATAGTAGGTTTTTATAGTGAGTTCCTTAAAAGCAGCCTAAAAGGAAACATTTTTTTATTAGCTATTTATGCTACATAAAAATACATTAAAATAATAATACACGTACGCTTGAAAAAGTTTACATTGCAGCTGCTGTTTAAACCCTGTAATTGCAATCATCTTTAGGTCAGTGTGATACAGGTCAGTCAGCCTACTCAGAACTAGTCATTTATTTAAACTATTATGATATTGTTTTCGTCTAGAATATAATTTTTAAAATTTCTTAAGTTGGGTGCAATACTAAACTTGACCATGTTTCTCTGGGGTTATTACAGAACAAAAGAATAGGGTCCAATGGTATTGATCTCTGCATTGCAAGTAATTATCAAGTCAATGAATTTTCCAAATTACTGTAGAAAGAATGTCAAACTTAAGGAAAACTGTGGTATGCTACTAGTCTAGGAGTGTCTCAGTCACACCAGGGGATACATTTACTAAAGCTTCTAAAATTGAAAAGCGGTGATATTACCCATAGCAACCAATCAGATTCTGTTTATCATTTTCTATGATGCAATGGAGATATCATAGACCAAATCTGATTGGTTACTATGGGTAACATCACCACTTTTCATGTTTAGAAGCTTTAGTAAATTTACCTCCATGTGTATGTAAGCCTACATGTTTTAACACATCTGTAAACCTAAATATTTTAACCTTTTGAAACATATACTAGTTTCACTTTGGTTTCAGAATAATAATGTACAGTTTTTATAACACTATAACAGGCTAAACATTATTAATACATATTAAACTGCTCATGCAGAAGTCAAATGTGATCTATTGGCTTGCATATTTATATAATCCATATCAAATGCATATGAAACAAACACCTTTGTTTTGAGATTATATTGAGTTTGACTAACATATTCATATACATAAGCAACAAGTTAGATGGTTGGAGGAAAGGTGGTCTGGTATATGGCCAGGTTTACTCAAGAACAGGGCTGGACTGACCATCTGGCAATTCTGCCAAATGCCAGAAGGGCTGATGGCTAGATGGGCAGGTCCAACTGAGAAGCCGACAGTTGGGTTCTGCAGGACACATTTACTGCAGCTTGCAAGCGTCCACTAAACCCCCAACACACACACACACACACACACACACACACACACACACACACACACACACCCTTCTGCAGTTCTAAACACAAGGCAAAGACTACTCTGTCTCACACATACGTACACACTGTGTCCATTGTGCTTCTCCCTGCCAGGCTAGAGTATGCCTCCCCTCCCCTCTGAGCGGTCTACTATTTATTTTGGCCACTCTGCCTCCTGTTTCTTATGTTCCTGCCCTCCTCTTTAATTTTCTCTCCCCTCATTGCCCAATTGATTCCCCCTGACCTCCTAACCCTCCCTTCCACCCAGTTACAGTGTGTGCAGTATTCATGATCCCAGGCATTAGTGAGGTACAGTAAGCCCCCCCTCCTGCAGCCATTATCTAGCGGTCGATTTTGATTTGTTTACCATTGTTTCTCAATGCTTTAGCAAATGTGTAATTGCAGTATGCTGACCAGTAATTAGGTTATTTACACCAATATGAACCCCACCAATTAAGCGCCAGCTTTACCAAATAGAAGTAACCAAATATCAAGGGTCGGATGTAATGAAGTTTGAGTTTGGCAGAGGTGTTGGTTTCTGGGCTGTTTTTTTTAAAGGTGGCAAACAATCACAGGGTATGGATATGCCTTGTACATGATTTATGCTTTTTGAAAACAATGTCCACATTTGGCCATTTTCATGCACCTCAAGCCAACTTGGACTTCATTACATCCGGCCCCAAATGTCTGACTATTGCACATTTGAATCCCCTGTAAGGTGAGCTCTGTTGTTGTATTTTATTACAGAGAATTATGTACACTTGCATATTGTGCTAATCAGTGGCATAGCCAGAACTTTTTGGGCTCCATAGCACCATTTTGAAGCTGCCCCTGTGCAAATGATTGATGAGCACAGACGAAGTAGGAGGAGTCAGGAATAGTAACCGGAGCAGTCTATGCCAGGAGCCAGATGCTGACGCGAGGTGGGCCTGTGTGTTTTAAATGCCAGGGCCTTTATTTTAGTCCCAGTCTGGCCCTGCTCAAAAATATTAATCTTTTAATTTTTAATTTTTTTCACATTATCATGGGTTTTTCAATGTTGTTTTTCTTCCATAGCAGAATTTAATAATCAATAATAGTGTATTATATTTGTTTATTTTTTCTTTCTTTGATTTGTTGTTGTTCTTAAGAGTGATTTCTTGGCTAACAATTTGAATGCCATGAATATTTAGCTGAGGGAAGAATTCATCCTTAACTATCGTCATTACACATAGCAATACGTTATCATTAAATAACTAGGCTTCTTAAACAGTAAAACCTAATATGTAATCAGGATTTGTAAGACAGAATCTGGAAAACACAGATAACGAGAAGGACATTATTTTGGTTAAACATTTACATGAAACCTCATAAAAGCTTGTTCAAGCCTATTGGAGTGATCTCTAAAGCATGCCATTTTATGAGGATGATAAGCATGGATATCTGACATTTACTTTTAATTTGTACTTTTAATGCAAATATTTTTTGAAAACACTTAACAGAATCTAGAAATTCTTTAAAAAAACACTTTTTATTCCCTTGAAACAATACATATAAATTGAGAATCATACAAGAAACAGGGGTTGGTGTATCAAGCAGTGAAAATAGTGGAGAAGTGGATCAGTGGAAAATTTGCCCTTAGCAACCAATCAAATGTTATCATAATTAGGAATGTGCTTCATAAATGTTACGCCTATGCTGATTGGCTGCTATGTGCAAATTCTCAACTGGTCCACTTCCCTACTCTTTTCAGTACTTGTTACATCAACCTTATAGTTAGAAAACATCAACAGAATTTTGGGAATGACTGGGATAAAGGTAAACTTATACCAATGGGTGATTAATAAAGTCTTGACACATATTGGACAATTCAAAGACCTTTTACCATAGTTCAATCACTCAGATTTTCAGAATGTAACATTGGTGATTGGCTTATTTTTATGTAACCACTGTGGCTCTGACAGTAAATGCAGTGTAGTTGAAGCACCAGAGGCTGATGTATAAGGGTCATACATGCAGCCTATACATTGTTGAAGTTATTGAATAAGAGAACCTTACTGGTGTAGTGAATATGATATCTTAATACTCACATGATTTAGTTGAATTTCTAGGAGATCATTTGGAGAAGAGAGTTTATTATAGTAATGGGCTACTTAGAGAATCTGATGAAAGCTATGGAAACAAATTACAAAATAATGAATTTACTGGATTTTATTGCTTTTAAAATAAATTGACTTTATACACAAAGAAACAAATACATATATAACCAGAGAAGCTAAATTAAGGGAATCAGTACCCAAAGTTGATTATATTGCTGAACATTAAACCAAATAATTCCCATATAACATATAAACAGAGTTTAAATAATATTTTCTATTTTTAACTTCTGTTACGGCACAGTGAATTAATTTTTTTTAATAAAAACAGGAAGGAGATCTTGCATCTTCTGTAATAGTAGCCCTGGAAGTCAAAATAAATCAACAGTATCTTTTATCGAGAAAATAATTATTTAGATAGGGTCTTGAACTATTTTGAAAAGAGGACAAACTAGTTTGTTTCAAAAGTTAAAAAAATGCTTGAAATTGCGAATTTTTATTATGGTTAAAAGCATCTAGCATGGTTCAAGCCGTTTAAGCTTATTTGAGACTTTTCAAAAAGTCTTGAATATGTTTGAGTCTATTTAATATCCATTGTGCTCATGTTTTATGCACTTGACATACAGTATGTGTCAGAAGTTTGAATGGTAAATATTTTACCATACATCTAGAAGCTCCTGGTTGCTATTTTTGATTAAAATGTAGAATTTAGGTTGAACACAATGAACCAGTAGAGAATACCATATGAAGTATGGGGAAAGCCAGGTATATTTTTTGTAATATACTTTAGTAGCTATTAATCATTGTGTTCCAAAGTGTGTGAAACCTGTATATACTGTATAGTGCATTGCAAAAGTATTCAGACTTTTCAGAAATGTTCTCATTTTAATGTATAACAAATTATTCACATATTCTTTATCTCTGATACTTGTATTAAAAGCACTAAAATTCTTTTTTTCTCATTTCATGTGACATAATTTAATCAGAATTTTTTTCAGATAAAAATAAATAACAAATATAAAGAATTCAGTGTCTTTTAAAATATAAATAAAATAAAATATAAAGATTTTAAGTAAGGTGTTAGAAAATATCAAGACGTAACGAATACTACTTTGTTACACACATATATTGAATGAAAAGGGTAAATTCCATATTTGCTTTTTACTTTAACAGCTTAATGGGGTTTTATAACTGTAAATCATAATACCAGGGGAGCAAAATAACTATTGAGCTACTCAGTTTGACAATAAATAATTCCCATTTACAATGTACTGAAGGTGCCCTGATACTAAGGTAACTGGTGCCCTGATACTAAGGTAACTGCTTCACATTGGCAATAAAAGAATTCAAGCTCATCTAAAAATGCAATACAGCAAATAGCAAAATAAGCTAAAGAAAGTACAACTTTTACATGTTATAAAAAGTAGAGATGAGCGCCTGAAATTTTTCGGGTTTTGTGTTTTGGTTTTGGGTTCGGTTCCGCGGCCGTGTTTTGGGTTCGAACGCGTTTTGGCAAAACCTCACCGAATTATTTTTGTCGGATTCGGGTGTGTTTTGGATTCGGGTGTTTTTTTCCAAAAACACTAAAAAGCAGCTTAAATCATAGAATTTGGGGGTCATTTTGATCCCAAAGTATTATTAACCTCAAAAACCATAATTTACACTCATTTTCAGTCTATTCTGAATACCTCACACCTCACAATATTATTTTTAGTCCTAAAATTTGCACCGAGGTCGCTGTGTGAGTAAGATAAGCGACCCTAGTGGCCGACACAAACACCGGGCCCATCTAGGAGTGGCACTGCAGTGTCACGCAGGATGTCCCTTCCAAAAAACCCTCCCCAAACAGCACATGACGCAAAGAAAAAAAGAGGCGCAATGAGCTGACTGTGTGAGTAAGATTAGCGACCCTAGTGGCCGACACAAACACCGGGCCCATCTAGGAGTGGCACTGCAGTGTCACGCAGGATGGCCCTTCCAAAAAACCCTCCCCAAACAGCACATGACGCAAAGAAAAAAAGAGGCGCAATGAGGTAGCTGACTGTGTGAGTAAGATTAGCGACCCTAGTGGCCGACACAAACACCGGGCCCATCTAGGAGTGGCACTGCAGTGTCACGCAGGATGGCCCTTCCAAAAAACCCTCCCCAAACAGCACATGACGCAAAGAAAAAAAGAGGCGCAATGAGGTAGCTGACTGTGTGAGTAAGATTAGCGACCCTAGTGGCCGACACAAACACCGGGCCCATCTAGGAGTGGCACTGCAGTGTCACGCAGGATGTCCCTTCCAAAAAACCCTCCCCAAACAGCACATGACGCAAAGAAAAAAAGAGGCGCAATGAGGTAGCTGTGTGAGTAAGATTAGCGACCCTAGTGGCCGACACAAACACCGGGCCCATCTAGGAGTGGCACTGCAGTGTCACGCAGGATGTCCCTTCCAAAAAACCCTCCCCAAACAGCACATGACGCAAAGAAAAAAAGAGGCGCAATGAGGTAGCTGACTGTGTGAGTAAGATTAGCGACCCTAGTGGCCGACACAAACACCGGGCCCATTTAGGAGTGGCACTGCAGTGTCACGCAGGATGTCCCTTCCAAAAAACCCTCCCCAATCAGCACATGATGCAAAGAAAAAGAAAAGAAAAAAGAGGTGCAAGATGGAATTATCCTTGGGCCCTCCCACCCACCCTTATGTTGTATAAACAAAACAGGACATGCACACTTTAACCAACCCATCATTTCAGTGACAGGGTCTGCCACACGACTGTGACTGATATGACGGGTTGGTTTGGACCCCCCCCAAAAAAGAAGCAATTAATCTCTCCTTGCACAAACTGGCTCTACAGAGGCAAGATGTCCACCTCATCTTCACCCTCCGATATATCACCGTGTACATCCCCCTCCTCACAGATTATCAATTCGTCCCCACTGGAATCCACCATCTCAGCTCCCTGTGTACTTTGTGGAGGCAATTGCTGCTGGTCAATGTCTCCGCGGAGGAATTGATTATAATTCATTTTAATGAACATCATCTTCTCCACATTTTCTGGATGTAACCTCGTACGCCGATTGCTGACAAGGTGAGCGGCGGCACTAAACACTCTTTCGGAGTACACACTTGTGGGAGGGCAACTTAGGTAGAATAAAGCCAGTTTGTGCAAGGGCCTCCAAATTGCCTCTTTTTCCTGCCAGTATAAGTACGGACTGTGTGACGTGCCTACTTGGATGCGGTCACTCATATAATCCTCCACCATTCTATCAATGTTGAGAGAATCATATGCAGTGACAGTAGACGACATGTCCGTAATCGTTGTCAGGTCCTTCAGTCCGGACCAGATGTCAGCATCAGCAGTCGCTCCAGACTGCCCTGCATCACCGCCAGCGGGTGGGCTCGGAATTCTGAGCCTTTTCCTCGCACCCCCAGTTGCGGGAGAATGTGAAGGAGGAGATGTTGACAGGTCGCGTTCCGCTTGACTTGACAATTTTGTCACCAGCAGGTCTTTCAACCCCAGCAGACCTGTGTCTGCCGGAAAGAGAGATCCAAGGTAGGCTTTAAATCTAGGATCGAGCACGGTGGCCAAAATGTAGTGCTCTGATTTCAACAGATTGACCACCCGTGAATCCTTGTTAAGCGAATTAAGGGCTGCATCCACAAGTCCCACATGCCTAGCGGAATCGCTCCCTTTTAGCTCCTTCTTCAATGCCTCCAGCTTCTTCTGCAAAAGCCTGATGAGGGGAATGACCTGACTCAGGCTGGCAGTGTCTGAACTGACTTCACGTGTGGCAAGTTCAAAGGGCATCAGAACCTTGCACAACGTTGAAATCATTCTCCACTGCACTTGAGACAGGTGCATTCCATCTCCTATATCGTGCTCAATTGTATAGGCTTGAATGGCCTTTTGCTGCTCCTCCAACCTCTGAAGCATATAGAGGGTTGAATTCCACCTCGTTACCACTTCTTGCTTCAGATGATGGCAGGGCAGGTTCAGTAGTTTTTGGTGGTGCTCCAGTCTTCTGTACGTGGTGCCTGTACGCCGAAAGTGTCCCGCAATTTTTCTGGCCACCGACAGCATCTCTTGCACGCCCCTGTCGTTTTTTAAAAAATTCTGCACCACCAAATTCAAGGTATGTGCAAAACATGGGACGTGCTGGAATTTGCCCATATTTAATGCACACACAATATTGCTGGCGTTGTCCGATGCCACAAATCCACAGGAGAGTCCAATTGGGGTAAGCCATTCCGCGATGATCTTCCTCAGTTGCCGTAAGAGGTTTTCAGCTGTGTGCGTATTCTGGAAAGCGGTGATACAAAGCGTAGCCTGCCTAGGAAAGAGTTGGCGTTTGCGAGATGCTGCTACTGGTGCCGCCGCTGCTGTTCTTGCGGCGGGAGTCCATACATCTACCCAGTGGGCTGTCACAGTCATATAGTCCTGACCCTGCCCTGCTCCACTTGTCCACATGTCCGTGGTTAAGTGGACATTGGGTACAACTGCATTTTTTAGGAGACTGGTGAGTCTTTTTCTGACGTCTGTGTACATTCTCGGTATCGCCTGCCTAGAGAAGTGGAACCTAGATGGTATTTGGTAACGGGGGCACACTGCCTCAATAAATTGTCTAGTTCCCTGTGAACTAACGGCGGATACCGGACGCACGTCTAACACCAACATAGTTGTCAAGGACTCAGTTATCCGCTTTGCAGTAGGATGACTGCTGTGATATTTCATCTTCCTCGCAAAGGACTGTTGAACAGTCAATTGCTTACTGGAAGTAGTACAAGTGGGCTTACGACTTCCCCTCTGGGATGACCATCGACTCCCAGCGGCAACAACAGCAGCGCCAGCAGCAGTAGGCGTTACACGCAAGGATGCATCGGAGGAATCCCAGGCAGGAGAGGACTCGTCAGACTTGCCAGTGACATGGCCTGCAGGACTATTGGCATTCCTGGGGAAGGAGGAAATTGACACTGAGGGAGTTGGTGGGGTGGTTTGCGTGAGCTTGGTTACAAGAGGAAGGGATTTACTGGTCAGTGGACTGCTTCCGCTGTCACCCAAAGTTTTTGAACTTGTCACTGACTTATTATGAATGCGCTGCAGGTGACGTATAAGGGAGGATGTTCCGAGGTGGTTAACGTCCTTACCCCTACTTATTACAGCTTGACAAAGGGAACACACGGCTTGACACCTGTTGTCCGCATTTCTGGTGAAATACCTCCACACCGAAGAGCTGATTTTTTTGGTATTTTCACCTGGCATGTCAACGGCCATATTCCTCCCACGGACAACAGGTGTCTCCCCGGGTGCCTGACTTAAACAAACCACCTCACCATCAGAATCCTCCTGGTCAATTTCCTCCCCAGCGCCAGCAACACCCATATCCTCCTCATCCTGGTGTACTTCAACACTGACATCTTCAATCTGACTATCAGGAACTGGACTGCGGGTGCTCCTTCCAGCACTTGCAGGGGGCGTGCAAATGGTGGAAGGCGCATGCTCTTCACGTCCAGTGTTGGGAAGGTCAGGCATCGCAACCGACACAATTGGACTCTCCTTGTGGATTTGGGATTTCAAAGAACGCACAGTTCTTTGCGGTGCTTTTGCCAGCTTGAGTCTTTTCAGTTTTCTAGCGAGAGGCTGAGTGCTTCCATCCTCATGTGAAGCTGAACCACTAGCCATGAACATAGGCCAGGGCCTCAGCCGTTCCTTGCCACTCCGTGTGGTAAATGGCATATTGGCAAGTTTACGCTTCTCCTCCGACAATTTTATTTTAGGTTTTGGAGTCCTTTTTTTACTGATATTTGGTGTTTTGGTTTTGACATGCTCTGTACTATGCCATTGGGCATCGGCCTTGGCAGACGACGTTGCTGGCATTTCATCGTCTCGGCCATGACTAGTGGCAGCAGCTTCAGCACGAGGTGGAAGTGGATCTTGATCTTTCCCTAATTTTGGAACCTCAACATTTTTGTTCTCCATATTTTAATAGGCACAACTAAAAGGCACCTCAGGTAAACAATGCAGATGGATGGATTGGATACTAGTATACAATTATGGACGGGCTGCCGAGTGCCGACACAGAGGTAGCCACAGCCGTGAACTACCGCACTGTACTGTGTCTGCTGCTAATATATAGACTGGTTGATAAAGAGATAGTATACTCGTAACTAGTATGTATGTATAAAGAAAGAAAAAAAAACCACGGTTAGGTCACTGGTATATACAATTATGGACGGGCTGCCGAGTGCCGACACAGAGGTAGCCACAGCCGTGAACTACCGCACTGTACTGTGTCTGCTGCTAATATATAGACTGGTTGATAAAGAGATAGTATACTCGTAACTAGTATGTATGTATAAAGAAAGAAAAAAAAACCACGGTTAGGTCACTGGTATATACAATTATGGACGGGCTGCCGAGTGCCGACACAGAGGTAGCCACAGCCGTGAACTACCGCACTGTACTGTGTCTGCTGCTAATATATAGACTGGTTGATAAAGAGATAGTATACTCGTAACTAGTATGTATGTATAAAGAAAGAAAAAAAAACCACGGTTAGGTCACTGGTATATACAATTATGGACGGGCTGCGGAGTGCCGACACAGAGGTAGCCACAGCCGTGAACTACCGCACTGTACTGTGTCTGCTGCTAATATATAGACTGGTTGATAAAGAGATATTATACTCGTAACTAGTATGTATGTATAAAGAAAGAAAAAAAAACCATGGTTAGGTGGTATATACAATTATGGACGGGCTGCCGAGTGCCGACACAGAGGTAGCCACAGCCGTGAACTACCGCACTGTACTGTGTCTGCTGCTAATATATAGACTGGTTGATAAAGAGATAGTATACTCGTAACTAGTATGTATGTATAAAGAAAGAAAAAAAACCCACGGTTAGGTCACTGGTATATACAATTATGGACGGGCTGCCGAGTGCCGACACAGAGGTAGCCACAGCCGTGAACTACCGCACTGTACACTGGTTGATAAAGAGATAGTAGTATACTCGTAACAACTAGTATGACGACGGTATAAAGAATGAAAAAAAAACCACGGTTAGGTGGTATATAATACAATTATGGTTGGACGGACTGCCTGCCGAGTGCCGACACAGAGGTAGCCACAGCCGTGAACTACCGCACTGTACACTGGTTGATAAAGAGATAGTAGTATACTCGTAACAACTAGTATGACGACGGTATAAAGAATGAAAAAAAAACCACGGTTAGGTGGTATATAATACAATTATGGTTGGACGGACTGCCTGCCGAGTGCCGACACAGAGGTAGCCACAGCCGTGAACTACCGCACTGTACACTGGTTGATAAAGAGATAGTAGTATACTCGTAACAACTAGTATGACGATGGTATAAAGAACGAAAAAAAAACCACGGTTAGGTGGTATATATTATAATACAATTATGGATGGACGGACTGCCTGCCGAGTTCCGACACAGAGGTAGCCACAGCCGTGAACTACCGCACTGTACACTGGTTGATAAAGAGATAGTAGTATACTCGTAACAACTAGTATGACGACGGTATAAAGAACGAAAAAAAAACCACGGTTAGGTGGTATATATTATAATACAATTATGGATGGACGGACTGCCTGCCGAGTTCCGACACAGAGGTAGCCACAGCCGTGAACTACCGCACTGTACACTGGTTGATAAAGAGATAGTAGTATACTCGTAACAACTAGTATGACTATGACGACGGTATAAAGAAAGAAAAAAAAAACCACGGTTAGGTGGTATATAATACAATTATGGATGGACGGACTGCCTGCCGAGTGCCGACACAGAGGTAGCCACAGCCGTGAACTACCGCACTGTACTGTGTCTGCTGCTAATATAGACTGGTTGATAAAGAGATAGTATACAATACTACTAATATACTGGTGGTCAGGCACTGGTCACCACTAGTCACACTGGCAGTGGCACTCCTGCAGCAAAAGTGTGCACTGTTTAATTTTAATATAATATTATTTATCATGTACTCCTGGCTCCTGCTATAACAACCTGCAGTGCTCCCCAGTCTCCCCCACAATTATAAGCTTTATATACAATACATTGATGTGCAGCACACTGGGCTGAGCAGTGCACACAGACTGAGTCACTGGGTGACTGTGTATCGTTTTTTTCAGGCAGAGAACGGATATATTAAATAAAACAAACAACTGCACTGTCTCTGGTGGTCACTGGTCACTGTGGTCGTCAGTCACTAAACTCTGTCTGCACTCTGCACTCTCTTCTAATCTACAGTATCACAGCAATCTCTCTCTCTCTCTCTCTTCTAAATCTAATCTAAATGGAGAGGACGCCAGCCACGTCCTCTCCCTATCAATCTCAATGCACGTGTGAAAATGGCGGCGACGCGCGGCTCCTTATATAGAATCCGAGTCTCGCGATAGAATCCGAGCCTCGCGAGAATCCGACAGCGTCATGATGACGTTCGGGCGCGCTCGGGTTAACCGAGCAAGGCGGGAAGATCCGAGTCGCTCGGACCCGTGAAAAAAAAAGTGAAGTTCGTGCGGGTTCGGATTCAAAGAAACCGAACCCGCTCATCTCTAATAAAAAGTATAGCGCATTACTCACTATATACATCATAATGATTTATATAGGAATACAATACTTTGCTTGTATAGACACTGCAATTTTGCTTCTTAAGCAACAAGGTATTTATACAGTATAATCGTTTGCGTTTGGTGGATTACAATGTTTAAGAGATGAGCCTAGAGACTCAGTTATAGTAAAGTACAGGAATAATCAGGGGTTTAGATCCAGATAGGTTATCATACAAGAAACCAGGTGTTAAGAGCCAGAGAAGGTAATCATTTGAGAGCCAGAGGTCAGGTGCCAAAGATGTCTGAAAATTAAGGGTCAAAGGCAAGCATGGCAAAGCAGACATGCTATTGCATGATTCATTATGCTGGTTCACAAAGCAAGGCTTCATAAACTGTCCAGATACTGTCCACAGGAAGCTTCTTGTTCCTTGATGAAGGTTGTCAACTGAACACAAAAAAATGTGTAAATCACAAATATCCTGGTGCCAGTAGAACTTATGCACATGTCACGTTATTATGACCACCAGTTAATAGCCAGAGTAACCGCTGTGTGCAGCACGGACAGCTGCTAGATGGGCTAAACATGTTGACACATGTCTGGTAGCCCCCAGGTTCATTTTGACGGTGAGCTGCTCCACTGTAGCATGTCGGTCAGCCCTCACAAACCTTTGTAGCACGCGTCCACCTCTCACATAAGTGGCACGTGGTGGTCCGCAGTTTCCATATTGGTTATTCACAATGGTGCTATTTGTCCAGTCATGATATACCTTCACCACAGCAGCACACGAACAGTTCACAAATTGTGCTGTTTCAGGAATACTGCCACCCTCGGCCCAAAAGCTGATAATCATCCCTTTTTGAAACTTGGATAAATCCAATGACAGCAACGAGTGATATGTATGCAGACGACCTATCAAACACCTTATATACCCACCAAGCCACCGCACGACACGTGACGTAATTCATGGGCTATGCGCTGCCAGCGCCAAATTGAGGAGGTGGTCTATATTAATCTATCTAGATAGATAGATAGATAGATAGATAGATAGATAGGACCTTGGTAAATTAATACACATAGGCTGCTATCCAAGATGAACAGATTAGCAATATTTAGTTGAAAAAAAAATGTAAATAAAAAATGGAAACAACACAGTTACAATGGAAATTTCTAATGATGAAATGTTTAAGTCAGTATCGCTCTTTCAAAACAATAGAGAATATGAAATAAGTGTTTTGTTATAGCAATGAGATACAGTATATACATTTTTGTTTTTATTCAGAGTCCAAATAATATTAACATATATCACTAAAGCCCCATACACAGTAGTCGATTTTGAGCTCAAAGTAGCTCACTTTTGGCATTTTCATCTACTTTGAGGTCAAAATGGCCTAGTATGTATGGCTGGGTGATAAGCGATGAGTGCTGATGTGCGCTCCCGCATCATCGCCAACCACCGGACTGTTTTACCGGCTGAGTGAACCACTTTCCACAGTCTCCTACTGTTGAAAGTGTTTCACCGCCGTGAAAATCGCTGGGCCGTGAAAATCGCTAGGCATGCCATCGCTGTGGCATGCCTATATTCTGCATGCAATTGTTGCTGTATCTGCATACGAAATGCTACATTACAGTAATTCCAGGAATACACTGTAACAGCATTTTGTATGCAGATACAGCGACAGTCACACACAGAATATAGGCATGCCGCATATCATTTTAATCAGCAGAAGCTGCGTGTGTCCCTAGGCATACCAAATGCCCTATGCATTTGCCTAGTTTGCCTATGCCTAGGGCCGGCTCTGCCATAGTGGGAATAACCAACTAGTAGTTCACTGTTCAGAGGCTGCACTGCTGCAACCCATACTTGGTAGTTTGAGCACTAGATTTCTAGGCATAGGGCCTTTTTCAAGTTGCATCGCAAACGTGATGTGACTGCAATTTTTGAGATGGGGCTGCAGCATGCATGTGCAGGTCCTGTCCTGTGCATGCATGCACAGTTAATGCTTTCGGATCACATTAACTACGAATGCCTCTGCCTGATTGACAGGCAGAGACATTCGCGGACCGTTGCGGGAAGACAGGGACGTGTTGTTGGCATTTATGGGGCGGCATTGTGACATCACATGCATCTGATTTGATTGATAAAATGGCGGCTGGACTACTGCCGTCACATCCAGGCTGCACAGGCAGGTAGCATCCCTAATTTCTGCGACCGCGCACTAATTGCGGTGCGATCACTACTAGAGCATGGTCGCAGTTGGTGGGTGGCGAGTATCAAGCAAAAGAATGGATTGCAAATTCTGCTGTAACCCCATAGTCATGATAAACCTTGCATGTGTGACAGTGAAGGAGCCATGCCATGCCAGAGTGTTCACTGCTCACTGTGTGGCCATCTGGGTTTATAAAACTTGTACAGTGGAGAAAGAAAGGGTCAGCACCAGCATTTGCACAGCACCTTAGCAGCCTGCTTGCTGTATACAGTGTCGGACTGGGTCATAAGAGGCCCTCCAGGGGAATGCAGTGGCAGGGGCCCATGACTAGGGGGAGTGGTCATCCACCACACAGGGTTTGGCTAACCATTAGAGAGTGCATGGTATGGGCCCCTTGATAAATATACACAGTTAATACTGCTAGTGCATGCATGATAATGTACCATGTTAATAACAGGAGTGCACTGTAGAAAATACATCATAGTCCTGTGCATTATAAGGTAACATATGTATAACGTATAACTGAAGTACACAGTATGGCTCATGATTCATACAGGAGGAGGTGGCAGGGCAGGCAGTGTGGCCCACCGGGGTTTCCCCCGTGCCCTGTGGGCCAGTTCGACACTGGCTGTTTAAATAATTTTTCATTTTAAAGGACATTTGCTGTGACATTACCAGCAAGTTCCTGGACCTCTGCATTTGATACCTGAATTAACTTTTAGATGCACGACCTTAATAAAGTAACCATACTGATATAAATCTAATATTAACTGATATATTAGCTACAGTACTATTAAAAACATTGAATCTACAATGAATTCATATAGCAGCAATGAAATATTATTTGGATAAATTGTGAAAACAGTGAAAAAAAAAGTTAAATGAATGTGTGTTTTTTTAAAATATTCTTCTTGTTTTTCAGTGTTTAATACAAAACACGCGCATACACACACACTAATAATATGTCGGCTGTAACTTCTATTTAGCTATACATTTGAGGGAAATGATTGCCACCCCCTGCTCTACTCTACTGTGCAAACATAGTTGGAAATGCACCAGGCAAAGAGCCTTTTTCAGCTTCAATTGCAAAATTACAAATTTGGAAATCGGGAGATTATCGGACAACTGTGCATGCGGCGTGACTGCATTGCAGGTGCATAAAGGCCAAAATGTGTTTGCAGGCCCAGCAGTGTGATTGCATAGCGATTGCCAGGAAGTGATCATTTGTGGGGAGAGGTTGGTAGAGCACAGGCGTGATTGCCGCAATTAAAATTTGGTGCTGCAGTCACGGCAGACGTGTATATCCTGCGTATGCACGGGTCAACCAGAATTGACAATGGTACTCGATTTCTATGTGTCAATCGCAATTATGCAAATGCATACGCAAATTTTCAAATGCATCAGTGGGCATCTTTTACTTTTCTGGGCAGCTTTTCACATGCATTTTTTAGCAAAGGCAGTTCTAAGAAAATCGCAATTTCTGTATAAATAACGATCCAAGCTGAATGAGGTCCAAAGTTTGCTGTTAAGACTGCTCTGAATGCCAGTATCAATACAGTACCAAATCAAGCATTAAGGGTCCTAAAAAAAAAAAAATTCTCTTGTAGGCAATGAAATCAAAAGGCTCCCACAGGATAAACACTGTGGGGGTTATTCCGAGTTGATCATAGCTGTGCTAAATATAGCACAGCTACGATCATTCACAGTGACATGCGGGGGGACGCCCAGCACAGGGCTAGTCCACCACGCATGTCAGTGCCGCCCCCCCTCCCGCAGAGGTGCAAAGGCATTGCACACCGGTGATGACTTTGTACTTCAAGAGTAGCTCCCGACCAGTGCAGCTTTAGTGTGCTGGCTGGGAGCTACTCGTCGCTCCATGGCCCGCAGTGGCTGCGTGTGGCGTCACGCAGCTGCCGCGGCCCGCCCCTCCAATGGTCCGGCCATGCCTGCGTTGGCCGGATCGCACCCCCTAAATGGTGGCTTAACGCCGCAGTCCAGCCCGCTCCCGCCCAGCGACCGCCTCTGCCTCAGAGGCGATCGCTAGGCAATGATGGCTGGCATGCACCAGCGCACTGCGGCACCGGCCCACTGCGGCGCTGGCGCATGCGCAGTACCGACTCGATCGCTGAGCTGCGAGAAACTGCAGCGAGCGATCGGGTCGGAACGACCCCCTGTTTGTGACAGAAATGCAAACCGTTCTGATCATGGCGCAATTTACTGTATAGTACGACAAGCTTTTCCTCTATTTACTGCACAGTGAAAGAGGATTCATGCAAACTATTCCTACAGGAAAGAAGAGATGAGTGTCAGGGAACTGAAGTCTCCCAGCGTCGCATTCAAAATATACAGTACAGTATACCATTAGAAAGAAAGTAACAATTATGTATTACACATAAATAGGATTCAAGCACGTTTGGAATCCATGGATTTGACTCATAAAAGCTTCTACCAAAATGCAACTGGTATCACAGTTTTACAGGAAAGAAGCTTATGTGAAAATAATTTATAATGTGATTTAAGGTATTACAGCTGTAATGAAACATGAAGTTGTTTTTTTAGAAGTATTGTTAGTTATGCTACTTCTGAAAACTACAATAAGCTTAACACAGCGTGTTTTCAGTCAAACCCCAATTTTACATTTTCCTAAGAGGCCAGTAAAAGTTCATGTAAAATAATAAAAAATGACTAAATTGTGAAAAGAAACCTAAAAACGTCCAAAGTATTTGTAAAATATGGAGAAAGACAATATAAGATTGTATATTCAGCGTAGTCTATAATAGAGGTTTTGGATCTGGATTTATTTTCCGGTTTTGGTTATGGTTTTGCAAAACTACCGTCACATGTTTGGTTTTGGTTTTGGGTCTGTATTTAAAAAAAATATATATATATATATATATAGTATATCCAATTGTCCGGCACTCCCTCCCGGATAGGAATTATTCTTGCTGCGGTGCCATCTTAAGCTCCATAGAGCTATTGTAGTATGTGCAAATAAGCGGCACTCACCAGGCTTCTTATAAAAAATAAAACGGTTCTTTATTAGATCCTACGTTTCAGGGATACCCCCGTCGTCAGGGACAGCATTACCATAAACACATAGTGCCAAAAGACATACATTTATACCCACCCCCAAACGCAATCAAGCAGTCTTACCTATCCCACCTGGAGGATGCCGTCAGCATATAAATGAGAAATGTAGTGCTACATGTGCCGCTTATTTGCACATACTATATATATATATATATATATATATATACACTGCTCAAAAAAATAAAGGGAACACTTAAACAACACAATGTAACTCCAAGTCAATCACACTTCTGTGAAATCAAACTGTCCACTTAGGAAGCAACACTGATTGACAATCAATTTCACATACTGTTGTGCAAATGGAATAGACAAGAGGTGGAAATTATAGGCAATTAGCAAGACACCCCCAATAAAGGAGTTGTTCAGCAGGTGGTGACAACAGACCACTTCTCAGCTCCTACGTTTTCTGGCTGATGCTTTGGTCAATTTTGAAAGCTGGCGGTGCTTTCACTCTAGTGGTAGCATGAGACGGAGTCTACAACCCACACAAGTGGCTCAGGTAGTGCAGCTCATCCAGGATGGTACATCAATGCGAGCTGTGGCAAGAAGGTTTGCAGTGTCAAGAGCATGGAGGTGCTATCAGGAGACAGGCCAGTACATCAGGAGATTTGGAGGAGGCCGTAGGAGGGCAACAACCCAGCAGCAGGACCGCTACCTCTGCCTTAGTGCAAGGAGGAACAGGAGGAGCACTGCCAGAGCCCTGCAAAATGACCTCAAGCAAGCCACAATTGAGCATGTGTCTACTCAAACGATCAGAAACAGACTCCATGAGGGTGGTATGAGGGCCCGACGTCCACAGGTGGGGGTTGTGCTTACAGCCCAACACCGTGCAGGATGTTTGGCATTTGCCAGAGAACACCAAGATTGGCAAATTCGCCACTGGTGCCCTGTGCTCTTCACAGATGAAAGCAGGTTCTCACTGAGCACATGTGACAGACGTGACAGAGTCTGGAGATGCCAAGGAGAACATTCTGCTGCCTGCAACATCCTCCAGCATGATCGGTTTGGCAGTGGGTCAGTAATGGCGTGGGGTGGCATTTCTTTGGGTGGTCGCACAGCCCTCCATGTGCTCGCCAGAGGTAGCCTGACTGCCATTAGGTACCAAGATGAGATCCTCAAAACCCTTGTGGGACCATATGCTGGTGCGGTTGGCCCTGGGTTCCTCCTAATGCAAGACAATGCTAGACCTCATGTGGCTGAAGTGTGTTAGCAGTTCCTGCAAGACAAAGGCATTGATGCTATGGACTGGCCCGCCCGTTCCCCAGACCTGAATCCAGTTGAGCACATCTGGGACATCATGTCTCGCTCCATCCAGCAACGCCACGTTGCACCACAGACTGTCCAGGAGTTGGCGGATGCTTTAGTCCAGGTCTGGTAGGAGATCCCTCAGGAGACCATCCGCCACCTCATCAGGAGCATGACCAGGCATTGTAGGGAGGTCATACAGGCACGTGGAGGCCACAGACACTACTGAGCCTCATTTTGACTTGTTTTAAGGACATTACATCAAAGTTGGATCAGCCTGTAGTGTGTTTTTCCACTTTAATTTTGAGTGTGACTCCAAATCCAGACCTCCATGGGTTAATAAATTTAATTTCCATTGATAATTTTTGTGTGATTTTGTTGTCAGCGCATTCAACTATGTAAAGAACAAAGTATTTAATAAGAATATTTCATTCATTCAGATCTAGGATGTGTTATTTTAGTGTTCCCTTTATTTATTTGAGCAGTGAATATAAATATATATATATATATATATATATATATGCTAAAACAGCTAAAATCATGTCATTTGGGCTTTTTTTTGGTCCCAACAGTATTATTGTTCTCAATAATATTCACTTCCAGTCATTTCCAGTCAATTTCGACCACCTCACAATATTGGCTAAAGGCTAGCTGGCTAAATGAAGCGATAGAGCACAAACAGACGGCAGTTACTATTGCCTATGGCTATGCACCTTCTAAATCCTAACTCAAGCTGATCTGTACTACACAGCACTGCACACCCAGCCGTACTAAGCTCCTCTGCCAATATTATGTATATAGTAGTGGAAATTACTTGTGCGCAAAAAGCAGCCAAAAAGATGTAATCCTAATGATTTACACAATACTCCAAACAAAAAGAATAGGAGACAGAAAGGAAACCTTTTTTTTCACTCCTGGGTAGATACTCAGATGGCTTCTGCCTCTTTAAATGTAAATCTCCAAGAAATAAAGGTTGCATAGTGCAAAGGGGTTCATGACCGTCAACATCCAGACCGCCAGGATGCCGAATGCATCCTGTGCAAAGAACCTTAAATGACATGTGACCAGAATGGTGGTGTAATCTACTCCCTAGTCTGTCAGGGGTGAGTCTCCTAAAGTAATGCACTTACACAATAAAAAAAGAATATGAGACTGTCAGCAGAGCAGGAGTGATCTTTTGCATTGTGCAAATCAACGTAACCTCTGCAGATCATATAGAATATTATAATACTGTTTGATTATGTAAGAGTAGGCAGAGATGAGGAAGAGTGTATACAGAGAGGAGGCATAGAGTATTCACAGAGAAGGCAGATAATATACAGAGAGTATACAGAGAAGATGCAGAGAGTATACAGTGAGGAGGCGGATAATATTAAGAGAAGAGACAGATTATACAGAGAGCATACAGAGAGGAGGCAGATAATATAGAGAGATGAGACAGATAATATACAGTCAGAGAGTATACAGAGAAAAGGCAGAGAGTATACAGAGAGGAGGCAGAAAATATATAGTGAGTATACAGAGAAGAGGTAGAGAGTACACAGAGAGGAGGCAGATAATATTAAGAGAGGAGGCAGATGTACACAGAGATGAGGCGGATAATATACAGTGAGTATACAGAGAAGAGGTAGAGAGTATACAGAGAGGAGGCGGATAATATTTGAGAAGAGAAAGAGAGTATACAGAGAGCATACAGAGAGGAGGCAGATATATACAGAGATTAGAGATGTGCACCGGAAATTTTTCGGGTTTTGTGTTTTGGTTTAGGATTCGGTTCCGCGGCCGTGTTTTGGATTCGGACTTCCCCTCTGGGTCTGGGAAGACAATCGACTCCCAGCAGCAACACCAGCAGCGCCAGCAGCCGTAGGTGTTACACTCAAGGATCCATTGGAGGAATCCAAGTTAGGAGAGGATTCGTCAGACTTGCCAGTGACATGGCCTGCAGGACTATTGGCGTTCCTGTCTAAGGAGGAAATTGACACTGAGGGAGTTGGTGGTGTGGTTTGCAGGAGCTTGGGCACAAGAGGAAGGGATTTAGTTGTCAGTGGACTGCTTCCGCTGTCACCCAAAGTTTTTGAACTTGTCAATGACTTCTGATGAATGCGCTCCAGGTGACGTATAAGGGAGGATGTTCCTAGGTGGTTAACGCTACTTATTACAGCTTGACAAAGGCAACACACGGCTTGACACCTGTTATCCGCATTTCTGTTAAAATAATTCCACACCGAAAAGTGATTTTTATTGTAATTTGGCCAGGCATGTCAATGGCCATATTCATCCCATGGACAACAGGTGTCTCCCCGGGTGCCTGACTTAAACAAACCACCTCACCGTCAGAATCCTCCTTGTCAATTTCCTCCTCAGCGCCAGCAACACCCATATCCTCATCCTGGTGTACTTCAACAATGACATCTTCAATTTGACTATCAGGAACTGGACTGTGGGTGCTCCTTCCAGCACTTGCAGGGGGTGTGCAAATGGTGGAAGGAGCCACCTCTTCCCGTCCAGTGTTGGGAAGGTCAGGCATCTCAACCGCCGACACAATTAGACTCTCCTTGGGGATTTGTGATTTAGAAGAACGCACAGTTCTTTGCTGTGCTTTTGCCATCTTAACTCTTTTCAGTTTTCTAGCGGGAGGATGAGTGCTTCCATCCTCATGTGAAGCTGAACTACTAGCCATGAACATAGGCCAGGGCCTCAGCCGTTCCTTGCCACTCCGTGTCGTAAATGGCATATTGGCAAGTTTACACTTTTCCTCAGATGCTTTTAATTTAGATTTTTGGGTCATTTTACTGAACTTTAGCTTTTTGGATTTTACATGCTCTCTACTATGACATTGGGCATCGGCCTTGGCAGACGACATTGATGGCACTGAATCGTCTCTGCAATGATTAGTGGCAGCAGCTTCAGCACTAGGTGGAAGTGGATCTTGATCTTTCCCTATTTCACCCTCCATTTTTTAATGTGTGGAATTATATGCCAGTAATATTATTATATCAATATCAATGGCCTACTGTACTGTACAACTATATACTGTTGGTCACTAAAATGCTGCACTGTACTACTATATACACTGCTCACAAAAATGCAGCACAGATATGGAATGGATACTTGCAGTGACACAGAGCTGCAAGATACAGCAATGGCCTACTGTACTGTACAACTATATACTGTTGTTCACCAAAATGCTGCACTGTACTACTACATATACTGCTCACAAAATTGCAGCACAGATATGGAATGGATACTTGCAGTGACACGGCGCTGCAAGATACAGCAATGGCCTACTGTACTTTACAACTATATACTTTTGGTCACCAAAATGCAGCACACTGAGCACAGATATGGAGCTTTTCAGGCAGAGAACGTAGATATTTGTAGCACACTGAGCAAAGATATTTGCAGCACACTGAGCACAGATATTTGCAGCACATTGAGCACAGATATGGAGCTTTTCAGGCAGAGAACGTAGCCACATCCTCTCCGTTCAATCTCCAATGCACGAGTGAAAATGGCGGCGACGCGCGGCTCTTTATATAGAATACGAATCTCGCAAAAATCCCACAGCGGGATGATAACGTTCGGCCGCGTTCGGGTTAACCGAGCAAGGCGGGAATATCCAAGGCTGCCTCGGACCCGTGTAAAATAGGTGAAGTTCGGGGGGGTATCTGCCTCATCTAACAGAGATGAGGCAGATAATATACAGAGAGTATACAGAGAAGAGGCAGAGAGTATACAGAGAGGAGGCGGATAATATTAAGAGAAGAGACAGAGAATATACAGAGAGCATACAGAGAGGAGGCAGATAATATACAGAGAGTATACAGAGAAGAGGCAGAGAGTATACAGAGAGGAGGCAGATAATATAAAGAGAAGAGGCAGAGAGTAAACAGAGAGTATACAGAGATGCGACAGATAATATACAGAGATGAGGCAGATAATATACAGAGAGTATACAGAGAACAGGCAGAGAGTATACAGAGAGGGAGCATATAATATACAGAGAGCATACAGAGAGGAGGCAGAGAGTATACAGAGAGGAGGCAGATATTATACAGAGAGGAGGTAGACAATATACAGAGATTATACAGAGAAGAGGCAAAGGGACTAATTCAGACCCGATCGCTGCCGTTGCAGTCTGAAGCCCTTTGGGGAGTGCGCATGCGCAACCCTGTGAGGGCCAGTGAGATGCAAAAGCATCTGATTGACAGGCAGAGGTGGTCGTGGGTCAGGAAAGGGTGTGCCAACTCCGTTAGAATGCCATTGGTGGGGCACAGTCCAGACCGCTGCAAAGGCAGGCCGCGGCAGCTGCGTGATGTCACACATAATATACAGAGAGAATACATAGAGGAGTCAAAGGGAATACAGAGAGGAAGCAGATAATATACAGAGAGTATACAGAGTACTGCATCTGAAGACACAGCATCAGATAACCATTGTGACCATCAGTCACAGAATTGGCCTACTCAGTGAGTCTGTGGCTAATCAAAATGGCCACCTCATCTCCGCTGCTGATGCAAATAAATGTGCAAAGTGCTGACACTGGCCTTGGCATGCCTCAAAAATTGGGCTGATGACCCCCATTTTCAAAAATGCAGCCTTTCTCCACCCCAAATAGCTGCAGCATATTAAACATGCTGTGACCATCTTTACATCTACAGACCAGCACATGCACTGATCAAAACACATTGCAGATGTGCGTAATTATCACATTTACATACATCTCTGAATAAGGCCCTTAATTGTGTACGTTTTTGGATATTTACCATTCAGTTAACACTCTATGACTTGTAAATATGGAAAATGTAGAATGACAGTGTTAGGTGTGTGCATACTTTAATTACATACTGTACAGTATCGTAAAGTTAGTCATACATACAGTAGATGCAATGTGGCTACATGTAACTAAACATATCGGGACTGTTGCAAAGCTGAACATACACGTGCTTGTGTAGCATACAGTATATTAGTCACACTGCATAAACCCAGAAAATAAGCACAGACAAAGCAGTTGTGTGGAGTCATACAGAATTTGGATTGCCAACTAGGTTGGGAAAACACATTCTTATAGAAACATAGAAACATAGAATTTGACGGCAGATAAGAACCACTTGGCCCATCTAGTCTGCCCTTTTGTTAACCATATTTTTATCTCAAAACTTATTTGATCCTTATTTCTTTGTAAGGATATCCATATGTCTATCCCATGCATGTTTAAATTGCTCTACTGTCTTAGCCTCTACCCTTTCTGTGAAGTAATTTTTCCTCATATTTTTCCTGAACCTCCCCCCCTCCAGTCTCAGTGCATGTCCTTGTGTCCTAATGCTTCTCTTCATTTGGAGAATGTTTCCCTCCTGGACATTGTTAAAACCCTTGATATATTTGAAAGTTTCTATCATGTCCCCCCCTTTTCCCTTCTCTGCTCCAAACTATACATATTGAGATTTTTTAGTCTTTCTGGGTATGTGTTGTCATTTCGGCCATGCACCATTTTAGTTGCCTTTCTTTGTACAGTTTCTAATGTATTAATTTCCTTTTGAAGATATGGCCTCCAGAACTGAACACAGTATTCTAGATGAGGATGTACCAATGACCTATAGAGAGGCATTATTACTTCTTTCTTTCTGCTGCTGATTCCTCTCCCAATGCAGCCAAGCATCTGACTAGCCTTCCTCATTGCTTTGTTACATTGCTTTCCTGCCTTTAAGTCACCTGTATAGTGACTCCTAGTTCCCTAGGCAAAGATCAGTGAGGGTGTGCTGGGCTGGGGAGAGAGGCTGCTGCTGTAGCAGTCACACCTCTCTCTCCCTACTTCTGGTGTCACTGCCTATAGCAGGGAAGGGGAGAAGCTGCAGAATCCGGTCCCCTCCAGCAGGCCCGTGCCTGGGTAAGAATACCCGCCCCCTCACCCTCTCGGCACCGCTGTGTGTATATGCAGCAATTCTGATTCAATGCAGGTGTTGATATGTAGACAGATCAGCCTCTATCTTCAAAAAATGTTTGATTCATAATGGGAGACAGGGGACGGGGGACATTCCAAACACTCATAAACCCCCCAAGTGAACCACTGTATAGCGAGGTGCAAATATGAGCTGACAATGCAAAGCCAAAAACATCCTGTGCATACTATATCTCTTACTTGCTGAAATATGCTCTCTTTTGCTGCAATATTTATATCTAGTTATTTACTCCCATATAATTTACAACTCTTTAGTCACCCCTTACGGTGCAAATAGTGGGACTGTCTGAACCATGACTGCACACACCGTCAAATCACAGTACTATTCAGATCACATTGCCCTCCAATCCTGGTTGACAATCACTAGACAATAACTGTCTTCACTTTAGAAAACATTACGAAGTTTAGGAATGGAGAAAGTTTCCCGTGCTGACTTCAGTAAACTCTAGGGATCCAATGTTTGAAATAGGGGAGTCCCCCTTTTCAAATGATGTGGCTCCGTCCTAAGCATATTCAGTATATTCTAGTGATAACCTGTATTAATAGACAAAATGACATTATGTTTTTCAAGATCTAAGAGGGCACTTAAAGTGCTTATCTCACACTGGCATGCACACACTTTCAGAAGATGAGTCCACACTTTCAAATTATATTATTATTATTATTATTATTATTATTATCCTTTATTTATATGGCACCACAAGGGATCCACAGCGCCCATTACACAGTACATAATCAAACGAGCAAACAAGAAAACAGCACTTACAGTTCAAGACAATATAGGACAGGTATAGAAAACACGGGGTTAGGTGCCATCAAAGGGAGTATGGAGTATAAGATAGTGTAAGTAAGAAAAGGAAAGGCACATGAGGAAAGAAGGCCCTGCTCTTGCAAGCTTACAATCTAAAAGGTATGACCTGTAGTTATTATTTTCCAGTGATCTCATGTGATCACCAGACAATTACGCCCAACACTACAGAAAACATTAAGGAGGAATTCAATTAGCCACAGTAATTTACTGTGGACTAATTGATCCCTTAGGGATATTCAGTTAGTCCCCGAAAGCAACCCTCAGGCTGTACTTAACAGGGATTTCTTTTTGGTGTCTAAACAGACCTGAAAAGAAATCCTGATAAATAACCTGTTTTTGAGTGCCGTGCCAGTGTAAGCAAGAAGATCACTGACCTCCCCATTCCTGGAAATTACTGCACAAGTTGCACTTTAATTGAAAACAATTGTCCGTAATATAACCCATGAAGAATCTCTTGGAGAAAAAACACGTAGGTTAACCATTTATTATTCCCACTCTGTGAAAATGAAATTGTGGATATTGACTCCAACAAAATAAAAATAATAATAATAATAATAATAATAACAATAATAATTTTATTTGTATAGCACTCTTTCTCCAACAGTACTCAAGGCACTTTACAGACATCAAAAACAATGTACATAATATAGAGGATTTAAGTAATATAGCAATTGACAGGCCGCACGGATATATACAGAAAACCTTGAGCACACAATAAGCATAATGCAGGATTGGTGTAGGCATTTTGGGTAACAACTTCCAAGGGTTGTGTATTACACCTTCACAGGTACCATGTGAGGCAGCTGTCTTGGGCGCACTGCGTAGGATTACCCTGGATGGAATAGTCCACCCCTAGAAGAGATAACACAAAATGGGGTGATTTCAGCATCTTAATGCTAAGAGTAGGGTCCCAACAAAACCGTCAGGTCTATGTATTTTTTATCCCATCCACAAGCCTACCAGATGAGGCAGCCATGTTGGCAGCACTACGAAGGTTACACTGCGGGAATTGAGCCATACAAGGGACTAATGGATACATGGGAAAACTGACACTTGTGTAGTAGTAGTAGTATATATAGATATACCCTATTTGGAAAGCGCCACATGAAGAACATACTTCCCATGGAGGAACCAGCCAAGGCCACCATCTGGGGTGCACTGTGGAGGTCACATTGGCAGGGTGTGCAAACAGTGGAGGTACATATTACAGAAATAGCACACAGTGGGGTGGAAGAGAGAGAGAGAGAAAAAAAACATGGTAAAAAAACCTTTGTAGGTAATCAACGTAAGGGAACCACTAGGATAACATTATTTTGCTTAAACTATAAATGTCCTGGTCTCATGGGAGCAGAACGGGCGGGTATGAGAATGGGGAGAGCGCACTCATGTCCGATGGAAATGCCGCTGCTGAGCCTGCTCCCAGTGCTCTCCCCCATAGCTCCCTGCCTATGTTGAGGATTAGACCTGGGGGCAGACCTGATGTTTTCAGCCGGAGGGGTGGTAAGCCGGGATCAGTACGAGATCCCTCCAGACGGGATCCCAGCGTTCAGAATACCGACACCGGGATCCCGACCGGCATAATCCTGACAGGGGGGCGAGCACAACGCAGCCCCTTGTGGGCAGGGTGCCTCGCTATGCTTGGCACACTAATTTATTCTCCCTCTGTGGGTGTTGTGGACACCCACAGAGGGAGAATATGTCGGGATTGTGCCAGTCGGGATCCCGGTGTCGGTATTCCGACCGCTGGGATCCTGTCCGACGGGATCTTGACCGCATCCCGGTAAGCCTTGTCCTGGAGTTCTCATTGCAGAGGTGTGGAGAGGCCACATAATGACACTGAGCTTTGAAGTTTTATGGCAGTCCTTCTGTAGTAATGTTGGTCTGCCTTCTCTTTTCCTTTGGTTTAATGCAGGTATAATGCTATTATTGATTTTAAGCTGCCACTTTATAACTTGCCACTTCATATACTAGGTGCTGTAGTGAACAAAAGGGTGAACTGTATATGCTCATACAGTATGTGGGATTCTTTTATGTATCATTCAGTGATTGTAAATTGTACTTATTAAACTAAGTGCAAGTGTTTTATAAAATAAATATTGTTTTGTTTTTATTAGGGTGGTATATACGTATTATGTTAATAAAATTATAAAATTATTATTTCACATATGATTATAACCATAAAGGTTCACTTGGTAGACTTTTTATCACTTTTGGCCATCTTTAATTTAAAATAGTGCTTTCTCTTAGACATTATATATATATATATTTATATATATATATATATATATATATATATATACAGGTTGAGTATCCCTTATCCAAAATGCTTGGGACCAGAGGTATTTTGGATATGGGATTTTTCCGTATTTTGGAATAATTGCATACCATAATGAGATATCATGGTGATGGGACCCAAGTCTAAGCACAGAATGCATTTATGTTTCATATACACCTTATACACACAGCCTGAATGTAATTTTAGCCAATAATTTTTATAACTTTTTGCATTAAACAAAGTCTGTGTACATTCACACAATTCATTTATGTTTCTTATACACCTTATACACACAGCCATAAGGTCATTTAATACAATATTTTTAATAACTTTGTGTATTAAACAAGGTTTGTGTACATTGAGCCATCAAAAAACAAAAGTTTCACTATCTCACTCTCACTCAAAAAAGTCCGTATTTCGGAATATTCCGTATTTCGGATATTTGGATATGGGATACTCAACCTGTATATATATATATATATATATATATATATATATATATATATGCAAAGGAGAAGCGGCACTCACGGCTGGATTCAAATAAAGACGATACCACAGCAGTACCTATCAACGTTTCAATTCAATAGAATTTTCGTCTTTGGTATCGTCTTTATTTGAATCCAGCCGTGAGTGCCGCTTCTCCTTTGCATATGTGTCTGAGTTTTCAGCTGCTGAGGGCACCAGGCCAAATGTTTTCCATCATGTGAGTGCCGGTCTATGACTTTATATATATATATATATACACATACACATACAGTGGGGCATAAAAGTATTTGAACAGCCACCGATTGTGCAAGTTGACCCACTCAAAAAGATGAGAGAGGTCTGTAATTTCCATCATAGGTACACTTCAACTGTGAGAGACAGAATCTGGAAAAAAAACAGGAAATCGCATTGTATGGTTTTTTAAACAGTTTACTTGTATATTCTTGCGGAAAATAAATATTTGGACAATCAAAAAATTTAACTAAATACTTTGTAATTTAACCCTGGTTGGCAATTACAGAGGTCAAACGTTTCCTGTAGTTCTTGACCAGGTTTGCACACACTGTAGCAGTTATTTTGGCCCACTCTTCCATGCAGATCTTCTCTAGATCTGTCATGTTTTGGGGCTGCCGCAACACGGACTTTCAACTCCCTCCACAGATTTTCTATTAAGTTGAGGTCTGGAGACTGGCTAGGCCACTCCAGGACCTTGAAATGCTTCTTACGGAGCCACTCCTTAGTTGCCTGGGCGGTGTGTTTGGGGTCATTGTCATGCTGGAAGACCAAGCCACATTCCATCTTCAATGCTTTGCAGAAAAGCAGCCCCAAAACATGATGTTTCCACCTCCATGCTTCACAGTGGGTATGGTGTTCAGCCCAGTTCAGCCCATCTACAGTAGCTGCTGTCCGTTCTGCAGACGGCAGTTATTCTGGCTATTAGATAGTGGTCATAATAATGTGACTCGACCTTGTATAAATATAGTGTATATATGAAATTCAGGCCATGACATTTTCTCCTCAGTTAGTGTACTGTATGTTATCAATGCACTTTATACTTGAAGTGAGCTTGTCTCATACAGTATGTGCAATGTCGGACTGGGGAATGAAGGGCTCACCGGGGGAATGCTGTTGTAGGGGCCCATGCTTAAGGGTGTGGCCAGCCACCACAGAGGTTTGGCTAACCATTACAGAGTACATGTTCTGTGCCCCTTGTTAGATATATAATAAACCATGTTCTTATGAAGTATAATGTAACATATGTATAATGCATAATTTATGTGCACTAGGTTAGAGACTGGAACCTGATCCCTCGAGGAGGAGGAGGGCCCACAAGTAGTGGGGCCTACCTGTGGTTTCCCCTGTTCCCCAGTGGGCCAGTCCGACTCTGAGTATGTGCCATTTAAAGAGATATTCAATTGCACAAACTGTGTATCATTTGCAGTTCAGTCAGCTGTATGTTACTATATATTTAAAACAGAACTACAGCAAAGAACAATTCTTTTCAATTATAGTGAATTCTCTTTGTTAATGTTTAACCCAGCGTTTTACTGTCTACCAGCTTTAGAGGAGACATATTAAATATGTTGGAGCAAACACTTCCGGTTCCGGGTGCATGGAGTGAGAAGCTCCCTCTCACAGCTCCGCTCCGTGCCCGGCTATAACTGACCTTTTACATGGCTGAAAAGCCTCCCAGAGCTCCCACATTGCTCTCCGACCCTCAGTGAACATCCCTCATGGACAAATTTGTGACCTCCTCGCAGCCGCAGCGCTCACTCCAACAGACGCTGCGCCAGGTGAAGTGCGCTGTGGATCCCAATATGGCGCCGGACACAGACGCGCAGACGGCGTCCCCGGCCAACAAGAAACCGGCTGCAGAGGGGGGACCTTATGCTACCCCTTACTCCCTCCGGTCACCCGACGCTCCCCTTACCTACGCAGATCCGGTGGATGCAGTTACCTCAGCGGTAGGGACGCTTCTCTCCCAGGCGGTGAGTGACATTTCAGCACAAGTACAGCAGCTCAATGTCCGAGTGTCAGGGGCTGAAAACAGAATAGGCTCCTTAGCCCATGATATGGCTAATGTACAAACCGAGTTAAAACGCTTAGAGAAAGAGAATTATATTCTTATTAATCGTATGGAAGATTTCGAAAATCGCTCGCGTCGCAATAATACGCGAGTGGTGGGGCTCCCCGAGTCTATTAAGGGCCCCGACTTGGAAAAATTCATTAAGCTAACTTTGCCACAACTTCTGGGAATTCAGGAACTTTGTAAAGATATGATAATTGAGCGTGTTCACCTGGTGGGTCCTCCACCACGCCAAAATGACCCCAGGCCGCGAGTCACACTTTTTAAAAGCCTCAGCTACACGCATAAACTTGAAATATGGAGAGCGTCTCGGAAAATTCCTGTTATAAACTGGGAGGGAGCCAGGCTGCGGATATTCCAAGACTTCTCAGCTGAGCTGACGAAAGCAAGAAAAGCTTTCTCACCCATATGTACCAGGAATGTGCGCAACAAACAGAAATTCGCCCTAATATACCCTGCAAAGCTACGCACATTCTACAAAGATAGACATTACGACTTTCTCTCTCCTTCTGATGCTGATGACTTTCTACGTGATGATAATTATGGTGTGTCGGGTGACATCTCGGATCCTCCCCCTCATGCTGCTTCTCTATGATGATGGCGACATTACAAGTCTACTACTACATGACTCTCATCTAGCTCACTTTAATACACCTTACCGGGCACGGTCGGTGCTCATGCTCTGGGTATTATGTTGGTAGCACTTTGGTGCCTGCACTATTGTTGTGTTATTGTTTTTTTCCAGAAGTCTAGTGTTTGTTTTCGCTCTCAGACTATCACGCTGCGCGTGAACCCCTATTCACCAGCCTATTTCTTCTTTATCTTTGACTATTTGTCTGTGTGTCTCCCCTCCCCCTGTTTTTCCCTCCCCCCCTTTTACCTCTAATAATATTTGAAAATGTATAGGTATGACGTTTTCTTTTTCTGCTAGCCTGTGTATGGATGGTCTAATTCCCATGTCAGATTTTACATGTCTAGTCTGAAAATAGGATCATGTAATGTAGGGGGTTTCAACTCCCCTGCAAAAAGGAGGAAAATCCTGGTTTACTTTAATGCAATGAAACTAGATATGGTGTTTATACAAGAAGCGCATTTAGTCCCTACAGAAATGGTCAAACTCCAGATGCTGGGTTGGAAACTCCTCTCCTCTGCCTCATTTAACTCCAAGGCCCGTGGGGTAGCGATACTTATTAGACGCAATATTCCCTATACTATACTTCACTCAATTACAGATCCTGAGGGTATATTTACTATCACTAAACTAACGCTTCACTCTCAGATATACACTCTCTGTAATATCTACGCCCCCACTATTTATTGTAAAAGCTTCTTTCTCACCCTTATAGCTAAACTAATCCCCTATATAGATGAGCCCCTTATCATTTGTGGAGACTTTAACCTTATTTCTGATGCCTCCCTGGATAAGTCCAACGCCCATACATTACGCAGGCCCCCTCAAACTTTGCCTAAAATTGGTATCCCTCATTTAACTTCCCAGCTAGCCTTAGTGGATATTTGGAGGTCTTCTAATCCCACCGCACGGGAATATACTTGTCTCTCTGCTGCCTATGGAACATTCTCTAGGATAGACTATCTCCTGACATCTACGACCTTGTTCACCAGAGTATCCTCGGTAACAATTGAACCAATCACTATTTTCGACCATGCCCTGCTGTGGTTCGAGATTGACGTCTCGGATAAACGGCCTTCCCATGCTTCCTCCCACCTCCTCACCTCGCCTGAATTTAAATTATTGCTATCAGACAGCTGGAAAAATTTTGTCACCGACAATGCTTCCAGTTTGGTAAATGACCCTCCTTTGTTTTGGCAAACCGCCAAGTCGGTCCTTCGGGGCTCTATCATCTCCTATATGTCTCGTTTGAACAAGGAATATGCAACAACCTATCTCTCCTTGCAGAATGCCCTTACATCAACTTTTTCCTCCTACCAAAGTAACCCAACCCCATTAACCAAATCAGCCTATCTTACAGCCAATACTCATTTCACTGAGTTTCTCAATAAGAGAGGTAACAAGTACTTATACCGTATGAATTACCGCTACCATCGCTTTGGAAACAAAACAGGTAAACTCACGAATATCCTTAAAGGATCCAGCCCTGTGGCTGTGATTAATCCTTTACGTACTTCAGATGGCTCACTAATGTCCACCAACAAACAGATAGCTGACATTATGAAGGAATTCTACACTGCTTTATACTCCCCCCTGACGCCACTCCTACTTCCTGTTCTCCTTCTTCTACAGATCAGGACACAATTTGGTCATCCCTGCCTCTCCCTTCTATTCTGGGCAGGGGGAGGTCTTGTCCGCTCCCATCACACCTGGGGAGGTATCCCGCGTTATAGGTTCTCTCAAGCCTAGTAAGGCTCCCGGACCTGATGGGTTCGGAGGTAGTTTCTATAAGACACTTCATTTGGAGATCTTGGATACTCTGATTGCAGTCTTTAACCACATTTTGCAATCAGGTAAGGCCCCTCTCTACTTTAATTCAGCGTATATTAAAGTCCTTCCTAAGCCTGGCAGAGACCTGACACTGCCAGGCTCCTACAGGCCTATATCCCTCCTCAATTCCAATTATAAGATACTGGCAAAGATACTCGCAGACCGATTACAGGACGTTTTGCCAACCATCATTCATCCAGACCAAACCGGATTCATTAGAGGCAGACACTCGGTCCTCAATGTACGCAAAGTGTTATCGGTGGTCCATCATCTCCAAAACTCTTGTGGGATTTCCCCCCCAGGTGTGATAGTTTCATTGGATGCGGAGAAGGCCTTCGACCTGGTGCAGTGGCCTCATCTGTATGCTTGTATGTCCCGCTTTAGCCTTCCCCCCTTCTATATCTCCCGTATTAAAATTTTCTACACCGACCCTACCTCCCAAATTCTTTGTAATGGGCAAATGTCTGACGCCTTCCATATTTTTAGGGGAACCAGACAGGGATGCCCTCTTTCTCCCCTTCTATTTGCTATGGCCATTGAGCCCCTAGCAATAGCCCTCCGCTCCTCTCAAGACTTTAAAGGTGTCCGGATTTCCTCCCAAGAGGTCAAACTATCTCTTTTCGCAGACGATATGCTGCTTTTTGTAACTGACCCATTACACTCACTTCCAAACATTATGGAACTGGTAACGGCCTTTGTGAGGTCCTCCGGATATAAAATTAATGTAGACAAGTCTGAGATTCTTCCACTTGGCACCTTTTCTTTGGATCTCTCTTCCTCTTCTGTCTTTTCGAAATTTAAAATCTCCTCTACTCATATTAAATATTTAGGCTTACTAGTCCCCAGCAGGACGGACACATTATATTCACTTAACTTTTCACCCCTAATCCACAAAATTGAAGTGCTTCTCACCTCCTGGAACCCCTTGCCCCTCTCACTGTTAGGTAGAACCGCTGCAGTCAAATCCATCATTTTCCCCAAACTGTTTTATCTCATACAGATGTTGCCTATTGCTTTGACCAACAGAGACATTTTATCCATAAAATCCATTATCTCCCACTTCCTTTGGAAGGGGAGACGCCCTAGGATTGCCTATACCAAACTGGTCTTGCCCAGGTCCCATGGTGGGCTTGGCATCCCCGACTTTAAGGCATACACCCTTGCGGTGTTCTTCAGGTATCCTAGTGATTGGTTACTGTCCATGTCCACGTATACAGAAAACTCCCTAGAATTGGCGGTTCTTCATCCCTTTTCCCCGGCAGCCTTACTACATCTGAAATCACCTGACGTACCCCGGGCTGTGCTCTCCAACCCTCTGTTTCGTGATACATACTTTTGCTGGATTAGTCTCCACAAAAAATTTAAAAAAGATTTCCGGTACTCTCCTTATCTCACAATTTGGGGAAACCCTGGTTTCTCCCCTTCCCTATATAATCCTTGTTACCAACTCTGGAAAGAGAAAGGATTGCTTCTTGTGCACAAGGTCTTTGATCCGGGTGGCCTCTTCCTGACTTTTCAGGCTCTCCAACAAACTTACTCTCTACCGAATAGTCATTTTTATTTTTACCTCCAGCTTAGGCATTATATTCAATCCCTTCCGATTGGCTCCCACACACACACACACACACACACACACACACACACACACACACACACACACACCCTAACCGAATACTCACTACCCTTCAGGCCAATGTTTCTAGGCCATACAAAGTTAAACATATTTATATGTCACTGATAGATTACAGAATAAGACTGACCTCCCATGTTACCTGCATATTCTCCGCAAGGAAAAAGGACATCCCCTTTTTGCCGGAAGACGTGGAGAGGTTACTGCTGGGTTACACTGCTTCCCTTGTTTATTTAAAATCTGCATACCTACAGGAGGTCCATTTTAGATTTTTATACTGGGCTTATATTGCACCAGCACAAAGGAAATATATGGTGGCTGGTGAATCTGGATGCTGTGTCAAATGTGGAAAGTCCAATGCCAAATTTTTTCACTATGTCTGGGAATGTTCTAAGATACGTAGATTCTGGAATAAAATATTACTGTATATACAATCTGTCATTGGTTTCAAGCTATCGCTAGACCCCCTGGCATGTTTACTCTTTAATTTTGATAGTTGGCCCTTACAAAGGTACACACATTGTTCCTTGTGACCGCTCTAACTCTTGCGAAAAAGCTGATCCTTATACACTGGACTAAAAAATCCGCTCCCTCCATCCATGAGCTCCAACAGAAACTGCTGCAAAATCTCTATTTTGATGTACGATCCCTACTGCTAAATGACGGATACAATGTGCGCTCCTTTCACAAAAAATGGGACCTCTATATTGCAGCATTAGATGATAATTCCCGAGCCTTAATTTTTCAATACCTTGGCTCTCATGGATGGTATAGGGCGATATCGATTGGTCTCATAACAGAGTAATTCATGACTCTGTTTTCCTACAGGACTTGGTCTTTTATTGCTTTCTTCAAATGTTGCAATCCGACTAATTACAATGCTCTAGGTTCCTCCTTGCTCACTGTTCAAGAATATGCCCTATTCATTTGTACTGTTCCTCTACGGCTGTGCTATGCCATATCATTGTCTCTAAGCTGACTCAGGTCTGATTACCATTTTGCGATATCACCTCCTCCCCCCCTTACCCTCTTTCTTCCCCCTCTGTGTCTGTCCTGTCTAAGGTTAACTATATTCGTTGACTTGTATCCCTAAATTTATATTGTACTCTATACTGTTTTTTGATGAGTGGGATTGTTGATTTCTGTTCCTTGTAACTCCCTTTTGAAAAACCAATAAACAGAAATGTAAAAAAAAAAAAATATGTTGGAGCAAAAAACAACAAAAAAAAAACCCAGAAAGCAAAACAAAACACTTGTGACATTTATCAACGATATCCTAATTTACACCTTCATGGTAACTAGTTGGCACATGTCTCTTCAACTGTGTGGCAGCATGCGGTACAAAACACATTACCATTTGACCAAGCTACAGACAGATACTTGTATTTTTAAAAGAAAGGTCATCGAGTTGATCAGATACAATTCCATTAAAGCTGAGCTGTATTACTTCCAAAGTAATTAGCTTTCTTTTCTAGCTTTCTTATCTCAGCATATGCGAATTATCAACCAGGCTAAATGACACAGCTGTAAAATGGCTTCTATTAGCCCCTGGATCAAAGACACAGACATACTGTATTATTACAAGATACAGAAGAAAATAATCCCTATGTGTGGTACCTGCTTTCCTAGGATCTCTAACAGATCACTGTCATAGTAAAATAACTCCAGAATAACATGAACAGCATTCTGCCTAAGGCGGTTTATATTTTTAGATCCTTTGTATTTGTATTTTGCAGTTAAAAGAAAATTTTCAAAGTGGTGCAGTACAGTGTATTTTGGGGCTCCATAGCTAAGAGGAGGTGTCCTGTGATGCCACTATTGCCTCCTGTGCCTCACACCTTCATGCTCTATGGGGGTAATTCCAAGTTGATCGCAGCAGGAATTGTGTTAGCAGTTTGGCAAAACCATGTGCACTGCAGGGGGGGCAGATATAACATGTGCAGACAGAGTTAGATTTGGGTGTGGTGTGTTCAATCTGCAATCTAAATTGCAGTGTAAAAATAAAGCAGCCAGTATTTACCCTGCACAGAAACAAAATTACCCACCCAAATCTAACTCTCTCTGCAGATGTTATATCTGCCCCTCCTCCAGTGCACATGGTTTTGCCCAATTGCTAACAAACTTGCTGCTGCGATCAACTCAGAATTACCCCCTATGTTCAGGTCTGGAGAAGCATCTGTTCTGCTCTTTTAAAAGGTGTCCTCATAGGGATATGGTCTCTAGGTTAACAAGACTTACTGTCGACAGTGTCTAGGTCGACCACTATTGGTCGACAGTAAGTAGGTCGACATGGTTTCTAGATCGACATGAAAAAAGGTCGATATGAGTTTTTCACATTTTTTTTTCATTTTTTTGAACTTTTTCATACTTTATGATCCACGTGGACTACAGTTGGGAATGGTAACCTGTGCCAAGCGCAGCGGTAGTGGAGTGAGGCACCTTTCCCAAAGCATGGTGAGTGAAGCGAGTCATGCGAGGGGACACGGTGCACTAATTGGGTTTCCCCGTTACTCTACGAAGAAAGCAACACCAATTTTTTTTATAAAAAACTCATGTCGACCTTTCTTCATGTCAATCTAGTACATGTCGACCTAGAGTCCCTGTCGACCTAGAAACCATGTCGACCTACTTACTGTCGACCAATAGTGGTCGACCTAGACACTGTCGACCTAAGTCTATTCTATCTAACATACCACACCCGTCCCCATAGAGGGGGCTTTGGCAAGTGAACAAGTGTATAATCAGTACAATAGAACACCATACTGCACAAACTACTCTTCCTTGCAAATTAAGAAATGAGAGGCCTGGTGGGTTTGTACCAAGTGTACTAAAGAAGATTATGTAATAAAACTTTAAATAAAAATATATTTTCTTTTGTGTGATATTTTCATATCTATCTATCTATCTATCTATCTATCTATCTATCTATCTATCTATCTATCTATCTATCTATCTATCTATCTATCTTTCTAGCTATTTATCGTATAATAACAATACTCACCCCATAGACAACAGCTACCTCCGCTCAAGGCTACCAGCAGTTTACCCGCCATCTATCCATTGGTGTCTGGACATCTCCATGGATACTAGATGATGAGGCGCACAGACATGGGGATCACGTGAGGGGGCTCTGATTTATTTGATGGGTTTATCCTTTTTCCAGCACTATAGAAATCAGTGTAGTGCTGCTTGTATTAAATGGTGCTCACATAGAGATGATAGTAGTAGCGATATAAGTGACTTAATAGAGGTCCCTCCTCCACTGTCCTGAGTCTCCCCTCTACCAGGAAATGCCTCAGTACCATTCTGTGGCTGCTGTTTTGAAACTGAAGGTCAGAATAAGGGAGCTGCACTTTCTTTTGGTAAACAATGAGTAGGCAGCATTTTATACAAATGCGTTTGTATGTGAGATTATTTTACAAATCAGACATGTACATACAGTAAAATCACCAGTTTCCTTGACTTCTACAGTACTTACAGTTTAGATAATTAACATCAAGATTCATAGTTTAAAGCAAATATTAACAAAATATGCAGTAGATACAGTATACAGCATAAAAACATGTTCAGATCAACTGAACAAAACAAATGTGAACAAAGAGGGCACTGTCACTTAGGTCAGAGATTACAGTAATTCCGAATTCCAACAAATGACAAATTTTAACTCTAAATTCTGAATTATTTATTTTAGTTTCGTAATAACTTTTTTTTTAATGTTAATCCAGGACACACATATAATCTAAATTGTACCTTTTATTCTGTGCTTGATTATTCACTGCAAGGGAAAATAATCAGGGTCTTATGACTGAGAAGTCTTGTAATGCAGAAATACTGCAGCTCCACAGTGGTAAACAAATTAGCAGTCATTACCACGTAGCTTTGTCTAACCAAAACATGTCCAGAATAACAATAAGGAGATAGAGAATTAGCTGTACAGCACTGTCATTATCACACTACAGTGATCTGATGTACACCTCCAGCAATCATATGTTACAATGTCACAATGCACATTCCATCAAGAAATTCAGACCATCAGACACGTTATTTTCCAGCCCTTGTCACAGTGCTTTTCTGTTTTGGACATGATGATTTGGTAACAGCTTGCAAAATTTAGGTGGGTGTTTCAGTTGTGTAAATACCTTTTTTGCTTGAATGATATATGAAACTGCTAAGATTACTGAATAATTTACAGAATGTGTTTGTGAAAACATGCACATTTGTCGGAATACATTACATTTCCCAAGCAATCACAGGTTGTGAATTTGAATGAGGCACGATGTAGGGAATATGCCATATTGGTCTGTGTAGGTGTTAATGAATAATTGTATTGACGTGCAGCAGTGTTTGTAATTTACATGGGAAATGACACCATAAATAGACTCTACTGGCCTCATTTGGACTAAATCCAGAAAGAAGTTGCAATTTTATAGCTATGCCATTGCTTCCTATCCCCAGTTCTCATGACCCATTCACTGACTGTCCAGGTACTGAGGATATCCATGCCTCATCATAGGTGGCTGAATTATGAATATTGTCAGTTTAAGTCACCGATCTGTGCTGTCTAGACTGTGAGTGGGCCACGAGGACCAGGTTTGGGAAGCACTGACCTGGACAAAACCATGTTGTGTGGGAATAGGGACATCTTAATGTACAGGCACACTTGGATGCTGTCATGATTCTAGGGGCCTTCAGGCAGGGGAGTGCTGGGCAGGTGTGTGTATGGGGGGGAATGTTTTTAGGGTCGAGGGGGAAGCATTTGCCCCTCAGGCTGATGCCTCTGGAGCTTCTATGGAGGCAGGAAGAGAGAGAATGCTGCCTGGACATTCTGATTTTGAATTACACACAATCAGAGTGGCCATCCAGCATTCTCTACCTGTCTCCCAGCCTGCAGCCATTCTCTGTATGGAAGCATATGGGGAGATGGCATGGGTAAGGGAAAGTTATCAAGTTTTTAAATATATTCCTGTGATTGGGTAGATAGGGGCCCCAGTGCATTGCTTTGTCCAGGGCCTACAATGCTGTTAAGATGGCCCTGTGTGGGGAGTGGAAGGCAGTTTTCAAGGGGTAGATTTAGAGGTGGGAGGAGGCATGTCCTTGCACAGCTCTGATTTGTAGTTTTAAATATAGCCGCACAGTATTTGTGTACTACATGCTGAAATAATCTATCTTTTTAAATGGTTAAAGCTCATTATTACAGGGATTGAAATCTAAACAACTGTACACAATTTGGCACAGTGTTAAGATGTCCATCCATACATGCACATTAATGAAGCTGTGTCCGAAGCAAGAAATACAGTAAAGTGATAAGGTTAGCCAGGATTGGCTCTTATTGCATCCTGTGTCACAGCCATCTCCAAGGGCAGCTCCAGCTCCAAAATTCAAATAGGGGAGCACACCAACCAGTGGCATTACATGCCGAGTGCGGGGGGTGTGGCCTGCACCCGGGTGTCACCCTCAGAAGGGGTGACACCAAAGTTCCGGCTCTTATGCAGTGACAGGACCTGAGTGCTGCAGTGTGATATTCACCTGAAGCACCTGGCTCCTGTCACACATGAAGAGCCGGCACTGCACTCAGCCAAGTCTCCGTGGGCAGCCAGCATCTCCGGGGATACTGGACACTCCACCGGAGCGAAGAAATGGAGACCCCCATGAGGACACTCCACCTTTTGTTAGGTTTTGACAGCTTTTTCGGGCAGGGGGACAGTGCTGAGTCCGCACCGGATGTCAACACACCTAGTGATGCCTCCTAGTGATGCCTCTGACACCAACTGCCAGTGATTCAGTTTGGCAGTTGGTGTGGCTCGCCTATTAGAATTTTGGACTGTGCTGCAGCCCCTCCTCTGGAGCTGCCACTGCATTGACCCTTATAGACTACCCTGAAAAAAACATTCCAAATAACCATGATATGCAGTAATGAGGAAGGTTTCTTTTTTGGACAACACCCCAGATCTTCATATATAGGGGGTGATTCAGACCTGAACGCTGGACTGCTAACTTTGCTGTCCTGCAATCAGAAAGTCGCCACCCCAAGGGGAGTTTAAATTCACCGTTCAAGTGTGTTATTACATGTGTACGCCGAGCTGCAAAAACCCAATGTGTGCAGTCTCTGCGCAGCCCAGGACTTACTCCTTCAGGACATAAGATACAGGCTCATCGAGGCTGGAGCTGATGTCAGACACCCTCAGGCACGCCTACGTTTTTCCGAACACTCCCGGTCAGTTGCCATCCACAAACAGTCTCTTCCTGTCAATCACCTTTGCGAACACCTGTGCAAATACATTTTTTGCACCATCCTGTCGCTGACAGGTGATACTTATTGTTGTTTTCCGACACGCGTGTGCATTGTGGTGCATACGCTTGTGCAGTTATGACCTGATCGCCCGCTGTGCAAAAACACACAGCAGCGATCAGGTATGACTCAGACCCATAGTCCCCTGTTTCCCTTTGGTATGTGCAGAAAAAGCACTTCATTTTCCTATTTGTGCTAAGGAGAGGTGTACAATTAATACCACTTTCAAATCGGAATGCCAGATCGCACCCAGGAATTGGAAACGGGTCCTTCCCGGTTGCAACCCAGCATTGGACCTTTTCAGACTGGCTTCCCGACCCAGCAATATGCCAGGTCAGGTTGGAGGGAGCGCTGGGATCGACGCAGCAACCTGTTCACACTGCACCTAATCTGGTAATAACCTGGAAATAACCCTTCTTTATTCCCAGGTTGAATTACCGAGTCAGGCTATGCGGAAATTTATCAGTGACCCCTTTCACACCACACAGCGACCCGCATCGACCCGGCAATATACCGTGTCGATACCGGGTTATTAGTGCAGTGTGAAATTCAGATCCCAAAATTTTCTTAGAAGCCCCGCTGTGTGTACGCGCAGTGTCCTGTGCATGCGCAAGCAGTTAATGTGGCTTTCAATAAGGCAGTGGCATTAACAGGACAGACAGGGGGAGGTGACAGAGCATTTTTGGGACGGGAGGGCTGCAATTTAAAAAATGGTGGCAGGACTCCTGCAGTGGGGGGGGGGGCTGCAATTGAAAAAATGTTGGCGGGACTCCTGCAGTCGGGGGGGGGGCTGCAATTGAAAAAATGTTGGCGGGACTCCTGCAGTCGGGGGGGGGCTGCAATTGAAAAAATTGTGGTGGGACTCCTGCAGTCGGGGGGGGGGCTGCAATTGAAAAAATGTTGGCGGGACTCCTGCAGTCGGGGGGGGGGGGGGGGGGGCTGCAATTGAAAAAATTGTGGTGGGACTCCTGCAGTCGCAGCCGGGCTGCGCCGGCAGGAGGCTTCCATAGTTTCTGCGACCACACTCTAATTGCGGCACATTCTCAATTAAGGCATGATCACAGTTGGTAGGCACGGATAACATGCTAGGAGGCCTTGCCCTGCCATGGGCGGCCCCCAGCATGCGATTGCAAGAGTAGCAGATTCTGCTAAAAAAGATTCTGCAAATAGTTTCTGTGTCTTTGTATTTCCCAAAAGTGCTACCATTATTATGTAGATTATTCTTTCTATAATAGGACATACTGTATAAATGTTCCTCCAAATAGACATGTTAACGCTAATTGGTCTCCTCTTAGATCGATGCGCGGCCCCGCGCTCGTTCATCATTGGTGCGGGTCGCTTATGCATGCAGGCCAATATGGACAATCTCGTCCATATTAGCATGCATTGCTATGGAGCCGTGTGATCAGGCCCGGCGACAGGGGGGGACAAAGGGGACACCTGTGACGGGCCCCGAAGCTCAGGGGGGCCCCAAGGATCATGACCACAAAAAACGGAGCAGTAGTACCTAATTATGTTTTTAAAATCATGCACTCCTGCCACCTGCAGATTAAGAACAAAAACTATTTATAATTACAAGCGCGCAACCCCCCCCATTACCCAGTCACTTGGTCCAGTCCCTTGCGTTGCCGTAGTGACGCTGGACTCTGGACTGGAGCCGCACCCACGGACGTCATTCTCCTGGTCCCCGGACTTTGTAGCTTCACAGGTATGCCACTGCCCTCGGTATAGAGGAGCCGCTGCCAGAGGTGCAGGGAACCTGGTGCCGGAGGTGCGGGGAAGTCACTGCCGGCGGTGCGGGGAAGCCGCTGCCCGCTGTCTGGGGAAGCCGCCGGCGTCACCTTATGCCCTGTTCTTCCCTAATAATATCCCTTATAAAAGCCTCATTCCCCCCTCTCCCCCCGGTGCCTGTCACACAGGATTGTATATAGGTATAATACAGTATATAGTGTGTATGTATGTATATATATATATATATATATATATATACACACACACACACATATACACTCTGCAGATAAAAGGCGGCAATTGGAGACGTTCAAATCAGTGACATAAAGTGACATGTTTATTCAAAGTTTCAGGGTCAAGCTCCCGTCAGTCATCAGGATAACCGAATACAGTGTACAGTAGGCCCGCCTCTCATCTGCAGAGTGTCTACCTGGGGCACATGCCCTAATGAAGAGGTCACCAGGGCAAGTAACATCTGTTGGAGGATATGTTTGAGTGCCGGTTCATATGGATTTTACATATATATATCCGGAAGAACGAGGCGGCACTCAGAGGCTTGGAAACACTCTTTTCACGTTTCCAAGCCTCTGAGTGCCGCCTCATTCTTCCGGATTTCTACAGGAGCACCAGAGCAAGACAGCCGCATGAGGCAGCAGGAGTGCCGGGGTGTAGGTGACATATATATATATTAACCACCCTCGGCTTTAAAAGTAGGGGGTTGAGGGGGCCCCAGAGCTATCAGTGTACCAGGCCCCAAAATTTCTGTTGCCGGCCCTGCGTGTGATGGGGGGAGTGAAGAAACTTCACTCCCCCGTCACGACCTCCCCCCGCCACCGGGTTGCCCATCGGCCGCATCTGCCGTGGGGCACCTCGGCGGCACATCAAAATATGTGTAGGGCCCATAAGTCACCATGATTATCGAGGCAAATCATTAAGTCCCTCTGGAAACCTTGTCAATATATGTATGCTGTACATATTTTATAAAATGTTTAAGCTGGCATGATCAATGTACCTGTGAGGTACATTATACTTACTCCAAGCAGTGTGGCAACCATCACTGCAACTATCTTTTTTTTAGCAATACGTTTGTTATAACTGTAGTAGTTTACTATGTGCTAAAGCAAAACACACCCCTCATCCATATATTCCCTTTTCTGTCTGTTATACGTTAAGGGCCCTACACATTAAGCGATCCGCCGCCGAGCTGCCCGATGGTGAATACGGCCGACGGGTGACCCAGCGGGGGGGGGGGGGGGGCAGTGACGGGGGGAGTAAAGTTTCTTCACTCCCCCGTCACATGGCTCCATAGAAGTGCAGGCAAATATGGACAAGATCATCCATATTGGCCTGCATGCACAGCCGACGGGGCACCAGCGATTAACGAGCGCGGGGCCGCGCATCGTTAATCGCTGGTGTTTCCACACTCAAAGATATGAATGGTATCTCGTTCATTAATGAATGAGATCGTTCATATCTTTGAGTATTATCTGCCAGTATGTAGGGCCTATTAGACAGATATATTGTACTTGATTCACATTTAAAAAAAATCTACTTCAAAGTCAAGTTCCTACTTTTATTGAGTAATTATTATCATTAAAATCAGACAGAATTAATAACTAATATATCTTGTAAGTAAATCATTTATTTAAAGAAAGAAAATAAACAAAAGTGCCTAAAAAAACAACTGTAATAAATGCACCAAAAATAATGTCAAATGTGAAGGTTATATATTTGCTGTCATTGGGTAATGTAGTACTGAACAGTTCTCGCTTTAGGCCTGCACTAATGTGAAAAAAATAAGTTTTAATAAAGGATGCATAGCATCTTCTCACTGATGGCTGAGGGGAACAGGGATGTGAAGCAAAACTTAGAATACTGCAGGGGTTTTTCTACTGATTTGTACTGATGCTGATATTCAGGAAGCAGCCAGGCTCAGTCACGCTGTGCTTCCTTCCTCCGGGCTACAGTGAATAAGTGTAGCCAGGGAGTCATCATATTCCAATGCAAAGAACATTGCATGATCTTATCTATCTCTCCGAGCTAGAGGGCTATTTATCAATCTCAATAAAGTTGCTTGAAGTCTCCCAAACACATATTTGTGTCTTTTCATACACTTGACTTTTTTTTTATTACTCCATGAAACTTTTCTTCAATAAATCATCCTGAGTGTTCAGTAATCATTTTTCAGCTAGTATCAATATCTGTAGCGGAAACTTCTGATTGACAGATTCTATCAATTTATTCACTTTGTTGATTTAAATCTATTGTGGCATCTATTCTAATTTCCTATTTATGCTTCTATTCTTGTACACATGGGAGCTGAGACTGAGACGGACCTATTGCGATATGCTAAACAGAAAGGGGGAAATTCAGAATTGATCGTAGCAGCAAATATGTTAGCAGTTGGGCAAAACCAACTGCTAGCAAACTGCTAAAAGTAGCTAGCGAGCGATCAACTCGGAATGACCCCCTAAGTTGGATCAAGAGAAGAAAATATAAGGCATTAAATCTACTTCACTGCAGAAAATATGGAGAGAAAAAATATATATTATAATAACTCCTGAAATATTTGTGAGTAAATAATTTATTAATAAAGTAAAGGGGGTACTAATTTAGAGATTTTAATAATCTACAGAGGGTACAGATGTAAAATATTAATATAATACTGGTGGCACTGATTTAATATATTACTGTACTATTGGTGGCACTCATTTAATATATTACTATACTATTATTGGCACTTATCTAATTGATTAATATTCTACAGGGGACACACATTAGATATATTAATATAGATCAGGGAGTACACATTCGATTTAGTAATATAGTTTATGTACAGGGCTGGATTATGACCTTTAGAGGCCCTAAACACTTAAAAGATTTTGGTGCCCCATATATATAATTCAAAATATAAACAATAATAATCCATAAAATAAAATTTTATTTTTAAAAATGAAACAAAATTTACAGTAAGATGGAAAATAATGTTTAATTTTGTATTCTGCCACTTTATTTATATTTGAAAAGTTTTCTCCTACTTTTTCTAATTGCAGAGTCTTCGATCAGATCCCCAAAACGAATCTTACGGAACACATCTGCTATTATAATAATAATAATAATAATAATAATAATAATAATAATAATATTTATTTATATAGCACTTTTCTCCTAATAGGACTCAAGGGGCTAGATGTAATAAGGTGCGATTTTTTTAGGTGTCTAAATAAAAATTGCACCAAATCGCACATTTGTAACTTGCGATTTTTTACAAAAAATTGCAAATGTAATAGGATGCAGATTTTAAGGTTAAAACAGAATTCACATGCGATTATTGCCGATTTTTAGTAAAGGAAACATGCAATTTTTAGTAGTAAAAACAAGCGTTTTATTACTTAGTCAGAAGCATGCACAGATCAGTGAGATCTGTGCATGCTTCTGTCTGTAAAAGTAAAGAAAGTGTTAAAAATGCAAAAAAAAATTACTTGTAGGTCCCCCCAAAAGCATAACCATCCCCGGGATCTTTGAGACAGTCCTGGTTGCAAAAATATGGGGAAAAAATTACTGGGGGTTCCCTGTACTTAAACAACTAGCACCAGGCTCTTGGACCAGTTCTGGTTCCAAAAATACGTGGGACAAAAAAGTAGGGGTCCCCCCTATTTTTTGAACCAGCACCGGGCTCCACTAGCCAGTGAGGTGATGCCACAGTCGGGGGACACTTTTATATAGGACCCTGCGGCCAAAGCATCACTCCTCCCAACTAGTCACCCCTGGCTGGGGGGTTCCCTGGGGGAGTGGGGACCCCTTAAATAAAGGGTCGTTTTTTTAATTTTTAACACTTTCTTTACTTTTACTTGTACAGTCAGAAGCATGCACGGATCACACTGATCTGTGCAGGCTTCTCCAAAAATTGCCAGTTTAAACCTGGTCTATTATTCTGGCAATTTTTGGTAAGGTTTTGTGTGCAAGTGAAAAAATAGCATCTGGATGCGATTTTTCACTTGCGATTTTTGGCATATGTTAAAAAATATTACATTTGCAATTTTCGGAAAATTTGCAAATTTGCGTTAAAAATTGCACGTTTTCTGAAGTCGCACCCTATTACATTTAGCCCACTGTGCTTTATATTTGCCTTTACAGCACAAAATACAAAACATGCTTAACAGTGGATATTAGTGAAATGCTAAGTCAACAGAAAAGTCTCGAGTCCATTTTTGAAGAATTCTAGAATGGAGGCTTCTCAAACTGTGTGGGGAAGATAGTTCCAGAAATGTAACTCTTTTTGATGTCCTGTGCCAGAGAGAGAACTGGCGCACCCCTCCAATTTTTCCAATAGGGACATAAGGTGCATGACTTGCAGAGAAGGGGCATGACAAAATGATTTCAGAGCAAGACTATGCTATGATGCCCCTTCCCACATATATGGGAGTTGCATGATGATCAGCTTCTCCTGTAATCCACGGTCTGCTGCTCTCTGCAAAGGGAGGAGGGGGAGGGGCTATCACAAAAGAGAGGGTAATGAGAGGGTATCTTTTGGTACTAGGGGTGGAGGGGAGGGTGTATTATGCCCCACAGTTTTTTGGCTGGGGGGATTATTTATATCTAAAAAGAAAATAACCTACTGTATATAGTGACACATGGGGAGGGGGGCAGTAAATAGTAGGGGCCCATTGATATTGGTGGTGGGGTGGGTGGGGGCTGTGCCCCAGGGATTTTTAACCAGTTGGGAGTGATAATGCTAGGGATTATTTTGCCACTGGATGGGTTGTTTATACATGGGAGAGGGTAGTATTTTACAGTGGGGACCTCTGTACACAGGGGTGGGAGTGAGGTACAAAACACCCCCTAAGTATGCATTTTTAAATAAAATATTTAAATATATATTTTTAGAACTACATTTTTTACATTTATTAAATTTAAAAAAAAAAAAAAATTTGACCAGTTTTTTTGGGGGAAAATGATCAGTTAAGTGGTTAAGCTCTAATATCCCAAAGATTGTAAGCTTGCGAACAGGGCCCTCCTACCTCTATGACTGTTTGTTTTTACCCAGTTTTGTCATCTAATTGTGTCCAGAAACTGTTAATAAATAAATAAATAGATCTAATTGTGTCCAGTTGTAAAGCGCAAGGAATTTGCTGCGCTATATAAGAAACTGTTAATAAATAAATAAAAAAATATCACACATTTCCACATCCTTCATGCATGCCCTACCGACAGCGACGATCGTTGCCGACCCGTGGGGCCGCGCATCGGTCGTCGCTGTCGGCATACACACTTGACGATAAAATGAGCGACGTCGCTCAAGGAGGGGAAAAATGAGCGAAGTCGCACATTTTATCGTTAAGTGTGTATGGACCTTAACTTTCTACAGTTGCTAAATATTTACGCTTTAAATGTAACAAAATTCTGACTATTATTTTGGATTGCTTTAATATAGATGACACAAACCGGGGTAAGTAACTGTATTATAAAACACTGGTAAAAGTAAAACCAGTGCTGCTACATACAGTATTTAAATTCCCTTCAGTGCCAGGTGGTCAGAATGTGGAGCCAGGGATAGGAACTGTGAGAGCATGTGATCATCCTTTGCCCATTCTGGAAATATTATGGAAGTACTGTATATCCATTTTTGTTGCATAAAATATGTGTTTTTACTGTATTCTGCACATGGACACCAAAATGCTTCCGTATATAAGTTTGCACTATACTAGACATGTGGACTTGAGGCAGCAGAAAAGGGGCCATGCAAGCATTAGCTGAATTCAATAAGATTATGTACACAAACAGTAACTGTATCATGGCCCCTGAAGATGATTTCCTGTGGGATTTGGATGTATCCCTAGAGATGTTTCATAGAAGACATGTCTTTCTCCAGACATGCAGGTACTGTATGGTGCTAACATACTGTATGTGATAACAATGATGATACCAGCAGCACTATACAGTCACTTCTGATTGTCTATTTGCATGCTGACCCTTCCAGTTGATTCATTCATATGTCAAATTACAATTTTATATTCTTAATTGTCATTTCTAGAGTTTCAAGCAAGTCAGTTTTGCAGATGGATCTTGTGTGTTTTGCACTGTGCATACTCTGGAGCTGGCATACACATCTATGGACAATGCAGCATTATATGCAACTCTGTTGTATGTCCACATGTGGTGACAAAGCATAGCTGGGTGTTTAAAAGTGGGCTAAGTTCAGAGAAGATGGGTTGAGGGTGTATTGATGCAATGGTGGGCTGTGCTGAATTGTGCATATGCATCTTTTAAAGGGGTGTGGATCATCAAATTGACAGTGTTTAGGTCGACCACTATAGGTCGGCAGTCACTCTGTCAACAGGGTTGGAAGGTCGAAAGGGTTTCTAGGTTGACATGTGCTAGGTCGACAGGTCAAAAGGTTGACATGAGTTGTTTTTTTTGGTGTCGTTTTCTGCGTGCAGTGACAGGGAAGCCGAATTAGTGCACCGTGTCCCGTCGCATGGCTCGCTTCACTCAGATTACAAGGCAGATTACCATTCCAATCATAGTCCACATGGATCATTAAGTATGAAAAAGTTAATAAAAAGTAAAAAAAATTGAAAAACTCATGTCGACCTTTTGACCTGTCAACCTAGCACATGTCGAACTAGAAACCCTGTCGACCTTCCAACCCTGTCGACCTAGTGACTGTCGACCTATAGTGGTCGACCTAAACATTGTCGGCCTAGACAGTGACGATCTTCAGACCGGATCCCCTTTTAAGGATATAAGTTTAGGTGTGCACGGAAGATGATAATGGGTATGTATGAAAGTAAGCATACTGATAAAGACAATGTAGCTGCAATTGTGTCCAACTTGCTTTCAACTTTGAACTGACCCCCATCAATTGATTTACACCCAGTGGTGTAACTACTGCCCCCGCAGCCCTCGCGGTGGCTTGGGGGCAAGGGGCTGCGGGAGCGCCACTGATTTAGTGCAGATTGACACGCGGATGATCGTCCGCATGTCAATCTGCGGTCTCCTTCCCTCCGCTGCTGTAAGGAGGGACACAGAGGGCACAGCGCGCGCCTCTCCCGTGTCCCTCCTGGGTCTCCGGCGGGTCTAATAAAGGAAGTGCCGTTCGTGAGCTCTGATTGGCTCACGAACCGGCACTTCCTTTAACAGACCCACCGGAGACCCAGGAGGGACAAGGGAGAGGCGCGCGCTGTGCCCTCCATGTCCCTCCATCACAAAGGAGCGGGGGGGGAGCGGGGGAGCGCGGCACTGGGGGAGCATATGTGGCAGTCACTGAGGGGGCATATGTGGCACTGGGGGCACGTGAGTACCTGGCACTGTGAGGGAATATCTGGCACTGGGGGCATATGTAGCACTGGGGGGGGTATATTTGGCACTGGGGGCATATGTGGCAGGCACTGAGGGGGCATGTGGAGCACTGGGGGCACGTGAGTACCTGGCACTGTGGGGGAATATCTGGCACTGGGGGCATATGTGGCACTGGGGGGGTATATTTGGCACTGGGGGCATATGTGGCAGGCACCGAGGGGGCATATGTGGCACTGGGGGCACGTGAGTACCTGGCACTGTGGGGGAATATCTGGCACTGTGAGGGAATATCTGGCACTGGGGGCATATGTAGCACTGGGGGGGGTATATTTGGCACTGGGGGCATATGTGGCAGGCACTGAGGGGGCATGTGGAGCACTGGGGGCACGTGAGTACCTGGCACTGTGGGGGAATATCTGGCACTGGGGGCATATGTGGCACTGGGGGGGTATATTTGGCACTGGGGGCATATGTGGCAGGCACCGAGGGGGCATATGTGGCACTGGGGGCACGTGAGTACCTGGCACTGTGGGGGAATATCTGGCACTGGGGGCATATGTGGCACTGAAGGGGTATATATGGCACTGGGGGCATATGTGGCAGGCCCTGAGGGGGCATATGTGGCACTGGGGGCACGTGAGTACCCGGCACTGTTGGGGAATATCAGGCACTGGGGGCATATGTGGCACTGGGGGGGTATATTTAGCACTGGGGGCATATGTGGCAGGCACTGAGGGGCATATGTGGCACTGGGGGCACGTGAGTACCTGGCTCTGTGGGGGAATACCTGGCACTGGGGGCATATGTGGCACTGGGAACACGGCCCTAGCAACAAGCACTACCCCCTAGCAACGAGCATGACACCCAGTGCATGAAACCCCTGGCAACGAGCATGACACCCTGAGCATGAAAATCCCTGGTACCGTGCATGGAACTAAGAGCATGAAACCCCTGGCAACGAGCAGGTAATTTAAAAGTAATTAGAAGCCTTACTGTAGAACTTAATGTGTAATGGGCATCACGGTGTGTGGCATAATGTATAACGGACATTGCGGTGTGTGTCATAATGTGTCACAGGCATTACGATGTGTAGCATACTATATCACGGGCATTGTGGTATGTGATATAATGTCTCAGGGGCATTGCAGTGTGGCATAATGTATAACGGGCATTGCGGTGTGTGGCATAGGGTATAACGGGCATTGCAGTATGTGTCACAGGCATTACGGTGTATGGTATACTATATCACGGGCATTGTGATATGTGGTATAATGTCTCAGGGTCATTGCAGTGTGTGGCATAATGTATCACGGACATTGCGGTGTGTGTCATAATGTGTCAGGCTTTACGGTGTGTTGTATACTATATCACAGGCATTGTGGTATGTGGTATAATGTCTCAGGGTCATTGCGGTGTGTGTCATAATGTGTCACATACATTGTATGTGCTATAATGTATCAGGCGCATTGCAGTGTGTAGCATAATGTATAACGGGCATTGCGATTCCTGTCATAATGTGTCACAGGCATTACGGTGTGTGGCATAATGTGTCGGGGGCATTACGGTGTGTGCATATTGTGTCATGTGCATTATTGTGTGTCGCATAATGTCTAAGGACCATTGCAGCATGTGGCATAATGTATACTAGGCATTACTATAAGGAGGAAAAATGACAAATAATGTAAGGGGCATGAATCAGGATTATTTTTCTTTCCTATGGTGGCCAACGTCTGGGCGTGCAGGTTGCAAAACTGGGGTATAAGGAAGTCTTTTCCTGCAATGACACGCCCCTTTATGCAAAGCCACGCCCATTTCAACAAAGCCACGCCCCCTTTTGGCGGCGCGCGCATGTTTATCCCTGTACTAGTGCCAATTATGGGGGATATGGGGTGGGGAGGGGCGCCGAATAATTTTTTGGCTTGGGGGAGAAAAATTTCTAGTTACGCCACTGTTTACACTAACAGTTTAATAGAAATTAAACTATGTACAAATGTGATAAGCTTGTTTAGTGTTATTTGAGTGTTTGTTTTAAATACATAGAAAGGTAAATATATTCAAAATACTATGGGAGTTGTTGCTCATCAGTTCATCTTCCTGTCAGAATAGACAGGTCACAGTTGGTATGCAGGAAAGTCACTGATCATTGCAGTCACCATCTGGTCTTTTTGGCTGATCTTCTTGTAGTGAATAGCTCAATGTTTTCAGGCCACAGGAATGAAAATCAGCAAACTACAGTAGTTCATAAGCTGTAATTAAGGGCTATGTTTATTTAAGTATGAATCCGAAAGCCATGCATTTTAATCATAGTGCAGCAGTTCCTACCAGGCAGTGCCCATCGTTTTACAACACAAACGCTTTAATTACATTGTTAATTCTGGCACATTTCTATTTAATTTGCTGTTATGGAGACGGCACATCAGGCAAAACAAAATACTGTAAGTGTGATAAGTGTGATTCTCAAATCCTGAAGCCTCAAATTATATTCAACATCTGGGTACATTTAGCTTTCTGAGGGGAATATAGATTTATGAGTGTATGGCACATTGGGAAATTCCAGTAAAAGCCACTGTGACGTCACTGATCATACTTTATGCTTGTGCCTGGGTCTGTATGATAATATGGTCTTACATGCTCATAGGAGTTCCAGATTTTGGTGCATTGCTCAAGTGTCTACCTGCACAAAATTCTAAACTTTAACATGTCTGGTTGACGTGAGCCACTATGTACTGTGTCTTCTAATACTATTATGAGTGCATAACATAAAGCTCACTTACACTCAAAGGTGTAGCTAGAAATGTGTGGGCCCCATAGCAACATTTTGATGGTGCCCCTGTCCCAATGCTTCTAGAGAGACACCTCTCTGCAGCAGTTGTTCATTTTAACAATTGACCTAATAGGGCCCTAGTTCATTTTCTGATCCACGGTAGTGCCTTATTTAATGTTATGCCACATAGTAGTGCCCTACTTCGTTTTATGAACCACAGTAGTGCCCTAGTTCACAATATGTCACATTGTAGGGCTGCCAGTACACATTATGCCAATTCACATTATGACATATAGTGTCTCTACCTCATATTCTGCCATATTACAATGCCCAAGTTCATATTATGTAACATTATATTGCTCTCCATTTCATGTTATACTATATATACAATGAACAGGTCCAGGGGAATATCCAGATATACAATATTGCAGACCCTAAAGCAAAAGTTTATAAGGGCCCTTATGCCCTTATAAACTTAATACATGTATGATGTAACACATGTTATTTTGACAGGTAAGGTGGGCCCCTCTCAGCTCTGGGCCCCATAGCAGCTGCACTCCCTGCACCTATGGTAGCTACGCCTTTGCTTACACTGAAGCACATGTAAACCAATCTACATTTTAAATATTATATTCAGTAAGTATGACACATAAAATATAGTCTCTTACATTATGAAATAGGTAAATAAGGGTTAAATACATAGTACTTTAGTATAAAAAAAGTAGTGCTCAAATTAATGAGAGTATAAATCCAAATATTATAGGAGACAAGGCTTCAGGCACTTTTTCACTTTTGCAAGCTATGCACATCTGATTTATGGCACAAACAAGAGCACTAATCGCACACTACTGTAATAAGATGAAGCATAATTCAAAAGCCCAAATGGCATTAAGTGAAAGGATTAAGAGCACTGCTCTGGTTCTCTTTCTGCTATGGAGGGCAACGACAAACGATATCAGAGTGAGCTATGAGTGAGTGCCTGGAACCTATTAAATAAACTGGAACATGATGAGAAACTCCCGCCAATGTTCTTTTATTATTAAAGTAGAGGATTAGGTATAAATCATGTTTAAAGTAAATAAATGCTCTATAGCTAATATGCAAGGTCGTAGCTACCATTGGTGCAGACAGTGCAGCTGCTATGAGGGCCCAGAGCTGAGAGGGGCTACCTTCCCTGTCACAGTAAAATGTGTCATATACATTTTTCACCATTGTGTGATACATAGGGGCCTTTAGAAACATTTGCCTTGGGACCTGCAATATATCTAGTAATGACACTGGACCTGCTCATTGTAATGTGGTATAAAATGATCTGGAGGGTATTATAATGTTACATAATATAAATTGGGTCACTGTAATGGTGCACAATATAATATAGTGTGGCATAATATGAGCTGGGGGCATTGTAATGGGACATAATTGGGGGTACTGTGTGGCGTTTTGTCTACTGCCAGCCCTGCAATGTGACATAATGTGAACTAGGTCACTACTATGGTTCATAAAAATAAACTAGGGCACTACTATGGGAAATAATATTAACAGACACTACTTTGGTTCCAAAAATAAATGAGGACATGATTACAGGGCATAAAATTGACAAGTGCTGCAATGTGTCTCCCTAAAAGCATTTGGACAGGGTCCATTCAAAATGTTGCTATGGGGCCCACAAAGTTCTGGCTACGCCCCTGCTAATATGTATTACAATGTTTACTGAAAACTCAAACTGGGCAGCTTTCATTTAATATATATGATGGGAGGGGGCAAACTGTTCCCTTTGCATTTAGTATACTGGGCAAGGGATTTTCTTCCAGTTACACTGGAATGAAGTGATATGCCCAACATACAGTATGTTCAGGATAAACAGTGGATACTGGCTCATAAGTCAGGGGGCCCCTCTGCCACCCTCTTTACATATGAGATCACTGTGCATGACAGTTGTGCTAGCCTGAAGATGGGAGGGGCTCTTGTCTAGCTGGTAATGACATGTTTCATCCTGGTGTCTGGTCTCCCCTTGGGAAGCATGTACATCTGCTTGCAGTATGGTTCAGCTTCCTGTCCTGTGTGGCACAGCTTCCTGTCTGTATACTTATGCTGACCATCATGGTGCAAAGTCAATCATGGTGGGTGCTGATCCATTCCTCATCTATGATATAGCTGGTTCACCTGCTATCCTGTTCCTCCTCTTCTCTCTCTGTGGTAACTTTACACCCCACGAATTAATGAAGTATCTTAGCAAGTTAATTTCCTGAGAATACCGTGGGTATGCAAAAAATTTCCCAAAATGTCCTGGGCAACTACCCACCCCTTTCAAAGAGGCAAGTTTCCCTCGTAGTTCTTTGGCTTTAGGTGTAACTTAATTACAATTAAATTGCAGATAATAAATGCAGTAATTTTACAGCTCAAACACAGGTAATAAAAACTATTATAAGTGTTTACAATTTTATTTTAAAGGAACCAATTAGCAAATGTCTCCTAAGCCATTAGTGTTATAATTAGAGATGAGTGGGTTTGGTTTTCTAGAATTCTAGCCCACCTAAATTTACCTATTACGAGTGGATCTGAGTTGTGGCGCGGGTCTTCCCGCCATGTTTGGATCTGAAAATGAGGAAAAACGTCATCTTCCCGGTGTCAGATGTTGTGTGTTTTGGATTTGGGCGCAATTTCAAATTCCCATTGAAATCTATGGGCAGACCGATGATTGGCTGAAAGAGCAATTCCTAGGGTTCTCAGCCTATAGCTCCCTGCATTCCCATCCATCCCAAAGGCTGCCGCAGCCACACACCGGCTGCACACTACCCATGTGAGACACATCTTAGAGAGCGGTGTGTATTGTACACTGCAGTGCCCAGACCACCATCCTCACAGGCACCACCACTTGGGGCATTTACAACCCCAACCACCTGCCTGCAGTCACAGTAAGCGGACTATTATTTCTAGGCTAGTGCTAGCATGTCAGTAACTATATGACTATGGCACGGAGGGGACACTGTAATCGACCCTCATTGTATCTGACCCACACTGTAACTCACACTGTATCCAACCAGCACTGTAACCCGTACTGTATTCTACCAGCACTGTAACCCACACTGTATCCGACCAGCACTGTAACCCGTACTGTATTCTACCAGCACTGTAACCCACACTGTATCCGACCAGCACTGTAACCCGTACTGTATTCTACCAGCACTGTAACCCACACTGTATCCGACCAGCACTGTAACCCACACTGTATCCGATCAACACTGTAACCCACACTGTATCCGATCAGCACTGTAACCCGCACTGTCTCTGACTCTCTTCTCTGGTCCAAGTAGCGACTGCACCCTCTGTCATAGCAGTACAGATTTGCCTGTACTCATCCATCCTGCAAATGGGTTGATGGTGCAAACTTACTGTGATTGCATTTATTCATGCCTGTTTGTACCAAATTTGCGGCAACATGCGCACTATGCAAATGTTTTCAGGAATGCTATTCAATGAAAATAACACACGATTGTTGCGAATAGCAGTTAAACTGAGCCTGGACACATATGTAGTTCCATCCACTGTTAATAATTGCTTGACACAAAAAGTGCTCACCAACTGTATAGTATGGGGGTGATTAAACTAATGCTACAAGCTACAATACTATTTCTATTACACCAACTAATACTACTACTACTATTACTACTACTGCTGCTACTACTACTACTACTACTACTACCACAAATGATAGTAATGATAATAATAATAATAATAATAATAATAATAATAATACTATATTAAATAATACTGTAATGTACTTTATACTACTTTTTATCCATAAATGCATATAAAGTATCAAAAAAAAAAAAAATACAAGTACATGATATTTTTGTTCATGAGCAATTAATGCTTTAATTGGCAGGAGCAAAAGCAGTTAATCTGGGAAGAAACATAATTAGGTAAATAAAAGGTAGTGAGGCAGGGGATGACTCAAGAATTTGATGTGAGAAAGTATTGGTTGCTGCCAGCAGGATTACTTATTTCCTGTAAATAGCATGCTGTGAACTGGTAATTAATTTACAATGCAAACTCTTAGTAATTAGACCATGAAGACATTTATCTTTTGGTGTACTATATTTTATGATGTGTCATTAAAAACTTTAAGGGTGACATTACATGACAACATCTAGATGGCTAAAAGATGAAATATCTGATAACATGTCTTCTCATTTTTATATCGCCTCATTAAATGAGAAATCATAGACACATATGGTGGTTTCTGAATTTTGATGTCTAGAACTGCAAAGAAAAGAGGCTGTTTACAGATGTTGTGATTCCTCAGCCTAATGCATTAGAACAACTTGTGGATTAGGACAGCTGTGTTTACACAAATCAGTTTGTCTCCTAGACTGCAAGATCATATCCTGTTAAAGCATTTTGATTCATTAATTAGCTATTGTTGTGACAGTGATTATTGCTATTTTGAAAACAGGTAATAAAAAAAAAGGTTGTGTTATAGGTTACTGTGCTGAAACGTTCCAACTCTATGTGGCAAAATGGCTTCCTCTTTCCATCCTAACACTCAACAGTCCTTTAATATATGGTGGTAATCAAAGGATAACCCCTAATGGAGGTGCAGCTGGACTTGTTCATTACTTTGAGGTCTCTTGCATGAGTCATTTGACAAAACAAATGAAAGGACAGCTTAGATTTACTAAAAAATAGCCTCCTATACTGTACATAAAACTCTTAATCAAGATAAATATACAATGTGACAGTTGTTTCCAAACTGTACACTGAGGCACTCCAGTTCATCACAATGCATTCACATGATTTGGACTAGCATCCTTGTAGGCTAAACTGTACATTGTATTTTGGACTAGATAGATAGGGTGGAGCCAGGATGCAGTACTTATTGTCTGGTTCCACTTCTTCCTGCACCTATCCTCTTCTTCTTTTCCTCCTTGTGGCTTCCTACACAAAACAGAATCCCAGCAAAATTCAATATAAATAAGGTTCCCTCTCTTCCATCACGCCCTTAATGTTTGTCCTATTCTCTATGTGTATTTCTGCTCCATTTCTGTCACTTTCTTTCTGTTAGTACAGTAATTCAGTCTCCAATTTTGCATGTGGACCTTGTCCCCATAACGTCATACAGTATGCGTGTATGTTTTCCATTATTCCCCATCCCATCTTCTGTAATTTTCCTCCATTTTTTCCATGTGCTTCCCTGGTCCACATGCACCTCACTATCTTAACCTCACCTTCTACTTCTCCCCTCTTACTCTTACATTAGGTATTATATACAAAATAAGTTCTGATGACTGCCAATCGGAACAACAAATTAGAAATTATTATTATTATTATTATTATTACTACCAGTTATTTATATAGTGCACACATATTCCGCAGCGCCTTACAGAGAATATTTGGCCATTCACATCAGTCCCTGCCCCAGTGGAGCATACAATCTATATTCCCTACCACATGTATACATAGACACATTCACACTAGGGTTAATATTGTTGGGAGCCAATTAACCTCCCAGTATATTTTTGGAATGTGGGAAGAAACCTGAGTACCCGGAGGAAACCTACGCAAGTACGGGGAGAATATACAAACTCCATACAGATAGGGCCATGGTGTGAATCGAACCCATGACCTCAGTGCTGGTAGGCAGTAATGCTAACCATTACACCATCCGTACTGTGCATAAATGAGTAAAGACGACCCCCCCCCCCCATATTTTGGTTTTGGTTTGGTTTTTGCAAAATAACCCTCAAGTGTTTTGGCTCACTTTCAAGTTTGATTTGTATTACTTTAAATTTGATAAATACAGTTGCAAAAACCACCTTAAATCAAGAGGGAGGTACTTGCATGCCATGAAAAACACATGAAATTTAGTTTTTAGATCTGAAATCTGACCCCAAAGTGAACCAAGCCGGGACTCAGTTTAACTCAAAACCCCAAAGTTTGGGTGTATTTGGTTTTCAACAACACTAAAACTTCTTTCTCTAGTACAAAAAGGAGCCACCATTGTGGCCAACACTACATAATTGAACCGAAGGATGACAGGTAAGCACAATTTCCTGATGGTAATGATTTTTGTTAATCATCCCAATAGGAAACTTTTGGGGACAGAGTCAATTAAGAGTGTGATTCAGCCTGCACCCATATCAGGTTACTATAGTTAATGGGGTACAGCGTAAAATGAGTGAAGTTTACCTGCTTGATAACCCATGTTGTTTTTGGGTGCAAGGTTCTGACAGATCTTTAATGCTAATTGAATATGCTTCCTGTGAACTTAGATAGTTTGAGAATCTTACTGTAATATGTTCATTAATCTTCAGAATAAAAACATTACTAAGTCACGTATGAACTTCCAAAGATAAGCCACCTTACAGGTTATGGATCTGCCTAGGCTCAATGATAACTGAAATCTTTATTAACTTCTCAATTGATTTTTTAAGATAAAATCTATTGCTGAAGAGTAATTTAATTATTACATTTAAAATTAATTTGATATAGCATATTTGCAGGGGTGGATTTAAGGGTGAATGAGCCTCTAGACACAACAGTAATGGCTGTCCCTCCTTGCCTAATTTTATTATTCTCATTGATTGGTTATAAGCTCTCATTTGATTATAGCCAATTTAAAAGAATAATAAAAAAGCCACTAACTAAGACTTTTTTTTTTTCATTTTTAATTCATTTATGTGTATATATTTACTAAGTAGGACAGCTTACAGGGGCAATATGTGCATGTCCTACCCATTTACACTCCATTCAAGATGGCATTTGGTACAGCACAGTGGAAATCATTTGCAGATACTGGTACATTTTGGGCTAACGGTACAAACACAAGCATCCAAGTGCCACCCCCCAGGAAGTTAGTGTTGGGAAATTCAACACTGCACATGTGTTATAGATGAGAGAATGAGAAAAACATGTTCAAAAGCAAAGAAGAAAAGTTTTTCATAAAATTTGCTGCTAATTTTTCTTGAGTTTAATATATGTACAAGGGGAAATATAGATGAGGGTATCCAAGTGTTTGATTTTAGATAGTGAGGCCATTCCATGAAGATGGCATCATTAACATGCTACAGGCTATACTCTGCCTCATGCAAAGTACAGTTTATGTAATATATTAGGTATATACAAGGCAGCACGTCAGAGCTGAATGTGTTTTCTGAATGTGGTCAGCATTTCATAATCCAAGTCCCCTCCACTGCAGGGCACTGGTGCAAGTTTGGAAGTCTTGGGGAACAACAGAAGAACCTACTGTAGCACCCGTCCTGGACATGTATATACACATTGGTCTCCTTATATATAGGATAGCATATATAATATAGTATAAGTACTTAACAGACTGTAAGGGAGAGAGTGACTAAAACAAAATCTTTGTATAAAACATATTTATCTCATATAAATAACATAAAAGGCCAGGAAAAGGTTAGACATCCCATAATAAATATACATACATAAAATAACCAGAAGGTAATAACACTGAAGTTTCTTTTATTTCCCTTTGTTTATCTATTTTGTACCAAGTTTTGTTACATTTGCAAAATTGGGGTCCACATTGTACATGGTCATTGTTGATTCAAATTTTCTTGCATTGTACATGTGTACCCTTAATATTATAATATAATATAATATAATATAATATTACATAAATAAAGATCTGAGGTTTATAAGCACAGATACTCCCACCTCATGCTAAGACCCCTGCCTTTTCTTGTTGGCAGCTGCTCTCAGGTCTCTCTGGCAGGTGTGCTAGTTACTCCCTCATAGCCACACATATGAGAGCAGACTTGTTTGGAAACATTATGGTCACAGGCAGGAGCAGCAGCATTCTGTCTATTATACTGCAGTCTGTGGCTGCAGATCTAGTAAAATTATATTTTATACTACTGTTATTGTGGTCAAAAAATTAAGCCATTAGCCATAGAGGGGTATTTCTGGGAAACTGGAACCCCCACTGTGTTTGAATATGATGTATAATACCTATTTTTTAAAATAGGTATAAATTGTATCAACCTATACCAATTAGTATTGAAGGGGTCATTCAGATCTGATAGCTGCTCTGCATTTTCACACAGCGGGCAATCAGGTACTAACTGCGTATGCGTATGCACCGCAATGCGCATGCGCATCGGAGAGCAACAAAGGGCATCGCTGGTCAGCAACAGGAAGGTGCAAAAAATAAGTTTGCACCAATGTTCACAAGGTGATTGACACGAGGAGGCCATTTGTGGGTTGTAACTGACCGATCATTGAGAGTGTCTGGAAAAACGCATACGTTCCCAAGCATTTTCAGGGAGGGTGTCTGACGTCAGCTCCAGCCCCGATCAGCATGATGTGATTGTACTGGTGGAGTAAGTCCTGGGCTGTGCAGAGACTGCACAAAGTGAATTTTAGCAGCTCGGCATACACATGGGATTGCACACTTGCACAGCGAATATACACTTCCCCTGGAGGCGCCAACTATCTGAATGCAGGACAGCAAAATTAGCAGCCCAGAGATCAGATCTGAATGACCCCCTGAATCCAGTACTTGTATGTCAATATATTAGAAATCATAATTGATAAAATGATAATTATTGACATAGAACAAAGATGGTCATTCCGAGTTGATTGCTAGCTGCATTCATTCGCTGTGCAGCGATGAGGCAAAAAAACTGCACTTCTGCGCATGGGTATGCGGCGCAATGCGCTCGCGCAATGTATTATTACAACGACCGATGTAGTTTCACACAGGGTCTAGCGATGCTTTTCAGTCGCACTGCTGGCCGCAGAGTGATTGACATGAAGAGGGCGTTTCTGGTAGAGATGAGCGGGTTCGGTTTCTCTGAATCCGAACCCGCCAGAACTTCATGTTTTTTTTCACGGGTCCGAGCGACTCGGATCTTCCCGCCTTGCTCGGTTAACCCGAGCGCGCCCGAACGTCATCATGACGCTGTCGGATTCTCGCGAGACTCGGATTCTATATAAGGAGCCGCGCGTCGCCGCCATTTTCACACGTGCATTGAGATTGATAGGGAGAGGACGTGGCTGGCGTCCTCTCCGTTTAGAATTAGAATAGATTAGAGAGACACTTGATTTACTAATTTTGGGGAGCATTAGGAGTACTCAGTAGTGTACAGTGCAGAGTTTTGCTGATAGTGACCAGTGACCACCACTTTTATTTATAATCCGTTCTCTGCCTGAAAAAAGCGATACACAGCACACAGTGACTCAGTCACATACCATATCTGTGTGCACTGCTCAGGCTCAGGCCAGTGTGCTGCATCATCTATTATCTATATATAATATTATATATATCTGTCTGACTGCTCAGCTCACACAGCTTATAATTGTGGGGGAGACTGGGGAGCACTACTGCAGTGCCAGTTATAGGTTATAGCAGGAGCCAGGAGTACATAATATAATCCGTTCTCTGCCTGAAAAAAGCGATACACAGCACACAGTGACTCAGTCACATACCATATCTGTGTGCACTGCTCAGGCTCAGGCCAGTGTGCTGCATCATCTATTATCTATATATAATATTATATATATCTGTCTGACTGCTCAGCTCACACAGCTTATAATTGTGGGGGAGACTGGGGAGCACTACTGCAGTGCCAGTTATAGGTTATAGCAGGAGCCAGGAGTACATAATATATTATATAGTGAGTGACCACCAGACACACAGTGCAGTTTATTTAATATATCCGTTCTCTGCCTGAAAAAAGCGATACACACAGTGACTCAGTCAGTCACATACCATATCTGTGTGCACTGCTCAGGCTCAGGCCAGTGTGCTGCATCATCTATATATATTATATATCTGTCTGACTGCTCAGCTCACACAGCTTATAATTGTGGGGGAGACTGGGGAGCACTACTGCAGTGCCAGTTATAGGTTATAGCAGGAGCCAGGAGTACATAATATTATATTAAAATTAAACAGTGCACACTTTTGCTGCAGGAGTGCCACTGCCAGTGTGACTAGTGACCAGTGACCTGACCACCAGTATATAATATTAGTAGTATACTATCTCTTTATCAACCAGTCTATATTAGCAGCAGACACAGTACAGTGCGGTAGTTCACGGCTGTGGCTACCTCTGTGTCGGCACTCGGCAGCCCGTCCATAATTGTATATACCACCTAACCGTGGTTTTTTTTTCTTTCTTAATACATACATACTAGTTACGAGTATACTATCTCTTTATCAACCAGTCTATATATTAGCAGCAGACACAGTACAGTGCGGTAGTTCACGGCTGTGGCTACCTCTGTGTCGGCACTCGGCAGCCCGTCCATAATTGTATATACCACCTAACCGTGGTTTTTTTTTCTTTCTTTATACATACATACTAGTTACGAGTATACTATCTCTTTATCAACCAGTCTATATATTAGCAGCAGACACAGTACAGTGCGGTAGTTCACGGCTGTGGCTACCTCTGTGTCGGCACTCGGCAGCCCGTCCATAATTGTATATACCACCTAACCGTGGTTTTTTTTTCTTTCTTTATACATACATACTAGTTACGAGTATACTATCTCTTTATCAACCAGTCTATATATTAGCAGCAGACACAGTACAGTGCGGTAGTTCACGGCTGTGGCTACCTCTGTGTCGGCACTCGGCAGCCCGTCCATAATTGTATATACCACCTAACCGTGGTTTTTTTTTTCTTTCTTTATACATACATACTAGTTACGAGTATACTATCTCTTTATCAACCAGTCTATATATTAGCAGCAGACACAGTACAGTGCGGTAGTTCACGGCTGTGGCTACCTCTGTGTCGGCACTCGGCAGCCCGTCCATAATTGTATACTAGTATCCAATCCATCCATCTCCATTGTTTACCTGAGGTGCCTTTTAGTTGTGCCTATTAAAATATGGAGAACAAAAATGTTGAGGTTCCAAAATTAGGGAAAGATCAAGATCCACTTCCACCTCGTGCTGAAGCTGCTGCCACTAGTCATGGCCGAGACGATGAAATGCCAGCAACGTCGTCTGCCAAGGCCGATGCCCAATGTCATAGTACAGAGCATGTCAAATCCAAAACACCAAATATCAGTAAAAAGCCTCTTTTTTTCTTTGCGTCATGTGCTGTTTGGGGAGGGTTTTTTGGAAGGGACATCCTGCGTGACACTGCAGTGCCACTCCTAGATGGGCCCGGTGTTTGTGTCGGCCACTAGGGTCGCTAATCTTACTCACACAGCTACCTCATTGCGCCTCTTTTTTTCTTTGCGTCATGTGCTGTTTGGGGAGGGTTTTTTGGAAGGGCCATCCTGCGTGACACTGCAGTGCCACTCCTAGATGGGCCCGGTGTTTGTGTCGGCCACTAGGGTCGCTAATCTTACTCACACAGCTACCTCATTGCGCCTCTTTTTTTCTTTGCGTCATGTGCTGTTTGGGGAGGGTTTTTTGGAAGGGACATCCTGCGTGACACTGCAGTGCCACTCCTAGATGGGCCCGGTGTTTGTGTCGGCCACTAGGGTCGCTTATCTTACTCACACAGCGACCTCGGTGCAAATTTTAGGACTAAAAATAATATTGTGAGGTGTGAGGTATTCAGAATAGACTGAAAATGAGTGTAAATTATGGTTTTTGAGGTTAATAATACTTTGGGATCAAAATGACCCCCAAATTCTATGATTTAAGCTGTTTTTTAGTGTTTTTGGAAAAAAACACCCGAATCCAAAACACACCCGAATCCGACAAAAAAAATTCGGTGAGGTTTTGCCAAAACGTGGTCGAACCCAAAACACGGCCGCGGAACCGAACCCAAAACCAAAACACAAAACCCGAAAAATTTCAGGCGCTCATCTCTAGTTTCTGGGTGTCAACTGACCATTTTCAGGGAGTGTTCGGAAAAACGCAGGTGTGACAGGAAAAATGCAGGCGTGGCTGGGTGAATGCGGGGCGTGTTCGTGATGTCAAAACAGGAACTAAACAGTCTGAAGTGATCGCAAGCGCTGAATAGGTTTTGAGCTACTCAGAAACTGCACAAAAAAATGTTGTAGCCGTTCTGCGATCCTTTCGTTCGCACTTCTGCTAAGCTAAAATACACTCCCAGTGGGAGGCGGCATAGCGTTTGCTCGGCTGCTAAAAAATGCTAGCGAGCGAACAACTCGGAATGACCCCCAATGTCAGTGCAAACACATATTTCATGTTATAATCTCCCAAAATCAGATTGGATTTCCCCAATCCCCTAACCAGGTTTCAGGAGATTGGGGAACTGCAGCAATCCATCACTGGTGTACGAGCCCTGAAGACTTTCCTGAGGTAGAGATAAATAATCATCCTGACATTGATTGCTTACTGTTGATTTGAGAGGAAGTGATATTACTTTAGTTTATCTTACAGTACATTATATAAACCTTAGCTGAGTACTGTTGCTAAAATTGTGTGGAATAATTACCAGTTTACATTACTATGCTTAAGATTACTTTAAAAGGCTATTGCATACTTTTTTCCTTTCATTATTTTGGTGGTCATTCCGAGTTGTTAGCTCGCAAGCTGCTTTTAGCAGCTTTGCACACGCTAAGCCGCCGCCTACTGGGAGTGAATCTTAGCATAGTAAAATTGCGAACGAAAGATTCGCAATATTGCGAAAAGACATCTCTGTGCAGTTTCTGAGTAGCTCCAGACTTACTCAGCATCTGCGATCAGTTCAGTGCTTGTCGTTCCTGGTTTGACGTCACAAACACACCCAGTGTTCGCCCAGACACTCCTCCGTTTCTCCAGCCACTCCCGCGTTTTTCCCAGAAACGGTAGCGTTTTTTTCCACACGCCCATAAAACGGCCTGTTTCCGCCCAGAAACACCCACTTCCTGTCAATCACACTCCGATCGCCTGAACGAAGAAAAAGCCGTGAGTAAAATACCTAACTGCATAGCAAATTTACTTGGCGCAGTCGCAGTGCGAACATTGCGCATGCGCACTAAGCGGAAAATCGCTGCGATGCGAAGAAATTTACTGAGCGAACAACTCGGAATGACCCCCTTTATACGTACTACCAGTTTACTGCACACTAATTTAAAGTTAGTGGCAATGAGAAACAGTAAAGATGGTAATATTACTTTCATTTTACTCACAAAGATATGTTTTATATATTTACACGTTATACAATGATACTCTTATAGAAGCAAAGTAAACATTTGTTATGCAGACATTAATCAAAGTTTGCATAATGAATTAGCTGCACAAATGAAAGACGTGTTTGAGCAAATTTCAAGTTCCTCGAATATCAAAGTTTTACAGCCCGTGAATCAAAGGAAGGGATTGAAAAGAGCTTTTATTGTATTCAAAATGTAATTTTTTAACATCAGATTTAAAATAAAATAAATAATAATAATGAAATTAGAAACTGAACAAAGATATTTCAGAAATGACTTTTTCTATCCTTCAATAATCTGAAGCCACTTTTTTCATTTTAACCATTAAAAAAATAGAATTGCTTATATCTCGAGCCAAAAATGTATTTTTTCTATTTTTGTCTCTTTTTGAAGCAAATACTTAAGGTAACCTGTGGCCTTGTGGTATTAATAGGTAGGCAGAGGTTATTTATTTATATATTAAATTTTATTCATGGTTACCATGCTCTTGCTAGAGCATTGCTCATTTGTTTTCACCAGGCCATTAATGGTATGTATAACTATTCATCAGGAATTAACATTAAATTATGCAGTGTTGTGAATATTGAAACCTTGCTAAAAAGGCCTACCATGTTGACCTTTCCACTGTGATTAACAGAACACCTAAAGCAACACAATCCTAGTAATTCTCAAACTGCATTAAAAAGACGATGCTTGTTATAAATGTGTGATGAAATCTTTCACATTAGAAATTAAATATAACAAAATAGCGATACATTAGTGTTTTTAAAACAATGGAACAGTGATAATGATTTGTTTATCCCTCTCATTATTTCCAATTGTAATTACAAGGGATGACAGGTGTTTATTGAACTGAATTAAATATATGACTACAGTAGTCACTAATTAAGAATGTTACTTTCATACAGTAGCTGCTGTATAATTTGTTGATGTGTTAATATGTTCTGGGTTGTATAGAATGCATGGTCTCCTGCCTGTATCTGTTAGGCTAGAGGGGGTAACAACTGCTATATCAGCTGCAATGCCCAGTGAAGCTGCTAGCCATGCTGTTTGGCCAACAAAGTTGAAGTCACAGAATTCCAGCATCTTAGGGCATTAAAATGAAACTCTGCCAGGACAAGAGATAGTAAAACTGATGTTCCCTTCCTCCCTGACCAAGAAATGAAGCACAGAGCAGTGCACAGCAGAGGAAGAGAAGACCATTGTCTATTAAGTAAGTGAGAGGAGGGCAGGAGTATATCTCTCTAAATAGCTTGGTCCCCCAACAAAATTTTTCCTAAGGACGATAATTATCTAGTTACACCCTTATTTATCTGTCTAAATTAGTTTCCCAAACTCCGCCATTACAGTCCAGGTTTTAAGAATATTCACGCTTGAGTCCAGATGGTTAAATCACTGACTGAGTTACTGAATAAGTTACATGTGCTCAAGCATGTATATTCATAAAACCTGGACTGTAATGGTGGGGTTTGGGAACTCTGGTCTAAATAGTGATAATGAAGGTTTTTCAGGGATAATAAAACCATGTTTAGTGGTCCAATATTGCTTTCTGCAAATGGCCGGCAGTTTTCTTGCACAAACCCCAAGTGATGGATGGATGGGAGTTTAAGTAAAATACGCTGAAACAGCGGTGGGTCCATTTTATGTTCGGTATGAGGGCTGTCACCGGGAAGAAGTGACAGCTAGCCACCAGCCCCAGGTTCCTGCACCTCTGCAATAGTTCGGCAGGTGCCGAGACCGGCGCGTGTGCAGACGCCATGGTACTACTGCACATGTGCAAACCCCCGGCTTCTATGGACTGCACTGGCTGCAACCCATAGAAGCCAGATTGGATTGGGCTGCACCAAAGGCATTGAGCGGCTTCCTACAGGAAGCCAGCGCTCTGCTTATCACAGCCTAGTCTGACAGTCCCAGAGGGAGGAAACACCTCCCAACAGAACTGCCTTGTGTGTCTGTGAATGACAGGTAGGACTTCCAATAGGAAGTCACTGCCTGTCACAGTGAAGCCAGTGCAGTCATGGATTGCATATGGCTCCAATGACGCTGATCTGGGTGGCAGATTTTACCAGGGGGGAGGGACGTAGTCCTGCAGCAAATAAGTAAAATCTACCATTACTCTGAAAAAAATGGCAAGGTTTTGATATGTACAATAGTTTCTACTTCTTAGTATTATCCAGACCAAATAACTTTAATATTCTGTATTGTTAACTTTTCCTGAAACATAAATCATATTAGTTTTTAAAAAAGTTAATTTGTCCTAAGGCATGTATTTTTAGAAAAACTATAAAAAGACTACTGTAATGACATTATCAAATTACAGTTTCATACATCATTTGTAAGATTGAGTCTTTTTCTTTTGTATAGTATATTTTAGCCATGCATCTGAAAGGAGGGATTAATTAAATGAAAAGTAAATGAGGCATTTAATAGCAACAAGACAGAAAGGCACAATTATTTCAGATGTTGTGAAGCACCTTGACATTTGGAATCACTCAAGCATATGTAATAAAGACTGGCAAAGATCTGTAAGGTACAGTTGCCCAGAGAACACAAATCACTACTTAGGGCACAGGTCATTAGTGTCTTTTTTTCCCCACAGATTGTTAATCTACAGCAGCATTTTCTTTCCTCATAAATGGATAACTATTTTGCAAAACATGCTAGAAGCAAAAAGGTCCTTATTAATATTTCACTCCATTATTGCAAATGTCACTGCACTATACAGGATTACTGAGTTTAGATTTTTGAAAGTCTGTCAATTGATCGTAATCTATATAATAATAATTTTCAGTGTTCCCTATCTCAAAATAGCACTATATATTGCTGCATATAACTACTATGACATGATTGTAACTGTGAGCAACTGTCAAATATTTGGCTAGAAAAAGTTAGACACTAAGGGTTTGTACCCATTGACGTTTTTCTGTATGTTTTACATGCATTTTATAGATCTTGTCTTGTACAAGTGGAAATGCCAACACTAATTACTAGTTCCTACTGTAACATTTTGGTCTCATCATTCTTTCCATATGCTTGTTTGACTTATTTATGCTTCATATAAGTCCTGGCAGTAAAAGATCATAGAAGTAAACCTTTTCATTTATCTTCCTTAAATACTTTGCTCATTTTACTTTGTATAATTTTAGTATAAGTTCTTCCTACCGCCTCTTGAGGTAAGGTTTCTAGGTATTTTGCATGGCAAAGTTTTGTTTTTGTGCAATTTGTATAAATTAGACACATTTACATATCTTGCAGTAATGAGGAACCCCAAGACTATCCACAATCCAATTTTACTCACCATTTCTCTGCCCACATTCAAATGCAGATATGTAGAAATGAAATACACACACAATCTGTTAAAACCCATTCATGCACTTACAGGACATTTGCACTATGCATCATTTTTCTAAATAACAAATGGATGTCACCTACAGAGATTACACCTCCAAATTCACACACAAAGAAAAAAAGAAAAGAAAATGTAGGTGCACACTCTAAGCCAGGCATTCCCAACCACGGTCCTCAAGGCACACTAACAGTGCAGGTTTTAGTGATATCCAGGCTTCAACACAGGTGACTTAATTAGTAGCTCAGTTATTTTGATTTAACCATCTGTGCTGCAGCCTGGATATCACTAAAACCTGCACTGTTGGTGTGCCTTGAGGACCGTGGTTGGGAATGCCTGCTCTAAGCACTAAGAATACTGATAATCAAAACAATTATGATAAATGCTACAATTGTCATGGAGTATTAATGAGGTACTTAGTGCATGTTCGGCCAAATATGCTTGACCATCTACCACATCAAGGAGATAATCATCAGGTTGGTCCATATTATCCATAATTATTACTGCCACTTTATATAAACTTACAGTATCTAGGTCTTAACTGCTCTTAGGTGATTGTACTATGATTGGGGCTTAACACTGCAGTCTACACATTGTAATGGGCACTATTATGGGTAAAACCTGGATAAAGTTATATACAGGTCAGTATTAGGGATTATAAGGATCCATCTCATTAGGTTAATCTTGACATAGTAAATGGACAAGCATTTTTGGGTAAACATACATTTTTGTCTAATCCTCATTAACAATCCATGAAAATTGTAGAGTTTACTATAATTGTTTTGATTATCAATATTATCAGTGCTTAGGGGTACATTTACTAAGCAGTGATAAGAGCGGAGAAGTGAGCCAGTGGAGAAATTTCCCCATCAACCAATCAGCAGCTCTGTATAATTTTATAGTATGCAAATTATAGATGATACTTCAGTGCTGATTGGTTGCCATGGGCAACTTCTCCACTGGCTCACTTCTCCGCTCTTATCACTGCTTAGTAAATGTACCCCTTAGAGTCTACAAGTCTCAGCATTGTATCACCTCTTATTGTGTATAAAATTAGGGTGTGCAATCCAGTCTTCGTCCCCCCCACACACACATGCACATCAGAACACTTAGAAGGAGCGTGTATGCTGGAACCTATCTGTGTCAGAACTATACTTATTAGACCTATAGTCTTCCGGTTGCGCACCATCCAGCCTTCAGTGGCACTGCATGCCCCACTTCCGGTGCGTCACTTCCGGTTGCGGGACCCGTCACTTCCGGCAACTCGGCTGCGCAGCTTTAGCTCTTTTAAGTGATATCTACAGCATCAAACTTGTGTTAGAATGCTGTCTGATGCTGTCTACAGTGTTATTATAATAAAACCTAGTCAGGAATGGAGTATTTTATCAGTACATTGTATCGGACTCCTACTTCCGGTTCTGGTGAACTCTGAACTGGAAGTACATACCTACCATCTTTAAAAGCTCATCTGTACTCTCAGAGTGAATCCATCAAGCCCTGAGGAAGAGATCATACATCTCGAAATGCGTTGGCTATTGGACATCTACATGTTTGACCCTTGGACAACTATACGTTTGGTGACCAGGACATTTGTGGACAAACTTCAATTGGTAAACTCAGGAGCCAGAGCAGGGTGAACTCTGGACCACCCTGCCACGTATACCACCTGTGGCTCCTTTGCTACCCTTTGGGTATGATTCATTTTGTTTTGTTTTAAATTTGGGACGTGTCCTTTAAAATGGTACTTTGTCTTATTAAACTGATTGTCATTTTTTATATTATCTTATGACATGTATTGGAGATTTTAGCAGAGCACTCTGTTTATCACTGTTTATGAAAGTGTATCATTAAGCTAATACACTCACATTCAGCCACGGAAAGTGTGCGCCCAGGTTACACCATCCCATATTGTTCTTATCTATAAGTAAGCCCACTTCACACAGCAATATCACTGTAAATTTATTTTTTTCTTTTAGTTTCTGTGTTGGACTACGGTGACAGTGTCTTCACAATCAAAGTGACAGATATAAATTGAAAAAAATATTTCCAGTGAAGTAGAAGGCAGTCTGTTCTTCAAACAGAATTACAGCAGAGTGGAAGCAAATAAACACAAGCCATGTATGTCACAGTGATGAAAATGGAACTGACTCTGCCAAACTTTCTTGCCTGAACATGTAACAAATGAAGCAGTTGTGTCCATACTCACAGCATACTAGATTAAGAATATTTTACACAAGACCATTACACTGCATAACTTTATTTTTATAATTTAACTATTTGTATGCTAGAGATTCCAGCAGGCTTGTTATCAATTTAGATAGTGCTAGCATACTTTGTAGCACTTTACGTCTTGGGATTAAGCATAGTAATAACACTCATAGTTATTATCATTTACTGATACTTAACTAAATTAAATGAATACAGGATCAGACACTGATGTTCTGGAAAAACTGAGGTCACATCTATATTTATTGATCAAATGTTTTAATACATTTTATTAAGCATGGCGGAAGGAAGGAGCAGTTCTTCCTTGGCCACAGCCCAGTGAGAAATAAATGGGGGTGGAATTCCATCTGTATGCAAAATGGCTTAGGTAGCACCACTTGCTACTAATTGGCCTAGAAGTGGTCCCTCCCTGATATGGAGACCAGGTCCTCCCATTATATAGTGACCCACTCACAACTCTCAAAGGGGAAATTCTAGCCAAGCCATGTTGTGCCAATTTGAGCAGCAAATGTAGCACTTCCTTACCACCAAGCAATGCCTACCCTATTGCAAAAAAAACAGAGGAAAAAATACAGTCCAACAAAAATAAAAAAATAAGTTAATAAAACCAAAAGTGTTTTTTTTTTCAAATTGGAAAGAGGAAAAATGGCTCCTCTTTCATTATACAGTATTTATATGAAACTAAAACCCACCCCTTAAAGTTCATAGTTAGCTAGCTAACACTAGACTGGCAGCCACCTGACCTAGCTGAAATCTAAAACAAATAACCTGTCTAAAATAGAATTGAATACATAAAAAAATAGGTGCTTATACTCTCGTATAATTTATTTTATTAAACTGATGTTGATATGCAGTAAAAATCATTTGGGTTCCACAAATAAATGTATATACTATATTAAATGCATTGGGTGGATGGATTTGGATTTCAGAAAGACACTTTAGACAATGTAACAGTTTTTTTAGTGCAATATATTTTGAATTGTATGTAACATTTGGGTGGATGTATTCATATATATATTGACACAGTGATCAATTTAGGTATATTTGCCCTGTACCCAGCTGAGTATTTATGCACTATCACAAGACAGCAGACAGCTCTCTGTCTGGATGTGTTTTAGTAATAGCCTTTATCATGAGGCCTTACTGTAGACAAATCACATGGCCCTATGTGGGCACTGCTATTATGTAGTGTTAGGACTGCTGATATCAGAGAAGCCGTGAAGTGACTCAGCAGCTAAATATGCATTTGCAAACATGTGTGACCAATTCTCTGAATTTCTGTTACCAGATTGGATCAGGTATGGTTACAGGTAATTTTTTAGTGTGCTTGAGGGCTACCAGGAGGGGGGGAAGCACCCACCTCTCTGTCTGCGGTTTATCTGGGACCCCTCCCACTTTCTAGCACCCGATATATAATTATCTCCAGGAATGACGAGCAACTGCCACTGTTTGTCTATTATCACAAGACAGGCCTGAAATATTATCATGACAACCAGACCTCAGTTCTAATCACAAAATGGATCTTAAAGTAACCAGCAGGTGCAGTATTTGCAGAAAGTAAATCATAGTGCTAGTCAATAATGCATAGTGAAAATTCTGTAAATACTTACTAGAGTATCTGTCTACATTTGCACTTAATTTTATTGGCCTTGTCCACAGCCTCTCACAACTTTAACAAAGGCTGTATAAAAAAATATTTCTAAATGTTTTCTCCAGAAGAGATTTTGCACCTAGTAGCTGGATATACTTCTAAATCTAAATCAACATTAATAACTGTTTTGGGTAATGTTTGTTATAATCAGGAATCCTTTTTGACTGGGATGCCTATGTTCTCCCCTACTGATCTCTCAAATAATACTGCAATGTCATCTGATGAGTTTTGTACATTCAACAAATGCTCTGATTTAACATCTGCAGTCCCTTTGTCTCCTCTCAATCTTAAACACAATCCTCACTTTCCCCCCCATTCCTGTTATCCCCCCCCCCCCCCCATCCCTGTTAAGGTGTAGTGCATAGATGTATGGCACAGGGGAGTTTAATACATCACATTACACTGGGATAATCCTGGGAAAACCAGGATACATGGGAACCTTAGATTGATGTCAAGGCTAATCCATGCAGCAATTTTAAGTGACCAGGAGGAATCACAGATATGTGCTAATAACAGTACGTCTGGGTCGTTACTGCATACCGTTGAGTACCATCACAAAAAAGACTGCATATAGCAATTTTAATAGAAATGCCTCAGTGTAATTCTCATACTGTTAACCAAGTGAAACAAAATTTTGTGCCACAAATGTAATCATATTTGGTTTTTAGACCAATATGATGTTGAGGTGTAGTAAGATGATGTGCCTTAATAAAGTAAATACATTTATTTTCTTCCCTACAGGTGCTGCAACTTTAAATGATATCTAGTTTGATCATTCACATCACTGCTTTGCCAGTGTCCTTGACACTCTCAATGAATCACAGAAAAGGGAATACTCTACAAAACTATAACCTTTTCATAACGATCTTCAAGATATGTTCCATTATGAAAGACGTTGAGATAAAAGAGCTGTTTTATGATGTTTTGTGTTTGATATTCCTTATAATTTGAACTATGTTTTCAGTGAGGGTTTTACTGAATAAAGAACAACTTTCTCTGTGTTGTACATAATAATGTGGTAATTAATAACTACAATTGTTTTGGTTCCCTGATACACTATACTGTACATCCAACCATATAAAAATGTAACCCTAATTTGTCAGTGACTGATATTAAATTCTTAATATTTTCAAACCTGTGGAAATTGCTATTCTGCCTCAATAAATCTCTGTTGGGCAGCAAATATCAACTGTACACATCAGTGGCTGTAAAACAACCAATTGTATCCCTTTAATTATATAGGATCCACCTGTTTCACTAACTAGAACATCGATCCACATACCATGCAAAAAGACACAAAACACTTCAACTCATCTTAAGTATGTGTTCTATGATTTTATTCTTAAATAGTGTAGGAGAATGCCACATCATTTGATCTATTAGATGTTAGGTATGTTTGGCATGTACCCAGCAAAAAAACAAAAAACAAAAAAACCTCTGCCTATGAAATTAATTGACATTGTTATTGTTAATAATTATATCTTTTATTGATAAAACAGAAAATGTAAACGGTGTGGGAGTCAATTTATATATAATCTAGCAGAATAACAATTGTATATGTGGGTGGGGAAATTATTTAATTATCAATATAGTAATAAAACATGTCATGTTTGTAAACTTCTGATCTATAAAATAGAAATATTTACTACCAAAATATTTTATCTATTTGGAGATTAAAATGTATCCACAAAGCAAAATCTAATTTGAATTTCATGACACTCTCTGATTACAACAAACCATCTCCTGAAAAATGCCATTGAAACAAAAGGATTGCTACAGTAAACAAAATAAACCATCATTTAACCTTACCATACTGCTAAAAGTCTGTGCATATACAGTAAGTATTGTCACATTTTTCTTTAATGTACAATATCACTGGAATCTTCTGGATTTCCAAGATCTTTGTTGAAAATATTTAATCAATGAGGTTTATTCAGGCTTGTTAACAAACCAAAAAAGCAGACAACAGGGCAAAGCCATGCTGTGCTGCAGGTGGGTTAGATGTAACATGTGTAGAGAGATTTAGATTTGGGTGGATTATATTGTTTCTGTGCATAGTAAATACTGGCTGCTTTATTTTTACACTGTAATTTAGATTTCAGTTTGAACACACCCCACCCAAATCTAACTCTCTCTGCACATGTTATATCTGCCCCACCAGCAGTGCAACATGTGATGGGGTTTTTTTTTTGCTAACAAGACAGAATAAGGCTCAATGTGAGATTTGGGTCAATGTTTTTTTTGTATTTTAAAACAACTTCCACTGTGTTATACAACAATCAGAAATAAGGGTCATTTTCAGTGGCATCTTCTTATCAGAATTTTCTATATCTGTATAGCAATGGGTGATTTAATCTTTGAATGTAGATTTATTTAAATCTATAATAGGGAATGTAGGGCATTTTATAGTTACATTTGCATATGCTCACAACTATATCAATTTGCTTTAGTATGTGGTCCTGCTTCAGTGGGTGAGTGGCTGCCATGGAGTAGGTTGCAATAGCTCCTTGTGTTTACCCCACTGGACAGTGACCACTCAGAAAGAAGTCACTGAAGGTCATATAAAAAGTGCTAAGTAAAGGCAACATTAGACATATTATGCTCTTGGACTTACACCAAGATACATTGTTTCAAAAACACTTAAGAGCACTGGTACACTTCATAAATGGCCTTCAGTGTTTTCTGAAAAGTTAAAATAAACATAGGTACAGTGTGTGTTTTTTAAGCAGTCTACATGACCCATTTTGCCTTTGACAGACATTTTACCTTCCAAGCTGAAAACCATCAGATATTACGACCAAACACTGGCTAAGATTTATCAAGCCTTGGAGAGTGATAAATTGCAAGGTGATAAAGTATCAACCAGCTAACTGTAATTTTTCAAAAACAGCCTGTAACATGGCAGTTAGGAGCTGATTGGCTGGTACTTTATCACTGTGCTATTTATCACTCTCCAAGGCTTGATAAATCTGGGCCACTGTGAGATATTTTACAGTGTATGACCACATGATAGCTGCATTTCCCTGGTGCTAAAATATTTCCCTGTATCTCCCTTGGAAAGGAAGAGAAAAAAATGTCAGACTGTTGCCCATGGCAAAGCATACGCTGCCAGATGTGGCTGACCAATGATCCGATCAGTCGGGCCTGTTGGAATATTTTTTTATGCCTGATCGTCCGACCATCACTGATGATAATAATAATAATAATAATAGTCCCAATCCGCTAATATTCTGCAGATTGAGCCAATAATTGCATACTGTATGCCTGGATGAAATCTCCGGTTATTCAGTTTTATTTATATATTATATATAATTTGATACTTCATTTCATTTCATTTGTTGTTTCTTTTCATAGAAGGTTGATACATTTTTTAAATAATTATTGATTAGGAACCCGGATGATAACTTCCTTGGCTTCTGAACATATGCTGAGATAAATGCAAAGAAGCAGGCCTGGCAGCTTTGTTGCCAGAACCTTCTGCTAACCTCACCAGAAGCATTTTTTCAGTATCTGCTGCTGGGGTGGCAATAAAAATTCTGCAATGCAACAATGAACGGTGTCAATGTTTACATTCCCAACTTTGAGGATGATAACAGTTTGGAAGACGGTTTCAACAGGGAGTGCTATGACCTCACTATTCTAGGGACAACAAACCATTTTATGTGATAAAGCAAGTATTGTCTTTACCATTTGTGAATACTGTAAGTGAATGTGAATGAGTTAGTGGCTGCAGATTTTGGCCATTCTAGAGATAACTGTTGCAGTGCTAGCCAGATTGCAAATTTTGTCTGTTTTGATTTAGGTATCCTTTTCTTCTGTTATTTTCCCTGCTCGGGTAAAACATGATGTCAACCGTATTACCTACATACAGATAGATGGTCCTACAAAGGTCACTGTAGACCGATTGCCACTATCCCTGTATACATAACCTGCTAAAATTTTCAAGGCAAACATGGTGGTCTCTTTCTTGGCTGTATTTCATGTTGCCAAGATGAGGCTTTATAACAAAGACAGTAACCCTACATTTTGAGCAGCACAGTAGTGCAAAGTGGTAAGACGCAGGGATACCATGGCAGTAGTAACGATACAGGACATTTTTCGAGCTTCATGCAGTCTGTGAACACCCCCCCACACACACACACACACACACACACACACACACACAAACACAACAAGACTTTCCAATTGTTTTCAAAACATCAAGCATTCCTTGAATTCTCATGTCTATAAGCAAGCTTACCAAAATCATGAGCCATATTTATAGATGGCCTAGTATTCTCTACCCATTGGCCACCAAACTAAATATTCAAAATCCCTCTGTCCCCTACCTGGGTCACATAGCCCTTCTAAGCACTTTTCCATTCCTATTTTGTGGAACCAATATATTGCACTTTGCCTCATGTACTTTATCAAACACTTACATATGTGTCCTAATACACTGTCAAAGTCAACCCAAACAGCACATCTCAGCATATTACATCCTCTGCGACTAGACTTGCACAGAGCATCTTTTTCACTCAAATGTGCATCTTAGTAGCACAAATGAAACAATTTGATGTGACAAAAGACTGTACTGATTCATTTGATATATAACACTTGTATATCTGTGTGCAAAATAGTCTGAATCTGCATATGAAGTGGCAGCAGATTTTTTTCACACCACGTTCTGTTGTGCTTCATCTGTGATATTAAACATATTTAACTCCCGTGCATTTAAAGTTGCAGCCCAGCATCTCTGGTACCATTTGAATCGTGTTTTCCTGCATCTGCTGTACGAATAAGATGCAAATATAAAGAAAAAGTTGCTACATTACACCGCTCAGCATGGGTCACTTGCACTGGAAGTCTTGCACCACATGGCATACTGAGGCTTGGTGTATGAGGATACATCTATATTTCCCTGTACTTTGTAGGCTTGGGAATAGGGCTAGACTTCTATCAACTAACCACTTTTTCTTCCAATTCTTGTTTTATTACTGCATTTGTCCCAAATTTAAAGTACTATACTGTAGATTATGTTTGTGCTATATAAATGTGCATCCAGCTGTGACCCCCTGTGACCTCTTGTGAGGTTGGGGCAGCAGCAGGGGGGTAGAGACTCCTCTATGGGGATTGCAGGAGTGTTATAACCTATTTATCAGCTAAAGTTCCTGCATTGGCACTGCATACACACCTATACAATCAATGGCCATTCACCCGATATAGAGAGAACAGGTCGACGATTGTATAGGTCTGTACCCAGCTTAAGAGTAGACTACAAGGTACGTTAAATAGTAAAGTCCTGGATTCAACTTCTTAAATGATGGTAAAAAAAAAAAACATGGAGGAGAATTATCAAAGCTTGGAGAGACATAATGAGGAGAGATAAAGTAACAACTTCTGTCATTTTTAAAACACTGTAAAATGACAGTAAGAAGCTGATTGATTTGTACTTTATCTCTCTCCAAGCTTTGATAAATCTCACCCTATTTCTCTAAAAAGTACAGAGTTCCCCCTCCCCTGTAACTCAGAAATGCAGAGATGTACAACTACTGGCAATCCAGTTGTTGCTGAGAAACACTTAATATGATGTTTAGCCAGACACTTGAAGAAGTAGGTCAGCAACTACTGGAGTGTTTAACAATGCTCAATCCTGCATTACACTGAGTAATACAGAACATGTTTTCTTACCATAAAAATACAACATTGACATTAACAAGATGTTTAAATGACCGGAACATTTATAGTTTATGCTTTTCATTTGAGTGCATATTGAGGAAATTGTGAATCTGCTGTTATTTTTACTCAAATATTTTGTAGTGTAAGCTTTATTTCGATAAATAAACTGCAGATCTCCAAAAGGCGAATTCCAGGCCGATAAATTCAGTGATCAATCAACAAAACCGAGAAAAAAGGCTGCAGAAAGAGAGTAAGGTAAGCCAGGTCTCTGAGGACAATTGCTGTAATGTGTTGAGGCAGGTGTTAATGATGCAAGCATAGATCCATAAAAGTGATATGAACTTAATACCCGAGAAGGTAGTTCTCACAATAGCCAAGGTTCAAACCATTTCACAGATGAACTGGCATAAAGATTGATTGCTGCACGCTGCTTGTTTATCAGTGTAAACTTTTGAATTTCTTCGCTATCAACAAGAAGAAGCATGTTCAACTATCCACTCTTACCACACGGGAATTCAGTGAACTTGCCCTTCTGGTATTTATTCAAAGAAAGGGTTTTGTTATTACTTTGTAGAACTCTTACAAACTATTTGACAGCTACTTCTGAACAAGTCCTTGTTGAAAGTAATCAATTCTGCAAGATACATTATATATAAAATAGAGATGTAAGATTGTCAGGATATACCAAAAGACCAGCAACCACCACTGCAATATTGGACTGGGGCATGAAGGGCACACCGGGGGAATGCAGTGGTAGAGGCCTATGCTTAGGGGTGTGGTCAGCCTTCAAATGGGTGTGGCCAGTCACCATAGGGGCTTGGTTAACATATATATATATCTATATATATATATATATATATATATATATATACTGTATATATTCCTACCAGTGCATCATGATAATGTACCAGATTAATAAAAGCTATTCACTGTAGAAAATACACTATAGTCCTGTGCAGTATAATGTAACATATGTATAATGTATAATGCAAGTGCACACTCAAATAGTGGAGCCCACTGGAGGGTTACCCCTGTACCTCTGTCGGTCAGTCCAACCCTGCACCACTAAATGTTGTGCAATTATCATGGTACACAAGATTGTGCAAGTTACTGTTTGACCATGGGACTACTCATGCGCAAAACATCGGCTACAGCCCACTGAAACGGAAGAGGACTGCCCGAAAGGCAGGCAGTAGTTTCTACTGGAAGTAAGCTCTCCGCTTATTGCAGCCCAGTGTGGCAGTCCCAAAGGGAGAAAACACCTCCCAATGGAACTGTGCATCCTGGGGGCTATGGGCAGGTAGCACTGCCAATAGGAAGTCACTGTCAGTCACAATGAAGCCAGTGCAATCACGGACTGCTACTGGCTCAATGACGGAGGTGGCAGATTTAACCTGGGGGGACTGCAGTCCTGTAGCCCATTGGTAAAATCTGCCACTGCTTAATACCTTCTTTAACTACTTCTGTGGACCTTCTTGTGGTGTTTGTGCTTGCTTTTAGTTCTCTTGTTAGCTTGGATTATTGGTAGGAGCTGCTTATTTCTGAATTTAATAATATTGGCCCTGATTCATGTTTGTAAGTAAAGGAAAAAAGCAAGCAAATGAGAAAAACCATGTTGCACTGCAGGTGGGGCAGATGTAATGTAGAGAGAGATTTAGATTTGGGTGGGATCTGTTCAACTGAAATCTAAATTGCAGTGTAAAAATAAAGCTGTCTTACATGGGCTACATTTAAAAGCACCCAGTATTTACCCTGCTGAGATTAAATACTGTATTACTGTATTTGCCCCCCTAGCATGGCAACATGGTTTGTTCTAAACACAAAGGGGTATCCAATTACCCGTGGTCAATGACTGTGGGTAATTGTATCACCAGAGGATATCCTACTAGCCCCAATGTGGTTCGCTCCTCCCCCCGATGCTGGCACTTATCGGGGAATAAGCTTCGGGCATAAGCCTTGGGCACCATAAGCGTAATCCGCGATAAGTGTGCTGACGGAACCGCGATAACACACGGGATCAGTGACTTATCCCAAGATCCCATTTGTTATCACATAATTGGGGGTCTATTTTTGACCAATGAAAATGGCCTCTAATTGGATACAGTGATAATGACCATCTGTCAATTGCGATATCCGGCTGTTTTTATTGGCCGAAAACAGACTGGAGCTAATTGGATACTGCCCAATGTTATCTGCTATTTTTGCTTTACTTGCAAACACAAATCAGGCCCATTGTTTGTTAAGGTGAAAGTAATATTTGCTGTATAGCGCAACAGGGGTGTGTTGTTTTCTGTATAAAAACTATATTTATTCATATCCTTTCTTGGGGTTTTCTGGGATATACTATAGAATGAAGTAGCTATTTGTTGAATGCTGTACCTTGTTAAATGTAAAACAGAGCACTAAAAGATGCACAAAGAGCTATTGTTCTGAATACGGTTTGTGTTTGCTCTTCTAATGTGGAACAATAAAACAGTCATATCCCAGTACTTCTGCACAGCAGTCTATTCTATTGAATTCATTGCTATAATTTGGCCAGCTATTCCTTTGATACATTAATAAGCGCTGGCTCTGATGTAACCAGAGATGACTTACTAATTGGCACTGTATTTGTCGCCTACTTGCAAAAGGTTAATTTCTATTTAAGCACTTCCCTTTAGGATAACAATGATTCAAATTATCTTAATTAACAATAGCAGATATTAAGCATCTCAACTACATAGACCAAAGATTAACTTAATGTATAAATGCCAAAGAGGATATCTTTTGTTACAAGATCCTACTAAACATTTTGGCATTTGTAGCAAGCTCACAATAAGATATTTTTGAGAATATTTTACTCAGCTCTAATCATGTTTGCTACACTGAAATTATGGATCAAACCGTTAAAGTATGAGTTGACTTACATATTTACAATGCATGAACAAAAGAAATACAATGCACTTTGGGCCTGATTCAGAAATGGACACAGTTTGTACAACAGCTGCAGTATAAAAATCAGCAAAAGCAGCAGAAGGCATCTGGGTAAATAAGCTGTATAATCCGCTGCTGTGCCCAAAGACACAGCATCGGATCACTTGCATAAACATCGGCCATCTAGTAACCTGGGCTGTTCACACTGCAGAAGCCAGGAAATCTGCATCCAAAAATGCAGATCCAGGCCTTACCAATTCCAGAAAAAGGGGCAAGATATCCCCATTTTTGGAAATGCTAGTCAGCTCCTCCCACCACCGCCCCAAATGCCATCAGTCTGCGGTTTGTCGACACTGTGTTTAGGGATGCAGGGCCTGTTCTGCATACTTAGCACCCCACCACTGGAGATAAATGTAAACCATCTCCTTTATTCCTTATACTAAAGAAGATAAATAAGCAACATATTGCTTATGACTCTAGTAAGGGGGTTACTTCCTTAAATGAAAAGTCAAGTACTTTTCTAATGTGCTACATACAGTACAGTATATGTATATCTTTACTTTGGGATTTATCCCAGTAGGCTCATGGTTTTAATAGAGTAAGGTAATAAGCAGGTAAAATAGTAATGTGATACGCTCTCATAGGGCGTGATTCGGAGGTGCACCAGTTGCATGTGCAGCTGCAATTTTGCTACAGGGAACTTTCAAAAATATGCTAATGCCTTAGCTGCCATCTTGTGCACAGAGAGATGCCCATTGCCAGGGTCTCACATCTACCACTCAAACCTCTAAGCAGGAACATGGAACCCACATTGGTCACACTATGGGACCTCTGAGTAACTTTATGCTGTCTCAGAAGAATGAGTTGCTCAGGGTCTCTCCAGCTACAAACAAATTTACAGTGTCTGACTAGGGATCAGTGTCGGACTGGGCAGTGACAGACTGGGCATCCGTTTCGGGCCGGGCATTTGTGAAGGCATGCGTGCACGTCGTGGGGGGCACGCATGTCATGGGGGCGCACCACCACGATGTATGGGGCATTCTGCAAGTTAAGGCAGTGTGGATTCGTGGCATGCCCCCATTTCTATGGGGATGCTTGCTAGGGACGGGGGCATGTCACGAGTCCAGTGGGCGTGGACTCACAGCATGCCCTCATTTCCATGGAGACCGGGGGGCTTTTAAACCAGAGAGCCGGTGCCTGCGCTGTGCATTACCTTTCCGGATCTCTGTGGGACCAGACTGGCCCATCTGCCCTTCTGGCATTTGCCAGAAGTGCAAGATGGCCAGTCCGGTGCTGGGACTGGAGTATGAAGGGCCCACCAAGTGAATGCATTGGTAGAGGATCATGTTTAGGGGTGTGGCCAGTCTCCAGAGGGGGTGCGACCAGCATCCAAATTGGTCTGCCTAACCACTAGAGAGTGAATGGTCTGAGCCTCTTGATAAATCTATATACTGTATTGCAAATACTGTTAGCGCATGCATGATAACAACAGCAATGCATTGTAGTAAATACACCATAGTCATATGAAGTACAATGAAACATATGTATAATGTAAAATTCAAGTGCACAGTCTGGAACCTGGTGGGCCCCCAGACAGTGCTAAGGATAGTCCAGAAAATGGTCCTATCATGAATTTTTCTAGCTACTCCCTGTTATTTTCCCCAAACTCTGACTACTTGTCACTCACTTTCTGAATAATTCCCCTGTGTGCGCGCAATAGCTAATCAGTCATAGCACGTGCACAGTGCAACTTTGGTGCATGCACGGTGGCAGAAGATCCCTCCATTGCGTCCAACATCAACATTGAGGGCGCCTCTGAATCAGACCCATAGTCATTGTACAAGATTGGATTTTGAAAACATAGGATAATGTTTAAAATTATTTTGTCTAAAAGTAGTCAATTTAAAGAATCCTACTTGTATATCTGATACCTAAACAATGTCAGTGTACATCCCAATCCAGGACTATAAAAATGTACATTTTTGTTTTGTTTTTATGTTTATCAGAAAAATTACTTTTTAACAAGACATGACAATTGTTTGGAAATGTGGCTCACTTGTTTTTCTTTGAAACAAGGTTTAAAAGGTCAAATTATTGTCATAACATCTTCTAAAATGATGAAATGGTAAGCTTTAACAATGTTTCAGTTGAAAACTAGAACTGGAAAAAAAAATGAATTCAATTATTTGGGTGTATTTAATGTGACACTGTTTCCTTTGACAACAAAGCAGGAAAATATTCAGAGAACAATTACTCAGTGTTTTCCAACTGTGAAAGAGAAATAAAAGTAATACTGTAGACAGCTGCTGTGGTTATAGGGCCTGATTCAATGCATAAGCAAACGCAGGGAGGGTTTTCTATGCCCAGAAACCCTCCTCCTCTTGGCCAGCACAAATTATGACAGCAATAGTATATAATACGTTTACTAGAGCTGCTGCCACAATATGCAGTGTAAGGGACAGAGTGGAGTTGCTGCGCATGTCCAGAAGTAGCAGCTTTTGCTACCAAGCTTGCTGTGTGTGTGGATCTGAGCCCCAATTGGTGTACTGGACCAGAGAGTAGCTGCCAAGAAGAAGAGACAGAAGCCTTATCATGAGGTTGAAGAATGTGAGCTTAGAAAGTGCAGTTCTGTCTCCTACTGGTTCTATTATATCTGTGTATTTATTTATTATGGGATGTTTAACTTTTTTTCTGAACACTTATTTTATTTATATTAGTTAAATATGTTTGATACAGCCTATACTATAGACTATAGTGTTAAATATTAATACTGTATTCCATACAATATCCAATGTATAAAAAGACCAATGTGTACATTAATGTCCAGGGTTGGTACTAGGTTCTTCTACCATTCCCCCAGACTCCTCCGGTTACTCCGATGTTCCGCTTGATCATTCCTTGGGAGATTGAGGATTGCATTTGCCCTCCTCTAGAAATCCTGCATTTGCCCTGCAATGGTGTACTCAAATGTCGCTGTTGCTGCAGCTTTGAATACAATGGCTGTGCAACAATATGTAGTAAATAAAGATACTTCCACTGCCAACTTCTCTGATCTATTATGTGCATCGGAAAGATGTAGCATCGGATCAACATTGTAACCATTGGTGACAGCATCGGACCTGTGAGTAAAACCCAGGTTACTCAGGATGTCTGGTAAAACTATGCTATAGGTGCAAGTGAATCAGGCTGTGGCTATCAGGGCAATGCGACTGGAGCTGCAGCACCACCGCAAGACATGCCCACTGCTGCTCCAGCACATGTACGGTGCCAAAAACATAACTTAATTGCATCTAAAACGGGGCTGCATCCTGGGTTGCATCAGCCCCATAGTCTCTACAAACAGTCAGGTTTTGTTTGCATCAGTTTCTGCCATAATGCTGCAAAAAGTGTTTGACCAACATGTACTAGATGCATCATCGCTTGGAAAGTGATAAAATGGAGAGTGAAAAAGTACCAGCCAATCAGGTCCTAACTACCATGTCACAGGCTGTGTTTGAAAAATGGCAGTTAGGAGCTGATTGGCTGGTACTTTTTCACTCTCCATTTTATCACTTTCCAAGCGATGATGCATCTGGCCCGTAATCCTTTCTAGTTTAAAAGAAAAAAATGCTGCACTCAATATTCTGTACTTAAACTACCCTTAAGTGGATTCTTCCTCCCTTGTAATAAAAATAATGGGTACAGGACTCAAGACATAACTGCTCAACAGCTGCCAGGAGCCAGAGGTCCGGTGATCAATCATGTTAAGTTCATAGCTGACCAGCATGCCAAAGGAATCACCTATAGCTGCATGGGGACATGGCTCACTTCAGTGAGTGACCTATTCATTGCAGAGAGTTGAAATGCCTTCCACCCAGATCAGAAAATGAAAAGCTATCAAGGAAATAAAGTATATAAGCCCAGATTTATCAAGCCTTGGAGAGTGATAAAGAGCACGGTGATAAAGTACCAGCCAATCAGCACCTAATTACCATATTACAGGCTGTGGGGCAGATGTATTAACCTGGAGACGGCATAAGGAAGTGGTAAACCAGTGATATGTGCAAGGTGATAAAGGCACCAGCCAATCAGCTCCTATCTGTAAATTTACATAATGGAGCTGATTGGCTGGTGCCTTTATCACCTTGCACATATCACTGGTTTATCACTTCCTTATGCCGTCTCCAGGTTAATACATCTGCCCCTATGTTTGAAAAATGACAGTTAGGAGCTGATTGGCTGGTACTTTATCACCGTGCTATTTATCACCCTCCAAGGCTTGATAAATCTGGGACATAATAAGTTAATAAACCATGTTCTGCACACTATTACATACTGTACTACATTGGCGACAGTGGCGCGCGGTGGGGTGAGACATGTGAGGCAGAGCCTTTCCTGTCATACTTACGTTTGTACCAGAGTTTTGATTGTATAAAGTATATGAAAAATACAAAGAATGTGTTTGAAATATCTTCTTTGCATTATTCTAAACATTTTATAGACAAAATTTTGGAGTAAAAAGTCTATGGCAGGTGAGGCAGTGCCTCACCTGGGTAACTTTTCCACACATCTCTAATCAAAACTCACCAGATTTCCAGGAGTTTATACTGCTGCACCTGTGTATAAATGCCCACATGTATGCTTTGGCTCATATATTGTGTGTAAATCTGGCTCTGGTGCTAGCTAGTGCCTCCTTAGCCTTTTAGCTCACTGCACGTCCCTGATTGGCGATATTTAAAGGGAAACTAACTGAACACCAGCTCGAGTCATGGTGTTTAAGTTAGGGGATCAGTGGTACAATCCACTGAAAATAAGTCAAGGGTCATGCCCAGCAATGCGTCTTCTATGATACTATCACATTTCCAAAATATGGGCATCCTTTGTTATCATTATAAATAAAAATGACAACCATCAAAATGGTTAATATGCTGCACTAGCTGCGTCATTGCGATTATTTCTGTGTAATATGTTTCACCAGAGCCTGCAACATTCACATTGTATTACATTTCTGTAGAAGAGATACAAAACATTGAAAATTATTTTTGTTTCATTACAATATAACTTAAATTGTCATGCAAATGTCCTGACCCCATTTCAGTGTAATAATGAAAAGAAAGTATTCTATTTACATGTACTCTATTCAGATCACTGAAAAAAATGATCTTATTTATTGCAGCCTTAAGAATCATAAGAGAACAGGTGCATGGAGGCTGCAACATATTTATCATTATCTCAACAGATTTTGGGAGCAGTTTTTTCCCCATTATGTTTGTCCTACTTATGTTCAGCGTAATAATTGTTTTGCTGAGGAAAGGAACAATACTATTTCTAGAGAAAAGTATATAAATAAAAACAAGTACTGTAAAATAACCAGAATAAAATTGATAACAACATCATCTGTAACTGTTTTACAGTCTTGTACAGTTCTGAGTTTCTGACAGTGGGGGATATCCATCAACTCATAGGGGTATATTCAATTAAAGTCGGATCCATTCCGACATGTATTTGTCGGAAGGGATCCGACAACCCCTATTCAATCCCCTTCTTAATTCAACTTTTTCAAGTCGAATTTAAGATGGGACGCAGAGGAGGCGATGGGCGACAGCCGCGGGGGGAAAGCCGGCGGGCGTACAGGAGAGATCAGCGCTACAGTAGCGCTGCAGCAGGATATCACTCAGCCGCCCGACCTCACGGCAGCTTCCACCTGGCTCCAGCAGCGTGCTGGAGCCGGGTGGAAGCTGCCGTGAGGTCGGGCAGCTGAGTGACATCGAGCTGCAGCGCTACTGTAGCGCTGATCTCCCTGTATACCCGCCGGATGTCCCCCCGTCTCCCTGCGGCTTGCCCCCCTCACCTCCTCCGGGTCCGCAACTCAGTCCGACTTCATTTTGATGTCGGACTGAGATGGTCGAAAAGGGGGCCAAAACCTGTCGGGTTTGGCCCCGTTTTCGACATTAACACGTGGATCAGCAGCTATTCCGCCGATCCACGTGCTTTTCGACAAGTTGAATTTATCGACTTGTCGATAAATGTTGCAAAATATTGAATATGTCGAATCAGGATTCAACCATAAAAAGTCAAAAACTGCCGTTTTTTCGACAGATGGCAGTTTTCGGCTTCAATTGAATATACCCCTAAAAGAGAGATAAAGTACTAACAAACTTTCTTCTGTCATTTTTCAAGCACCGCCTGTAAAATGACAAAAGCTGTTTGGTTGCTACTTTATCTCTCTCAACTCAGAGGCGTCGGGACTGGGGGGGCAAGGGGGCAGCTCGCCCCCCCCCCAAACATAGAGAGGCGCGATCAAGGTACAGGAGGAGCGGAGGAGCGATGTGCGGTCAGGTGAAAGACCGCACATTACATCTTCCGCTCCATGCAGTGAACATCCCAGGCCCGGTGCGGCCCCTCCCCCATCATTTTCAGGCTTTTTTTAATTGTTATTGCTGCCGCTGCACTGCTATCCATACAGCAGCAGCAGCAGCATGCCTGCAGTCTGAGGAGCTCCGCCTCCCTGAACTCTGCTCTACGAGGTTCCCGGCCGTCAGCATGAGGGAGGAGGATGATCTCTCCCCGCGTGATGGATGCAGACGGCGGGCAGACCTACTGAGCCCGGAGGCGGACAGGTGAGCTGGACTGTGCGGCTGGCTGTGGACTGTGCGGCTGTGCTGGAGGCATACCCGGGAACAGCGTGGCGGAGAGAGAGGGAAGAGGCAGCTGGAGGCATCATGACAGCGGGGGAGGGGGAGGAAGCTGCCTGTGATGCTGGAAGCATCCCCTTTGCTCTGTGATAGGGGGGGAGGCTGTCTGTGCTGCTGGGACACCTCCTGTGACCGGGATGGGGGGGGGGGATAAAGGGGAGAGGGGGCTGGCTATACTGCTGGGAGGCATCCCCTGCCCCTGTCATTGTGCAGTGAGGGGGGGGGGGGGGGGTTAGGAGGCTGGCTGTGCCCTATCGTCCACTATGTACCTGTCACCCTCACCATGTCACCCGCTATCCCCCCCATCATGATCACCATGTCACCCACTATCCACCTGTCACCCTCACCATGTCACCCGCTATCCCCATCACACTCACCGTGTCACCCATTATCCACCCGTCACCCTCACCATGTCACCCGCTATCCACCTGTGACCCTCACCATGTCACCCGCTTTCCCCCCTGTCACCCTCACCATTCACATGCTATCCCCCCTGTCACCCTCACTATGTCACCCACTATCCACCCGTCACCCTCGCCATGTCACCCACTATCCCCCCGTCACCATCACCATGTCACCCGCTATCCCCTCTGTCACTCTCACCATGTCACCCGCTATCCCCCCTGTCACCCTCACCATGTCGCCCACTATCCCCCCGTCACCCTTACCATGTCACCCGCTATCCCCCTGTCACCCTCACCATGTCACCTGCTATCTCCTCTGTCACCCTCACCATGTCACTTGCTATCCCCCCTGTCACCCTCACCATGTCACATACTATCCCCCTGTCACCATCACCATGTCACCCGCTATCCCCATGTCACCCTCACCATGTCACCCACTATCCCTCTGTCACCCTCACCATGTCACCTGCTATCTCCTCTGTCACCCTCACCATGTCACTTGCCATCCCCCCTGTCACCCTCACCATGTCATCCACTATCCCACTGTCACCCTCACCATGTCGCCCACTATCCCCGTATTACCCTCACCATTTTGCCCACTATCCCCCTGACACCCTCACCATGTCACCCACTATCTCTCTGTCACTCTCTCTCCCTGTAACCCACTATCTCCATCACCTAGTATCTCCCTGTCTCCCTCACCATGTCACCCACTATTTTTATGTCACCCAATGTCTTTTTGTCACCCACTATTTCCCAGACACTTTCTGTCTCCCTGTCACACCTCCTTGCTGAGAAGTGCTGCTGTTGCTGCCGGCTGCCAGCGCTTGTCACTGAGACAGGCAGCAGCTGTGCCTGCCGCATGAAAAGCGGCTCCCCCCTCTCTGCCTCCTTACTGACGGAGCCACACTGTCCTGCCTGTTGCTCCCAGAGCCTGTCTCACTTACCACAGGCAGCGCAGCAGTGGCGCCAGCGGCATGAAGAGATGTCCCGCCCAGGAAGACCACAGTATCTCAGGCAGCATTGAGTACTCTCTGAGTCCCGAGCTCCGCCTCCACAGTGGGCTGCTCTAAATCAAAGGGATTGCCGCAGCACACAGGCAGAATCCCACGTGTGACAGGCTGCTGCCTTTTCCTAAAGAAGAGAGGAGGCATTACTTACACTACTAATATATGGTAATCGACAGTCGGGGTGGGGGGATGGCTCTCCGTTTGTTATAATCTGTATATGAATGTTTTATCCACACTTTGATTTAGAGTATTTTATTTAGAAAGCTATTTTTATAGGCCCCTTCCCTCACTTTCATTGTAAGTCTACCCTCAGTGCCACTGCCCTCACCCTCCCTTTAAAACCCCATCAGTGCCCATGCCCTCACCCTCCCTGTAACTCCCCGTCAGTGTCCCTGCCCTCACCCTCCCTGTAACTCCCTGTCAGTGTCCCTGCCCTCACCCGCCATGTAACTCCCCGTCAGTGTCCCTGCAGTCACCCGCCATGTAACTCCCCGTCAGAGTCCCTGCCCTCACCCTCCATGTAGCTCCCCCCTCAGTGTGCACTCGCCCTCCTTCTAACTCCCCCTCAGCATCCCTACTTTTACCCTGCCTGTAACTCCCCCCTCAGCATCCCTGCCCTCACCCTCCATGTAACTCCCCCTCAGCATCCCTGCCCTCACCCTCCCTGTAACTCCCCCCTCAGCATCCCTGCCCTCACCCTCCCTGTAACTCACCCCTCAGCATCCCTGCCCTCACCCTCCCTGTAACTCCCACTCAGCATCCCTGCCCTCACCTTCCCTGTAACTCCCCCCTCAGCATCCCTGCCCTCACCTTCCCTGTAACTCCCCATCAGCATCCCTGCCCTCACCCTCCCTGTAACTCTCCCTCAGCATCCCTGCCCTCACCCTCCCTGTAACTCCCCCTCAGCATCCCTGCCCTCACCCTCCCTGTAACTCCCCCTCAGCATCCCTGCTCTCACCCTCCCTGTAACTCCCCCTCAGCATCCCTGCCCTCACCCTCCCTGAAACTCCCCCCTCAGCATCCCTGCTCTCACCCTCCCTGTAACTCCCCCTCAGCATCCCTGCCCTCACCCTCCCTGAAACTCCCCACTCAGCATCCCTGCCCTCACCCTCCCTGTAACTCTCCCTCAGCATCCCTGCCCTCACCCTCCCTGTAACTCCCCCTCAGCATCCCTGCCCTCACCCTCCCTGTAACTCCCCCTCAGCATCCCTGCTCTCACCCTCCCTGTAACTCCCCCTCAGCATCCCTGCCCTCACCCTCCCTGAAACTCCCCCTCAGCATCCCTGCCATCACCCTCCCTGTAACTCCCCCTCAGCATCCATGCCCTCACCCTCCCTGTTACTCCCACGGCCACTACTATCAGTCACCTTGACGCCAGCACTGCACTGGTCACTGCTAGTGCTTGACCTACTCTTTCCCTGCTACATGGGGCACGTGGTGGGAAACTAGAGTGGCATGGGAGAGCTGAGCTGCTAATTTCACTGTTCTGTGTTCAAATAGTCGCCCCACCCTCCATGTAGCTCCCCCCTCAGTGTGCACTTGCCCTTCTTCTAACTCCCCCCTCAGCATCCCTACTCTTACCCTCCCTGTAACTCCCCCCTCAGCATCTCTGCCCTCACCCTCCCTGTATCTCCCCCCTCAGCATCCCTGCCCTCACCCTCCCTGTAACTCCCCCCTCAGCATCCCTGCCCTCACCCTCCATGTAACTCCCCCCTCAGCATCCCTGCCCTCACCTTCCCTGTAACTCACCCTCAGCATCCCTGTCCTCACCCTCCCTGTAACTCCCCCTCAGCATCCCTGCCCTCACCCTCCCTGTAACTCCCCCTTAGCATCCCTGCCCTCACCTTCCCTGTAACTCTCCCTTCAGCATCCCTGCCCTCACCCTCCCTGTAACTTCCCCCTCAGCATCCCTGCCCTCACCCTCCCTGTAACTCCCCCTCAGCATCCCTGCCCTCACCCTCCCTGTAACTCCCCCTCAGCATCCCTGCCCTCACATTCCCTGTAACTCCCCCCTCAGCATCCCTGCCCTCGCCCTCCCTGTAACTCCCCCTCAGCATCCCTGCCCTCACCTTCACTGTAACTCCCCCTCAGCATCCCTGCCCTTACCCTCCCTGTAACTCCCCCTCAGCATCCCTGCCCTCACCCTCCCTGTAACTCCCCCTCAGCATCCCTGCCCTTACCCTCCCTGAAACTCCCCCTCAGCATCCCTGCCATCACCCTCCCTGTAACTCCCCCTCAGCATCCATGCCTCCCTGTTACTCCCACGGCCACTACTATCATTCACCTTGACGCCAGCACTGCACTGGTCACTGCTAGTGCTTGACCTACTCTTTTCCTGCTACATGGGGCACGTGGTGGGAAACTAGAGTGGCATGGGAGAGCTGAGCTGCTAATTTCACTGTTCTGTGTTCAAATAGTCGCCTCACCCTCCATGTAGCTCCCCCCTCAGTGTGCACTCGCCCTTCTTCTAACTCCCCACTCAGCATCCCTACTCTTACCCTCCCTGTAACTCCCCCCTCAGCATCCCTGCCCTCACCCTCCCTGTATCTGCCCCTCAGCATCCCTGCCCTCACCCTCCCTGTAACTCCCCCCTCAGCATCCCTGCCCTCACCCTCCCTGTAACTCCCCCCTCAGCATCCCTGCCCTCACCCTCCCTGTAACTCCCCCTCAGCATCCCTGCCCTCACCTTCCCTGTAACTCCCCCTCAGCATCCCTGCCCTCACTCTCCCTGTAACTCCCCCTCAGCATCCCTGCCCTCACCCTCCCTGTAACTCCCCCTCAGCATCCCTGCCCTCACCCTCCCTGTAACTCCCCCTCAGCATCCCTGCCCTCACATTCCCTGTAACTCCCCCCTCAGCATCCCTGCCCTCACCCTCCCTGTAACTCCCCATCAGCATCCCTGCCCTCACCCTCCCTGTAACTCCCCCTCAGCATCCCTGCCTTCACCCTCCCTGTAACTCCCCCTCAGCATCCCTGCCCTCACCTTCCCTGTAACTCCCCCCTCAGCATCCCTGCCCTCACCCTCCCTGTAACTCCCCCTTAGCATCCATGCCCTCACCCTCCCTGTAACTCCCCCTCAGCATCCCTGCCCTCACCCTCCCTGTAACTCCCCCTCAGCATCCCTGCCCTCACCCTCCCTGTAACTCCCCCTTAGCATCCCTGCCCTCACCCTCCCTGTAACTCTCCCTCAGCATCCCTGCCCTCACCCTCCCTGTAACTCCCCCTCAGCATCCCTGCCCTCACCCTCCCTGTAACTCCCCCTCAGCATCCCTCCCCTCACCCTACCTGTAACTCCCCCTCAGCATCCATGCCCTCACCCTCCCTGTAACTCCCACGGCCACTACTATCAGTCACCTTGACGCCAGCACTGCACTGGTCACTGCTAGTGCTTGACCTACTCTCCCTGCTACATGGGGCACGTGGTGGGAAACTAGAGTGGCATGGGAGAGCTGAGCTGCTAATTTTACTGTTCTGTGTTCAAATAGTCGCCACCTCCAGGGGGAGTGTATATTTGCCGTGCAAGTGTGCGATCCTATGTGTATGCTGAGCTGCTAAAATCAACTTTGTGCAGTCTTTGCGCAGCCCATGACTTACTCCTATAGTGCGATCACATCAGGGTGATTGGGGCCGGAGCTGACATCAGACACCCTCCCTAAATACGCTTGGGGACACCTGCAATTTTCCGGACACTCCCAGTAAACGGTCAGTTACCACCCACAAACGGCCTCTTCCTGTCAATCACCTTGCAAACGCCCGTGCCCATGGATTTTTCGCATCATCCCCTCGCTGACCAGAAATGCCCTTTGTTGCTGTCCAATGCTCGTGTGCAGTTAATACCTGATTGCCCACTGTGCGAAAACATACAGCAGCGATCAGATCTGAATGACCCCCTTAGTGTGGATTTGGCCTTCTCAATGTATTTCAGGTGGATCTGGCCTACAGCGATTCAGCAATTTAGGGGCGCCAAAATGAGATTATATCTTGCCCCCCCCCAACCTAAAAACGTTCGATGTCTCTCCATGATTAGGTAAATCTCCCCCAGTACTTCCAGGCACTTTATGTAATTTCTTATTTTTCTACTGAGACACAATGTTGTTTTGCTTTTAATGGCTACGTGGACCACTATTCACTGTTACACAGTATCTTCAACAAAATAAGCCATACAGTAGTTAGATTGGCAGAGGCCCCACACAGCATATTATTATTATTATTATTATTATTATCCTATATTTATATGGTGCCACAAGGGTGCCACAGCGGCCAATTACAGAGTACATATCATGTAACTGCATCCCTGACAGAACTCAACCTGTTGATTTAATTATTTTTGTAACACATTTTATAAGCTCTTGCACTTCTTATTCAGTGTGATTTTCTGATATAAGTACAGAGACGTCGGAACGGGGGATCAAGGGGGCAGCATGACTCCCCAAACATGTAAGAGGCGCAGGCGCTGGGGATGGGGTGCGCTTACCTCCGGATCCCCGCTGAGACTCCTACTTTAAAAGTCTGCCACCGGCGCGGCAACGTGCTAACCCCTGTTCTGTCTTAGCTGGTTCTTCACTGATGCATTACTGGGAGGAGGCGGGGATGTCCCAGCAGGCTCAGCATGGCTGCGCCTCCTCCCAGTAATGGATCCCTGAGTGAAGAGTCGGCTAGGACAGGACATGGGGCAGCAGTTTGCGGCGCCGGGGGCAGCCTTTTTAAAGTAGGGGATCTGGAGGTAAGTGGCTCCGGCAGCAGACTTTTTAAAGTAGGGGAACCAGAGGTAAGCGGTGCCGGCAGCAGCCTTTTTAAAGGAGGGGAACAGGAGGTAAGCGCTCCCCGCACGGGGTGCGAGAGAGGTCAAAATTTATTTTTTTCTATGCCCCCCATCCACAAAACATTTCGGTGCCCCTGTATAAGTATGACATAATACAGCAACAGTAAAGCACAACAATCATATCCTGTAAGACCACATTCATTTCAATAATAATAAAATAAAAAATATTTGTTTATTTCAATATGCTTCATAAAAGCAATTTAAAATGTATGATCTACATAATTATCATTAGGTATTAATCTTTTCAGGGGTTTGGAATGTTGTGGAACAGTTTATCTGTATTGCTTTCTTGCAGTTATCCAATGCTTGCTTTTCATCGATAGCACTTATACTGTACCACGCTGAAAACAGAATAGGCCTGTTGCTAAGTTGGACACATATTGTACACGATTTAAGATAAAAAAAAATCCACATAATTATGGCATATTTACACCTACTGTATATGACAAAGTGTATGCATTGCAAGATGCTTACAGGTCTGTATTAGTAGCATATGCACCCGGTTTATGTCAGGCACACCTTACATATAACGGCACCCATGGTTTTAGTCATCAAATTTGCTTGTGAAATATAACTTTACTGTTAGATGCAAATTATTACTTAAACATCTATTTAACACAACAGGATCAACTCTTTGTTCTGTGTACAAAAAACAAAAAGCATTCACAAAAACATAATAAGTGCACAACTGATGAAGAAATAACCTTTCAGCTTTAGAAGTGAATCCGCGACAGAAACAGGTCCTGGTGCCATCATCAGCATGTATATGCACCAATGCTTGTGCACACAAACATTATATATCTCTTTACTAGTCTCCATCTGTTTGAAATTATGTGATCACATTGTTACTGTACTCATTCTGTCCCTTCCCTATCCCGCCTCTAAAGGCCTACGGGTGTCAGAATCAAGAAAATGTACATATACTCTACATGAGAAGAACCATACTGCATATTCTACACAGTGCAAAATGTCATGCGTTCAACTAAACAGTAGCTCCTATATCTGTGTTTGTTGAGGGACATAAATATTTTTCTTTAAATTCAGCTTAACCTCAGTTATCATCTACTGTACTGTAAGACCCTTTTTATTTAGTTCAAACTCAATATGACAGAATTCTATCACAAACTCACAATATCTGCAAATTTCAGCAGCAGATTTTGTTTACTCGAAGTTGCGTCTTTGTCACCATCCAAGAGTGATATTAGCAATCGTCTACTGCATATGTTCCCCTATTCTTGATGAATGCCACATCACATCACGTCGTGTCACCCAGAAGTCCCACAGGAAAACATGAGACTTCCGGTTAACGCGATGCAACGTGAAGCAGTAAACAAGGTTGGCTTCTGTCACTGCTGTTACGTAGAGTCTCCAAGAGGCCTGAGTATATCATCAACAATTATGATGTAAGCCTTTCTAACTTAAGTATCGGCTTTTCTCCATGGTCTTTCCTCTAAAGTTAAAAATACCCAAATATTAATTTTTCACTAATATCTGTCATGCATGTATTAAGTGACTTATATGAAAACCTACTCATTAAAGGGGCCTGGATTGCTATTAGTTTGAAAAATTAGGTTCTATGTTCTTACACATCATAAAAAAATACAACACCTGGACTCATTTTAGAATAAAAAAAACTCTGCTTTTCACATTTAGCATATAGAACTAAAGTCGTTTTGTGACATATCCAAATACATTAGTACATCAAAGGAATGGTATCATACACAGACCAGTGTTACTGTTTAACAAAGAAGGAAGTTTTTAATCATTTGAGTTTTCACTGCAAAATAAAAAACAATCAACTCTCTATTAATGTAGCAACATTTTTGTAGAAAATAGCAGTATTATATAACATCTACATATAAATGACATTGTGTTACAAATCACAATTCCAATGTACATACTAAGTTATGTGAAAACACAAATATAAAAAGCTAAAAAAATAAAGCTATAAAAGTTAAGAGAGATTACACAACTGTTGTGACATAAAACAATACTCAATTGCCCCTTAAATAGAATAATACTTTGTATATAAAAGACTATCTAAAAACCTGGAACTGCTTCATCGATCATAATAAGAGACCTATATTTGTTCTTTGACTGTAAAGTGCAATTACACAGGCGGCTTGAGAGAAATACCAGGGGAAAGAGCAAATTAAAGGTGACATGAAATGGTATTTCCACCATGGGAGATCACCTGTCAAAGATGGTCAAACAATTCATAAAACAGATCTATATCCCTTCCCAGCTTGTTTACCCAGGGATCAGGTGAAATAAAAGATAAAGCAAAAAAGTAGTACTTTTAAAAATGATGTGCCTAAAGGCTAGATTTATTTCTCACTCGCTTGGTCAACATGACCTTTCAAATGGCCCTGTGAGAATTAAAGCAGAAAATTAAACTGTGTTAGTCACCCTGTGCCAGATCTCATAACTGAGTGACAAAGATGACAGCTTCACCAGGTCCATGCATCACAGATTCATTAAATGTGGATGCTGTGTGACACTCAGAATCAAAAGACATAGAAAGGCCTCAGGAGTTTAACCAATAATGTTGTCAGAAATGTATTCTTATGTGCCCCAGACAATAAAGATGCTACTTTGCTCTTATTTTGGAAATAGAATATAGGAAAACAGGCTGTTGAAATACAAAAAGCTACACATAAAGTAGCTACAAGCAGCATAACTCTGGCAAATATGGCTACAATAGAAGCTGGATATAATTTAATAACTAGTGTTTGTCATATAGTGACAACCAGACTAGGCTCACATGGCAACACTGAAGAGAGAGCATGGATAGTATAGCACATTTAGCAGGCAAGGATAGTCACTGCTAGTGTATACAATATGTAAAATCTTATATCCGGTTGATAGGTCGACAGTCAATAGTTCAATCAGAATCAGAATAATCTTTATTGGCCAGGTATACTTGCGTATACTAGGAATTTGTCTTTGGTTTTCTATACAATAGCCAAGTAGGTAACAGATAAGCAGGTGGGGGAGCAAGTAAAGTCAGACAGATTGGTATACCGTAGGGACACAAGTGAGTTACATGTACGTCTAGTCAGTCAATGTTCAGGAGTTCAGCAGACGGACCTCTTGGGGAGAAAGAAACTTTCGAGGCTTCTGGTGGACCCAGCGAGGATGGCCCTGTAACACCTGCCTGAAGGAAGCAAGTTAAACATGCTGTGGCCGGGGTGTAGCTGGTCCTTTGCCCCCTTTTTAGCTCTGGACAGGTACAGGTCCTGGACTGAGGGAAGGTCAGCCCCGATGATCTTCTCTGTGGTTCTGAGCACCTTTTGGAGCCTGCATCTGTCCCTCGCGCTGGCGGAGCCATACCAGACCAGTATCAAGGAGCACAGTACCGACTCCACAATCGCAGAGTAGAAGAGGAGCAGAAGCTTCTGTGGGATGTTGAACTTCCTTAGTTTGCCTGAGGAAGAACAACCTCTGCTGTGCTTTCCTGACAGTGGCATCAGCATTGGACCCCCATTTAAGGTCACAGGAGATTGTGGTCCCTAGGAACTTGAAGGAGTCCACTAGCGATATCACACTGTCAGCAATCGTTAGTAGAGGTGCACTAGCTGACTGCTTCCTGAAGTCCACTACCATCTCAACAGTTTTGAGGGGGTTAAGCTCAAGGTTGTTGTGGCTGCACCACTGGGCCAACCGGTCTACTTCCCGTCTATAGGCTGATTTGTCCCCGTCCTTGATGAGGCCGATGATGGTGGTGTCGTCATCATATGGTCAAGATCATATGGTCAACATATATATGGTTGCTATGGTCATAAGATCGACAGGGTCATATGGTCGACATGGCAGTTGTCGACCCAACATATGGTCAACACAAGTTGGTTTATTCTTAATTTTTAAAAAAAATTTTATACTTAAAATCCACATGGACTATGATTGGGAACGGTAACCTGCCTGAATCTTGATGAGTGAAGCAAGCCTTACAAGAGTACGTGGTATATTAATTGGGGTTTCATGTGCTGAAACCTACAAACTGACACCCAAAAAACATTTTAAAAAAACCTGTGTCAACCTTTTATTGTGTTGGCTATTTCTGTGTTGACCTTTGCTTGTGTTGTCATTTTACCCATGTCAATCTTGTAAATGTCGACCATTTGGTTTCTACCTAAACACTGCCAACCTTTTCACTGTCGACCTATTATACCATAACCATAATATCTATTTAACAGAAGTGGGCAGAATAGTCTGAAAATGTGTTCACAAGGCTAAATCCAATTGGAAATGTAGTACAGAATGGTCAGCACACCTCTTTCCCTGATGTACCCATTGGTTGTATGTAAATGCAGATGGTTATAAGAAAAAAGACAAAACTCTACTTTGATTGAACCTCATACTAGACAGTAAGATACAGTGCTAGGATTGACTTCATAGATACTTGGCCAGATTATCAAGAAGTGGTCATCTGGACTGAATGGGCTTCTTCTGGGAACAGAGGCCAGACAGATGTGAACATGCAGAATAATGAAGTTGAGTAGCCAAAGTAGATATTTACTTCATCATTTTTATGTCATATTATATCCATATTTGAATTGGCTTTATCCATTTACTTCTATATAATATCTTCTAACATTTAATCATTATTAAACAGTTTTCTTCTTTTTTTTCCAAAGTATTGCTATATTTTTACATATTTTGTTATTGCTCTGTTAAATGTGTTATCATGACTTTCTATGCTTGTTAGCAATAACTTACTTAAATGTTTAAGTCTATCCTGTCTCTGCTTATTAAGAAGCTGCACTTTCCCTAAAAGTCAATTGATTGCTTTGCAATAGGAAATTTCTATCTGTTATACAAGGAGCTACCATTTTAAGCAATTTTGTAGCGCAAGACCCTTGTGCTAAAATAGCCTTCTCCTATAGCTAAAAACATTTTTTGTTAAGAAAAAAAAAGTATTAAAACAATAAGAGTGAGCACCCTAACTTTAAAGTAACATGGGGGAAAAGGATCAAAGCTCTATAATAGTCTCATTTCTAGTGAAACATTTTTTTTAAACAACTTTAAAAAAGATGGGCATTTTAGTTTGGGACTTCTCATAATGTGCCACAATTAATTTTAGAACACGGGCTGAGACTGGTGGTCTTTTAGAACACTCTCTCCTGTTTACTGTAATGTTATACATTGTTTGCTGATCAAAATTAATTAGAAGGGAGTATTTAACTATGCACTACTCTTTATTAAAAGGCTAAACCCTCTTTTCAAATGAGGGTTGCCAGATATTTTTTTAAGCCAGCGAAAGGTAGATCAAGGCTCTCCCTCTGTCTATGGCATTTTTATTGCTTGTCGCATAAGCTAAGGGGATGCATGGACCCTCATGCTGTGACATTGAGATGGATTCACCCTTTTTTAAGTTTATAAATTATGAAGAGGGTTCTCCTCACTGTTAGTAGTGGAAGGGTTACATTTACAATACACCTTTAAATTAAGTATAGGATATTCTGTTAAATTGAGATTAAGCATTTACAAGCATTGTACTTTCAGAACATGTTGTGGAAATGTTTCATAACTTGTTTGTTATTCAACCGATACTTGAAGTACTTGTAAGGTCTTTCAAGTAGAAGAACACCAAGTTCAGCTTATATTTGGAAGTCAAAACAATGTAACTTACCAAGATATTGTGCTAACTGAAGCAGGAAAATTAAATAATACATATGCACATACAGGTCTAGATTAAAAAAAAAAGTATGAATCTATGTTGACATTTCTTTTCAAGAAAAGGATAATATAATATCAATTTCAAATAGCCATCAAAAAAAAAAAAAAAACCCATTGCTTGTGAATAGCAGTGTTGAATTCTATTTATTAATTAAATGTTGAATTAATTATTTTAAATAATTTATGTTTTATTGCCGCTTGTTATCTTTATTACATACAACTGCTGTGCAATAAGTTTCTGGATGTGCAGTGCATAGGTAGAGTAGACACAATATGACTTGCTGGTTGTGAACTTTAATCTCTGACTAAAGATCTTGTGAAATGTCAAGGTACAGAACCATATATATACAGCACTGCATACCAAAGAAGTCATTATGTTTACTTACTTCATGAACTCAGTGTGGAGCTCAACAGAGGCCACTGGAGAGCCATGACTACAAGAGTGGTACAACTGGGGGAGGGGGGCCAAGGGGTAACGTGCCCCAGGTGTCAGATATGAGGAGGCGCTGAGACCTTGATTGCAGCATATGGAAATAGGTACAGCAGAGCCTACGCTGCAGCAGGCAGCAATCAGTGTTGAGAGAGGATCAACCAACAGTAAGCACTGCCTTGTGTGTGCACTATGGTGGGAAGCTACTAAAAAAATCAGAAGTGCTGGTATTGGGAGGAAGGGAGGCTCTGACTGTGCTGCTGTCCTCAGACACGCCTGCTCCTGAAAGATGGAGTAAACAGTGCTGAGGCTGCAGCTTCCTGTAATGTAGTCATCAGCACTACACACAGACAGGCAGAGCGAGACGCTGGAACTGGAAAAGGTGGTGGTGTGAGCCTCCCAGTGTACAGCATGTAGGCAAAGGTATGTGGGTTACATATTTTAGAAGGAAGTTTCTCAAACTGTGTGCGACCTATATGGGGTACATGGCAGTGGGGTCACAGGGTGGAAGGAAACAAAAAAGAGCAGACTTAAAATGAATGCTGAGTCAGCCAGGGCTGCCTAATGTGGACACAGAAAGCAGAGAGACTCATATGAGACCAGTAATAAAACAAATGTGGTATTAGAGGGCAGTGTTTGGATGGGGAGACAAGCTGCTGATACTGTACATTGTCTGAGTGCTTGTCTGAGTGCTGACTGAGGATGTCAGTGGAACCCATGCTATAGAGGAAGCAACAAGTACATGGCATACAGGCTATCCATTGTCAGTACAGTGCTGGCAATAGAAAGTTGTACTCTGACATACAGTATTTAATGTTATCAGAGGTGTTTCCCCCTCTCCCCTTCATGCTGATTGTTGGTAGTCATCTGTGTGTATGCCACAGTTGCTACTGCTAGGACCAGTGACAGTGACATAAACCTGTCAAGTGTGAGGGCCTGGGGTCAAAAATTACTGGAATTTTCGATCTGTGAAAAAGAGTCACTATTATATTGCTTTAGAGTTCATTCATGGCTCAGTTATTGGCATATTGTACAATATGTGAGCTGTGCCACTTTATACACAAATAGTCACTCTCCCCTCATTCATTCTGCTCCCTCATCCCCTACTCCCTTCACTCTGAATGCTCATCATTCAATAGGCCACCTGCCAGGTCCCTAGTCTCCCTATATACATTATGCCCATCATTCTTCACATCATGTGGACTCTTCCTTCAATCGTTCTATTCTCCCCACCTGTTTCTCTGCTCCCCATCATTCATCCTGCCACCACTCTATATCTCTACTCCCCATCACTCTTTTTGTCCCCCGTTAACCACTCACTGCTGATCCTATGCACAATGACTGTCAGGGGATCAGGAGACAGGAGACCACTATGATCAGTACCCTACTGATGGTAGATCCTGTGCCAGGATGTAAGAGTTATGTTTGGGGGGTGCAAACAGCAGTGAGTGTCCCACCTGTACCTGTATGCATGTGTCAGGGAAGATGTAATCCAGACTTTATCTGCATATGGTGCACACATAGGGATTCTCATACATAGGGAGAACAAATTGGACTCCCATACATGGGGGGGGCACCAAATTACTACCTTTTCCTGGGTGAAAAAAATCCTAGTTTTGGCCCAGGCAAGAGAGTATTGACTGACTGTGAGCTGCTTTTGTGGAGGAAGCACCATCCTGAATCACTGTGTTTGAGTTGTTTGCAGAATTTCGGCACTGTAGATGGACCCGGGAAGATGAGGAGTGCCGTAGTCTACCTGTGTCTGCCATCACTGCAGAACAACATTGCTGCCATACGGGCCACAGTTAAGTTGACTGTCGCCCAGTTATACAAGGAGATACTGTAAGCATCTCATTGGGATCCATCTGTTTGATATTCCATGAAAGCTTGGCCTGAACAAAGTTTCTGCACACTGGGTGTCCTGTCAGCTGACACTAAAGCAGAAGGAGGCTTGGGTGACTTGGTGCCACAACATGCTGGACAGGTTTGATGGTGGTCACTTAAACTCTGTCTAGGTAATCATCAGTGGCAATGAATCCAGCATCTACATTTTTGACCCTAAAATTACCCCAGTTGGAGGTGCCCCACCACATAAGTTCTTATGTGAACACAATATGGCCCAGCAGATGGTGGCTGTTTTTGTGGCTAAGACTGATCATGTAGCTACTGCACCACTCATGCGGCAGCGCACCATCACTGGAGACTGCTATGCCATCTAATGCCTGCCACAAGCGGTGAAGCCATTCCAGGTGTTGTCCAAAAGCTCACACTTGTGGTTCTCTTTTCAATCAAGGTAATGCACCTGCCCATAAGACCAGGGAAGTGGAGGATTTATTTTCTGTGCCAAGAGCTTGTTCATCCACTATAAAGTCCAGACCTGGCCCCCTGCGGCTTCTTTGTGTTCCTACAAATCAAGCACAAGGTGTGTGGGATTTATTTGAACACTGGAAGCTTCAATGGAGACCTTTATCCAGCATGTAGAAGACATACCTACTTCAGACTAGTCCAGCTGCTTCACTAAGTGGTTTGAGCGCATGCAATTTTTCAATAACTCCTCTGGTGAATACTTTGAAAAATGTAATGTTCTCTTTGCTTTTAACTATAATACTTTTTGTGCATCCAGAAACTAATTGCACACTCCTTGTATGAATTTAAGCTGAGTTTACAATATGTCAATCACTCAGATGATCAGAGAAATGCTCCAATCTTCAGGACATATAATTCAATCAGTGTTACCCTTATACACACTGAGCTCTTTCAGCTAACGCTCCTTCTTACACACTTACACAATCATCAGGCTGATCAGCCAATATTGGGTTATTGTATAGGTGTGTAACCATCTTTAAAATTATAAAGGCCAGCATACATATGAAGCCAATTTCCTGATTACTTGATCTGACCGGCATCGCTGATTAGAACCACCTATCGGCAATCTGTCTGAAAATTGGGAAATTAAAATGTTAAAAATCTCTGATTTGATGATTATAACCATTTGCAGTTGGGGTCAGGGAATCAATATTTTTATACATGCTTAATATAGTAGCTCCACCTATACACATAATCTCCAAAGTAGTAGCACTGCTTATACACATAATGACCACAGTAGTAGTGCCACTTATACACATAATGCCCACAGGTAGTAGCGCCACTTATACACATAATGCCATAATGCCAACAGTAGTAGTGCTACTTATACATATTGGTCCTAATTCAGATGTGGTTAGAGGTGCTATGACTACTGCTTCCTTGAGAGTACAGCTTTAGAAAACTGAGAGCAACTTCCACCTTATTTCAGTCTCTTGAGCACAGTTCTGTAATTAAGGCTTGCTTTTACATTGCATCTGGCATGTACAGTAACTGCATCATGTGCCTGGCTTCAACCTTCATACAAATCTAACTAATATGCATTTATATTACTAGCAAATAGTATAGATATGTAAAAGCAAGGAAATTGTATTTGCACACATTCATTTAAACTCAGATGCAACATTAGTAAATCAGCCTCATAGAAATCTGCCTTATGATCAACCATAATTGTACAGTGGAAATGTGAGAGTACAAACCAAGGAGCACAGCTGCAAACTTACGCTTGTCACCCCTTCAATACTGTGGAGGGGTAAATGTGCTTCAGCTGACAAAATCTTCATTTTGCTGTTTTTAGCCTTGAGGTCTGTGAGCAGTGGCGTAACTACTGCCCCCGCAGCCCTCGCGGTGGCTTGGGGGCGAGGGGCTGCGGGGGCGCCACTGACTTAGAACAGATTGACATGCGGACGAGCGTCCGCATGTCAATCTGCAGGTCTCCTTCCCTCCGCCGCTGTAAGGAGGGACACGGAGCGCACAGCGCGCGCCCCCCTGTGTCCCTCCCTGGCTCTCCGGCTGTCTAATACAGGAAGTGCCGTTCGTGAGCTCTGATTGGCTCACGAACTGGCACTTCCTTTATTAGACAGCCGGAAAGCCAGGAGGGACACAGGGGGGCGCGCTGTGCGCTCCGTGTCCCTCCAACACAAAGGAGGGGGAGGGGAGCAGGCACTGTGGAGGACTATCTGGCACTGGGGGCATATACCTGGCACTGTGGGGGACTATCTGGCACTGGGGGCATATACCTGGCACTGTGGGGGAATATCTGGCACTGGGGGCATATACCTGGCACTGTGGGGGACTATCTGGCACTGGGGCATATACCTGGCACTGTGGGGGAATATCTGGCACTGGGGGCATATACCTGGCACTGTGGGGGACTATCTGGCACTGGGGGCATATACCTGTCACTGTGGGGGACTATCTGGCACTGGGGGCATATACCTGGCACTGTGGGGGACTATCTGGCACTGGGGGCATATACCTGGCACTGTGGGGGAATATCTGGCACTGGGGGCATATACCTGGCACTGTGGGGGACTATCTGGCACTGGGGGCATATACCTGGCACTGTGGCGGAATATCTGGCACTGGAGGCATATACCTGGCACTGTGGGGGAATATCTGGCACTGGTGGCATATGTGGCACTGGGAGCACATCCCTAGCAACAAGCACTACCCCCTAGCAACGAGCATGACACCCAGTGCATGAAACCCCTGGCAACGAGCATGACACCCAGTGCATGAAACCCCTGGCAACGAGCATGACACCCAGTGCATGAAAACCCTGGCAACGAGCATGACACCCTGAGCATGAAAACCCCTGGCACCATGCATGGAACAAAGAGCATGAAACCCCTGGCAACGAGCAGGTAATTTAAAAGTAATTAGAAGCCTTACTGTAGAACTTAATGTGTAATGGGCATTACGGTGTGTGGCATAATGTATCACGGACATTGCGGTGTGTGTCATAATGTGTCAGGCATTACGGTGTGTTGTATACTATATCACGGGCATTGTGGTATAATGTCTCGGGGTCATTGCAGTGTGGCATAATGTATAACGGGCATTGCGGTATGTGTCATACTGTGTCACAGATACGGTGTGTAGCATAATGTATAACGGGCATTGCGATTCCTGTCATAATGTGTCGGGGGCATTACGGTGTGTGGCATAATGTGTCGGGGGCATTACAGTGTGTTCATATTGTGTCATGTGCATTGTTGTGTGTGGCATAATGGCTAAGGCCATTGCAGTATGTGGAATAATGTATACTGGGCATTACTATAAGGAGGAAAAATGACAAATAATGTAAGGGGCATGAATCAGGATTATTTTTCTTTCCTGTGGTGGCTAACGTCTGGGCATGCAGGTTGCAAAACTGGGGTATAAGGTAGTATTTTCCTGCAATGCCACGCCCCTTTACACGAAGCCACGCCCATTACAATGAAGCCACACCCCTTTTGGCGGTGCGCGCATATTTCTCCCTTTACTAGTGCCAATTATGGGGGGTATGGGGGGGGGGGGGCGCCGAAGAATTTTTTGGCTTGGGGGAGAAACATTTCTAGTTACACCACTGTCTGTGAGTCCCGTCATTCTGACTCTTATTGTGGCTGTGCCAGGTGCAAAGCGCTGTCAATACTCATACTGTGACTTGGCTAGCTTCTGGGTCTTTGGCTAGTACTTATCAGCAGGAGATAGGTCCAGCTGCTGAAGAGGTGAGTGCAAGATCTATTTGGTGGCTGTGGCACTTCCAGGATTCAGTGTTCTCACGAGCACGCAGCTCCTGAGTCTCCTTCAGCACTGCCTCCTTCTGGTGCCTGAGAAATGTGACTCCTTAGCCCTCTCTAGTATTGGCCATGACAAACATTACATTGGCAGTTATAAACTTGCAATCATTTTACAATATAGCAGGGCTGTGCAAAAGTTAGACATCTGTTGTTTTGTATTTTTTCACCTGTTTCATTGGTCATATGAACACTCAGCCCAAAATCATTCCTATATTCTGCTGTTAACACATATATAATATGAATAAGAATTTTATTTATATAGCACTCTTTCTCCAACAGGACTCAATGCACTTTACAGATATCAAAAACAATGCACATAGGGCCTAATTCAGCATGGAACGCTATTCAGAGAACTATAAAATTGAGCAATTATCAAATGCCTGCACATGTGTAGTGTTCGCACTGCGCATGTGTGTGGGGTAATAGCGACAGGAATTGTATACAGGTTGTAATTGCATTGTAGCCACTAAAACCTGGCATTTTGTCAGTGTGTCAGAAAAAACGCAGGCGCGCCCATGCATTTTTTTGTGTGAGGGTCTCTGACATCCTCCCAGACCACTTCCAGGCCATCTCAGTCGCAGATCAGTGCCAGCCTCAGAACTATTCACATTTGTTCAGACGGTAAAGATTCTTTGATGTTCCGGGAATTGCATATGCATCTGCGAGTGGATAGCAAACTGTGATGCATTCGCAATTTTGCACAGGGCATTTTTTCTTCCTGTTGAGGCGGCACCTTTCTACTCACAGACAACTGCAATTTCTCTGAATAGTGATCCATGCTGAATTAGGCCGATAATACAGAAGATTTGACCAATACAGCAACAAACAAGCCACATAGACATAGAAAAAATAAAATCTACAGCGCAGTTAGTGTAGGCATTTTGGCTAATAACTTCCATGTGTTGTGTATTCCACCCTCACAAGATACCAGGTGAGGGACCCATCTTTGGCACACTGTGTAAGATTCTCCTAGGTAGAACAGTCTACCCTTAGAAGAGATGACACAAAATGGGGTGGGGTCCAAACAAAACAGTCATGTCCATGTATTTTCCATCCCATCCATAAGCATACCTAATGAGGCAGCCATGTTGCACTGTGGGAGGTGAATCATACAAGGGCCCAATGCATATATGGGAAAACTGACACTGGTGTAGTAGTATGATATACCCTGCACGGGACAATCCCCGTGAAGTACATCCTGCCCATGGAGGAAACATCCAAGGCACCTATCTGGGTTGCACTCGTAGGTTGCTCCTAAAAGGGTGCACAATCAGTGGAGGTACACATTTCAGGAATAGCACACAGTGGGGTGGAAGTAAGCTGTATATGACACATAATAAAATAAATTGCCACTATTATCTCCAGTTGGCTAACAATAGTATTTAATTTGAAGCCAATGCGGTTTATGTGTGCCCGGAGTGCATAGCATATCTTGCACGCATTTGGTCTACTCAGAAAATAATCACATGCAAAGACGGGAATATAGTCAAACACATTCAGAATGTATCTATATATAATGGAGAGGTGAAATGGGGGAGGGAAGGGGCATTATCATGTAGACAAAATTCAGCTATGGTGTATTCATGTACAGTAAGTGAGGCGTATCTTTTGTCCCTGATTATGATGATGATTTGTAGTAAGCCATGTAACTATGGGGGTCATTCCGAGTTGATCGTAGCTGTGCTAAATTTAGCACAGCTACGATCATTCACACTGACATGCGGGGAGACGCCCAGCACAGGGCTAGTCCGCCCCGCATGTAAGTGTCGGCCTCCCCCGCAGAAGTGCAAAGGCATCACACAGCGGCGATGTCTTTGCACTTCAAGAGTAGCTCCCGACCAGTGCAGCTTTAGAGTGCTGGCCGGGAGCTACTCATTGCTCCCCGGCCCGCAGCGGCTGTGTGTGATGTCACATAGCCACCGCGGACCGTCCCCCCCCAACGGTCCGGCCACGCCTGCATTGCCCGGACCACGCCTCCTAAATGGTGGCTTAACGCTGCCGCCCAGCCCACTCCTGCCCAGCGACCGCCTCTCCCTCAGAGGTGATCGCTAAGCAAAGACGGCTGCCGTGCACTACGGCGCTGGCGCATGCGCAGTTCCGACCAGATCGCTGCGCTGCAAAAAACTGCAGCGAGCGATCGAGTCGAAATGACCCCCTATGTTAGCTATGCACACGCATCTCAATTTGCATATACTGTATTTCTGCATGAATCCAAAAATTTGCTATTTTCTCATGCACATTAGCATTGATTAATGCGTGCCCATTTTACTTTCTGCTCTGCATCACCCTGTTTTTGTGAACATTTGAAAAAAATAGTTAAAGTAAATTAACAGCTCTTTACAAATATGTCTTGCAGTTAGTATTTGTACCAGTAGGTTTTACAGCTGAATGGAATGAATTTGTGCAGAGAACATGATGCAAGGTTCTTAGCAATAGTGTAGAGGTTTGTGAATGCTGGTTAAAATCTAATGGTGCTGCAGAAGCAAAATAAAAATGCAAGCGTGTGTAACAAAGAATGTTATTTTTATCTATAGGATCATCAGGCATCCATCATAGTATCGTGTTTCTCTGTTGCCTCTGCATGTTCTGATTTCTTATCTTTCATTTGATGACATGTAGTATAGAAGCTGGCTTTGAATTTAAATGAGTAGTAGAAGCTTCATTTGGATTATTGTGGGGTGCATCTATCACAGTGAAATGTTTGATGTTGTTGGTTAATACCTATTCATCATCTGACATACAGCATAGTGTCTTGTAATCAATGTAGCAAACATTCAATTTCAAGTTAGTCATTTTCAATAGCTATTACACCATTTCTGAGCTGCATTCTCTTCAGTTGACAATGAATATAGTGGAAATCAATTCAAATGGGGCTAGGAAAGAGATTATGTAAGGCCATACAAATGAGGTTCTAGGCAAAATTAGGGAGAATAAATAGTTTAGCAAAGATAGAAAAAAGTGCAAGATGCTTCTATGCTTTAATCAGGATTATCTATTCATCATATTCCGAAATCTCAAACTCTATCATAGATTCTTTCTGCCTTGTTTAACATTAACTGAAGAAAATGCATCTCAGAAAGATGAGGCAATGCAGGATCACTTCCTATGTGATATAACCCTTAAAGCAACCATTTCACTCAGGGCACCTCAGTTTCTGTCACAGTCCATGCAAATAAGCAGTTGTGCTGTAGTTGTGCATAAAGTCACACAACTACAACTCATTTCTCTAACATGCGGGGAGCTGCCCTGCACAGGGCAAGGCCGAGCCACATGCCGGGTCCTAACTACCACTGAAATGCAAGTACATCACTATACAGCAATGCACTTGCATCGTAAGGGTTAAACCCTGCCTCCGCAGCCTAGCTGTGGGTCACAGCAGCTGTCTGTGATGCCACCCCAATGCCGCAATGCCACCCATTAAACACCACATTGCCGCTCCCACCCGCCTCGCGAATACCTCTGCCTGTCAAACAGGCAAAGGCGTTCACATCTCACTGTGTGCGCACAAACACAGTATGGCTCCTGCGCACACCGGACAAGGGCTTCAGTACGTGAACGCATCGCTGATGCGTTACATACTGAAGTAGGCCCCTAGTGTGGGATTCTGTATTGCAGAGCCCTGTGGCTCTAGAAAGTGGGAGGGAGAACACAGGGCCATAGAGAGCTTTCCTGGTCCCCAGTAAAGCATAGGTCGTTGCTTAATCATGGCCATACCCCCTTTCACTTTATACTGTCATATCATTGTCTTATCTGTTTGCAGCTCAATATGCTATTGTCTAATTCACCCCTTCCCCCCCTCCTTCCCCTCTTGGCTTTCTGTACCCTCTCCCCAGGGTCAGATCTAGTGTGATTACTCTCCCCCACTGACAGACAGAGGAGACAAGCTGCACTGAGTGGCAGCATCCTCCACAGACACACCAGGCTACTTCTGGCTGACAGGTAGAAAGGGGGGGCATGCAGACAAGTATGAAAGTCTGGGTGTTTATGCTATGATTGATATATGCCCTGAAGAAGTCCTGTATAGGATGAAATGCATAAGATGCATGTGTCATATCATAGTGGCGGTTTCATAGACACCATTTTATAAGTGTAAGCCACACTTTTATTCATGATCATTTTTGTGAATGTGTTATCAAATTAAAAATGAAACCTGATTTCAACTGATAAGTGACCATTGTTTTTTTCTCGTTGATTCTGGTGATTTGAGTATATTTCAGATTCCTTGGATTAATATATTACCACATATCAAAGAAGTTGGTAAATCAAGCAAAAGAAGACACACGCAATTTTTTAATGGCTTTTAGAATAGATTTTACTGTATTTGTATGTTATACGTATTGTGGGAGCACATATATCATTGATATTTGTATCATTAATTACAACCTTTCAGAGTATATTGTACCTCATTCAGGTTCAGTAGCAGATTCTGCTAAATAGCATAACCTGCTACTGCTCCCTAATGCATGCTGGGGACCGCCCAGCACAGGGCACGACCACCCAGAATGCTAATCGGCAGCCAGCAATGCGATTGCAAATCAATTACGATCGCATTGCTGAGTCTGAAATTAGGGTTAACCCCCTGCATACCTGCTAGGCTGCATATGCAGTTGGACCACTGGCATTTTTTGGGTTGTAGTGGCCAAGTGTGACATCACGTGGCTGCCACGAAAATAGTCCAGACATGCCTCCATTGGCAGGACCATTCTCTCCCAATGCCACATTAATGCCCACTACCCCCCCCCCCCCCCCCACACCTCGATGGCTGCCACTGTCATTTAAAGTGTGATTTCTTCTGGGATGTGAACACACTGTAAAGGTCTGTGCCTGTGCAGACAGCTGGCATGTGGCCTTCTGCAGTTGTTGCAGATTTGCAATGCTTGCTGAATGATGTCTATAGTCTGGTGGGGTAGTTAGCACACTCTAAGAATTTTTTTGTCAAATATGGTTTGGCCACAAAAGTAAGAAAGAGTCATAAATGGGTCAAAGGGTTAAATCCATTTAAAATAATGTCATTAAACCATCCTGTCATTCACAACTTTAATAATCCTGTATTTATCCTACATAATGAATCCATATAATTAGCCACATATTTTTATCCCATGTAATTAACCATTTAATTTTTCTAGTGTGTGCTCATGACACCATGCAAAGAAACCATTTGGCAGATAAAAACATAAAATTATATGTACATATAATATGTCTTCCCTGACTTCCCTGCTTCAGTATAATAAGCGGTACATGAGACCACATGATAGTATTCAATGTGCTCCTACAATATTAGATGTACTGTAAGTGGAAAAGAGAATGGAATTATTTTAACTGAGGGTGGAGAAACCGTTTACACATAAATATATGTTACACACAGTTTTGATGATAGTGTCTTCCATTCTATTCGTACAGTACGTTTATTTTATGCATAAAATGTGCAGTGAATAGGCCTAAAGACACTAGGGAAATTATAGTGGCGGTATAGTAATTCATAGAATAGGCACACACATTAATCTCTGTGGAGGAACAAGATTTCATGTTTGTTACAATTCCAATAACAAATAAGGACAGTGTAATAAGAACCATGCATGAAAACCTTTGCAAAAGCAGATACATTTTTATTCTGTATACCTTACAGTGAAATGCACAATTTCTCAGTGTATCTCTCAATATGTATTACTAACCTAGTTGGTTTTATCAGAGTGTTGGCTTATTTCTAATAGTATTGATGAGAATTCACTATTGGGTTACAACATATTTGCTTGCATATGAGAATGAGAATTTGCAAATTACATGTGAGAAATCGACTTGTGCCTAAAACACTGGTAATCCAGAACACTGCCATACTGTGCTGTGCATAGAACAAGTGCGAATAAAATCCACTTTAAATATATGAATTATACAATTTTAAAATATCAGTTATGGACGTCCAAACACACATGTCATAAACCACTGCATCCAAACCCACATGTCACAAAAACACTTCATCCTAACTGACATATCACAAAACCATTTCATCCAAATCAACATATCACAAAAATATAAAACATAACAATGAAATCTCAATAAAATACATATAAAGCATAAAGACTTTGTGATCTGTTAGACTATTGCAGTCTCCCAGATAAAATAATTGAGGTATAAATAAATGGAAATGGGCAAATAAGACAATTCTGAAAATAAATAACTGATAATGAAAGGAAGGTATTAAACATTGGCCCTCATTCCGAGTTGTTCGCTCGGTATTTTTCATCGCATCGCAGTGAAAATCCGCTTAGTACGCATGCGCAATGTTCGCACTGCGACTGCGCCAAGTAACTTTACTATGAAGAAAGTATTTTTACTCACGGCTTTTTCATCGCTCCGGCGATCGTAATGTGATTGACAGGAAATGGGTGTTACTGGGCGGAAACACGGCGTTTCAGGGGCGTGTGGCTGAAAACGCTACCGTTTCCGGAAAAAACGCAGGAGTGGCCGGAGAAACGGTGGGAGTGCCTGGGCGAACGCTGGGTGTGTTTGTGACGTCAACCAGGAACGACAAGCACTGAAATGATCGCACAGGCAGAGTAAGTCTGAAGCTACTCTGAAACTGCTAAGTAGTTAGTAATCGCAATATTGCGAATACATCGGTCGCAATTTTAAGAAGCTAAGATTCACTCCCAGTAGGCGGCGGCTTAGCGTGTGTAACTCTGCTAAATTCGCCTTGCGACCGATCAACTCGGAATGAGGGCCATTGTCTGGTTTTCTTAATGAGATCTCAATTGTATGTTAAGTTATATATTTTTCATCTGTTACTAAGATAAAGGAAATACTTTATTACTTTTAAATAAAGTTTTGGGGTCAAATCATAGAAATTATGAACGTAAGATTTCAACCACATACTGTACTTTAAGTTGGGAACAGTATTATATCACACTAACTTAGTTTAAGTTACTTTGTTTCTTTTTTGCTGTCTTCACTTGTGTTAAGATCTTAGGATATAGTATTAGAATATGATCAAACCAGTGCTATACTACTGCCCTTAAATATGACCCTATCTTCTGTAGAAAATTGGCTAAATCCTTTCAGCACATGGCAGTGTTGTATGAAATAATATTTTAGTTTTTCTTTGATTTAATCTACACTTTAATCCCTGGCATTGCCATTTTTCCAAGCAAACATATATAGGATATTATTCACAGGATATGATACCTACATGTCAAATAGTATGTGTTAAGATCAAAATAATACTCATACCGGTGATGTAACTATGACCCTACTGTAGATCACCATTTCATTTTACGCAGATCTGTTTTTAAAGAAAGTGCAGATATTTATAGAAAACAAACAAACTAAATTAGAAAAAAACAAGGAACATTGATATCAAGTTTTAAATGTCAACCTATGCTAACACTCATGATTTTGACCTTTGTAGCATATTATGGTAAAGCTTTAATAATCTCAGAGCAATAGATTGGTTTACAAATAAATATTGTTTTCTGGCACAGAAAATGAATGGCATTTAATGACATAGGCTTACAAATGGCAATTAAAACTATTTTACCGCATTGCTGAAATATAGAAGTATGGGGTATTATTAAAACTTAGAAATAAATGTGATTTGATTTTCATACCAATTTGTAATTGTTAATGTCAGTATATAATATTTATGCATTTGAGGTCATTAAAAATGTTTTATTTTTATCCTCTCATTACAAAGACAGCATTTAAAAAGTACAGTTATTTTGAATGGATATACTTTACTTTTAATGAGACAAGTCCAGTTTATCACAGTTTATAATCACAAAGCAATAGAATAATTAGTGATTCAACATGACATGAAAGACGTTAGACAGTATTTCTTCAACATAGCATTATCCATTAAACGTTAATTAGTATGCTATGACTAAGTGTAATCTCGGCAAATAATTGTTGTTCACATACCTAAAATTGCATAAAATCCTTAATAATAATTATTATGGAGAAAGATCAAACTAAGAAGGACAAAAACTTCATCAAGGATAACAAACCTAAAATGTCAGTACAGGTCAAGCTGTACAAATAAGAGAAAGAAAATACAGCTACAGATAGAACCCAGATAAAACAGATCTCTAAACATTTTTTACATGTACAGTTTATCTTTAATATATGTAGATCAAAGTATTTTTATTCACAGGAATTAACCTGAAACCACTTATGTGTCAATAAAGGCATCATTTTACCAAAATGTACCTGTTAGCTACACATCACAAAGCAAGTCATTTGGCTGAGTCAGTATACAATTGATCAACATCGAAAAGATGGCAGCTTCCAACAGATTTCAGTCAGAAGGGGTTCCAACCTATTCAAAATGTGCAGTTTTTTTCCGTCAAGTCGGGAATTCCCGACTTGTCGGAAAACACGTGGATTGGCAGAATAGCTGCCGATCCGCATGCTTCTGTAAGAAATGGGGCCAAATCTGACAGGTTTTGGCCCCCTTTCCAACAAACTCAATCCGACTTGAAAACAAGTCAGATTGAGGTGAGGAGACGTGGAGCGGTGCAGCGGGCTATGGGGATCGGGGATGAGACGTACCTTGATGGATGTCCCCCGGCCAGGCACCTCTCTCCCTGCAGCACCTCCCCACACCTCCCCTGCCGGCAGCCACTCTCTGCTCCCCCTGCCGGCCGCCACTCTCTGCTCTCCCCGCTTGCCGCCACTTTCGGCTCCCCCTGACACTGCTGTCAGCGCACCCGGCAGTCGCTGACTGCAGCGGCCAGACAGGACAGCAGGAACGGACAAATCCGACAGACGGATTTGGCCGTTCATTGGATAGCCCTTGTCGGATCCATTCCAACAAATGCATGTCGGAATAAACCCGACACATATTGAATATACCCCATAGTCTGAATGTTGGCATTGTACATGTTGACAGTGTTTTTCTACTGTTAGAGCCCTAAACCTACCCTAATCCTAACTGAAACCCTAACTTTAAACCTGTTATGTGACTGTCAACATTCACAATGTCAACATAATGGCAATGTTGACATTATGTCCATGTAGTGTTCCCTGTCAACATAACTTCCATGTCGACATTCTGATTTTCATCATTCAGACCATGTTAACATAATGACTGTATATCCAGTGCCACACAGTCTGTGGAGTAGTGGCGCGGACACAGAGATGCATAATTATAGCTTGGCATATAGACTATCTGCAATTAATTCCGAGCACACATAGGCCCTAGTACCACCACCAGCTCATAGACTTAGTGAGTTAAACAATTTGACTATTCAGTTGGTTGGTAATTTAAAACTGCACAAATTACATATCATTCTCTAAATGTAAGACGGCGATCATGCAAGCAGTAGCTCATGTCAAATTTGCTAAGAAAATCAATTGGCATTTTGATGATTATAAACCAGAGGACAAAGCAAATTGTTGGAATATGATGCATGCATGATTTTACAACTTGTTAGTGTGACCTGCAGTTTCTACTGCCAATTATGTGGACAGCAGTTTCATGCATGCCCAACTAAAATCAATGATCTGATGAATACAAGTGTTTTGCTCAAACTGCATGACAAAGGGCCCAATTCAAGTTTATACCCAATGCCGATGTTTTTGCAACGGAGTGATTATCAGTAGACTGTGCATGTGCCACAATCATGCATATGTACCTTTATGTTTGCACTCGCACTTACATTTTATATGCAGAGTGATTGACAGAAAGGAACCATTTGGGGTTGTAACCATGGGAGCGGCAGCAAAAACGCAGGCGTGTCAGTTGTTTTCGATACATATACTGTATCTTCCTTCAGCTGCGGTCTTGTATGTAGGTTAACATGGCACCAGCATTGCTACTGCTGCGACCAGTCTGCATAGCCATAGGTGAACCCTAGGAGCTGTGGTGGATCCAAAAGAAAATGACAGGGGGGCACACTGATAGGGTAAGGGGGAAGGTTAGTAGTACTAGCCATATTTGTGCATGTTTCTGGTGTGTGTACTCCTAGATGAAGGGTGTGGTCTCAGTCCAAGGGCGTTACCTCACAGGATATGCTGTCCACAACACATTCTTTCATCTGCTACTTCAATGTCCACAACACAGCGCACTGAAAACTGCAACCCTCCTTTAATGTTCACAGCACAGATATTTCCTTCTTCCAGTCCCTCCAATAACCACCTCTCACCTCTAATAGCATTGCATCCACATCCGCAACCTGTTCAAACTTCTCGGTGTACCACTGTCTGACACTCTATGCTAACTGATTCTTTATTGGGAGGGAATAACAGGCAGGGAAATTTCTGGAAGCAGACCTAATGGAGGTGTGGTCTATTGAGGGGTTGGGGTTAGTCAAGGGGGACGGGATACCATAAGGCCAGATTGTCACTTTGATGTCGTTGTGGCTTTCCTTGTGTCTTTTGCTGCAGTTGCATCTACATCTGTATGCTAATGCGATTACAAAGCCCATCCCTGGTGTACATGCATGTGTCCAAATGTGACAGAACTGAGATGCCCACTTTCAGTGTCTACAGACACTGCAATAATGCTTTGCGTGTCATTAGAGGCTACCATGGGTCATACCATTTAAATTTGTATGGCCTCCACTTTGATTTATTCAGTGTCTCTGTACGCAACCACTTTCAGCAACACTCATGAGCAGAGGTGTAACTAAGGCAGGGTGAGTGGGGCATGTGCTCTGGGCGCTGTGGTGACCCAGCAGAGGGGGGTGGGGTGGCGCTGCCGTCCAGGTAGTGTTGAGCAGTACTACCCGGCGCTGGCGGCAGTGTTTTTTTTATAACCTTAATAGTTGCTGGCTGCACTGCAGTGAGTGTAGAACAGATCACTGCAGACTCAGTCAGTGTGCAGTACTGGCGTGCGGTACGCTTCCTGCTTCCCGATCCCAAACTGCACAGTGGACTGGGTGGGCGGCGTAGGGGAAGCCGGAGGAAACGCCGCCCAGCCAATAGCAGCAGGATTGGGCGGTGTTTTCTCTGGCTCCAAGGCAGCGTCATTGGGTGAGCAGGGTGTTGGGAGGCCAGCATAGGCTTCCTATAGCTTACAGCCTAGTGGTCGGAGCTGGCCCAGCGTGCCACTTTCTGGGCCAGTGGTGTGTCTGCCGCGCCTGAATTGGGGTCTGACATGACCTGCGGTCCACATTGTTGAGTGGATGCAACCGCCCACTGCCAATTTCATTGTAGTGGACTCACTGCACTCTATTTAAATTACAGAAGTGCCTGCCAGTACCACTGCCTACTGACTGAAAGGAAGGCTAGGACGGAGAGCAGCTGAATGGAGCTGTTCCTTCCTTTAAGTAAATGCAAGATTACCATTAGCTGTTGTAATTATAAAAAAAAAAGCCCCATGCTTTCTTGAATAATAACAAAAAAGGGCTAGGACTGTATATGTTTAACAAAAAAGCAGGCATGCTTTAATTAAATATCCCCCTCAGCCTGCTTAAGTTTATTAAAGCCACCCAGACCTGCTTTGAATAACTCCCCCACCCCCCAGGCCTGCTTCAGTTGAATAACACCCCCCCCCCTTTGACTGCTTCAGTTGAATATCCCCCCCTTCCCCCAGGTCTGCTTTACTTGAATAAACCCCCCCTACCCCCAGGCCTGCTTCAGTTGAATACCCCCCCTTCCCCCAGGCCTGATTTATTTGAATAAACCCCCCCTACCCCCAGGCCTGCTTTAGTTGAATAACCCCCCTTCCCCCAGGCCTGGTTTACTTGAATAAACCCCCCTACCCCAAGGCCTGCTTTAGTTGAATAACCCCTAACTCCAGGCTGCAGGGAAGAGGAGGAGCCCGGGGATTCCCTGCAAACATCACCTCCCGAGTCTGGGAGGTGATGGAGACCCCGCCGACCTCACCGACAACATCGCAGGTGGGCTCGTCTAACGCATTGTGATGTTAATCGCATATGTTAATACATATGTGATTTGCATCGCTGCGGTAGCGGCGAAGGGTGGCGATGTATTTTATTACATCCTGCCCTCTCTGTCAGAATGCCAGCACAGGGTGCTTGGGTGCGCTGCAGTCTCCCTGACAGCAGCAGCATGGTCTCCCAGTGCATGGGACACACACAGAGACCCAGAGTGCTATGGCGTGTGCTGAATGACAACGCAGGGGGAGGTGATGGTGTGCTGAATGACATCACATGGGGAGGTGATGGTGTGCTGAGTGACGACACAGGGGGAGGTGATGGTGTGCTGAGTGACGACGCAGGGTGAGGTGACGGTGTGCTGAGTGACGATGCAGGGAGAGGTGATGGTGTGCTGAGTGATGACGTAGAGTGTTGTGATGGTGTGCTGAGAGACTACGCGGGGGAGGTGATGGTGTGCTGAGAGTCTACGTGGGGGAGGTGATGGTGTGCTGAATGACGATGCAGGAGGCGGTAATGATGTGGCTGAGATGTGATGCAGGGGGCGGTGATGGTGTGACTGAGAGATGACACGTGAGGGAGATGATGGTGTGGCTGAGAGACACGGGACAGGATGTGAGTCTTGTTGAACCGCTGTTGTATGATGCTGACCTTGTTAATATTCCTACAAAAACAGGCATCTTCTGGATGATGGGATCTCCTACATGAATAGTGAATAACAATTGAAGACGCCATCTGCCTTAGAGGATACATTTCAGGTAAGGTGCATGTTGAATTGAAAAGGATGGACCCAGTATGACGTGAAACAGGTTGGGTGTCATGTTGGCACGCCCCATTTTCAGTGACCACGCCCCTTCTGCTAAGTGACCATGCCCATTTTCAGCCCGCGCCACACAGTTTTTTTGTCATTTTTTTTTTGGGGGGGGGGCTCCATTCCTAATCTTGCCCTGGGTTCCAAAAACCCTAGTTACGCCTCTGCTCATGAGCCACTCCAATAACATAGCTCTACTATGTTACATCTGTGCTTGTACATCTGTAACTACCCAGGAATGCCCATCACATTTCTAATACACTTTTTTGTGTGTGCATCAAAAACTGTATTACAACTCTGTATGAACCCCATTGTGCCATGTACACTGTGCAACTTAAACACATGCACAGGTGAAAAAAATTGCACAAGTTTCAAATAAAACACATTGGCCCCCACAGGAAAAAAATATGCATTGTCCCTCACAAGAAGCGGCAGACAGGGAGAGGCAGTTGGTGACGCCAGGGAGAGGGGGGTTAGGGAGAGGCCATAGTTGACATCAGGGGGAGGGTGACAGAGAGAGGCAGTGGGTGACACCAGGGAGAGGCAATGGTTGGCAGAGAGAGGGTGATAGGGAGAGGGTGATGGAGACAAGTAGTGGATGGAAGGGGCAGGTGACAGAGAGAGGTTGTGGGTGATGCCAGGGAGAGGCTGACAGGCAGTGGTTGACAGGGCATGGGTGATGAAGAGAGGAAGTGGGTGATGTCTGGGAGAGGGTGACAGGAACAGGGTGAGGGTGTAGGTGATGCCAGGGGGAAAGTGACAGAGAGAGCGTGTAAATGACACCAGGGAGAGGGTGACAGAGACAAGTAGTGGGTGACAGGGAGAGGGTAACAGAGAGAGGCAGTGGGTGATGCTAGGGAGAAGGTGACATGAAGTAGGTGACAGAGAGACATGAAGTAGGTGACAGAGAGAGGGTTATGGAGAGAGGGTGGGTGACATGAGGGAGAGGGTGTCAAGGACTGGGTGAGGGTGTGGGTGATGCCAGGGAGATGGTGACTGGGAGAGAGTGACAGGAAGAGGGTGTGGTTGAAGCCAGGGAGAGTAGCATTTATATAACCAAGAAAAACGCAGCTGCATTTGCATATAGACATAAATAAGGCCCAAAGTGCCTACACTTTCATTTTCTCTCTCACAATAGTACAAAGGTGTTTTAATAATGAAGGCTTGGAGCATACTGCAGAGCATAGATGCTGATATTTTTTAAGTAGTTACATTACCATTGCTTTTCACTTTGAAAATAATACCAATAAATAAAACAAGTGTTTATGTGCTGACATTTTTCCGGCTTGTAGAAATTGTCCATCAAGTAATTTCAGTTGCATGCTGGATACTTACATAGTACCAATAGCAAAGATGCAATGTAACCAAATCATATGTATTTGTTTCCTGTCACCTCTATGAAAAATATGCAATGGTGTTTTTTTACTAGCCTAAAAGGCCCAGCTAACCAATGTATTAAGCACAATTATTGTGAAATGTGAATAAGATTTCTTTTTATGTAGTGTATTACCTGTATATTTACAGTACTGATTATATCCAAAACTGTAATATTTCTCACAGTACACATATCAGGAGTTGGTAGATAAAACACGGGAAAATAAAAAAGATTTCTATTGTGTCATCTTATTATAGTCATGTCAGTTGAGTTATAAAAGGTGTATTGCAGAAATTTTATATGAGAAAGTGACAAGCAGTAAAAGTTTGGATCTTGTAATCAAAATGGCATAGAAAAGTGGGGAATAACACAATTACATTAAATGAGTACCTCTCAAGGCACAGATGAACTACCCTTGTACTATTCAATTACACTGTCCTTCATAGATTATCTTGGAAGTGGTTGAAAGCTGTGTCTACTGAGGTGGCATGGTTGACAATTCAATTCATCTGTGCAGCCCTTGTACAAGGCTCTCATTTGCTAGAGCTGCCTTTGCTTAGCCTGTGTCTGACAAATATTTGACAGAGAGACAGTGCATTAAAAGTAAGTTTCTCCCATTAACTAAAGGTTTTTTAATGCGCTTTCCTCAAAAATCTGATAGGCAATTATTACTGGCTGAACTAAAATACACTGTCTTTTCAATGTTAATCAAAACTCTATTGTACTGTATCTGTGATATGTAAACTATGTGCACTATTTAACTGCTAGATAGATAGATAGATAGATAGATAGATAGATAGATAGATAGATAGATAGATAGATAGATAGATAGATAGAAAGCCTAAGCCTATCTATCTATCTATCTATCTATCTATCTATTCCGCATTGTCAAGCGCTGGAACCGGCAGCCAATCAAGAGCGGCTGCGCGATTGGCTGCCAATCCACGGTTGGTTTAAAATGGCTGCGGCGCGGTCAGAGGGACCGAAGGCCATCTCCACACCATCGCTAATGTAAAAAGATGTATTGGTTTTCTGTCTGATGCGCAAGACAAAAGGTGCAGCCTTAATCAAATTTTCACTATGTAGGTGTCTCCCAAACCACCAAAAAGTAATACAATGCAACAAAAGATTAGTGAAAACGATGTATGGCGCTCCTCTATATTCTATAAACAAATATCATAAATTCATATAAACGGGGTACAGCTCAGCTGTATACATTCCTGTAAGCCACTTGTATCGTCAGCATGTAACAAAAGGAGAAACGTTGTTGCACTATCCTGTTCGTATCTCCTCTATTACATGGGGGAAAAAAACCCAGAGGGAGAATACCTGAGGAAGAGTGGAGGAGAATATCTGAGGAAGTGTGGAGGATTTTTTGTTACATGCTGACGATACAAGTGGCTTACAGGAATGTATACAGCTGAGCTGTACCCCGTTTATATGAATTTATGATATTTGTTTATAGAATATAGAGGAGCGCCATACATCGTTTTCACTAATCTTTTGTTGCACTCCACACCATCGCTGCCCGGGCTTTCTCCTCTTCACCGCCACCGCCCACATCCTCCTTACTGTCACCACCACTGCCGCTCACATCCTCCACTGCTGCTGCCCATGTCATCCTCTGCACTGCCACCCAGGGCCTTCTCCTAGTCTTTGCTGCTGCCCAGGGCCTTCTGACCACTGCTGACTTCAGCCTCTGGACCGCCGCCGACCACAGCCCCATCCGCTGCTCATTAGGTACTGTCCCTATGTCCTGAAGTCACTCTTTCTGTCTGTCACTGCTGTGTCTCTCCCTGTCCCTGCTGTCACTGTCACTCTCCCTGCTGTCACTCTCTCTGTCACTGTCCCTGCTGTCACTCTCAGTCACTGTCCCAGCTGTCATTCTCCCTGTCACTGTCCCTGCTGTCACTCTCCCTGTCCCTGAATTTTGTCTCATACTATATGGCATAATGTGAATTTTGGCTCATACTGTGCGGCATAATGTATATTTTGGCTCATTCTGTACTGGATAATGTGAATTTTGGCTCATTTCGTGTTGCGTAATGGGAATATTGGCTCATACTGTGTTGCATAATGTGAATTGTGGCTCATTCTGTTTTGCATATTGTGAATTTTGGCTCATTCTGTGTGGCATATTGTGAATTTTGGCTCATTCTGTGTGGTGTGATGTGAATTTTGGCTAATTCCATGGAAATTTTGGCTCATTCAGTGTGGCATAATCTATAAGAGGCACCAGTACTAGATAGTATAAGGGGCCCTACTATTGTGGTGCATAATGTGTATAAGGGGTATATGATGAGGTACACTACACTTAGGGACATGCCCCCTTATGAGTGGCCACATCCCTTTTGAGTGGCCATGTCCCTTTTTCTGGAGCGCTTGTGCCTTCGGCGTGTGCATAATTACAACCCACACTTCAAAATTTCACTTTGACCACTACATCCAAGTTTATAATTATATTTAACTTACTTTAGCTAGATAAACACTACCCAACAGGTGCTGCAGATCAAGTAAACACTCTGATCTGACAGAGTGAATTTTGGGTATGCACAATGAGCAATTAAATATATAGGCCCCACAATAAATACTTGCTTGGAGCTTGAATTTTTAAGATCCAATGGCACTTGATATAGTTTATTTTGTAACATACTGCAGTGCAGCTTTAGAAGTGTCTTACTGCCTTCCCTCTTCTAACTTATTTTTATGCTACCTTCGCAGCAGGCCCTAATTCTTAGCTCATGGCAACAGTGGGTGGGATGAAGCAGCGTGTGGTGCTTTGGCACTGGTACTACCTTGGCTGTCATTCAGTGGACAGCCCAGGCATGTGTGTGTCTGTCTGTGTGTGTGTCTATCATGGGGGGTGTTTATAAGCAAGTTTACTGGGGGCCCCACCATTTCATTGCCCCTGGGCCCCCCACCTGCCTTAATCCGGCCTTGTAAGTAACAAAGGACCTAAATCAGACTTGTACACTAAACGATGGTTAGCATACAAGTCCGATGGTGGGGACCACGTGCATGTACAGAGCCCATTCGGCACATGTGCAGAATGGGTCCTGCAACCTCGGACGCAGTGTCCCCTAAGCGGGATCGAGGAGCGGGTGGTGACTAGGTCCATTCCTCAAAATGGAGTAATGTGCCTCCATTTTGTAGGAGTGCCATCATGGGTGTCTGCACCTGGCAACACAAATTTACTAACTTCAGCTGTGGACCTGAAATGGAAATTAGAGTAACCTGAAGGTTAATCAGATGACTGATGGTAACGCAGTGTGATTCATTGGTGCATCTTGAGTTGCACCAGAGGATCACATAAGCAGTTAGGAGGCATCACCAGATGCCTCCTCCTGCATTTGAGTATGAGCTGTGCGGTATTGTACAGTACAGCTGTGCAATATCATACAAATCTGAATCAGGCCCTTAAGTCAGAAAACTGCTACTGGGATTCAGAAAAGATTCTGTGAAAGGCATTTCTGTATTCAAGAAAAAAGCGGTATTGGATCCTTGGCGCACTGTAATACTGGATGCTATTTCTTACTCCTATTACTGAATAATGGAGTCGACATGTGCTGATTATCACACAACACTAACAATATTTATTAAAACACAATCCCCAGCTGGGAATGAACAATGGTATTAAAACAAACAGGTAATAAACGAATACACAGAAGTGTGGTGGGTGGGAGGGAACCCAGTGCTTTCATAAAGTGCTTTCCGTGCTCAAAGTCCTTCTTAATTTGAGAAAAAAATCTCTCACCATATTGCATAGCCGCGGTGGGCTAGCTTTAAAGAGATAGCTGAGGTCCTAGGCTGAATTGCCCAACACCACCGCAGCAAGCGTATCAGCTTCCAGTCACCGGTTCCCGAATCTCCACCACGTCTGTCCTTATCCAATTGGATAAGGACAGACGTGGTGGAGATTCGGGAACCGGTGACTGGAAGCTGATACGCTTGCTGCGGTGGTGTTGGGCAATTCAGCCTAGGACCTCAGCTATCTCTTTAAAGCTAGCCCACCGTGGCTATGCAATATGGTGAGAGATTTTTTCTCAAATTAAGAAGGACTTTGAGCACGGAAAGCACTTTATGAAAGCACTGGGTTCCCTCCCACCCACCACACTTCTGTGTATTCGTTTATTACCTGTTTGTTTTAATACCATTGTTCATTCCCAGCTGGGGATTGTGTTTTAATAAATATTGTTAGTGTTGTGTGATAATCAGCACATGTCGACTCCATTATTCAGTAATAGGAGTAAGAAATAGCATCCAGTATTACAGTGCGCCAAGGGTCCAATACCGCTTTTTTCTTGAATCCATTTCTGGAGATTTGTGTTTGTCTCCTTTGTTCTTGGACCTGGGCAGCACTCTACTACTTACTGCGCTCATTTGAAAGTACATATTTTTTTGCTTATTCGCATTTCTGTATTCACAAAAATAAAACAAAAAACATACGCATCTTGGAGAAATATAAACTTTTTACAAATATTAGTTAACATTTTCATTATACTTAAAGTTTTCCCAGTCACTAAAATTTGTGCTAAAATAAAAAAACAGCAGATCAATTGCTAAAATGGAATAAAAATGTCAAATTTTATATTTTATTCTCTCGAGTAAATGACTTGGAAGAGAATTCTGAACAAAAGAGATTATACAGTATGTATCTTTAATGATTCAAAAATAACAATGAATGCAGTCAGGGCATTATGAATGAAATTAAACTAGCATAGATTTAAAAACAAAGTTTACACTTCATTAAGTCTCTACAATTGCATAAAAAAATTGACAGTATAAAGTAAATTGGTCATGCGACTAAATGAAGGGTGAATACTAAAAAAAACTAAAGACAAAAGTTTTCAGCAAAACAATCTATTCAAAGATGTGTGGAAATTAATTTTATACTAGATCAATGCTGTCCATGTCAGAGTGAAGGTTGCTGTTTCAAACTTTTCTGTGGCATTTAGCCTTTCTAAGAGAATGAGTTTGGGCAAATTTACTAAGCGGCGGGATTGACACTAAAGCAGTTTTGCTGCGGTTTACCTGAAAGAATGCATCCTGCAGATTTATTAAGCTCAAACCTGCCACAAAACAACAGAGAAACCACATTTTAGGATAGAATAGAAAACCGAAAGACCATCAAACTTTTTTCCACTAGAAGAGTTAACCCCAGATTAACTAATACGCCTTTTAGACTGAATGAGGCGGGTCGTACCCGGGAGCCTGACACGGGTGCTTCCCGGCTATGACCCGCCTCAGGCCCCTCATCAACGCTGTTTCCAACCTGGCATATTTCCGGGTTGGTGACATTAGCGGTGACGTGGCATGGGTGATTGGCGAGGGTGATCTTCAAGTGCTGCCCATCCACACAGAGTGAATGGGAAATGGGTTGCATCGACCCGGCTTCCCATTTACACTGCACAGCAAGCCTGGTTGAACCCGTGTTCAACCCTGCAAGCTACCCTCATTGGAATACTGGGTCACTCGACCTGGGTAATTCCAACTGGGCCCTTTTACACCGCACAGCAACATGGGTTATGCACGCTCATGTGCAATAACCCGTGTTCAAAGCTGGCAGTGTAAAAGGGGTATAATACCCCTTTTCCACTGCTGCAATAACCTGTGTTATTGCTGGGTCTACCCGAATCGTGGCTCAGTTTAAAAGGGTTCTTGAAAAAATAACCCGTGTCCAGTGACCCAGAAATCTGGGTAAGGGTGCAGTGTAAATGGCACAACCCAAGTTATATGACCTAACCCAAATTATCTGACCCAGGTTATGCTTAAAAGCTGCTGATTGGCTATCTACTGTATGCAAAGGTCTGCCTCAAAGAAGTTTCAATGAGTGACATGCAGAGCAGACACAGGTCTAGTGTAAACGGGGTTGACCCGGAAATAACCGGTCCAGTGAAGACGGAGTCTGACCTGGGTCTGACCTGTGTAGAAAGTTGGTATAAGTGACAAGTTTAGAAGCTGCTGCAAAACTGCTGCAATCCCACCCAATAAAGGAACCTGCCTCTGACACTGCACAGATCCCTTGGAATCAGTGCATGCCCATATTTTGTTTAGAAAAAAAGATAAAAACATTTAAATAAAAAAAATTATGTGAGGGTTAATCCTAAATTAATAACCAGCTGTACAGTAGGCCTCAAATTCTGATAATGAAAAATAGGAAGAAGAAATGGCATTGGACCCCCCTATTTTTCACTAACCAGCAATAGGCTGCACCAGCCAGGGTTTGTGACACTATAGCAGGGAGACATGTAACATGTGGTTCCCCTGTCATAGTATCAACATTCCCTAGACTGGGCAGCCTAGGGCTGGAATCACTAGAAAAGTGAAGATCCCCCCAAAAAGGGTCTATCCCAAATAGCATGAGGTTCATAGAAAACAACTATTGTCAGTCTTTCCCATTACTTCCCCATAATTATATGAAAATATTGTCCCTTTATCTAATAAATAGTGTCCGACAAATATATATATTAAAAATATCATCCACCAATACATAATGAATATAGTAGCCCCAAAATATAGGTGATAAATGAAAAACCATTCCTGGTTTGTCCTGACTGATTAACTGACTATTAAATTGGCAGGCTATAAGCTATTAACTCATTTCAACCCAGGAAGCTCTGAGTGCTGCTGAGTAACCCATCTCGACTCAATGTGGCTTTCTTTTTAGTTTTATATTTTATAATAAAGTCTATCAGATCAAGGCAGAAAGAATAGTGAAGGCAAGTGATACCAATACACAATGAAAAAAATGTAAAGGAATTAATATATAAATTAATGGAGAACATTATAAAAGGGACATTTAATTAATTTTTTATCAATATAAGAGGATATAATAACTTATAAGGGATGCTATATGTATTAAGTATATATTGTAGGACATTATATTTAATATAATATTTAAGGGACACCATATAAATTCAATGTAATTACAAAATAATAATAATAATAATAATAAATAAATAATAATAATACATAATAATAATAATAATAATAATAATAATAATAACAGTAACAATAATAATAATTATATTATTATTATTATTATTATTATTATTTTATTTTTATTTTATTTTTTAAATATATAACTGCCCTTTAATAAGTTTCCTCTAATATTCAGCACCAAGATGACAGGATTATTAGTCCTGGGCTGACTGAAGTATGGTCCTGTCCATTGTAGTGTGTGATTGTGTGAGTGGTTAAGGCACATCATTTTATGAATCAGCTAAGAACACACAAAGTTATTTTGAGGCCCTAAATCACTGAAATGTGTAGAATCGTAAGCCTTAATAAAAATGTTTGCTCAAGTATAGTAAGCATTGACATGACATAGTTGTAATGCCATTTTACTCTGATAGGCCCTGGGCAGGATGTAATATGATGCAAGTTTAGACAGCAACTTGCACTAATAGCCTGCTAATTGAAGAGCTTGAGGCTATTACAAATGCAAGTCCTACTGCTAGTAAACTCACACCTTGTAATGCAAGTTTCATTACAGGGAGTGAGTTTGACTGAAGCATGCACATATCAGCGAGATTTGTATATGCTTCAGTGCATAATTTTTTTTTTAAAAAGTTAAAAATCAGAAAAAAATGGCTGGAGGCCCCCCAAACAAGCGTAACCCTCCCAAGGCTCCATGAGCAGACCCTGTTTCAAAAAATACATGAAAAAAATTGTGTAGGGTTCCCCAGTATTTACTGAACAAGTATTAGGCTCTTAGAGCTGACTCTGGTTCTAAAAATATGGGGGAAAAACTTTAGGGGTCCCCCGTATTTATAGAACCAAGCAGGGGGTAATACCACAGCCAGAGGACACACTTCACGGGGTACCCTGGCCAAAGCATTCTTCCCCTAACTAGAAAGCCCAGGCTGGTGAATCCTGCTTGAGTGGGGACATTACCAATAAAGGGGTCCCCCCTCCAGGGCACACAAGGCCTGGGCTGAAGTACGAGGCTATCCCTGGCATCCCTGCATGGTGGGAGCCAAGTTGATTGCAACCAAGTGAAAGTTAGCATAATATTGTCTTTTACAAAAGGACCACATGTGCCAGCAAGCCTCCTCTTTATTCTGGTACTTTGATAACAATAAGACATGTGCGTGTTCGGTTTTACTTGGATTTACTCGGGGCTCAAAACGGCATCTTATTGGATCATGGATGTCACGCGTTTTGGATAGCCAATAAGCAAAACCCGAAATACCCTAGTAAATCAGAGTAAAACCGAACCCGCTCATCTCATGCGGGGCATTAAGGGTCTGCTGGTGCCCAATTACATTTAGCCCAATGTGTCTAAAGTAAATATATAGTGAACATTAAAAATATAAGTATCATTAAACAAATAGTTTAGAGTAAACATTATAGCTAGCAGAATCACTAATGCACATTAAATACAATACATTTTACAGATTTGGTGCTAGTATAATGTATAGATCTACCATTAAAATGAAGTAAAGAGATTTTGCTAAACCTTATTGTTAATTTCTGCATTTTCTAAAAAGTCATTGGAAGAAACTGTTATTGTACCACATTAACACAAGTCTATAATTATATATATTTTTATAAACATTCACTAATTAGATTATATTGCATAAACAATATTGTCAGCATAATGTAGTAAAGCTATTTTAACTGCTCTTCAAATTACAGCTGTACACTACATAAAGTATGAAATCCGCATGCCCTTAGGTTTATTCAGAGGTTCCCAACTTTAAATGAAACAAAATTGGATTATATAGCATATATTACTATAGGGCATTTCCACCGATAACAGAATTACCTTTTCACAGTGATAAACTCTATTCATTATACAACTGCCACCACTAATGTGAACAAATAATCATAACCCAACAGTCCACAATAAACCCCATATAAAATACTATCAAAATAGCTTAAGAGCTGTCCTCTGTAAGTGATCCTTGATAAGTCAGCCTGCTTCCAAAATCACCATTTATGAGACATGTTATTATGTGTATGTACTTAAAACCACGTGGAAATTCTTTTTTATGTAATATGTATTTTTTAAATATATTTAACAATTATATTGCAAAATTAATATTCCTGGGTTGTCTAGCAACAACCCGTCTCTATAGACCCCCATTGTAACTATCTTTCATCCAAGTGTTAACAGATTCCCCAGGGACAATCGATCCCCATTGGTATTTTCCCAAACCCTTAGTGGTATTAGATCTCTAGTGGCAGAGTCTTGCCACCAACCAGTGTCCATAAGAAGCCCCGCCCGTTAGTAACTCCCAAGAAATTATAAAGTGGGGTGACATAATTCCCTAGGTGACATTACCCACCCACCTCCTCTCACATATCATTCTGAAGAGCTCAGCAGAGAATGGCTCATGCAGAGATCAGCCAGATAGTGCTTTTCACACTTTTGTTTCCAGCTCATGAACCCTAGAGTGCCATTGGCACAACATTCTTGGGTTACGATTTTGGGAATGATGTCGGCAGTCAGAGATTACGTCATTACTCCCAGGGGGTATAGCAGCAGGAGGAAATCTGTACTGCGCATTTGCAGAACAAATTTACCCTTTTACAGCCAGGGGATGATCATTAAGGACACGGTTACATGGGATGCGACTGTGTCAATAAAAGCCCAGCATGTCTGAAGTGACATCCTATGTGACCATGCTCGGTAAGTGCTTAACTAATTTCTCTACATCTCATGCTTAATTTACTTTAGTTCTTTTCATCCTTGAATGTTTATTATAACACAGTTATTTTGTTTTATGACACCTGGATATGACACGAGATGTAGTTATATGACCGGCAGTCAAGAGACTGCCGGTCACATTACTTCCCCCTACATCCAGCCCACCGACCAACAAGGGTTATTCCACGACACCCATAGAGTTGGAATAGAACCCATGGCAAGCACAGCTCACCACCGAGCCAGCAAGAACCTTAATGCACCCCCCCCCCCCCCCCACCGGCATTCACTGGGATCACGGCCGCCGGCCTCCCGGCCGCCAGTCTCCCAATACACACCCATATTATATGACACATCTCTACTGTTCCTTCTGCATTTAATACAATTGTTTTGAGGCACATTTATCAATAAGCTTGCAAAACGAAACTCCCCTGTCTAACAATATAAAAACTTATAGCAATTTATATAGTAAAGTTTGTTAGGATATGGTGTGACCTGTTCCTGTCTCCTTCTGTGTACCAGTCTATGGGTGCATCCCCTAGTGTTAGACCTCTAGTGCCAGGAGTCACTCGAAGGTGGAGTTATACAATGTAGTTTCCTGTTCCTCCATCTCAGAGAGTGTGACACACAGAGACTGAGACAGAGTGCTGAGGTACAAGTGTGCAGAGCTGAGACTGGGAGCAGATCTCAGCTACACAGACTCAGTGTTCCAGTGCATGCCGCATCATCTTCTCTACAGTGGGAGTCAGACTGCATGGCTGTACAGTCCTCCATCCCTCACCACCACAGACATCTTCTGATAAGTACCACTACCTAATGCTGTTACCTTGTGTGATATATGGACTTCTGATTACTGCTATTAGTGTTACATCTGAGTCACCTGTGTACACTAAACCTACGTTAAAGTCACTAAGTGTGTGGACTGACGTCACTGCACCAGATAGCCCAGAACAGGTTATGGGCCAGTCTTGCACCCAGACCCGTGTGTGCTTGAAGATTAACCCCTTGAGTGCTGGTGAATAATCACAGTGACACATTTTAAAGTGACATTTTATACAAGTGCAGAAAGGATGTATAATACAGGACACAGCATGAACTTTGCTAAGCTGAAAAGTTCAGAGAACTGGGAGCAGGTCCAAACCCAGATGGCGTAGACAGAGCCATCAGGACAATAGGTTTAGCTGTGCAGCATGTCTATTCAATAGTCAATTGGAAAGTGTCAGCTAAGGACATGTGTACAGCCCTGCAAAATGCATATGAAGATAAAAGTCTAATGAGAAGGATAAGTTTAAGACGCATGCTATATGGAATGAAACTGAGTGCCTGCAAGGACATGAATGATTACATTGATAAGTTATTGTATATATAGCTCAGCAGTTGGCATCTGTGGGGGAACGGGTGGATGAGGAAGTCGCAATGACTATGTTACAGAATGTGATGCCAGATCTTGATTTTTTGGTGGTTGCATTAGAGTCAAACAACACTAAACTGACAACGGAGATTGTAAGAGCCAAGTTGCCACAGTTCCAAGAACATATTCCTGTCAAGACCATAGCTGAGGGTTCTGCCATGATCACAAAGGGCACAAAGTCCAGAAAGCACAAATTCAAATGTTTTGTATGTCACAAGATAGGACATAAAGCTTCATTTTGCAAGATGAGAAATTCCAGTGGTGCGCAGAAGCAGTGTGACAAGCCAAATGAGTCAACATTGAATTTAGCAGACAGACACAAGAAGGACTGCTGGTACATGGACTGGGGGCGACTAGACATTTCAGTTGCAATAAGCGTTTGTTCAATTCTTTAACACCGTGTGTTCCCACTACAGTTACAGGGATTGGAAATAAGGCCCTTACTGCATTACAAGGTGGGACAATCACAGAACGTTTAATAATTAGAGGTGTGACAGTTGTTACAGATATCCAAGTTGTGTTGTACGTGCCTAATTTAGGAAGTAATCTCATTGCTATCAGCGTCCTAGAGAAGAAAGGAAATAAAGTCCCATTTCAGAAGTGCAAGTGTATGGTACATAATAAAAGAGAGACTGTTATTGCTTCAGCAACGTGGTGCAACATCTATATGTCCTGGACACTGAGGAGTGTACTGCAATGATGGCTACGGAGGAAAAACAGTCAATGGAGCTGTGGCACAAATTCTTGGGTCATCTGGGTTATGACAACATCCAGAAACTGCTAGATGGACTGGTAACAGGAATCACCATGAGCTACGCTGTAAGACCCATGTGTGAGAGTTGCATAAAAGGCAAGCAAACTCGCAACCCATTTCCACAGTCAGTTAGTAGAGCAGAGACACCATTAGCTCTAGTGCACACAGATGTGTGTGGTTCAATGGAGGAATAATTAATCAGTGGCTACAGGTATTTCACGACTCTCATTGATGACGCCACAAGAAATACTTTCTTAAGGAGAAGAGTGAAGTTGTCAACAACATTGTGGAGTACAAAAACCTAGTGGAGAATCAGACAGATCTGAAACTAAGGGGGTAATTCAGACCTGATCACTAGGGTGCTTTTTTTTGCATCCCTGTGATCAGGTAGTTGCTGCCATACAGGGGGAGAGGAAATTCGCTGTGCAGGTGTGCGATTGCATGTGCACAGACCAGTACTTACTCAGCCGCTGCAATGATCGGGGCTGGAGCTGACATCACGAATCCTCCCACAAACCGTCGGGTCCCTCCTGCATTTTTCTGGACACTCCCTAGAAATGGTCAGTTACCACCCACACATGCCCTTTTCCTGTTAATATTCTTGCGATCATTGGTGTGAACGGATTTGTCGCACCATCCCATTGCTGCTTGGTGCTCCCCATCACTGCAGACCATCATGCCTGTGCATTGCGGTGCATACACATATGCAGTTTAGACCCCATCACCCGCTGTGCAAAAACGCACAGCAGCGATCCGGTTTTAATTACCCCCTAAAGAGAACAGACAACAGTGGAGAGTATAATAACAAAGTCTTAGCTGCATTCCTTAGGAAATATGGCATAAAGCATCAGCTAACAATTGCCTACACACCGGAACAGAATGGTATGAGTGAGCGGGCAAACCGCACAATTGTTGAGAGAGCACAAACTATGTTAAGTGATGCTGGCCTGGAAAATAAGTTTTGGGCAGAAGCAGTATCTACTGAAGTATACCTAAAGAATCGTGCACCTACAGTGGCCGTCAAAGGTAAAACGCCACTGGAGGCATGGTCCAAGAAAAAGCCAAGTATCAGTCATCTTTGTGTCTTCGGGAGCAAAGCTTTTACCAAAGTAGAAAAGGAGAAAGCTAGATCTAAAATTCATAGAATGTATAATGCTCGAACACTGCGACGAAAGTAAAGGATACAGATTTTGGTATGTAAACGTCTTCCTGAATGTGGTATTCTATGAGACACCACCACAAACTGGAGCATTGGAAAAAAGAAAATGTATTATTGGATGTACAGGCAGCAAAAAGCATGTCTAAATCTGAGAGTGTCAAAGCAGGCAATAAGTCAGAGAACAGAAGTTCCATGAGGAGCAACAAAGGTATTCCAGACAAAAAATACAGTAAGGAGTATGCAAACATAGCTTACTGTGAACCTCAAAACATACAGGAAGCAAAGTCAAGCAGTGATTAAAAAGAGTGGAAGTCAGCAATTGATACAGAACTATCAGCACTAAATGGTAACAGTACATGGACTATGGTTGATAGACCAAGCGACCATAAAATGATTAAGAACAAGTGGGTTTTCTGCAAGAAGATGAATGCAGACAGGATAGTAGCTCATTACAAAGCCTGTCTTGTTGCCAAGGGATATACCCAGAAGTATGGAATTGATTACAGAGAGATCTACTCACCAGTCACAAGGTATAGCATCTTAAGGTTAGTGATTGCTGTTGCTACACTACATGATTTACTGTTATATCAACTACACTTTGATTCCGCATTCCTAAATGGAGAATTGATTGAGGAAATTTATATGGAACCACCTGAACATTATGATATAGACATATTCCAAACTGGGAAAGTTTGTCTCTTAAAGTAGTCACTATACAGCCTCAAACAAAGTGGTCATTGCTGATATGTAAAGTTGGATGCAGCATTACTAGAAATTAACTTTGTTAGGTCAGAGACTGATCACTGCCTATACCACAAAATCATCAAAGAAAAGTTGTTTATCATGGGTGTCTATGTGGATGGTTTATTTTTGGCAGGTCAAGAAGATGACATCACTGATGTTAAGCACCAGTTTAAACAAAGATTCAAGTTGAAAGATCTAGGCCCTACAAATTATCTATTAGGTATGAAAATTGTACAAAACCTGCAAGAGTGAACTGTCACAATTGAACAACAAACATACATTGAGGCAATAATTTTCAAGTACGGAATGACAGATGCATAACCAGTAAGTAATCCCATTGATAAAATTACAAAGATGGTCAAGGCCTTGTCACGAAGCCAGTTCGCAAATAATCCTGGGAGACAACACTGGATTGCAGTAAAGAGAATACTATGGTACCTCAAAGGTACAAGTTCACTAAAGCTGAAATTTACAAGATCATCAGATACCAGCTTAAAAGTATTCTGTGACACTGACTGGGGATCAGATGAGGATGATAGGCGTCCTTATACTGGATACCTGTTTGCACTAGCAGGCGCAGCCATAAACTGGAGAAAGTCAAATTGTGGACTGTGCTATATCACCCAATCCTAAATTAAGGGGTCACTGATATGAGATGGTAAGGGGGATCCACAGTCCCTTTTGAGTTATAGGTAAAAGATAAATGTATCTCACTGCGCTTACCCCCTAAAGGAGAAATGCCTTTATATTTGTCAGTTTATTTGTCAGAATTTTTTATATAGTGTAACTAAGCTAGTACGGTTATTCACACATAGCCATTCAATGAATATTTATAGAAAAATATTTTATTAAGAATATAAAGCACAGAATCTATAAATTTAGACTTTTAGAAAAAAAACTAATACCAGTATACTACATACAAGATGATACAGACACAACAAACATTGGGGGTCATTCCGACCCATTTGTACGCTGCATTTTAACGCAGCAGAGCGAACGGGTCCCTGCTGCGTATGCGCCAGCGCCATAGTGCGCCTGCGCATGCTGGACAGCCGAAGGCCGTAGCAGGACAGCGATCGCCTCTGTCTGATTGACAGGCAGAGGCGATCGATGGGCGGGAGGGGGCGAAACGGCAGTGTGGTGGCAGGCCGCAGCGGCTGCGTGACGTCATACGAGTAGCGAGGAGTATCTCCCGGCCAGCACGCTATAGCTGCGCTGGACTGGAGCTACTCCTTAAGTGCAAAGGCATCGCCACTGTGCGATGCCTTTGCACTTCTGCGGGGGGGGGGGGGCACTGACATGTGGGGCGGTCTAGCCCTGTGCTGGGCATCCCCCCGCATGTCAGGGTAGATGATCGTAGCTGTGCTAAATTTAGCACAGCTACGATCAACTCGGAATGACCCCCATTGAACACTACAGTGTATAAATCAGGGGACTACTCCTACCCATACACAATTAGTTTCCACATAAAATGTATTAAAATGTAGTAATATATCCCAAATGTTATTCAGTCCCTGTTGAATTCAGGAAATAACTTATCCTCAGACACCATGTGCTAATATTCACGATAGAGCAGTGTGCTTCTGATGTTAGAAGTCCTTATTGTAGCCTAAATAGGGCAATTTATGGTAAACTGTACCTGCATAGACAAAGTCCAGAGTCCTTCATATAGTGCAATTTAGCCAGAGCTTGGTATAATATTGACGTTGCTGGCAATACCGGGCACCTATAAAAGGGGTTACCTTTGTCAAATAACAACGGGTCCAGGAAAGAATCCAGGAGTCTGCCAGCAGACTTTAGCCACATGTACAGGAATCAACCGGTTTCGCCTGCTTACAGGCTTCATCAAGTAGGAAAAACCCACAGTTGCTCTTTCTACAACAGAGGCAGAGTATATGGCGTGAACAGAAACTTCAAAAGAAGTGCTTTGGATAAGAGAGACTTCATGCAAATTAGGTTTTCTTTACCACAGTGAGATCATCAACATAAAGTGTGATAACAAGGGAGCAATTGATCTTTCTTGTAGCACAAAGCACCATGGACAGTCTAATCACATTGCTATAAGACATCATTTCATTCGTGAGTTGGTGGAAAACAAGTCCGTCAATTTGGAATATGTTGCAAGTGAAGAAAATATTGCCAACATGTTGACAAAAAGGACTGTCATCACACTTGCTACTTGCATACCCATTGGAATGTGGACTAAAATATGGTTAATGTTGATTTATTGTTACTGTTTTTGCTTCACGTTATGTTTTTGGTTACAGAAGTTACTTTATTGATTTGTTAGATAAAATGTTATGTTCTTTAAACTTATGACCGGAGACAGTTTTGAGTGAGGGGGAGTGTTAGGATATGGTGCGCTCTGTACCTGTCTCCTTCTGTGTACCAGTCTATGGGTGCATCCCCTAGTGTTAGACCTCTAGTGCCAGGAGTCACTCGGAGGCAGAGTAATATGATGTCGTTTCCTGTTCCTCCATCTCAGAGAGTGTGAGGAGAGTGTGACACAGAGACTGAGAGGGTCCTGGTGTACAAATGTGCAGAGCTGAGACTGGAAGCAGATTCCAGCTACAGAGACTCACAGTGTTCCAGTGCATGCAGCACATACTTGCCTAGCCTCCCGGAATGGCCGGGAGGCTCACGAAAATCGGCCGGCCCTCCGGGCCCCCCGGAAAGGTGGGCAAGTGTCCTGCTTTTGCTGGCAGCCCCCGCACTCCCCCTCAGCCGCCCACAGCAGGTAACAAGTGGGCGGTCTGAGGGGGATACGATGACACGATTTGCATCATCATAGCTCCACCCCCGCTGCACAGTGCGTTTTCTCAGCACTGTCTAGTGGGGACAGGGCTACAATGACGCGACTATGGTGCCATGCCCCCGGACTGCTCGCTTTCCCTGTCGGCCATGCCCCTGGTCCGCCTACATCACCACCGGACATGCCTCCATTAGCCTACCATGCTGCAGCCTCCCGGAGGATGGTTCAGCAAGGTAGGAAACTATGATGCAGCATTATCTTCTCTACAGTGCAAGTCAGACCGCACGGATGTGCAGTCCTCCATCACTGATCACCACAGACATCTTCTGATAAGTACCACTACCTAATGCTGTTACCTTGTGTGATATATGGGCTCCTCATTACCGCTATCAGCGTTACATCTGAGTCACCTGTGTACACTAAATAAACCTACATTACTGTTTAAGTCACTTAGTGTGTGGACTGAAGTCACTGCACCAGATAGCCCAGAACACTCTGCCAACAAAGTTGTGAATGAGAACAAGCATAAGTTAATAAATTATAGAGCACTGAAGCTGGAAAACATTTTTAATATAACAAACTTATTTACTTGTTTTGTTATTTATATAACTGATTTAAAACATAATGTATGCCAAGGATATCACTTGTGGTCAATCACTGCTACAAAGGTCACACATTACCGTATTCATTATTCCTCTGTGTTGTCTGGACCAAGCCAAATAAGTAAATTGACAAAAGTTAACAACAATACCATTTGCATGCGATCGGACCCTCTGAAAAAGATAGGAGAACATCCACAGCCACCTACTAATTATGTTGTGACTTGACATACTAGTGTTGACTTTTCTAGTGCTCCCTGCTCAAACTATATATTGCAGATGGACCGTGCGTCATTAGAATCTTTTGCTTACATGGAAAAGAAACAAAACAAGGTTATCACTGAAATATAATTCTCTCTATCCCTGTTAATATATTTAATGCACAAAAATGTTATTAGTACAGATTTTGTGCAAACTTTTAAATAAACAGTATACTAGGTCATAAATGATGGTCAGGAAAAACACTGCACAGAATCAGAAACTGCTAATTTTCTCATCAATGCAGATGTACTTTTTTCTTTCACTATCGGGTACACAATGAAGACAGTGTCATTGTGTGACATTATGGTGTCACCTGGGAAACCACACATAAGTGAGCAAGTAATACCCCTTTCACACAGCACAAATAACCCGGTTTTGACCCGGTATATTGCCAGGTCGACACAATCGCTGTGATGTTTGAAAGGGGTCATGGATGAATTCCTGGGTCACCTGACCTGGTAAATCGACCCGGGTTATAAGAGGGGTTATTCCCGGGCAATAACTGGGTCAGGCACGGTGTGAACGGGTTACCCGGGTCGAACCCGTTCACAGCATAGGGAGAGGCGGCACGGAGATGATCTCTGCCCCCTCCCCCAATGCCTGCTCAGTCCCCAGATGGCAACCTGACCTGGCATATTGCTGGGTTGGGATTGCAGTGTACAGGGTCCACCCGGGAAGGACCCGTTTCAATTCCTGGGTGGAACCTGGCATTGCGATTTGAAAACGGTATATGAAATGTACCAGTGCTTAAATGAACTACAGTATAAAGGCTTTGACTAATCCATGAGGCTTTCCTGTATGAAGGGTTTTCTTGAATGTGTAGGTGTCAAAAGTCTAAATATATAAGTAAATACCTAAAAACATGATGCCTTCCTAATAAATTGATAATTAATGTTAAAATTTAGTGTAGGTGGAATCACTACAATATCTGGCTTTGTCCTCCTATTCTCCAATATTATTTACCTGATTTACACAGGCAGAAGTGAGGCTAATGACCTTACTCTATCAATTTTCCATTTAATCAAGGCATAGCAGCTTAGTGGTGTATAATGCTGGACAACATTAGAACCAAAATGTATAATCAGATTATCAGAGAGAAGCAAATTTGTGTTATTTATCATAATTTAGTGATCTGTAACTCACACAAAATTACAATTTTGAGATGATTTATGCTTTACAAAAATTTTTGCACAAAACACCCTCACTGTAAAGGAAGTATCTACCCCTATTTCGGTATAATATGAATATTCACTTTTGAATACAGCAAAAGAAAAGGTTAATAAAATAGATAGAAAGGATCTTTTAAGGGAAAATGAAAAAGAAAAACAGGGGGAGAACCCATATCAGTGGGCCTTTATCACACGATATGGGGGATACCATCAAAAGATTGAAAACATCTTCAGGGACAATTGGCGTATATTGAAAGATGACCCAGTCCTTGGGGAACATCTGCCTCCCAAACCTGTGTTCATTTATAAAAGGGCCAAATCTTTGAAGGACCATTTGGTTCAAAGTAGTTTGAAAGAAAACACAGGGGGAAGAACGTGTAACAAGGGATTTCACCAGTGTGGGTCATGTCTCATGTGCCGTACCCCAACTAAGAAGGACATACCGCGGAAGATCACTAAATTTGAAGTTAATGGCACTAAATACAAAATCAATGATTTTGTAACCTGCCATTCCAGAAATGTAGTCTGTCTATTAGAGTGCAAATGTGGACAAATATATGTAGGGAAGACATCGCGTCCTTTAAAAACTAGGGCTGCGGAGCATATATACGATATCCGCAAAGGACTTGAGACCCACCCCCTATCTGACCATTTCAGGATCACACATAATAAATGTAAGGGGCATATTAAAAGATTCATAGGACTACAACAAATTAAACCTAATTGGAAGAACAAAAACCTGGAAAAGCGGCTTGCACAGTGCGAAATGAAATGGATTTTTAATTTAGACACTCTGAAACCAAAGGGACATAACGTAGATTTTGAACTCAAATGGTTTTTAGATTGATTGTTTCATTTTTTATGTCCCTGCACTTTTATTACTCTCACTTTTATCTAATGTTCTTAGAATTCCTTTTAACCCATTCCATTTAAATCTGCACGTGTACTAATCTTTTTTATCTTTTTTATCTCTTTTTATATGTATTGTTGAGTCCGAATTTGAATTAGGAGACAGTTTGGGACCCCATCCGGGTATTAGGGATGGACAGGTTGGGAATACGAAGTACCACCAAGAAAGGTATCGGTGTGGGTTTTCCCAACTGTCTCCATGTATGGCATGAAAGTACATTGATCCCAGATGTAAGATGGCCGAAGTGGCGTCGTTATATGGAAAAGAATATACTGCTCCAGATTTCATTATTATGGCCGCCGTGGAACGCAAGGAAGTATTGGTGTTTGGAGCACATTAACGTCACTGCTGGGCATAAGATGTGTGGAACGCATTGACCGATTCAAAGCAGGAAGTCATCATTGGACCGCACACACGTGACTTCCGGCCGGGGATCGCGGAAGTCGCAACGTCTCTTCTCCTGTTCTGTGGGTGACTTATTCTTTTAAAGTGGAGATAAAGGGACTTTAGTTATTTGTGGTGCAACCTAACAGTGTTGGAGGATCCTACTTTTACGGGATTGAAAAGATAGGAAATACTGTCCGGGACGCATTCACGTCAATTCCGGTTTCAGAAACCGGAAGTGACAGCATCGTGAATTATCCAATTTGTTAGCTCATTAACTAGGTATAAAAGGTCATTCAGTACACTATTCCTCATCCAATTCTTGAGAAAGGTTCTATTGAACCGAAATGCGTTGCTTGGACTGAGGAGAGACGCATGTGGACTCTTTGTGAACTAAAGCTGATAAACTTGTTGCGGTGGTGCCAGACTATTTCAGCCCAGGACTACACTTGCTTATTCATAAGCTAGCCCACCGCAACCTAGGGAGATGTTGAGAGACTCTTTCCATTCTTTTGAAAGCACAAGTCACCTATATGGATGCTACCATTCCACATTGCACTGACAGTAATCTGTATATTTGTAGTTTTTAATTGTGTGTTTTTTTAAATAATAAACCTGTTCTTTTGCACTTTTATTGTCCACCCTCGTGGTTTACCGCCACCCAGGGTTATTGCCTTATTAATGAGCACAAGGTACCCTTGGATTTGATTGCATTAACCCCACTTGCTTGTGGGGTTCATAGTTATTCTGGTTGCCATATTTTATTTAGACCATTCTCATTGTGATAACCACTGCACATGGTTATGGCCTAAGTCAGGGCCCATTATACTTTCTTACTGATTCAGCACCAGCGACAACTTGTTCATTATTTTTCTTTTGTATTTGTTGGGAATTGGTGTCCCCCCCCCCCCCCCCACCCGAACAGTGTGTCAAGGTAGCTTTATCAGTTTAACTGCGCAAATCTGAGGATTGTACCAACCATCTCTTGTTTCTGGTATTTTGAATATAATAAAAACAAAAAGTACAATTATACAGTAGCCAATAATAAAAAAAACTAATTGTAAGTGATATGCATCATACAGTTGAAGGAGGACACTCTATGTGGGAGATTGATCAAAGCTTGGAGAGATAGAGTTCTAATTATAACCAATTAGGTCCTGTCATTTTAAAGGCCAAGTTTGAAAAAAACGACAGTTAAAATCTGGTTGGTACTTTAATTCTCTCCAAGATTTGATAAATCTCCCCCAATGCCATATTGAAAAACCACCAGAAAACATGTGCCAAACAAAACATAAACATAACTATATTCATGACAGATAACAACTAGTAAAGTATGTATGTATAGGCCTCAAAGCTTCTAAAGGTTTATTGTTGCATTTCCTGTAGTTCGACTGTGCTGCATGTATGATTCTCATATTGAAACACTTCAAAGAATGAAAAAGCAATAGCTGCTCTTCGTAGTTATACAGAATAGTGGCAATTGATTTCCAATGAGCAGTCTGTGATTTAAATTCCCTTAACATAAAAAGGCTTGTGTGCTTAACATATTTGCCAATCAATCTTTTATTTTTCCTGAGAGAGGCGTGTATACTCACAGAGCAACAAATTCAGTCTAAATATAAAATTGATGCTGTTCTCTGACCCTGCTACTTAGGTGGTTGGTGAGTAAAGCAATGCTTTTGGTTCTTCAATTTTCTTACTTGATTAAACATCATTTTAGGGAGATTGTATTTCATGGTGCAGTAGCTTGCTGCAGTAGGTTATAGAGAAGGCCTTTTCAAAGTCTTAAAATAAAGGGGATGCATTCAATTTGCTGGCTGTTGGGATCCTGGTGGACAGGCTACCGATGCTGGAATCCTACCAGCCGTCAATGCTGCCAGCCGACAATGCCGTCAGCCGGCAAAACAAGACTATTCCCACTCGTGGGTGTCCACGACACCCATAGAGTGGGAATAGATCCTGTGGCGAGTGCAACGAGCCACCGAGCCCGCAGCGTGGTGAGTGCAGTAAGCCCGCAAGCGGAGTCTTTGTGCTCACCCTGCTGCCGGCATTCTGGTGGGCGGGAAGCCGCTGCCGGGATATGGACAGCCGTCATCCCATCCGCCGGTAAATCCTACTGAATCCAAATAAAGATGTACAGTACAAATAACACATTAAAGCTGTGGTACGTGTGAATTTCCATTGTGTACTCTATTTACTGTTTTTAACTACGTGATGTTGTTGTTGTCAGTTGTAAATATATGGAACTTTTTCAACATCAGAAATGTTTGTGCGCTTTCAATATTTTTTTTCTGCCAAAGGTAGGTTTGTTTTTTACTTTATTCAGTTTAGCAAATGGTTTATGCTTCTTACATATGGTTATTTGTGTGAGAGATTTCTTCTTATGCTTCAAATGAAAATATGTTTCTTAAATAAATGACTGATTACAGTATATACTGTAGCATAGATTAAGGTATTGTTCTTCCTACAGTTGTAATACTTATGAATTCAATATGGATCATAAGGAGAAAAGCAGAATAGCTGCAAAATAGAATAAAATATATATAGTTTAGTGATGTGCACCGGACATTTTTCGGGTTTTGTGTTTTGGTTTTGGATTCGGTTCCACGGCCATGTTTTGGATTCGGACGCATTTTGGCAAAACCTCCCTGAATGTTTTTTGTCGGATTCGGGTGTGTTTTGGATTTGGGTGTTTTTTTTACAAAACCCCCTCAAAAACAGCTTAAATCATAGAATTTGGGGGTCATTTTGATCCCATAGTATTATTAACCTCAATAACCATAATTTCCACTCATTTCCAGTCTATTCTGAACACCTCACACCTCACACCTCACAATATTATTTTTAGTCCTAAAATTTGCTCCAAGGTTGTTGGATGACTAAGCTAAGCGACCCAAGTGGCCGACACAAACACATGGCCCATCTAGGAGTGGCACTGCAGTGTCGACAGGATGGCACTTCATAAAATAGTCCCCAAACAGCGCATGATGCAAAGAAAAAAAGAGGTGCACCAAGGTCTCTGAATGGCTAAGCTAAGCGACCCAAATGGACGACACAAACACCTGGCCCATCTAGGAGTGGCACTGCAGTGTCAGACAGGATGGCACTTCAAAAAATAGTCCCCAAACAGCACATGATGCAAAGAAAAAAAGAGGTGCACCAAGGTCGCTGGATGGCTAAGCTAAGTGACCCAAGTAGCCGACACAAACACCTGGCCCATTTAGGAGTGGCACTGCAGTGTCAGACAGGATGGCACTTCAAAAAATAGTCCCCAAACAGCACATGATGCAAAGAAAAAAAGAGGTGCACCAAGGTTGCTGGATGGCTAGGCTAAGCGACCCAAGTGGCCGACACAAACATATGGCCCATCTAGGAGTGGCACTGCAGTGTCAAACAGGATGGCACTTCAAAAAATAGTCCCCAAACAGCACATGATGCAAAGAAAAAAAGAGGTGCAATGAGGTAGCTGTGTGACTAAGCTAAGCGACCCAAGTGGCCGACACAAACACCTGGCCCATCTAGGAGTGGCACTGCAGTTTTCTAGCGAGAGGATGAGTGCTTCCATCCTCATGTGAATCTGAACCACTAGGCATGAACATAGGCCAGGGCCTCAGCCGTTCCTTGCCACTCCGTGTCGTAAATGGCATATTGGCAAATTTACGCTTCTCATCAGATGCTTTTAATTTTTATTTTTGGGTCATTTTACAGAACTTTTGTTTTTTGGATTTTACATGCTCTCTACTATGACATTGGGCATCGGAACCGTGTAAAATGGGTGAAGTTCGGGGGGGTTCGGATCCCGAGGAACCGAACCCGCTCATCTCTAATATAGTTATATTGTATATATGATGTATGAAGAGCTTGCTGCTGGGAAACATTGTCTTTTCCCCTCCACTTGTTTACCTATGTTGATTTAATTTCATAGCATTGTGTTTTGTACACAGTGGATCTCGACTTTTGTTGTTTGCATACATTATGGGATACAATTTCTAGAAGGTGCACTCAAACACCCACGGAAAGCAATCTATTGAAGATATGTAAACAGATTTACACATCTAGGTGCATGTTTTAATATCTTGTAAAATGCACTGCAAAAATGATAAACTAGGCCAATTATTATTTGGTAAGCTGACTTTGGCAAATTGAATGTCACACAATCTTGATTTCTTTCAGGTACAGAGCACATTATACTGTACATGAATGTTATTCTTCAGAACAGAATTTGGAAACGAACAGTGCTATTTAAAATACATACGGTGTATATAATATACACACTGTGCACACAAAAGTGTCCAATCTGTGATCAAATGCTGAACACACTTTGACATTTACCACTCCACTCCTCTGTGATATTGCCCCCCCCCCCAGCCATGTGACAATGCCAGTTAATTGGTCAAAAATGCAGAAAAGATTATATACTGTAATAACATTTATAATTAAAATTAGTTAAATGTGCTAAAAATGCTGCAAATACAAATCCATAGAATAAAAGTGTAAAGTCTGATGTGTTACATACACCACACAAAACAATGCACCCTGAATATTTTAAATTAATTTTTACTAGGTTTGCCTATGGTTCTAACTTTCCTTTTCCCCACTCTGGTTTTAATAGCAGGAATATTTTTGATGGTGTTATCTACTGTTTTGTGTTATTATATGCCTTTTGCAATATTTCTTACATGTTTGTCCACATCAACTGTTCTTAAAAACATGGTAGGGTGTAAAAGGAGTTGTGACATGTGGCTCAAGAGTATTTAAATAAAAAAGATTGAAATGTATGTCTTAAATAAATGTCCTCTGTTTTAGTTTTGTTTTGGAATAAAATATTGTCTAGATAGATGTTCTAGCCATTTTTATAAGTGAAGTATAACATAATATAATATAAATGTTCACATATTTTGACATAACGAGTCCTATGGGCCTACAGTAGGTACTATCCTATATAAAGTTATGGAATGTGAGCATAGAGGTGGTCACTTAGGAGGTGTAGGTGTAAAGAAATAAGGTGTTGTACTGTAGGTTACAGCAACCAGTAAGATGTTTAATTTTCTAAAAAACACTATAAAAATTACTTCATCTGATTCATTGGCAAGATCACATATTTCTTTGCATTCATTTTCAATAGTGTTCTTCCTACACTATATTTTATCCAAAATAGATAAACAATTAACTAAAAATGTGAAGTAGGATATCTTAAAATCAAGTGGTTTGCAGAAAAATAAAATATGCTGCAACTCACTTTTAATACTTTTAATGTTCAAAGGAACTGAATTTAGCCTCCAACCTTCTAGATTTGCAACAATATGTATTATTTGCAATTCTCTTTTTATATGGTTAATATTTTTTTTCCTATCAAGTATCTCGCTTAACAAATCTTTGCCTTGGGAAACAATTAGCATTTTGAAGCTAAAAAAATTGGACATTGATCTTTACAAGTCCAAAAAAATTCAATAAAAGTATGTTTAATTGTGCTTGCAGTCGCTTAATGTGATATAATTCACTAGTGTAGTACTGTAATATGAATAGATTTGACTATCTATCTGGAAAATACATGATGCTTAGAGGGTTCTTTGTTCAATTTGAAGGATGAATAGGTACATGACAAACTAATGTCAGTATATCTAAAATTGGGCTGAAGAGCTATCTTACAATTAACTAATTCCAAACATGGTGAATACAAGGCATACAATCACCACATAGTGATATAGTTAGTAATCCATTTGCATACTGTAAGTTGTATAATCAGAAACCATAATTGAATAAAAGTAGAAGATAGTGGCTATATTTACAAAGACGATAGTTGGGCAAAAGTACAGACATGATACATTTCATTTAATAGAATATTCTTAGTTGCCATATACTGTACTATGTTGAGAAAAATGTTTCTAAATATAAATTGATTAGTTAAGCCTAGGTGCTATGTGCTACAACTTGTAGTCTACAAGCATTCTGTGGTAACGTTTTTCTCTGAAATTCTGATTTACTGTTCTATCCAGGGCCGGACTGGCCCACAGGGGCACAGAGAACCTAGCAGGGACCCACCCCTTGATCTACGAATTAGGTTCATTATACATTTGTTACATTATATTGCACGGGACTATGGTGTATTCTCTACAGTGCATTGCTGTTATTAACCACTTGCCTGGCATGGTCACATCAGATGCGACCACACCAGGCAGTGATTTATCTGACCCGGTCACACAGGATGCAGCCAGTCAGAGAAACATTGTTAGCAGTGGCAGGTTTGAGAAACTTCCCTCCGCTGCTGATCTCAGAGGGACCAGAAAGTCCCTCTGCCTCCCTGCACCCTCCCCTCAGTGATGCCGTGCTGCGTATCATTGCTGATCGGTCAGCATGGCAGGAAACCCCACCCAGTGGCTGCAGACAATAGCAGCCACTGTTAAAGTTTAAAACAACACTCCCAAGCAACCCCCAGACCCCCCCCCCCCCCGGTGTATCTGGAAGCTGTCTTGGGGGTAAAAAGTAATGTTGCCATGGTCACGATGTTATCGATGTTCCGATGTTACCGATCTTCCTGACTGGTGATTCAATGCTTCAGAAAAATGATTTTAACATTTTTCTTTTTCTTTTTTTAAACTAAAATCATTTTGGATAAGGTTAAATTTATGTTCTTCACCTATTTCACTTAAAAAAAACCGACAATTTTCTGAGTGATTTTTTTTGGGAAAAAATCTTCAGTTAAGTAATTAATCTGGTATGCTACAGATGGAGGCACACTCATCCAGTTCGGCTCCATCGCAGGCGTGCACTCTCGGCATGACTAGGCGATCTGTCTGCCTATTCACGCCGGGAGTGCACAGAGACGCTCTCCCATTCTATGAATGGGGCATGTCTCTGTCATGGGTGCACCTATCTATGCACTCACTAATAGTTAGCTAAGCCTCTAAGCATGGGCCCCTACCATTGCATTCTCCTGGTGGGCTCTTCACGCCCCACCCAACACTGATTCTATCATCTATGGGCTGACTAATAAGACAGGTCATGAATAAAAAAGGAAACATTCTCCCTATTTGTCTTGCAGGACTCACAAAACCCATACCAAGCTAGATACTGATCACTTCATTAAGCCTTTTATGCAATCTATTTCACCAGATGTGAGCAAATAATTTAATGACCACAAATATGGAATAGTAAAAATAAATAAAGACAAGCTGCTTACAGCCTTTTTCATGTTCGTATATACTGTATGCACTTCACTTCACCAAAGCCCTCAGTGTAGTGTCCAGCATTTACAGTTTGAGAAAATATGTCTTTGTCAAACAAACTACTTAAATCATGGTAAACCTTAAATCTATATGTCTAATCATATAACTTAATTATCAAGAATTTTGCAAGTTGAGTGTTTTACAAGGATCACTGTGTATCGATTTAATAGGCCATTCAAAGTTTATTACACATGTAATGTGTGGCTTTAAAATAGTGCCATGCCTGGATAGATTTTCTCATATAACATCTGTTATTCTGTCATTAAAGTCTGGAAACTACAACCCTGAAATCTAAATTTTACTAAACTACTTTTCATGTTATCGGTGACTTATTAAAAGTTAGAATATTATCCTTAAAGAAATTTACCAATAAACCATACATTATTATAAATACATAATGTACTGTTGTTTTTGTTTACTGTTGTAAACAGTAAAAAGAAGTATACTAACATATCTGATTTATATGTTGTTCAAAGAGAAGTGTCTTAGTGATGTGAATAATTCAAAGGGAAATTATAGACTGCATTCCAGAGAATAGTGGTTCATTACACATAATGCCTGCCTCCAATTTGTTTAGCTATAAGGATTTAATGGTATTAATGTTAGAACAGCAAAAAACTTCTAAATCCGTAAGAAACAGAAATATCATTAGATAACAAAGGTATCAGGATCACATAGGCATCATAAAGATCAATATACTGCAGCTCTCCAAAATGTTGTAGAACTTGAGAAATTTTGATTTTTTTATGTAAAGAGGTCTCAATCTAGTCCATCCAGTCTATTCAGAAAACGATAATAGAATTCAGAGTCTGCAAAACAAGCAATGGGGCAGTTCATTCTGTATCCAATATTGTAAAATACACTTACTTGCCACATCCAAGACTATTCACATTAATTTACAAAAGCACACAGCTGGTTTTAAACTGGTTCCCCAAATACCCCAAACCATCTATTCAAGAGAAAGAAGGGAATATTCTACTTTTGTGATTAAAGTTTGCATAGTTTATGAACAGATTAAGTTGATGTTACAGGAAATTGAATTCCCATGTGTATCAGGGAAGTAGATACATAGGAGAAAGTTGGACCTCCAAGATGGTCTCAGGGCATGCCCCAATCTCAAAGCAGAGGTTTTTCTTGATTATGGGAATATCCAGATAATAAGGGTTATTCAGGTTTGTTAGCAAACCAAAAAAAGTAAGCAATTGGGCAAAATTATGTTGCACTGCAGGTGGGGCAGATGTAACATGTGCAGAGAGATTTAGATTTGAGTGGGTTATATTGTTTCTATGCATGGTAAATACTGACTGCTTAATTTCTACACTGCCACTTAGATTTCAGTTTGAACACATCACACCCAACTCTAAATCTCCCTGCACATGTTACATCTGTCCCACATGCAGTACAACATGGTTTTGCACATGTTCCAGCCTAATTAGTAAATCTAATTGCTTACTTTTTTGCTTGCTAACAAACCTGAATAATTCCCAATGTTCTAAAATCAGCTATTTTATCAAAAAAGAGACCAATGGAGTCTCAAGGGTTATAGATATATAAGAGCAAGTTGTCCACAAAAATAATGATCATGCTCTGCATGCTTCCAAAGTCATTATCACAAAAGTCTAGCCACAATTGACACATTTTAAACAGGTGATCTGGGGCTAAATTAAAAAAGTTAAGTGTATCTCTGTCACATATTGTATCTTGATGCAGGGGCACTTTAACAGATGAGGGGGCCCCTGTGCAGACTCTGGGTGGGCCCCCTCCTCTGCATGGTGCAGTAGTCTCCGGCCTCATGCCGGAGTCGACTGCACATGTGCAGGTCTTCGGAAACATGTTCTGGAGACCAATTTCACTACTGCGCATATGCAGTGGCCATTTTGGCTGTGATGTATGCCGCAGCTGCAGCACCACGATGGGGTACTCCAAAAAGGTAAGTATTCAAATATGGGTGCAGTGTGTGTGGTGTAGGCCCCCTTGGACACAGGGACCTGTGTGCACCGCACACATATTGCATCCATTATAGAAACGCCAATGTCTTGATGCATGATAACAAAAGAGTTAAGATCACTAATTAATACTTAACTTAGTGGAAGGAGTAAATGACTCACCACTGCCAAACACTCCCAAGGACCAAGGGAGAAGCATGACCAAATCACTGCCAGTTTGATAATGACAGGTGCACTTCATAACAAAATAAATCCCTCATTAAATAATAAAAAAGATTAAAACATTAAAAAATATATTTTGACACATCATTTTATCTAGAAATGACAATAATAAAGCAATTTTAATAAAATTTGGAAACAAAATATTTTTTCTCTATTATGAGTACACTTGCTTAATGAAAGTAAACCATAATGTACATTTAGTTTGATGACTTTCCCATGTTAGCTCTTTTTTTTTCTTTTCTATTTATTGAAATTACATTTGTAAAATAGCCTCTTTATCTATAAACTGCTTTCATGGTGGGAGATAATTTTATTGTTATGCTGTGTCTGCAATGAATAACTGATGCAAACTTCCTCTGAACCTCATGACAGTAAGAGCTTGAAAAAAATATAAGTCCATTATGAGCTGCAAAGTTTGTATTCAGTTTGAGAGATGAGAAAATGAAAGTGGCTTGTCAGCTGGGAAGTAGAGGAACCATTACCTCAGACTAGTTATCCTAACAAAGAGAAATAAAGTTTTATAATTCAGATACATGACTTTTTGCTTGCAATTTTCAAGGTCTCAGAACAATTGAAAGACTAACAGATATAATCTATTTATATGATGGTATTTTTTGCTATATACTGTAATAATCTGAAACCTGCTTCTGGGAAAAGTGTTTCTTAACTCTTTTAACATGTATTTCTTATGGGCACGTAGATGGAAAACCTATCCTTGTATAGAGTGCTAGACCAGGGTACCCGTTTCCCCGCTAGACTACAAAGAACTGTAATTTGGGGATGTGGGCTGCACCCTCCTGTCACCCTCGGAGGGGGTGACACTTAAATGTCAGTTCATCTGCAGTGACATTCTTCTGCAGCACTTGGCTCTTATCACAGGAGGAGCCTTCAGTGCAGTCACAAATCTCTGAGGGTATCCCAACATCTCCGGGGATGCTCGGCAAGCCTCAGGATGGATGTAATCAGGATTCCCCATGAGGCTATGCCTGCTTTTTGAGCATGTGCATATCCAGTCTCCAGCATGAGGGGGAATAAAGAATGTGCACCGTGTGTCAACAAACCTGGTGATGCTTCTGCTTTGAGCCAAAATTTAATATTCAGCAAATATAATGCCATTGGCAATTATGTTACCCTTGTGTAATTTAAAGATAAATGGCATAAATTAATTTTTAGCTCTACTAGATTTAATTTATTTCACATTACTACTTTCAAACACTGGGCACAGCTCCGAGGACAAGGTTCACTCCATGCATTGTCAATCTCTATACAAGCTCAATTGAATGTAAATTAATTTGGGATGAGATATTTGATATGAACATTTTCCTCTATGGTAGATTGATGATGATTTCTACTTATATGTGATGGTGACTATGATTTGATCTCTGCATGTACCAATTAACTTAAAACAAATTATTTTCATTAAAACTTTAAGGTGCATTTTTTACTGCTGACGGCTACATTTCCTCATTATCACTCTATTAGTGGTGACTCCACAATTACAGAAATAAATAACAAATTGGACTGTATTAGTTACCTACTTTACCAAAGCAAACATGTCAAAAGTTGGAATAACAATATTCCTAAAGGACAGTTAATTAAACTGTGACATAATTGTTACACTGATCAGTTTTTCATAACAAATTGAGCTGTGTACTGGGTTGGGAAGTCTTATGCATTGGACATGGGGCCTAATTCAGTAAGGATAGCAATTTCTGCTAATTAGTAGAATTTGCTATCCTTTTTCTAGCATGCTGGGGGCTGCCCATAGCTGGGCAAGGCTGCCCAGCATGCTGACTGCCGCCTCCCCCCTCAACAAGCAGAAATTGCGATCATATCACAATTTCTGCTTGTTAGCACAGAGGACAGCTCCTGCAGGAGTCCCGCCTCCACATTTTGATGTCACTCAGCTGCTGTGATCATGCCCCTGGCACACCCCCATTTGGCCACCTCTGCCCCCTGTTTGCCCCGCAACGCCCCCACAACGCTCCGTCTCCTCCCTGGAAATGGAACATTGCCCACCCCTCCCTGCCCCACGGCCACCTCTGCCTGATTGACAGGCAGAGGCGATCGCATTTTCTGCGCCCCCCACAGAAAGTGTGGGCACTGCGCATTTGTCCGCAGGCCAATTGTAAATATTCCGGATGGATCGCGATTTGCAATCCAACCTGAATTAGGCCCATTGTACGTAATACATCCTGTATCTTACTGCATGCATAGCACAGTTTGTTAACACTATATGTATGAACAATATTTATGCAAAGGACAACTCTTCCTATAAGAGCTGTCCTTTACATAGTGAGGACTTCTGGGTTTATAACCTGAGTCTTATTGCTCATATGGGACCATTGGACAACACATGTGCAAGCCATTGGGGACAGAGAGGGATCTTTAGGATCTTTCTTTGGGAATTTGTGCAGAAAGCAGCCCATCGGCTTCCATAAGCAATGTCATCTATAGATAAGCTCTGGAAAGTGTTACTTTCTGAAGCTTGATACATATGAAGTTTGTTACAAACCTCTTAAAACATTGGTTTTCAGTGATTTGTCTGCAATATACTGTTAATGTATCCTGCCCTGGATCTTTAAGAAGCTCATTGCCACTCCAGACGCTGAGATTCCCGTTCTGTTTTGATTTGTAAGACAATAGACTGATTAACAGGATACTACATAAAGGAACAGAGACCAAGGGAATTCACAGTCTTTAGGGTATGCTGTGCATGTTTATTAAGCTATTTTGTCTCACTCAATTATATTGGGTTGTGAACTCTATAGTATACAACAATATATGACAGTGTGTGTGTGTGTGTGTGTGTGTGTGTGTGTGTGTGTATCATTTAACAGCTCCTTTTTCTGATTTCATTGATTTACTCTAGAGCACAGTCATGACATTTTTTTGCAGCTGTTGACATAAAATATTAGTAACAACTTTATACCTACATCTATAAATATTTAAATTTTTCCCCCAGTAATTTTCCAATGTTTTTTGCTAATAAAAATACATTTATGTGGGAAGACACTGGTAGATCTCTTGGCCAATTTGAGCCTGAATGGAATACTTTTGTTCCATTTAACTGCATAAAACTTTTTTTCATTTCTGGGAACTTCAGAGTGTTGCCATTAAAAGTGCTTACCAACAGGCATTCCTTTTTAATTTCTAAATGATCACATGAAAATTCAACAAAATTGCTGTGCTTTGTAATTGTTTACAAATACTGACCCTGTTGAATTGAATGAATACAAAAATAAATATTAAATACAGCTTTCTAGTTGAAAGAAAGACAATAAAACACTATTAATGCAAAGATGAGAAGGGGACAATAGAAATCAGTTAGTTGTATTTTTATGATGTTTTCATGCATTCAGAATCTAAATGAATTAAAAAATAGAATGGGACTATTTTATTTCAAATAAATATCGGGAATATTGATGAAGATGAGGAAAATCATGTGAGTGATGATGATGATAATAATAATAATAATAATAATAATAAAGAATCATTGTTTTTTACTACATGGGTTTAGGGGGTATTTATCAAAGCTCAGGAAGAGATAAAAGTGTGAAATAAACTACTAGCCAATCTGCTTCTACTGTACTTTACATTTTCCAGGATGTGTTTTGAAAAATCTGAAAAAAAGTAGAAGCTTGTTGGTTGGTAATTTATCTCTCACAATTTTATCTCTCTCCCTGCTTTAATAAATACACATTAAGTCTGGGATTGCCTATAAAAATATTCTGTTATATTTTGTAAAAACATATTTAAGTCCACCACATCAAATTTCACCATCACATAACTCTGCATTTACATCTAAGGTAATACAGATTGAGGCTCCCATATCTGATATTCTTGGGACTAGAAGTATATTGGATTTAGAATTTTTCCATATTTTGGAATATTTGCATATAATAATTATATATCTTTTGGATGGAACCCAAGTCTAAACACAAAACGCATTTAACCAAATGTGTGTACACAAAATTCATTAATGAATCATCTACACCTTATACACAAAGTCAGAATGTAATTTCATACAATACCTTTAATACTGTAATTGTGAGCATGAAACAGGCATATCTAAACCTTGGCCAGGATGTCACTCGCCAATGATAATGGTCAAGTAGGGGTGCTGCCCAGCGGTACCATCCACGGTCAGGGAGTAAACTCACAGTAGTGGCAGCACCAGGTGTACACCCTGGGCAGTGCCTGTTCCAGAGACTAGCACATGCAGGCAGAAGCCACTTGTAACTGGCGCCGGTGTCCAGCACCACACTACAGTGAAGAAACGCAAAATAAACTACAGCTCCCAGAAGCCCTTGCTGATGGGAGCTCCCAGCATCAAGGGTTGTTTGGAGCTGTATTTTATTTTGAGTTTGATCACTGTAGTGCTGTGCGGTGCTGAACACTATTGTGTTGCATAATTTAAATTAGGGCTTCTATTATGTGGCCACCCCCCTTCTCCACAAGACCACACCACTTTTTTAGCACACATTCCTTCCCTGTTGGAAATGGGGGGTGCCAGCCTCTTACTTTGTCAGGGGTGCACAGACCCCTATATACACCCCTGACATGAAATGTTGGGTTCGGGAATATTTTTTATATCAGATTGCTGGATATGGGAAACTCAACTTGAAATTAGCATATCTCTATTATGAAATGATAAGGAGGGTACAGTACCTGCACATAAGTCTAGTGAAAAGGAACCCAACAAGAGAGAAACCTTGATGTTGATATGGGCTTATTATAAAATAGCTATTTATTTTTGAAACAAAACTATAACCATGAGCTACTCTTTGTATATAATGCAAAATTTTAATTCATAATAACTGCATCTCCCTTTAAAGAATGCATATGAGTATATCAGTAAAAAATGAAACCATTTATAATGTGTACCGTTCCTTAAAGTGATTATTTTTTCTATAATCCCTGTGAAGTGAAGTTCATTGCAATCAGTGGTGCAAAACTCAGAAGTACTGGGATTTCCTGTCACTAGCAATCAATCTCAAAAAGTTCAGATTGTCTTTATCAGCCCATCTGTGTTTCTGCGCTGGCTTCAGAGATTTTGGATAACACCAGTCACATTCTGACTCATTCTCCCTCTGTACTGTAGACACCCCTATATTAAGAAGCAACATAATTTACACATTGAAACACCTGTCAGTTTCTGCTATTTCCAAAACATCTGGAGTAAGACAGCGTAAAGTTAGGAGACACTAATAGGAAGAAAACATTTCAGACAGCTGTGCTACATTCATTTGATTTTGACCTTTACAGCAATGTCTTGTCAATCTGGAGATTACCACTGCTAAAAACAGCAGTATGGCACATCTGACAATTCAAAATGCAAGGAAGAGTCGTAAGCTGTAATAATTTGATTGAAGACATACTAATGATACTGGAACTAGTGAAGGCTGATCATTAAAAAAAAGTCAGATTAATTTAATTCAGCTTTAAAATGCAGCAGATAATTGTCATATACACGCTGATTTACTGGATTACTTTTCAATCTGGTGCTTGTCATACTGAATGATATTTGGTCTGACTGCAAATAAATCTCAGCAGAAATGGGCACCTCCAAGACAGCGGTGGGTGCCAGACAATTAAAAAAAACAGAGAAAATCCCACAAATAATACAGTGAAGGACACTTTCTTATGATTTGCCCCAAAACACTGATAGAGAGAGCTAGAGAGAGAAGACTGTACATACACATACATTCTTGACATAAATACTGCATATGAACATACTATACTATATACTGTATCATTTATATGTAGAAATTAATTATATTAAAAACTCTATTTATAGAAGAAATAAAGCTTTTTTTCAGGAGAAAAAGGTTCTTACTATTTATAATAAGAATTACCAGCAGATGTGCTGTCATATACAGTATACATTGGTTATGCTATGCACTATGAGAAAGTGCCAGCTCCATAGCTAAGATTGCAATCCAGACCCTCCTGGAATGTAAAGAAAAACCAATAGGTTTGCAATGCAAAGCTGTTAGAAAACAAACATAATGCTATCAGTAGATAACATTACAGTACGCGCACTTTTAACTGGCAGTCAGGAAGAAAAAAAAGAGATGAGAATGATCTCTTGATCTGTGACATCACAAGAGGTGAGTCCAGGGGTGGATTGGCCATAGGGCTCACAGGGAAGATTACCAATAGGCCGATGTGCATGTGGGGCCTGTTTTGTTTGTTGACATGTGATGAGTAGTGCCGCTGCCATGGTTACACGATATACCTCTGGTGCTGCCCATGTGAGGCCACTTCTACAAATTTTACCAGGGCTACTTTCAGTTCCCAATCCACCCCTGCCCGACTTTGAAAGAAAGTGCAATGGAATATGCTAGTGCTATATAAATGTTAACATTAAATGAATATATAGGTGTTACAGCCAAGAATTATTAAACCTCTTGGTGTCACTTGGCCTTTCAAACAGCAGTGGAAATTTGAAACAAAGTGTAATACCAAAAGCATTAATATACATTTAAATTATTTTGATTGTTTTCTATGGTGGTCAATATGTGTGTTTTTTCTTGTGGGGGGGCAATGTGTTTATTTCTCTCTTGTGCAATAGTTTTTATTCATCCTTGTGTCTGAGTTGCACCGCGCATGCATGCACCGTTATGGTGTTCTTACAAAGTTGCAGTACAAAGACACACACACCAAGACGTGTATTAGAAATCTGTTAGGCATTCCTGTTGGTTACAGGGGGTATGCTAATCAGATGCAGATGTAACATAGTGTGGGCGTGTTGCTGAAAGTGGATATTTGAGACATTGAATTGCTGATACTGGAGGCCATACTCGGATAATCTGCATCTAGCATAGGGCTGGTGACAGTCTCAGTAATGCAACCGATAGTAGCATGTAAAGAGTGACTGAAGCATCTGTAGACACTGAAAATGGGCATCTCAGTCCTTGCATATTTGGATGCATGGATGTACACTAGAGAACTGCATTGTCATGTCATTAACATAAACTCGCAGATACAACTGCAGCAAAAGACGCAAGAATGGCTGCAACTGCATCCAACTCAGAAGCAGACCCTGTGATGAAGAATACCGCCCCCTCAGCAGACCCTACCTCCCCAACAGACCCCGCTGCCCATGAGGTCTGCTTCCATAAATTTCCCGTGCTGGTTTCCATCCCAATCTGCCTCTGGGTTGGTCACATGTCTGCAATGCACAAAAACGGTACATGGTCTTTAAATTGTAAAAGAGACCTCTGATTATTTGGTAATGATTACAGAACATTTCTGCGTGTTCTGCCCCAGCATTAGAAAACATCTAAATAGTGCAATATACAGTATATACTACAATAAACCGTGAAATGCAGTGATATTTTTAACAAATTTCACAATTCTTCTTGTAAAGAGCCCTAACACAGTTATATGGGCTAAAAAGAGTATAGCAACGTAGAATATTTTAAGTAATCATCATTTTTTAAACATTGTTTGCACAGAAGCAGAAAACATTTGATTCCTTTAGAGGTGCACACAGATGGAATAACAGCTGTTTAAATTCTAGCTCTAGACGAAGTCACCTTAGATTTCCATGAAATTGTTGACTTCTAATTTCCTTTTTATGTATAATACATATGTACATATGTACATGATATTCTTTATTAAATTGTATATTATGAACAGTACTAAGTTATGTCATTAATTTATTTTTCAGGGTATATGTATATATGTGGCTGCTGTCTGTGAGGCTTTGTATGACATAACTCATCAGTGATTTCTATGTAACAAAATCTATGGTTGCATGGATGGTCAGACCACTTGTCACTTTGGGGGTCACTCGGACCTGATCGCTAGCAGGCTGCTTTTAGCACTGCTGCGATCAGGTAGTCGCCACCTACAGGGGGAGGGGGGATTAGCTGTGCAGTGCTGCAATCCGCTGTGCAGAGACTGCACAAGCAAAAAGTTTGTGCAGTCTCTGCACAGCTCAAGACTTACTCACCCACTGCGATGATCCTTCGTGGAGCTGACATGAGGATCCCTCCCTGCATTCAGCCGGCCTCTTCCTGTCAATCTTCTTGTGTTCGCCACTGCGAAAGCTTTCTTTGTTATTCTCGCGCTTCCCGATGAAGGCCGTCACCAGTGACGTGCCCTGTGAATAGCAGCCTGCGCGCATGCGCAGTTCTGACCCCTTTGCACGGCTGCAAAAAACTGCAGCGTGCAAACGGGTAGGAATGACCCCTTTTACCATCAAGACCATCACTTAACATTTACACCGCTAGACACAGCACTGTTGTACATAAGGCTGTCTCTGCATAATGAAGGACAGATGTCCATGTTAGTCAAATAAAATCCCTGTGTGCTTATCTACACTTTTTCTCATATATATATATATAAAAGGTTCCGATTGCACTTCTGACTCTGTTTCATATTTTGCAGCTGAAACGGCATGCAGTGTGAAAACAGTCCATGAGATGCGGCATCAATGTGATTCTTGCAAATCTGTCCATTTTTTTTAATCAAAGGCAAAACCAAAACCAACATATTTACCATAATAAACAACATAATGGCGATAATGCCTGTATATATATGTAACACATTAATGCACTGAACAAGTGACAAGTAATGGTCAACCAGTGTCTAAAACTCAAAAAGAACTACATTATATTAGTAAAGGTGAAATAGATACCACTGGGATGACATAATTGTAGGTTAGTGTAGTAGTTCCTAAACTTTTTTGAATCACGATGCCCTAGAGTATCACAATTTGTTTTCACAGCACCACTAGGCCAAAAGTTATCATCTTCATAATACGCTCCCCCAGCTGTGTGTAACACACATGCCCCCTCTGCACCCCAAATGCCCGCAGCATCTCCCTGAAATGCCAGCTCTATAGCAAAGTGTTCTATACATGCCTCACTGTGCCCTAAATGCCATCAGTATCTCTCCCTCAGCAGCATGGAGAGATAGTGGTAGCATTGCTAAATTGCAAAAACTGCTACTGAAAAAATCTCATGCTGGGGGCCACCCAGCACAGTGCAAGTCCACTCAGCATGAGAACAGCCACCCAATGCTGTGATCACATTTAAAAATGCAAACAAAGTGCAGATAGCAGATTTCCAGTAGCCCCTATGCATATGCATCATGGCCGCATATGCAGGCGCAGTGGTGCCATGTTTGCACAACTTTAATGTTCCACAAGCAATATGGTGGCTGTGAAAGCACATGACTGCTACAGTGCTTGCTTAAACAGACACATACAGTATCTTGAAAAAGATGCCACAGTGTGTTGAAATACGTAGAAAGAAGTGTCCTAATTTTATTGGGGTTTGACAGCCCGCAAACCATATACTGTATATACGGAAGCATATACCTGGGTTCCATCTTTTTTAGTCTCTGTAATTATTTCATCTATATGGTATGGACATACTACCCTTTGAAATAAATTCTGCCTCGTTTGATTGTACATTACTGCAATTTGGTCCTTTTCTTATTATTTACATATGAGATGGACATGATACATTATCACCATTGATGTGTATAAAAGGAAGAGGCTACAAAGAAATCTTTATGTGCTTTACACCAATATTGCTGAAGTAAGCATACATGTAAGAGATTGCACAGGTCTCATCATTTTATCACATGTGTGGTGTTCTACCAAAATCAGGGAATTTGGATCTCTTGGATGGGACTACATATTTTTACACCTTTTTTCCAATACTCTACTGCTAATTTTTAATATTGCAATATCACACTATTGTATTGTCTTATCTATTTTTTTAATATATATACGGATAATCTCTTTAAAATTGAGAGGAGGCAACTTGTGTCATCATTTATGGTTGGACAAACCAAAGCGCATGTGAGAGTGTTACGATTTATTTGTATCCATGTTTTCCCCGAAGTGGCACAAGTGACATCACGTGTCCATCTCTAGAATGGTCTGGACACGCCTCTGTTGTCCTGACCGCTCCCCCTAATGCTGCGACACTGTCCCAGCCGCCCACGGCTGTCAATCAAGTTGCGATCACATCCTTCCAGGATGCAATCGCAATCTGAAAGTCCGCGCACATGCTGTGTGGCTGCATCGCAGGTGCAGCCATCCAAAGGTCACCCATTTGCTATTTTCCAACATCAGCATCTGAACCTGAATGAGGGCCTACTGTATGTATAGACCGAGCACTGTTGTTAACATAAAACATATTCTGCAAACAAGATTAATGACACAATAGATATATTAAAAGTATGAAGCCAGGAGGCAGACAGCACAGCACTTCCAAATGCTAAGTGACCAAACAGTGAGTTTACCTATCATACTTTTATACAATTAGTTGCAGGTGAGTATATAATTTAATTAGAAAACTGCACTCTACTTTCTATGTCTATTACAATATAATATGTCTGATTTGAGTTCTTTCTCTAACTGTGCATTGTGCAGCTGGAGGGTACGCTATAAAAAATGGCTGAATTGCAACAGCTGTAAAACTCAGACTTATTTTTTATCTCTTGATTTATGCCTGGCAAATACTGTATACACTTTTGCAATGGCTTCAAATGAGCATTCAGAGAGGAGACACACATACACTTTGAAATTTTGCCTCAGTCCAAGTATTATTAGAATAATGTTTCAAAAATCAAATGTTATGATTGCTGGTTTCTTTATGTTCGTTTTTGCTCACATGGATTTTGTGACAAGTATTTTGCCTGTGCAGCTTACAGCTATACTGAGGTTACGGTAATAGTTTTACCTCCAGTCAAGCTTTACAAAATACTGTTGAGTAATTTGAAGTGGAAAATTATGGCAAACCGCATACATTTTAAATGTGTATAAAAATTCAGTATCGAATATATATGTAGTGAACCTTCTGTTTTTTTATCACAAATGTTTTTTGTTAGTACTATCTGGGAATATTTAATAAAAGTTGATTGAAGATGCAACATCCAGCCACCAGAGTCTATGGGATGACAGGAGTGATAGCTCTATCAGATCAAAATGTTTGGGTGCTTTAGTATGGTGAAAATTAAGAGGATGCCAGTCTATTTACAAGGTTTGAAGCAATCAGAATTTTGAGAAGGTTGGATGTGGAAAGAGTTAACTGTGGAAAAAAATAACTTATATAAAGCAACAGAACGTATTCCTTTTCTCTTGTTCAGAACTAGTAAAAAAATTGCACTCACTGCAAAACTGTTGCTCTGCTAGGTAATGGAGCTTATCTAATTAAAACCTCATACAGATGAACCTCAAGCACTTTGAAGAAGAGACCAGTTTTGCTCGTTTTGGTTCTATTTCATTGTTGGGTTTTGGTTTTGGAATTGGGAAAACCACCACACGGGTGTATTAATTTTGGTTTTGGATCTGTATTTGGTCTTTTTTTATTCCTAAAGTATTTGAACTCCAATAACATTAATTTCCATTCATTTCCAATCAAACTTGACAGCCTCATAGATCACAATATTATTTTCATCCACTTTAGGCTGAAGGCTGCAGCAAACTTGCTGGTTACTAAGTGACAGAGCAGCGGCACAAACACATGGCACATTAAACATTACACTTCACAGTAGTGTATGTTAGTCACATTACACCACACAGTACTATATTGTAATCCATGATGTCATTTTGCACACAAACTTCCTGCCTCCTAATCTCATTAGATTATCATTGCCTGTGCTGTGATGCTATTGAATCTGGTCAGCAGGCAACCTAAGGTATCCTTCAGGGCTGCCAAACCCTTAGCCCTCGCCCTCCACATGAATTGCGCACTGTCCCTACATTTCCACTAAATTACCTCCTCTATATACGCACAAGTCCCATTTTTTTTTAATACATATTTTTTATTGAAGCAATATATGTAATACATACATAAATTTTCACAGTAGGTCAAACCTATAACAAATAGGAAAAAGCGAAAGGGGAGTAAATAATAATACAACCGAGTCCCCAATCAAGAGACATTTTAAACACAGTACAAACAACAATATTACACTTATATGGAACATGCCTCTCGGGGCTTCAGTAACCATTAAATTAAGAGCTGGTTTAGTCAGCTGACCCAGACGTGTGCAGGTGAGGATAACAAAACAACAGCAACAAAAAAAAACCCGTACCCATATGCCAACTTCCTCCCAGTCGTCTACCGAGCTGAGAATGGCAGTCAGTCCTATAGCACAATCGGCGGATCCCCCGCAATCATTCTAGTCAAAAACCATTCTGTATTAGAGAAAGAGTTATGGAGCTGTGTCCTGACTGCTGTCGACAAGGTTGTTATATAGCTTTCCTATACTTCAAAGAATCTCTGTATCTTAGTATCTTTGTCCTGCAAAATTCCTATCCATTCCATCCGAAAGAGATAAAATAATTTGGCCTTAAACAACGAAAGTGTAGGTGGATCCTTAGCAATCCATACTTGCAGAATAGCCTTTCTGGCTGCTATACTAACTGCTAGCAGTAGCTTTCTACTTCCCTGAGAGAGACGTAGGTCCGGGGAGAATATACCGAAAAGCGCCCATTGTGGGCACAAACTCCAATAATTCACTAGGTTAGTCGTTAAGTAATTCCTTATCCTTATCCAGAACTGTCTAATCAGAGGGCATGTCCACAAGCAGTGATAAAGGTCTGCTTGTGGAGAACCACACTTCCAACAAGCATGTGTGTCAGCTAGCCCTATGAGACATCGTCTATGAGGCGATAAATAAGTCCTGTGCAAAATATTGAGAGACATTTCTTTATACCTAGAAGAGGGAAACAATTTACAAGCTTTTACATGGGCCGTAAGCAAGTCAGTCGTCTCGATCCCCGGGAGACATTCTGTCCAGGACCGGATACCTCCCTGTCCCGTAGAGTAGTCTAGAACAGTCCGAAAGTATCCATATGCCATTGATATTGCCTTCCTAACTCTAGGGGCTTGTTGCAGTAGTTTATCTATGGGATTGTTCCAATCCATAGGTGAGAAACAGCCAATAGTAGCAGAAACATAGTGTTGGGCTAATAGAAAGGCCACAGGATAGGCCAGTAGAACTGGATGTCTAGCAGTGGCTTCCTGGAACGTGAGCGGCCTCAAGCTTTGCGAATCCACCAAATGAGCTACCTTGGAGACACCCGCCATCCGCCAGATGTTGAATGGATAATGCGCCCTACCCTCCTGGAAGTCCGGATTAGCCATGAACGGAAGGTACAGTGATTTGTGGGAGTTCAGATCTAGTTTATTACGCATATCAGTCCATAGTTTTTTAATGTTCCACAATAATGGATTCCTCCTCCACTCCACAGACACCTCTTGAGCATGCAAATGTAAAAAGGCGACCAGGTCCCCTCCTTGTAAAAATTCTCTATCTAAGTCAGTGTTTGTGTAGTTGTTGTCATTGTGCACCCAGTCATGCAAATACCGTAGTTGAGCGGCATGGGAATACCAATGAACATTAGGAAAATTAATTCCCCCATTCTCCGTGGTTTGCTGTAATTTAATCAACGCTATACGTGGTTTTCTTCCCTGCTAAATAAAGAAGTCCCATTTTATTAAATAGCCAAAGCTTGGTCATAACTTTTTGTAGGCCTTAAGTATAGGAGTCATTTAAACATCTTGGAGAGTGCACGAAATATAGGTAACACCATGAAGGCAAGTTAATTAAAAAATGCAATATGTTTTGGGACCATATGTACAAAGAGATCAAAGAGATCATGATTTGTGGGCATGTCCCTTTTCTCCAAGTGTAATTTAAATGAAATAATTGTATTTGTAATGTAAAAAGTAATGGGCCCCACACACTGGCCGAGGTGCCCGACTGCCGACAGATAACCTGGCGGCGGGGGGGGGGGGGGTTGATGGGGGGAGTGAAGTTTCTTCACTCCCCCCATCACCTGGCCCCATAGCCCTGCCCTCCATTTTGGCTTGCAGGCATAAATGAGCTGGCATCAACGATGAATGAGTGCGCATCGTTCATCGTTGGTGCAGACACACTGAATGCTATGAATGATATCTCGTTCATTAATGAATGAGATCGTTCATATCTTTCAGTGTAATCGGTTAAAGTGTAGGGCCCATAAGAAATGATGAACTTTCCAAGAACATTTCAGCTGGCTGCCTGATTAGCTGCTCTGGGAGACTATTGCAAACTTAGACCAATGATAAACATTATATTTAAGTCTAAAACCAATAACTGACATTTATGGTAGATCAAATCAGATATTAATTTAACATGGCATGTTATGAGCAAACTACCCAGAGTGCTATTTACAGTAATATACTATTAAACCCATAAATAGCTTATGCACACAATACACAAGTGACTCCAATATACTATACATGCTGTAAGCATGTCCCCCAGTAAATAATATCAGTATAAAGCATCAGTTTTTACTTCACTGTTTATAACTAGTAAATCAGGAGGTCAATACTAATGAGTTTATTATAAAAGTGTAGAACACAAATAATAATGCTTCACCCTTAGGATAGACTAGATTATGGCCAATACTAAAAGCCACCTGGCATTTCCATGGCCCTGTGTGAACGTACTTGGCATTAGGTAAGGCTTTATCCTATATAGAATTGTACCAGATTTAATTATTTTTCAGATCCCCAAAAATGAAACAAAATTTAAGTGTCATACTGTATTAAAAACACCTACAAAGCTGCACCAGCTATTTCCTCTGCATGCATTTTGCTACAAAGTATCACTCCACCTATTGTGGCATTAAAGCAGGAGTACAGGTTCAGTAGTAGCTTGTGCACCAGTAGCATCTCCCAGTAGCAGCAATATATAGATCAGACAATAGCACTGTATGCAGACAATTGTGTGCAGCACCTCCTGTAAGCCCAGGTCACCTCCTACCCTCCCTAGGCACTGACCTCTCTTGTTCCTTCTCCAGTGGTTGCTCTGACAATGGCTGTAATTACCACAGGTCAGGAGGATCAGGGCGCAGGAAAAAAGCCTGAACTGTAGTTGTGCAGGTGTCAGGCACAGGATAATACTAAATAGACCCTCCTGGCCACCTAGCAGTGAGGACCAGAGTTGGGGGCAGAGGAACATCGCCTGATTCTTCTTCCACACTGCCATTCCCAGACCAACCTGATGGAAAGAATAAATCATCAGTGCTGGGAGTCCCCTGACACCTGCTCTTGGAGTCCCCTGTCAACTGCGCCAGAGTTCCTGTCATCAGGAAAAGATCTTCTAGAGGTGCAGTTGCTGTAGTGGGTGGCTGACCCAGGGTGGTCTTGCTAGCCTCATCATCCTCCATACATACAGCAGAGTGTGGAGAGTCAGAGAACCGGGGCACAGGCACAGCAGAGGTGACTGTACATTGGGGCCCCCTGCTGATTCTTCCCTATCAATGGATGGGATTCCAGCAGGTTCACTAACCCTGGAGACTAGTGGAAACCTTTCGGAGTGGCCTCAGAATTTTTTTTCCTAAAAATATTGATATAAGCTAACAGCATTTCTCTAGTCCTTCTACTAGATTAATTCCTCATGTATTTAATAAGTATTTTATAAAGTATTTATTATACTGTGTTTTAAATTACAGAATTGTAATGCTTGTGTTATATGGACAGCTAAGTTTTTTTGTAGAACCATAAACAATATTATAATGTTGAATGTTCTCCATGAAAAAGATTATATTCAGGAATAAAATAAATTTTTGCTTGTATCTTTAAACATAAAATGACTGCTATGAGCACTTGCTGAAGAAAACAAGATATAAACAGAAAACGGGACAAGAAACAAATAAGAAATTAACTTTCACTTTTAAAAAAGAAATATAAAACTTGCTTTGATTACTTTGATCATACAGTACATAAATACATACTGTATATATATACCAATAAAGCTAATAACTGATGTTATAGCTAAAAATATATACTTTACTAAGATATGTTAGTATTATCTAAATAATGAGATTAACAAAATGTTAATATTAAGCTAGTTATGTTTTATTAAAAGAACAGAAAATATAGAAATGATGTAAAATATCTCACTAAGTTCCAGAAAGTTAGTTAAAATGGCTATCAAGCAGGTTATGTAGGATAAGTAGAGAAAAGTGAATTTATAAAAGTTAAAATGGCACTGAACATTGAGTCAAGTAGAGTAAGTTGAGAAAAGGTGAGGGACCTAAGCTAAGTTGGACAAAAGCCAAAGCCATAAAGGGTACAACACATGCACAGGCCTTCACGTGCCATGACAAGAACTTTCCAATATATCAACAGATGTCGAGACAGGTAAGAGTGACCATCTGGTGAGTCTTAATGACATCATCTTAAAGAAAAGTATAAATACTGAAGATAAAGTTGACCATCAGGAATTTTTGGACTAAAGTAGAGGCATGCCGTGCTACTGAGAGATGTAATTATATTGTCTTTTAATGGCAGCATTGTTTATTTATCTATAGTGTATTTCTTTATGTACACTCTAATTATCTGCTGTTAATGAATTATTATTTATAAGTAAAAGATAGTATTATTATGTAACCTTTGACTGGATATTGACATTTTGCTGTTTATTTGAAAAAATCTATCAATTGTGAATCTATAGTATGTTATTCATCTATTTGAATGCACATGTTGTCTGCAGTATGAAGACCACAAGCACAGCATTGCTCTGATATTAAGTAGACATACTGTACTCACATTGTCTGCTGTAGACAACCTTTCTGAAGAAGTTTAGCTTACCTTTTATGTATTTTTACATTTTCGATATTGTGAATTTTCTCTTTACATTTTATATTTTATTACTGTATGTGTGAAAAAATGGGCAGCATTCACTTGCAATCTTAAGCAGTAGTAGAGTAAGTTCCCTTGAGTTGGTTGCGACTGTAACATAAAAACATAGGACCTCCCTGCTATAGGATTGTCAGCATGGGGGTAGTTCTTCAAGGTGGCCATAAAAAAGATCCTGGCACCAATTCATGTCCATTATACAGTACTGAAATAGCAAACATAAAAACACACACAAGTTATAGTAAAAGTTCAAAGTGGTATCCTCTAGCAGGGATGACAGGTGCGACCAGTAATTTACTGGTAGGGATGTCTATCTGCCATTGATGAATGGTTGGTAGCCAATGCCAGACAGTTTTGCTATCTGTGGTGAAGAACGAATGGTGGAGAACCAACAGATGGTACAGATTCCCCTCCAATGTTTTTATTACTTAATGCCAGGACACTGAGCGCAGCCCTGCCTCTTGAGGCACCAATTAAGCCCCTCCCCCTTGTTCTGATTGGTCAGCAGCCCAGAATATTATAGATATGGGATGACCATCTTTGTGGGAAGCCATGAATGGTTTCCCTGTGAATGGGTTTATACCGTTGATGGTGACATCGATGGTAACCAGCAATAGTTAACCCACTGATGGTCCTCCCTATTTGCTGGTCAGAGAAGGAGTGTTCTACTGATACTGTAAATGGGTATAACATTCCAATTTAAACTCATATGCTAGTTTTTTCATATCGTGAAGGTAGGATACAGATACACTGCTGTACATTGTAAGAGCAGTAAGCAGATCATTTGGAGTACAGTAGGCAGTGATGATGGGAAATGACTGTTAAATAATAGTTGGTAAATCCTATATAATAAAATACTAATGCTGTTCCTCACCTCTATGGGTGAAAATTCAAGTGTTTTGCGTGGTGGTCACTAGATGGTATCCAACGAAGCAATTCAAGTGTTTCTCCATTCGGGTGTGCACAGCTGCCGGCGCTGACATTACTGTTATGTTGTTTGGTCATTTTTATGGGCTGGTAATTAGTATTTGTACAAAATAGATACCCTGTCACAGAACAGTTGTGGGAATTTTTAAGTGTTTTTTTAAGGTGCTGGTATTTTGGATGCTATTTAGAGGTAGTTCTAATATGCTTTATGGTTGCGGGGCAGCCAATGTCATAGGAAATAATTTCTGGGTGAAAGGAAGAATAGTTTCAACTAACTGTCAACAAATTCTATGAGCTAATGTCCCATTGTGAGTTAAGAAATTGAAGCTGAAACTTGGATGGATATTTCAGCAAGGCAGCAATCCAAAACATACATCAAAATCAACCATGAAGCACTTATAGGAACAAAAGATGAAGGTTTTGGAATGACTGTCACAGTCCTCAGACTTTAATATTCCTGAGAATCTGCAGGGAGACCTGAAACATGCGGTGCACAAAAAAAGACCTAAGAATTGTTCTGAGCGAGAAGATTTCTGTAAGGATGAGCAGGGAAAATATCCAATAGTAAAAATAAAATGACTCTTAGCTGACTTCAGAAAACATATGGAAGCTGTGATTTCTGACAAGGAGGTGTTACTCACTACTGACTGACTAAAATAATGCTACATATTTTGCTCACGCCACATTTGAAGTTCTACTTTCTCCTATATGATAAGTTATTTCACTAGTATTTGTGAATTCAAATGTTCAGAGAGATATATTGAGTGATGAGTAAATACAGTATGTATTACTGTGTTATTGACCTCTAAAAGCACTGTTGAAGTGTCTAAATTTCTATAACAGCAAATAGCAGAAAATGCTATACCCATTTATTAGGTAACATTAATTTCCAGTTTTAATCTTATTATGTTTTTTTTTTTCATTTATATGCAATTATTAGAACACTTAAAATACTTTAACTTTTGACTGTGCTGAAGATCACACATGCAATGTAAGTAGATAACTGCAACTTTAGAGATCAAAGCAGTAAGTAATCCAGTGACCAGTGTACTGTAAATCCAATTAAAATGTAATACACTAACACATAAGAGCTATTTGAGCCATCTTTAAAAGTATTAATAAGGAATTACCATATCAGCAGTAAAACATCCTCCAGTCATGCATACACACAGACATTAATATGGTATGTATTCTGTAGTACTGTATATGAAGGCAAATGTCTCATTAGTGTGCAAAGCAATGTAAACCTAGGTGAACTAATTTGTACAGTAATGTATATTATTTCAAACATGACTAAAATTATTCATTACAGAAGTCAATTACTTTGGTACAAAAAACAAACATTTTTATGACAACCAATCAGATGTTTGTAATCATTTAAACATTAGTACAAAAATTATAATTAGAGACAATGTGGTTGCTCTGGGTTATAGAGTTACATCATCTTTTTCATATGTGTTTACAAGATGCAAGCAAAATTCTGTCATGTTGTATGACATTACAAATTGAAGCCTATATATTATTGAGTGATTTTTTTGTTAGGATATGGCGTGCTCTATACCTGTCTCCTTCTGTGTATCAGTCTATGTGTACATCCCATAGTGTTAAACCTCTAGTGCCAGGAGTCACTCGGATGAAGAGTTACATGATGTAGTTTCCTGTTCCTCCATCTCAGAGAGAGTGAGAAGAGTGTGACACACACACAGAGACTGAGAGACAGAGTCCTGGTGTACAAGTGTGCAGAGCTGAGACTGGGAGCAGGTCTCAGCAACAGAGACTCACATTGTTCCAGTGCATGCATCATCTTCTCTACAGTGGGAGACAGACTGCATGGCTGTGCAGTCCTCCATGCTTCACCACCACAGACATCTCCAGATAATGACCACTACCTAATGCTGTTACCTTGTGTGATATATGGGCTCCTGATTACCGCTATCAATGTTACAGCTGAGTCACCTGTGTACACTAAATAAACCTGCATTACTGTTTAAGTCACTAAGTGTTTGGACTGACATCACTGCACCAGATAGCCCAGTACACTCTGCAAACAGGTTATGGGCCCAGTCCTGTTCCCAGACCTGCATGTACTTGAAGATTAAACCCCTGAGTGCGGTTGAATAACCACAGTGACACAGTTTAAAGTGACATTTTATACAAGTGCAGAAAGGATGTATAATACAAGACACAGCATGAGCTTTACTAAGCTGACAGGTTCAGAGAACTATGCTACATAGAAGCTTGCCATGAGATGCAGCTTAAATGGGAAAAGTTGTGGAACGTTACTATAGACCCAAGAGCGGGTCCAAACCCAGATGATGTAGACAGAGCCATTGGGACAACAGGTATAGTTGTGGAGCAGCATGTCTATTCAATAGTCAGTGGGAATGTGTCAGTTAAGGACATGTGGATAGCCCTGCAAAATGCATATAAAGAGAAAGGTCTAATGAGAAGGATAAGTTTGAGATGCATGATATATGGAACAAAACTGAGTCCCTGCAAGGACATGAATGATTACATTGCTAAGTTATTGTCGATAGCTCAGCAGTTGGCATCTGTGGGAGTACAGGTGGATGAGGAAGAAGTTGCAATGGCTATGTTACAGAATGTGATGCCAGAATTTGATTTTTTGCTTGTTGCATTAGAGTCAAATGACACTAAAATGACAAAGGAGATTGTAAGAGCCAAGTTGCTGCAGTTGCAAGTATGTATTCCTGTCGACACCATAGCTGAGGGTCCTGCCTTGATCACAAAGGGCACAAAGTCCAAAAAGCACGAATTCAAGAGTTTTGTTAATCACAAAATAGGACATAAAGCTTCAGATTGCAAGATGAGAAATTCCAGTGGTGCACAGTTGCAATAAGCATTGTTTCAATTCTTTAACACCGTGTGTTTCCACTACAGTTACAGGGATTGGAAATAAAGCCCTTACTGCATTACAAGCTGGGACAATCACAGTACATTTAAGAATTGGAGGTGTGACAGTTGTTACAGATATCCAAGATGTGTTGTACGTGCCTGATTTAGGAAGTAATCTCATTGCTATCAGTGTCCTAGAGAAAAAAGGCTACAAAGTCCAATTTCAGAAGGGCAAGTGTTTGGAGCAGACTAAAACAGGGACTGTTATTGCTTCAGCAACCCGGTGCAACCAACTATATGTCCTGGAAACTGAGGAGTGTACTGCACTGATGGCTACTGATGAAAAACAGTCAATGTAGCTGTGGCACAAATGCTTGAGTCATCTGGGTTATGACAATATCTAGAAACTGCTAGATGGAATGGTAACAGGGATCACTGTATGCAATGCTGAAAGACCCATGTGTGAGAGTTGCATTAGAGGCAAGCAAACTCACAACCCATTTCCAGTCAGTTAATAGAGCTCTAGTGCACACAAACGTGTGTGGTCCAATGGAGGAAGAATAAATCAGTGGCTACAGGTCTAACATGACTCTTATTGATGACACCACAAGAATGATACACATGTACTTTCTTAAGGAGAAGAGTGAAGTTGTCAACAAAATTGTGGGGTAAAAAAACCTGGTGGGGAATCAGACAGGTTTGAAACTAAAGATCCTGAAATCAGACAATGGCGGAGAATATGATAACAACATCTTAGCTACATTCCTTAGGAAATATGGCATAAAGCATCAGCTAACAATTGCCTACACACCGTAACAGAATGGCATGAGTGAGCAGGGCAAACCGCACAATTGTTGAGAAAGCATGGACTATGCTAAGTGATGCTAGTCTGGAAAAGACATTTTGGGCAGAAGCAGTATCTACTGCAGTATACTTAAATAATCGAGCACCTACAGTGGCCATCAAAGGTAAAACACCACTGGAGGTCTGGTCCAGGAAAAAGCCAAGTATCAGTCATGTTCATGTCTTCAGGAGCAAAGCTTTTGCACATATACCAAAGGAGAAAAGGAGAAAGCTAGATCCAAAATCCATAAAATGTATAATGCTTAGATACTGCGACGAAAGCAAAGAATACTTTGGGATGTTACAAGTAAACATCTTCTTAAATGCAGAGATGTGGTAATCTGAGACAGCACCACTAACTGGAGCAGTGGAGAAACAAGAAAATGTATCATTGGATGTACAGGCAGCAGAAAGCATGTCTGAATCTGAGTGTCAAAGCAGAGAAGTCAGAGAACAGAAGTTCCACGAGGAGCAACAAAGGTATTCCAGCCAAGAAATACAGTGAGGAGTGTGCAAACATAGCTTACTGTGAACCTCAAAACATACAGGAAGCAAAGTCAAGCAGTGATTGGAGAGAGTGGAAGTCAGCAATTGATACAGAACTGTCTGTGCTAAATGATAACAGTACATGGACTATGGTTGATAGACCAAGTGACCAGAAGTTAAGAATAAGTGGGTTTTCTGCAGGAAGTTGAACACAGACGGGACAGTAGCTCATTATAAAGCCTGCCTTGTTGCCAAGGGATATACCCAGAAGTATGAAATTGATTACGGAGAGATCTACTCACCAGTCGCAGGCTATAGCACCTTAAGGTTAGTGATTGCTGTTGCTACACATGTTCTACTGTTATATAAACTAGACTTTGATTCCACATTACTAAATGGAGAATTGATTGTGGAAATTGATATGGAACCACCTGAACATTATGATATGGACATATTCCAAACTGGGAAAGTTTATCTCTTAAAGAAATTGCTATACGGCCTCAAGCTAAGTGGTCGTTGCTGGTATGTAAAGTTGGATGCAGTGTTACTAGAAATGAACTGCCTATACCACAAAACCATCAAAGAAAAGTTGTTCATCATAGCTGTCTATGTGGATGATTTACTATTGGCAGGTCAAGAAGGTCGCATCACTGATGTCAAGCACCATCTTAAACAAAGATTCAAGTTGAAAGATCTAGGCCCTGCAAATCATCTATTAGGTATGAAAATTTTACAAAACCTACTAGAGGGAACTGTTACAATTGACCAACAAACATACATTGAGGCAATAATTTCCAAGTATGGAATGACAGATGCTAAACCAGTAAGTACTCCAATTGATAAAAGTGGAAATATGATATCAAGGCCATGTCACCAAGCAGCAATAGGGAGATAGAGGAAATGCAAGAAATCCCTTATCAAAATGCCATTGGTAGTTTGATGTATGCAAGCATTGGGACACATCCAGACAACACACATGCAGTGAGACAGTCAAGCCAGTTCACAAATAATCCTGGGAGACAACCCTGGATTGCAGTAAATAGAATACTAAGGTACCTCAAAGGAACAAGTTCACTAAAACTGAAATTTACAAGATCATCAGATACCATCTTAAAAGTATTCTGTGATGCCGACTGGGGATCAGATAAGGATAATAGACATTCTTATACTGGATACCTGTTTGCACTAGCAGGCCCAGATGTAAGCTGGGCAAGTAGGAAACAACCCACATTTGCTCTTTCAATAACAGAGGCAGGGTACATGGTGCTCACAGAAACTTCAAAAGAAGTGCTTTGGATAAGAGAGGCTTCATGCAAATTAGGTCTTCCTTACCACAGTGAGATCATCAACATAAAGTGTTATAACAATGGAACAATTGATCCTGCTTGTAGCACAAAGTATCATGGACGGTCTCAGCATATTGCTAAAAGACATAATTTCATTCGTGAGTTGGTGGAAAACAAGTCAGTCAATGTAGAATATGTTTCAAGTGAAGAAAATATTACCGACATGTTGACAAAAGGACTATCATCACACTTGCTACTTGCATTCCTGATGGAATGTGGACTAGAATATGGTTAATGTTGATTTATTGTGACCGGAGACGGTCTTGAGCGAGGAGGAGTGTTAGGATATGGTGTGCTCTGTACCTGTCTCCATCTGTGTATCAGTCTATGGGTGCATCCCCTAGTGTTAGACCTATAGTACCAGTAGTCACTCGGAGGTGGAGTTAGATGATGTAGTTTCCTGTTCCTCCATCTCAGAGAGAGAGTGAGAAGAGTGTGATACACACACAGAGACTGAGAGACAGAGTCCTGATGTACAAGTGTGCAGAGCTGAGACTCGGAGCAGATCTCAGCTACAGAGACTCACAGTGTTCCAGTGCATGCATCATCTTCTCTACAGTTGGAGTCAGACTGCACGGCTGTTTCACTACCACAGACATCTCCTGATAAGTACCACTACCTAATGCTGTTACCATGTGTGATATATGGGCTCCTGATTACTGCTATCAGTATTACATCTGAGTCACCTGTGTTCACTAAATAAACCTGCATTACTGTTTAAGTCACCAAGTGTGTAGACTGACATCACTGCATCAGATAGCCCAGTACAGTCTGCCAACATTTTTACCTCATAAATTAACATCTACTATGAAATGATAACAGATATTTTAACTGGGCATTTTTCCAGTGAAGTCATGCTGGTACAGCTCATCTGATCAAAGGCTGTCCCAATGATGACTTTGAGCGTTGTTGTACAGATGTGTTCTCATACATCATTGCTGCAGTCACGCCAAACAGCTCCTCTTGGCCAGATCCTGTGAGTATTATGCACTAGAGGGGTGTATTTACTAAAAGTCGATTTTCAGTTGATTTTCAGTTGATTTTGTGTGATGGATAAACTGACAAAACTGACTCAAACTCAGCTGAAATAGAACTTTACACTTAAATAAAACTACAACAGAGTCTTCAACACTTAACAAACAGTACAGTTCAATTCCTAACCCATATTTACTAATTGTTTATTTGAAAATGAGCTCAAAATCGACCGCAAATCACCATTTTTAATAAAATTATCAGAAACAGTTCTAATTGATTTTAAATCATGTGGAATTGTTTGAAACCCCAATATGTTGGGGAAAAAACATAGGAGAGAAGCATGTGGGGCATAAATCATGGCATTTAAAGACACAGCAATGATTTATAAAATCATGGATGTACAAATTAGCACAGGAATGAAGGTGTTTGTCTCTAATACAGTGCATGTGGCCAATAGGAATGTTTTTGTATAATTTTATCTATTTATGGTCGATTCTGGATTGATTTTTAGTAGAGTTTTGGTGAATAGAACACATTTAGAACTTCAAATAGAACTCACATTACCCAATGATTTTAAAATGGAACTCAAAATCTACATTTAGTAAATGAGCTATTTGGAATAGAAACACTGTAGTCGATTTTGTGGGGATGTTGGTTCTATGTGGTTGATTTAAAAAAAATTGACATTTAGTAAATATACCCCCAGGGAAACTGCACTGATTAATTTGATATGCAACACTTGTGTGCTACTGAGTCATTGAATCTGCATACAAAGTGTTATGATGAAGCGGCCTTGGCTTTTTTCCATACCAAGTTCTGTTGTGCTCCATATACAGACTCAGTTTCACACAGATATACAAGTGTCGCATATCAAATTATCAGTACCATCTCCCTGTGCATCATAGCTGCCTTACGTTGCATCAAAGATACATTTTTGGCAAAAAATAAACGTCCAACGCTAGCAGTGTTGCATGGCACCTTTTCAATCACTCGTGACAGGTATCTTCTGTTGTGTGGTGTATTGGGGCAAGGTGTATGAGGACACATTTGTATATCACAGCTGCTAAGGAAATGTTTGTAGTACACATGCACTGTCATCAGGCTGCACATGCATACATTCTGGGTGCCACAAAGGGATCCAAAGATCCCTCTCTGGCGATACTGTAGCCTGAAGCCTGTAGACTGTACTTATGCTATTTTCAGATGGGGTAACTCATTGGGGCTAATCTCCCAAAATCAGTCTTCAGTGTTAGTTTTTCTAATTTCTGATATATTAGTAACATAGTATCTGAGGTTGAAAAAAGACAATTGTCCATCGAGTTCAACCTATTTGTGGTCTCCTATGCATGATGATTTGACTAAAATTTCTGACTGATGCTGCTGTCAGCCATTGCATTTTATCCCTATTTATAGTAAATATTCTGCATTAGGCTTTTCTTAAATAGGTCTGCTTAGTAAATCATGCTGGGAAGCCATTTTCACATGATTTTACGGACCAGAACATTCAGTAATTAGACCTGATAATCTCAAAATAGTATATACTGTAGTTAGTTATAATTATCTCAATTAGTATTTAAAGTACAACTGTTGTAAATTATGTCAATGTTCCATTTTCACTCCCCTTTTACATAGCTCCACCAGAATATAGTGATAATATGTAAATGTATACTACATCTCAATTACACTAACTTGTTATCTAGAAACAGATATTACTTATGGTGCAGGGAAAATAATTTCACTGAACTGTGCAACTGCTTCACAGATCAAATAATAAAATAAAAACTCCATAACAGATGGAGGCTGGGAGACAGGATTATGTGTAGTTTTAAAATTATGTGAACCTGCTGTTGTTTGTGTTTAACTAAATGATCCACTAAATGTATGAATGGAGCCCACACTTCCCCTCCCACAGTACTTCCGCTGAGCTTAGCTCTCCAGATGATCTCTGATATCACAAAGTAGCTGGTATCTCTTCAAAGGATTGAAGTGTAAAGGACATTTTTAGTAATACAGTACATTGCAATCTCTATTATTTCTTTTATACAGCAAACCACAGTCTAACCATGTTAGATATGAACATTACCTACTTAAAGTAAGGTGTAGAACATTTTAGGAGACACAGAAGGCATATATAGTTTCATTATGTTGAGCTGATTCAGGATTATATTTTTTGAAACTAAAATGTTCTAAATATTTATACAATTTATAACTTATTTAAAAACCCAATTTCGAATTCTGTAATTAATATTTTTTATATTTGCAGGATTTTTAATCTGAGATTTTAGGTTTAGGTCTTAAAAATTGTCAGCGCTTATATCTTTCATGCCCTAACTGCATGTTTCACTTTCCCTGATGAAACATCCCTTTCAAAAATGCAAAAGTATCTATTCACATTTATGCACTGGCATAGGGGGTGATTCAGACCTGAACGTAGATGTGCTAAATTTAGCACATCTAAGATCAGCTTCCCTGAAATGCGGGGGGACGCCCGGTACAGGGCTAGTCCGCATGTCAGGCCCTGCCCCGTCATACAAGGACAAAAGCATCGCACAGCAGTGATGCTTTTGTACTGTAGGAGTAGCTCCCAACCAGCGCAGCCCGGGTTGCTCCCTACTCGTCACTGCCCGGGTTGCAGCGGCTGCGTGTGACGTCATGCAGCCCCATCAGCCTGCCTCCCAACAGTCCGGACATGCCTGTGTTACCCGGATCGTGACCCCTAAATGGCGGCCAAATGCCACTGGCCTGCCCAGCGACCACCTTTGCCTGTGTAATCGCAGGGCTAAGACAGCCATCGGCTGCCTGCCATGTGCCGGCGCACTGTGGTGTCGGCGCATGCGCACTTCAGACTTGATAGTTTATTTTCAGTACAGCTTTCATGAAATTTGTTCTGCATCTCAATGTATTGATCTGCATTTAATCAATTACTGAAATGCATGAGTTGTAGCAAGAACATTAAGACTAATGCTAAAGCAGAACACAAGAAAATTATACAATGTGACAAAAGTGTATATAGAAATAACTTTAGGTACACTTACAGTAATTTAAAATAATATTTTCTCTTTATCAAATTGTTAACGCCAGAATGTTGACATGTTATTAATCGCAACTATCAGAATGTCAACATGGACGTTAGGTTGGCATATAAAATGACATTATTCACAAATGCCACCGCAGTCATAGGGAGAGATTCAAATGTTTGAAAAGTTGGTTGGGTGTCTGTTTTTTCCTGTCTATTAGATAGGAAAAAACAGACTCCCAACTGACTTTTCAAACATTTGAATCTCCCCCATAACGTCAACATGTTTATAAAGTTATCATTTAACATATCAACACTAGAATGTCGACAGCATTAAGGGTTATTTTAGGGTTAGGGTTTGGTTTACCATTAGGGCTGGGTTTATGGTTAAGTTTAGGCTAAAATATGCAAAAAAATGGTAAGCTGGCACTTTGGTGTTGACATTATGAACATGTCTACATTTTGACCATGTCGACATTTATGAATGGTCACATATTTCTGTTGACCTAACATCCATGTTGTCAGTCAGATTATTGACATTTAAATCATGACAACATTCTGGTGCCGACATTCTGTCAGCATTCGGAAAGTCAACTTTTCATACAACACCACGCTCTTGCAGTATAGTGTATATCCTTAGTTAATTTTACTGTATTGTTGGTGATCCTGTCGGACACTAGATTAATCCCAAACATACAGGATAGAGGTCTTCACCAAAAGTGAGAAGCTTGCTCAGTATATGTTTATTGGTACTTGAATGCCCCAAGGACTTTAAGCTCAGAGTTTTAAGGGTTTATTTTAGTCCTTTAGCATAGGGACATTGAGACAAGCAAGGAGCAGGTGAAAGGTCAAGGCAGGTGTCAGACAATAAATATTCAGAGCTATTAGCTGTTGGTCTGTACAGGCAGTAAGCAAGCATGCATAAGAGAACATAGCTGGTAGCAAATACTGTGAATGAGTAGACGTATACTAGATCACAGCAGTAGTAGACTGCATATTCCAGTAAAACATAGTTGAGGCCAGGGTAAGGTAGAGAACCACCGTTTCAAATTACTTGATGTTATCAGGTTGATCCCAGTCAGCTGCCTTCAAATCAAAAACATCAAAAATAAGGTGTAATGGATATTTATAAATCTTATGAATCCCTTTTGAACATCAGACAGTAGCTAGCATGCAAACTCAGAGCAGCAACAAAACAATCACTGGCTTAAAGTCTTAACACTTCCTGTTGTTTAAACTCTTCCTATCCTAACAGGAAGCTCCTAAAGATCAATCTTCCCTGAACAGTGTAGTCATTGTAGTGACTGCATGGGAGTTTAACAGCAACATTCCGGATGCTTAAAAGTGAGTAGCTGGGATGAAGACCAATATGGTGGTGGCTCCTGGCATATGAGCTGCCATCAATCGTAGCTAGTGCTCTAAAAAACCTGTTCATATCTTTCTAGTCTGCCTTACATCAGTCTTTATCACTCTCTCAAAATAAGTGTATATATACTCATATTGCTTGACTGCAAACTGACTCATAAATGTCTATTTTGCTTATCATTCTCGCAAGTTATAATCAATGCCTGTTTGAAAATCTCAGAGGATAAAATGAAGATATTGTGAGTTAAATCAGAAAAGTATTTACATTTTTCTTTATTTAATTGTGTTTTTAAAAGTGAAGTTTGGAACATAATAAAGAGCATAGCACAATCTATTTTGATTTCATAAATAGCTTCTCCTTGAACTACAGTGGAAATTTATAGCAAAGAAAAAAATAGCTGTGTTTTGACTGACTATCCTAAAACATATTATTTGTCTGCTATATAATTTAACAAGTGTAAAGAACAGTTTACCCATTTTTTATTTTCCACACAAAAAACATCATATGTATTAACAAGAAATGTGTTTTTTTAACGCTTTAACACTAACTGAAATAGAAATAAAATCCAGCACCAACCCAACCTTGTCAATAGTCAATAGTCAATCAAATACCAGTGAGGACTGCAGATTCTGATAACCGGGGGGATAAAACTGGAAAGCCCCAAATAGCAAACATAAAACCACAAAATATAGAAGTGCTATCATACACTGATTATTAATAAGCACAATATTAGCAATAATAAAATCTACAAAACTCCACATGGCCGGTGTATTACATAAGATAACAATTGAAAAGTTACATAAAATAACCCCTTAAGCAGCCTTAAATAGCAATCTCATTTGGGCCTATATCAGCATAAATATAAAATATGAATATTCTTATAAAAGCAAGTTGTTAATGTGCATAAAAAAGCACCACATCTGGCTGAGGTTCCTTTAAAGCAGTTGTTAGTAATAGGCTTTCATGCCAACATTTTGATGTTAGTATAATCCAACTGCACAAGTAGTAATTCTTATATGGATTATATGTGCAGTTATTATAGGGGAGAGTGCAAATTAGTAATACATCTTTTGGCTAGAAACACTCAATCCTCCTCTGTGTATACCACATACAAAAGTCAGGTCTTAACGCATTTCTCCACCTCCAACCTCAGTGATTAATACTAACTGTAGCTATTTCACTGGTCTCTATGTCAGTCCAGCTGGCAGTGCAACATTTTGAATTCAATGTAAATTAAGTCATAGGTGTGATACTGTATGTGTATTTTCCTGTGCTTCCTGACTCTCAACTCTGCCCTGCGAACAGTTACAGCTTTCCACTTAGACCACAAGCTAATTTTGTTGGTCACAGAATATACACTGTATTTACAAACCAAGTGAAAACATGTTTTGATCATATAGATAACAATGATAGAAATTGACTGTATATTTTATAAAGATATTATTTTCAGGTTTATTATCAAATATTCACAATGCCATCAAATAATCATCTACCCAAGAAGCATATAGAAAGTTAAATAAAAGACTATGATTCTAGTGATAAAATATCAGTACAACTGAATTGCATTATATTTAAAATCCCTGCTGAATTTTAGTTTCTATGTAGTAAGGCATACTGTAGGACATGATAAATGATTAATGTAAGGTTGGCAGGTGGATATGAAGTCTATGTATAAAGGAAGGCATGACATGGTTGACTTTGTAATGCAAGGATCAAAAATAACCTTCACCTTTTGCTAAAAGTATAACCATTATGCTGTACAGCTATGATGTCCTCTGGGGGGCTTAGCTCAATGGGAAAAGATAAACCAATGTAGCCATCTTAAGCATAAGCTTTGTTTATACTACATTATTGTTTTTAGATGCTCAGGAAATGTAAAATTAATATTTTGCTTTGTTGACTTTTTATATTCATTCATAGTGGTCAAAATACAGATTACTAAGATTTTGAATTGAAAAGTGCAATTGAAAATATGCTTGCTATGTGAGAACGGCAAACCTATATGTTTCCTAAACAACTTGGTGATTACTAATGAGTTTACCTCTTATCCCCCGTCCTTATAACTCTTCCTGTTTACATCAATCTTTACATGTAAATTGTCTAACAGCTCCTACAGTTGATATGCATAATGAGTTGTGTTGGGGATACTGAGGACATAAGCAGGGGCATAATGCATTATTGCTAGGTCCAAGGGGTTGGGCATGTCTGCTCTTGGGGTTCTTACTCTGCTCTATTAACATGTGTGAAATACTGCATATATACACAGTGTACACCAATTGACTCATTTCACTCTATTTTAACATTTACAAGCATCACAAATGCTGCACTGCAAATATGAATGTGAACTGAGATGAAACCATATAAATAACAATTGGAGGATTGCTATTTAAGGGTATCAACAGCAGTTCTACTTGACTGAATAGGAAAATTGTGAACTTAACAAGTTCAACACCTTTTAACCAGCCAGAAAATTAGGTTTGGAAGCTGTTATTCAAGTATTTGTACTTCTGTATCACATATAGAGATGAGCAATTCAGATTACCTTAAATCTGAGCCCACCCAAATTTCAGGTAACTGAGTCAATCTGAGTCCTGACTCAGGTTTTCCCATCATACTTGGAATCCAAATCGAGACAAAACATTATCTTCCCAACATCAGAGTCTTGCAGGTTTTGGATTCTATATACGGACTGTGCTGTGGTGACTCGGCACCATTTCACTCTGTTCTCAGGCATGCTGCTGTGTGCTGTGCTGTGCTCTGCTGGTTACATTGGCTGTGCTGTTTCCAGAATTTTAACAAGTGGCTGTGCTGTGTATAGTGTATACAAGGCACACTACTGTGTGCTGCGCTGGACTCTTCTGATTAAATTGTCTGTGCTATTTCCATCTAAAGTAGCTGTGCATTCATAAGCAGTATTACAGTGTGTATTGTTACTTGCCAGTTGTGAAAAAAAAATGAAAAAGTTAAAAAGTTAAAGAAAAAGAAAAAAGTTTAAAAAAATGATTATTTTAAGTTTCACAACTTATGTGTGCTGTACCCTGTACGTTTATTATTCACGTACATAATATAATAAAATCCCTTTGAATTGCCACAGTGTGAGTTGAGCTGTGAATTTAAAAATAATATAATATATTGTTTTATTTTTTATACTGTTTTGATGCACTGTACTCATGTCATTTAATATGCACGTACATAACATAATAAAAGCCCTTTGAATTGCCCCAGTGTGAGTTGAGCTGTGAAGTGAAGCATACATATATTGTTCTATTGTTTTAACTGTTCTGGGCCACCGTACCTCTGTGTGTTTATTCATGTACATATAAAAGACCTTTGATTTGCGGCAGTGTGAGTTGAGCTGCAAAGTGAAAAAAAATATATACTGTCTGTACAGTTCTGGTGCATTGTACTCTTTTAATGGCAGCATACAAGCAGTCATGTCACGAAGTCCGTTTGACCACTAGATGGCAAAAAAGGCAATTCAGAGGCCCTTGTACAAACCTTGTTAGCAATCGACACAGGAGGCTACTTCCTCAAAATATGGAGCAGATGATGTTCATCAAAATGAACTACAAATTCAATCAATAAGACCTCTACCAGCAATTACATAAAAGTACATTCCAGCAGGGATTAATTGATATTGTGTGAGGGTGATGTACACACTGATGAGCATGAGGATGGTAGTGATTGTGACATCTTGCCACTGAAAAGCTTTAATTTAGCTGCATAAAGCCCATTAATAGCTTGTTTTGTGGGGGCCCAAACAAACCAAGAATTTCAGTAACAAAAGTGGCAGTCCCTGTCATTGAAGTGCTTGGATTGTTAAACCATGAATGTCCTTTCTAATGTCCACCATTCCCAAGGACAATTACATCTTGCCCCACTTTTCATTTCTGCCACTGCTGTGTGTGCTATGATTCAGATATGTGCCATAAATTGCTGTGTGTTTGTGCCGCTGCTCTGTTGCTTAGTAATCATCCAGCTCACTGCAGCCTTTAGCCAATATAGGTGAAAACAATTTTATGAGCTGTGAGGTGGTCAAAATTGACTGGGAATTACTGGAAATTGATGTTATTGATGTTAAAATAATGTATGAACAAACAAAGGCCCAAATTATTGGGTTTTAGCTTTCACCAAATACATTCTTATATACAGGTGAAACTCAGAAAATTAGAATATCATACAAAAGTTCATTTATTTCAGTAGTTCAACTTAAAAGGTGAAACTAATATATAGTATCTAGACTCATTACATGCAAAGTAAGATATTTCAAGCCTTTATTTGTTATAATTTTGATGATTGGGGTTTACACCTTAAGAAAACCCCAAATCCCAAATCTCAAAAAATTAGAGTATTACATAAAATCAATAAAAAATGATTTTAAATACAGAAATGTCTGCCCTCTGAAAAGTATAATCATGCATATGTACTCAGTACTTGGTTTGGGCCCCTTTTGTATGAATTACTGCCTCAATGCGGCATGGCATGGATTCTATCAGCCTGTGGCACTGCTGAGGTGTTATGGAAGACCAGGATGCTTCAATAGTGGCCTTTAGCACTTCTGCATTGTTCTGTCTCATGTCTCTCATTTTTCTCTTGGCAATGCCCATTAGATTCTCTATGGGGTTCATCTCAGGAAAATTTGCTGGCCAATCCAGCACAGTAATCCCATGATCATTGAACCAGGTTTTGGTACTTTTGGCAGTGTGGGCAGGTGCCAAGTCCTGCTGGAAAATGAAGTCAGCATCTTCATAAAGCTTGTCTGCTGAAGGAAGCATGAAGTGCTCTAAAATGTCCTGGGAGATAGCTGCGTTGACTCTGGACTTAATAAAGCACAGTGGCCCAACACCAGCAGATGAAAAGGCTCCCCAAATCAACACATACTGTGGAAACTTCACACTGGACTTCAAGCATCTTGGATTGTGTGCCTCTCCATTCTTCCTCCATACTCTGGGATCTTGAATTACAAATGAGATGCAAAATTTGCTCTCATCAGAAAAGAGGACTGTGGACCACTGAGCAACAGACCAGTTCTTTTTTTCTTTAGCCCGGGTAAGACGCTTCTGATGTTGTTTGTTTTTCAGGAGTGGCTTGACAAGAGGAATACAACATTTGAAGCCCACATCCAGGATCAGTCTATGTGTGGCGGCTCTTGATGCACTATCTCCAGCCTCAGTCCACTCCTTGTGAAGCTCCCCAACACTTCTGAATGTCTTTTCCCTGACAATCTTCTCCAGGCTGCGGTCATCCCTGCTGCTTGTGCACCTTTTTCTCCCACACTTTTCCCTTCCACTTAACTTTCTATTAATGTGCTTTGATACAGCATTTTGAGAACATCCAACTTCTTTTGCAATTTCCTTTTGAGGCTTTCCCTCCTTGTGGAGGGTGTCAATGATGGTTTTCTGCACAACTGTCATGTCAGCAGTCTTCCCCATGATTATGAATTGTACTGAACCAGACTGAGAGACAATTTAAAGGCTCAGGGATGCTGTGCAGGTGGTTTGGATTAATTAGCTGATTAGGGTGTGACACTTTGAGCCTACAATATTGAATTTTTTCACAATATTCTAATTTTCTGAGACTTTGGATTTGGGGTTTTCTTAAAGTGTAAGCCACAATCATCAAAATGATAACAAATAAAGGCTTGAAATATCTCACTTTGCAGTCTATATAATATGTTTCACCTTTTAATTTGAATTACTGAAATAAATGAACTTTTGCATGATATTCTAATTTTCTGAGTTTCATTTGTAGATAGGAAACATGTATAGGTTCTCTTTAAACAGATACACATAAATGATACACAAGTACATTCTTTCTTTAAAAATATGTCTGAAACTTACAATTTTCTTTTAAGTGAGAGGAAGAGGAAATGCATTTAAACATTACTATTATAAATTGTTGCTGTTTCACATATTCATGCATCATACAGTACATAAGGACTATAATCAACCCTTTCTCTTCATATGAAATTCTGACCTTTACAATGGGATACAGAAATGGCTATGTACTGTACAGTATATCTATAGTATTGCAAAGAAAACATCAGATTAGATTTTTATGTTTTTAACATTATTATTTCATGTTTAATTACACAGACAAAAGCATGTATGTATGTATGATTAAATACACTACTAAATGTTCTTTTCATTTAATTAGAACAGAAATATATGCCCACTCACATACTGGAGTGCAATGAAAGCTGTAGCTCTCCAAGTATTGCTCATTTGCAAAATGTAGGAAGCCAGTGTAACAAAGATTGTGACTTCTCTTCTTCTCGAAGCACCCTCTGTGATAGCTCAGCCACGTTGGCATAGCTTGCTCTTTACAAAAGATCACACCTGTTTACAATTGCATGCCAAAATTAAATATGCAATCTGGGCATCAAGACAGGAAAGGAAGCAATGGGATTCTGGCTAGCATATATACTCTTCAGATTGAATGCATGTGATGTTATTTAGGTTTCCATGGAATATACTATAATTTATTCATATCCAATACAAAAACTGTGTAATTTAAATGTCACCATTGAGGAATTCTGAAATAGTTTCATGCAATACAATATATAAAAACTGCAAATATATAGTATAGGATTTTCAATATTAGCTGATGCACTTTGCACTAACATTTGGTAATTATTACCAGGGTGGGCTACAGAGGTGGAGCTCAGTTCAAAATTCAAATTGCGGAGCTGCACCAACTGCCAGTCAGTTTGAAATGGCAGTTGGTGATGGTTGGTGTCTCTCCCCTATTTGAAATTTGAACTGACCTGCAGCCCCTCCTCTGGAGCCGCCACTGCTTGTAACATAAAAATGTGAATTTTTGTAATGATAAATAAATAAAAAACAGTATTGAGCATCCCAATCTGTTAGATGGATATTGCCTAAATAGATGTTAGAAAAATATTTGCTAGTTATAAATAGTGCTAACTTAACCTAAAGTAAAATTATATATAGTATCTGTAAAATTTAAGTACAGGAGCTTTCACATTTATTTCCACTTCAGATGTACAGTACATTTAAAATAAAACTTGTCTGTTTCACTGTTTATATTTTTGCTACCTGCTAGTGTCACACTTACATTTTTTATCTATATAGAAATAGCTACAACATCAAACTTTATATGATACACACATTTACATATAAGAGTATTACAATATTGTATCCAATCGCATGCAAACAATAAGTGTTTACATGTAAATGATTTGCAGACATATATAGTGAGAGTGCCAATGGAAACAATTGAAAAAAGGGGTATCCAGGGCCACTGCAAGAGTTATCAGAACCCAAGGCAAAACATCTACTCCTACTGCCCCAATACAACCACTACCACCAGTATCCACTTTTCAGTCCCTCAGGTGAAACTGTGGAGATGAAATTATTATTTTTTCAATTATAAAATTTTTTTTGAAAATACAAACGGTTACAGAGATGACAGCTAAGGGTCAAATGGTAGCAAACAAATGCCAGGAGTAAGTGAGTAATTGATTCAATACATGCATACAATAATAAGAAAGAGAAAAAAAAGGAAGGTGGATGCGTGCATGCGCACACGTACGCGCACACACACATACACCCACACAAGCATGCACACATGCATTGTCAAATAAGACATCTCTGTATAAAAAAGAAAATGTACATATAAAGTGAACCAAAAAAAAGCCCCTATCATATAAACAATAATAATAAAATTATAAAGAGATCTTGTCAGCTAATATTTTTTCTTAGCGAAAGGTAGGTAAAAGGTGTCTGGAAAATTTGTTGAAAAACAACTATAAACATAACTCAGAGAAAGACTATAAGCTGGGGGAGTGGGGGAATAGGGGAAAGTAGGGAAGAGTAGGAGAGGAAGGGTCGGGGGAGAAAAAAAAAAGAGGGTGCGGAGAGAGCGGGAAGGAGTCAAAGCCTTAACCAAGACCTGGAAGAGGGGTATTGTGACACCTATACCAAGGGAGCCATATGGAGTGAAACTTTAGTACCGTATTATTTTGTAGGCTGGTTATGTATTCCATCCTTGAAATGAACCAGATTCTGTTCAGTAGCTCCTGTTTGTCAGGGGCTGTAGCAGCTTTCGTGCTATTTGGTATTTAGCCGCGCCCGAGATATGGAGAATCAATTTGTTCGTTTCAATGGAGACATTGTTTATTGGGGCACAGAGTAGTAAATTCACTGGAGAAGGGGGTGTCGTGGGCTCAACGAGGGCATTAATAAGGGACCTAACCATACCCCAATAACGGGTAATCACAGGGCATGACCACCAGATGTGGTAGAATGAGCCCACTTCCCCACAATGTCTCCAGCATAAATTGGATGTATTTGGATAAATACGATGAAGTTTCTTAGGTACTAAGTACCATCTGGTATAGACCTTGTATGCATTTTCACGTATGGCCACACATATGGAACATTTAAATATCGCTGTACGGATTGAGTCCCATTCCTCTGTTGCCAGATGTAACCCTAAATCCGTTTCCCAATTCTGTTCATGAGGTTCAAGAGGGGGGGGGTCTAAGGTCAAAATGTATTTATATAAAAATTAGATAGCCCCCTTACCGTTAGAGTTGTACATGCAAAATCTTTCTAGGGGGGTCGGAATTTGCAATGGGTACGATAGGTGGAGGGATGATGTAAAGTGACGAATTTGTAAGTACTAAAAATGCAGATAATTAGGAATTCAGAATTTTTCTTGTAAATCCGCAAAAGACTTTAGAGCGTGCCTGTCCACAATGTGATGAACTCGCGTGATCCCCAATGAGGTCCAGGGAAGAGCCATCGCGGGCGAAAGTCCCGGTGGGAAGGCGGGGTTAAACCAAAGAGGGGTTAGAGGGGACGGGGAAGTGGCTAACTTCAACCTCTTATTAAGTGACACCCAGTGTTGCAAAGTTAGCCCTGCTGAAGGAGATGAAGCAATAGCTTGGGCATAATGTGTGCAATGAAGAAAATGTGTTACTCCCAGCGCTTACTCGATATCACACATACAGCTTGAAGATTTTTAGATTCATTTTTGTTTTATTTATGGATATGCAGATAGTTATAAATAATGAATAAATAAATGAATAAAAATACTTGATAAATATAACGTATATGTTTATTTATATAGAAGTTAAAATTCTAAATACCGGAATATACATATAACAGACAAAACAAATAGTGAAAAAGACTTTGGGTTAGGTGGATAGGGAAGGGTACCAGATGAAAAAAGAAGAATATAGATAATTAGAGAGATGGGTAGACATGCCAGTGTGCGTTTTACTCTATCCACCGATATATGTATATTTAGTCTGTTTGTTGATGCGTGAGGTAGTTCTAAAAAAACCAGAATAGGTTATGAACAGGTAGCATAAAAGTCCTGGGGACTGTAGCAATATTGTTACAGTGTTTCCGTCAAAAGGGTTTCTACGCGTGTGGATACATTGTCTCAGTTCATTTGTATACCAAAACTCACAGTCTTCATGGTCAAAAGGTGCTGTATCTGCACTTGTCCAGGGGACCCTCTGTGTCCTGCTGGATGCCGCTGCTCGTAGCGTGCTGGAGGTGCTTGCCCGCACTCGTCCAGGTGGTCTCCTGTGTTCAGCTTAAAGCTCTTTTTGATGGCGTGTGAGCGGGCGCTGTTCCAGGGTACGGAGTAGCGTTGTTGTCTGCCGGCAGACTGAAGCTCCTTGTGCCGCGAGGACAGTGTCTATGTCCGAACCCGTGGCTGATCTACGCGTTTCACCTGCAGCTTCAGGCTTCATCAGGATACCCATTCATCCATACTCCGTACCTTTATCCTCCAGTTTGCCCTTTCTCGTGGGCTGTGTATATTACGTCATTTCCGCCCTTACTCCTCCATTGTATATGTATATAGCAATCAAACCTGAAGGGTACATAGTATGTTTGAGGGGAGAGTTAATTCAGAAAAAAGGAAGAAACACCGCAAGTGTGCTGGAAAAGGACATATAGTTTCTATTATCACCTGCATAGTATATTATTATTATAAATGCAGTTTGTCATAAAAATTAAAATTAATTGTCGTGAGTATGAAAATAGTAATAATAAATAGGTAAAAACGTTAGATAAATTTATATAGAAACAAATGAATGGTGGTGTTAAAACATAAAAAAAAGTGTTAGTATAAGTCGGAATAGGTATGTCTGATTAGAATTAAAAAATGAAATATAAAAAGTTCGGGATACTCAATATAAAAATATATATGAAAAAATATATATAAAATTATTGGAGAGAAGATAGTCATAATAAATGGTAAGATAAAAGAAAAACAATAGTAATTGGTGTTAATTGATTTATTATTTAGCGGGACATGTGTGGACACCAGTGACGTGCGGTGAGGTCACTGGTTGGGGAGGCACTGGCAGCTAACAAGCCCCCCCCCCCTGAAAAAAAAAAGTGTGGTCCCCCAACACACCAGTAAAACCAGCACTAGGCAGAACCAGCCAGGGGGAGTAATGCCATAGCAGGGGAGACACTCAGTGTGGGGTCCCCCTGCAATAACATTAATCTGCCCCCCAGCCAGTCAGCCCAGGGTTGGAATTCCTCGGAAAGTGGGAACCCCAAAAAATAAAAATGGGGTCCCCCCTCCCGAGCAATAACCAGCACTGGGCTGATAGCCCAGTGCTATGCCCCGCACCCCTGGTGGCGGTGGGTGCGGGGTTCATTGTGTGTTAATATTGTTCTTTACAGGAGGCCTACAGGTCCCAGCAAGCCTGCCCCAGCATGCTGGCACTTGGAGAACCACAAGTGCCAGCATGCCCGGACACAAAGGCCCTGCTGGCACCTGTAGTCCACCTGCAAAGAATAGTAATATTGTTCTTTACAAATAGCCTACAGGTCCCAGCAAGCCTGCCCCAGCATGCTGGCACTTGGAGAACCACAAGTGCAAGCATGCCTGGACATAAAGTGCCCGCTGGCACCTGTAGTCCACATGTAAAGAAAATATTAAAATAAAAACACCACACAGTCTTGAAAATAAGCTTTATTAAACTGGATCTTCACCTGGGGGTGGCGGCCTTTAAGCTCTTTTGCGTGGCCGCCGCCTTCCCAGGGCTTCCAGCGTCTTCACCTGGGGGGGCGCCACCTCCCCAGGGCTTCCAGCGTCTTCACCTGGTGGGCGGCGGCTGCTAAGCTCTTTTGCATAGCCGCCGCCCAGCCAGGACTTCCGGCGTCTTCATTCTTCAGGAGCTCTTCACAGCTCCTCCTCCGCCGTCGGACTGACTCTCCTCCGCCTCGCGCTGACTTATATAAGTCAGCCGGAGGGGGCGGGGCGATGACGCGGCGAGCCGTGATTGGCTCGCGGCGGCCATCTTGAATTTCAAAAATGACGCTGAGGCGCCATTTTTGAAACTGGAACCGCTCCGCTGCCAAACTCTGCAGGATAAAGGTAATTTCCGCCGCCGCAACCCGCACCGCCGACGCCCGCTCCAACGCCGCATCCCGCCACCCGCACCATCGCCGCATCCAGCCGCCCGCACCTCCTCCGCCAGCGTCGCCCACACAGTGATTGACAGCGGGTCCAGTGACGGATCCGCTGGCCAATCACTGTGGCCTCACTGGCAGGGACGTGCTTTCATAGGTTGAAAGCACGTCCCTGTATGAAAGCGGCACCACTAATGGTGCCGCTTTCCCATATATTTTCAATGGGCTTTTACAGCCCATGGCTAGTCCCTGCCAGTGCCCGCCCCACGCTCCCCATACTTTCCCCAGTGACAACGGGATGCGCCACGATCGGTGCCTCCCAAACACATATACAAAACAGCAACGCTAAGAATAATATTAAGAAGATACATATGGCACAGAATATGTGTCATATGCATCTTCTTTGTATTATCTTAATCATTATGACAGGGGAGGCACTGCCTCCCCTGCCTCCCCTGACTGCACGTCCCTGGTGGACACATACGAAGCTTTTCCTGTTCTCCTTGTAATAGAGCATATGTACTTTAGAAGTAATAGTAAAATAGTGCAAATGATGTAGTGAAAGGTTGTTCTTGTAACAGTCTCCTTCATTTTATCGGACTTACTATGCTTTTTTTTAAAAAAGGGGTGTAGTTCGAAGTCTGCATTGAGACCTTCTGGTGTCAAGGTATCAAGTTCATAAATAAGTTTTGATTCTTCCTTCAGTAAAAGCTGGTCCCAATCCCCACCTCTCCAGGGTTTCTTTATACGTTTGAGACCTATATACTTTAATGCTGATGGATCACTCCCATGTGCATGTTTGAATTGTTTTGGAATACTGTGATTGTCTTTCTCTGTTCTAATGTTATTCAGGTGTTCATTGATTCAGATATAGAGTTTGCGAGTGGTTTTTCCTATATATTGCAATCCGCATGGACAAAAAAGGAGGTAGATGACTCCTGTTGTATTACAAGTGATTTTGTCTTTAATTCTAAATTCCTTATTGATGCTCCTTGAGAGTATACTTTTTATTGGTTTTGTTGTTATTGTTTTGGTTTTTTTGCATGCTTTGCAGTTGTTACAGCTGTAAAAGCCAGGTTCTCCATGCTTTAACCACATGTTGTCTGTTTTTGGTTCTGGTTTCAGGTGATTCTTTACTAAATTCCTTCCTATCGTCGGGGCACGTCTATAAATAATTTTTGGTTGTGGTGGAAGTATACTTTTTAGTTCTTTGTCTGTTGTGAGAATATGCCAATGCTTCTTTAGGCTTATCTCTATCTGTTTCCTTTGCCCAGAGTAATTGGTGATAAATAGTAATTCTTTGTTTGTTTGTTTCTTCTTTCTTGTTGTTATATTGTAAGAGGTCGGATCTGTTGATATTCTCTATTTCGCCCTTGTCTTTTTCTAGTTTTTCTTTTCTATAATTCTTTGTCTCAAATTGATTCATGAGTTTGGAAGTCTGGTAGTCGCAATCTTCCTTTCTTGAACAATTCCTTTTGATCCTTCTCATTTGTCCCTTGGGAATATTAGAGAGCCATTGAGGGTGGTGATTGCTTTTCGCATCCAAGTAGTTGTTGCAATCTACTGGTTTAGTATATGTTTTGGTTTCGATGTTATTATTGTGGATGAAAATGGTTAGATCTAGGAAGTTTATACTGTTCCTGCTTATTTCATGTGTGAATATTAGATTATCCGTTTTTGTATTGATATTCTTCAGGAACTCTTGCAGAATTTCTTCTTCTCCATCCCATACTATTATCACATCGTCTATGTATCCTGCCCATACCTTTAGGTTGGGAAGGTGTTCGTTGTTGGTCCAAATCCTTTCGTTTTCACAATGGGCAAGAAACAAATTTGCATACAACGGTGCGAAATTCGTACCCATCACTGTCCCCTGTGTTTGAATAAAGAATTGTTTCCCAAACCAGAAATAATTATGGGTCAGAATGAATCCGATTCCCTGTATGATTTTCTGCATTAGTACAATTAAGGTCTGTGGCAACCTTATTCACCTCCATAGCAGCTACTCATTATATACCACCAGGTGAAAGCGCAGTCCTCACAAACCCTCATTTGTATAATGTGTGCGGTGCAGCCACGGTAAATAAGAAATCGAAGGAACAGCAGCCAAGTCACTTTCCAGGTCGACCCATCGTTTAGTGTGTCGAGAGGAATGCCATGCAATCATCTGACTAAGACGGGCCGCATCATAGTAACGTTGGAGTATGGGTAGACCAAGTCCCCCATTTCATGTGTGTTTAGCCAGAATATCACGCCTTATTCGTGCTTTTTTGTGGTTCCAGACAAATTTACTAACGACGATTGAAGGGCCTGCAGAGTATGGGACGGAACCCGTATAGGGAGTGTTTGAAAAAGATATAGCAGCCTTGGGAGCACGTTCATTTTTATTGCATTGATGCGATCGATCCAGGACAGGAAATAGGACCGCCACAGCTCAAGATCATTGTGAATCGACCTGAAAAGTGAGGGGTAGTTAGCGCGATAAAGTGAGCCATACGACTTTGTTATTTGAACACCTAAATATTGCAATGACTTATTTTACCATGAGAATGAAAAATTAGATTGCAATAGGTTTTTAGCAGCGCCTGGAATATGGAGAGGAAGCGCCTCAGATTTTGAGTGATTTATTTTGTAACCTGAAAGACCGCCATATGTGTTGAGTTCGTGGAAGAGGTTTGGAAGGGAGATGAGTGGGTTGGTTAGTGTTAAGAGAATGTCATACGTGAATAAGGAAAGGGTGTATTGAGAGCGATTAATTGATACACCTGATATGTCGGGGTTGGCACGGATGCGAGATGCAGGAGGTTCGATGATAAGTGCAAATATGAGAGGTGACAAAGGGCACTCTTGCCTGGTTCCATTGGTAACAGAGAAGGGATCAGACTAAAGTCCACCTGCGTGGACCACAGCAGATGGAGTATGATATAAGGCCTGTATAGCTTGTAGGAATTTCCCTCGAAGACCAAACTGCATAAGAGTTTGGTGCATAAACAGCCATGAAACCCTATCGAAGGCTTTCTCCACGTTCAAGGCGAGCACTAAAGAAGGTAGTTTGGTAGCATTAATGTGTTGGATAACATCAACGGTTCTTTTAGTATTGTCCAGTGCCTGCCTGGAGGGGACAAAACCCACTTGATCAGGGTGAATCAGGGAAGGAAGAATTGGGTTAAGTCGAGTGGCCAGGATTTTAGCAAAGATTTTCAAATCAGTGTTGAGGAGTGAAAATGGACGGTAATTAGTGACGGATTGAGAGTCTTTGCCAGGCTTGGGAATAACTGTAATCATGGCCCTAGTAGTTTGGTAATGAAAGGGTGACCCTTCTAGAACCAGATTAAACATTTGGGAGAGATGAGGGACCAAAGTCGACTGAAAAGTCTTATAATAGGACATTGGAAAACCATCTGGTCCTGGGGCTTTAGAAGGTTTTTGTGATTCGAGGGCTAACTTTACTTCATCATCAGTGATGGGTCTATCCAAGCCCAGCGAAGTCTCCAAATCCATGCGAGGAAGGTCACAGGAAGTGAGAAAATCTGAGATCGAGGGAGTACCCAGGGGCAAGGTGTTTGGGGAAACCGAGGTGTTATACAATTTTTCATAGTATGTTTTAAAGAGGGAGTTGATAACGGACGGGTTGTACTGAAAAGTCCCCATATCATCTTTCAGGGCTTTAATAGCCGTCTGAGCTTCCTTGGCTTTAAGTCTGTTGGCTAAAAGGGTAACAGCTTTGTTGCCTTTTTCATAAAATTTTTGCTGAAGCCAGCGTAGAGATTTCTCTGTTTTCTTTGCTAACAATGCGTTCAGCGCAGCCCTAGCAACAGTAAGTTGATTAAATAGAACTCGGGTAGGGCACCGTTTATGTTGGGTTTCTAAAGTGTGAACCTCGTCCATGAGGGTTTTCAGTTTTAATTTGTGTTCTCTATTTCTATGTGAGGCATAGCTAATTATGTGGCCTCTAATAACAGCCTTGTGTGCTTCCCAGACCAAGGGAGAACAAGGAGGGTCAAGATTATTAAGAGAGAAGTAATCCGTTATGGCAGAGTTAATCTTGTCTTGTAATTGCGGGATTTTCAGTAATGTTTCATTCAAACGCCTCGGAGGGCGAGATATAGGGATATCTAGAAAGTCAAAGGAGGCAGTCACAATGGAGTGATCTGACCACGGGTTGGAGACTATAGTGGAGCCTACAATATGTGTAGCTACTGAGGCACAACAAAGAAAGAGATCTATTCGGGAATAAGTGTGATGTGGCGTTGAAAAAAATGTATAGTCCCGAGAGGTGGGGTTGAGGGTTCTCCAAACATTGAAAAGACCAGACTCTGTGACGTGTTTATTTAGGGAACGGCTTGAAGATCTGGTTTGTGCTGGGGGCGTGGAGGAGGACCTATCCAAAGAATTGTTGAGGACTGCATTAAAGTCACCTCCTAGAAGTAGGTAGCCCTTTCTATTCTTAGTTAGTTCTGTGAAAAAAGAATTAAAAAAAGAAGCTTGGCCAGAGTTCGGTGCATATAGGTTAGCTATTGTACACTCCAAATAACCCAATTTACCAATCAGAATAATATAATGCCCATCAGAGTCCTCGTGAACAGAATCAAGGGTAAACGGGATTTTATTGTGAAGCATGATCGCCACTCCATTATGTTTAGTTTGGCTAGAGTAGAATACAGTAGGATATCTTTTAGATTCCAGGGATGGGTGTGAGGTGGCTTTGAAATGTGTCTCTTGTATAAAAACTATTCCCGAACGAAGGGTTTGTAAGGACCTGAACAGTGAGGAGCATTTTTGGGGAGTATTTAAACCCTTGACGTTCATGGACGCTAGAGTTAGAGACATGGTGTCCGAGGTACAGAAAGAAAGCCGAGAGAAAAAAATAAAAAATAAATAAAGAAAAAGGAGGGGTGGAATTAGAGCACCCGACCTGTCAAGGACTAGGAAGAGTAGAAGATACACTGAGAGATATGGGGGTGAGAATGGGGAGAGTCGGCGTGGAGAATCCTCTCGTCCAGCGGAGGAATAAGCACACAGATGTTGGGACCAAAGCAGTCCAATTTGAGGTGAAACCGATTTTCCCTCGGGTCACCTCATGGGGGAATGGGGAGAAAGTGTAAAGGTAAAACACCTATACCAGTAGAGCGAGGAAAGCAAGTAAGTGAGGGTAAGAAAGTTAAAGTGGTGAAGGTCATGTCCCACCAGTGGTTTCTTAGGAAGAGGAGGAGAAAAAAAATGTACATATATACATACACACACACATATATATTAGAACATAAGTCCTACATAGCATATACATAAAGTATTGAATATATCACGTAAAACTAGAAATAATCGCTTTGAAGTAGTCAAGAAAAAACAATGCCCTAGACCTAAAGACTTATATAACATGGTAAACATCCTCGGGGTGCTTCGGGGGGAATCAAGGCGAGTCATCGCCCAGTAAGGAGGACAATAGGCACCTCGCAGTTTAATAAAGGTAGAAAACATAAGCAGCCCACCCTAGGCATCAATGAGGATAGAAAAAAAAAAAAGGAACACAACAGCAATATATTTGTTATGGCCGAGAACGGGTGAACAAAAACAACCAGAGAATATCAGGCAGAGCAAGTATCCTATAAGAAGCAGTACTGTAACAGTAAATAAGTAAACAATAACAAATCGCTTTAGACTGTGTGGAATGGTGCAAACCGCGTGACCCATCAGGCACCCCCATAATGGTACGCGGAAGGAAAAAAGAAGCTCCCCACCCGCACACCCAGGGCACATCCGAGGGGGCAAGACATGCCAAAAAAAACCCCAACAACTTACAGTAGCTCGGAGTTACAGACATAGTAAGGTATGAAATTTGAACGGATACTTGCGAGATCAAAACGACAGTCTCAGGAGTAGAACCCAACCAGTTTCGGGCCATGAGAGTAGAAAGTTCAATTACAGGTTGGAATGACTCACAGGGGGGGGACCAGAGTCCTCTAAGTGGGCCAAGAAGTCTTTCCCTTCAGTGGGATCTCTGATGACTACCGTCTTTCCGTTGAGATAGATGAGCAGTTTGAAAGGAAAGCCCCAGCGATAACGAATACCGCGAGTGCGGAGAGCGCTCGTCAGGTCCCTAAGTTCTCTTCTTTTGATGGTCGTGGATGGAGCCAGATCTTGATAAAACTGCAGTTTAGCATTTTCGAATAGTATGTGCGGTTATCCTCTAGTCTGATGAAGAACCAATTCTTTGTCCTTGAAGCTGAGAAAGCGTATAACGACATCTCTTGGGGGATCACCTTCACGTGGCTTAGGTCTTAGAGCTCTATGAGCCCTCTCTAGCTTAAGTTGCCGCAGACCGATGTCAGGGACGACATAGGAGAAAAGTTTGTGAAGGTATGCTTCAAGGTATGCTGGGGGGACCGATTCTGGTATGTTGCGTATCGGGAGATTGCATCTCATTTCCCGGTTCTCCAAGTCTTCAATCTTGGTCCGTAAATCTGATAAGTCTTGAATGATATGATCGACGTCCCTGATAAGCTCAGTTTGAACTTTTTGGATGGAGTCCTGTTGTGACTCCAACTTCGAGGTTCTAAAAGACAGTGATTAGAGGTCGGACCTGATTGAGGTAACCGCTTTATCTAGCTTGGATTCCATGGATTCCTTAAAGTCCATTATAAGAGAACGAAGGGCGAGAATGTCCTCCTTCGTTGACGGAGTAGGTGGGGCAACCACATCTTTGTCCATTTGGGAGAGACGGGGCGAGGGAGGATTCGAAGAGGAGGAGGATTTATCGTTTTTATGGAAGTGTTGTGAGATGTCCCCTCCAGCTTTTTTCTTAGCATTAGCAGTTGATCTACTCATGATGGTCGGCAATCAGAAGACCAGGTGTGTATAAAAACTATATGAAAAGAAAAAAAGAAAAAAAAGGGGAGGGGTGTGCACGTACGTCAGGTCGTAGCGCAATCTACAGAGCAGACACTGTCAATATGACTCCGTTAGATGCATGAGGGTAAGGGACTGAGAGAAGAAAGGGAAAAAAAACAACAACAAACCACTGGCGGACACGACCAAGCATTAGTTAGTGGGGCATGGTAACTCCAGTGGAAGCTGGGTAAGACCTTGTCGGAGTGACTGTATATCTGAGGAATGGGCAGCAGAACAGACAGGAAGGCCCAGGTGTCCTGCTTCGGCCAATTGGCCCGTGAATTACAGAATCAGGCGGAACTTGACGAGGCGTAAGCAATGCTAGACTGTGGACATAGGTTGTCACGAAGCATGGGGACTGCGTCCTGGACTATGAGGAGGATCAGTAGAGCAGTAGAATCCCACAGTATGCTCCCCAGCAGCACCTAGTATGGAGGCAGACACCGGGATAGAGGGTCGCTCTATGGAGTCGGCTCTGAGGTCTGCCTATGCTCCTTCAATTGCCAGCAGTTGGTGCAGCAGTGGAGAGCAGGTGAGAGGAGGACGGATGAGGGTAGAAGGAGAGCGCGCCTTGGGCGGTGGAGAAGAGTTGCGGTGTCCCCCTATATAGCAGTGTTGGCAGCAGGACTAGGTTGTGAAGGGAGAAGTGGTTCTGCAAGCAGTGGCAGTACCCCCCGGCAGGAGCACAGCGGCAGGGAGACAGAATGTGCTGCACTTCAGACCTCCCGCACCGTCAGGAGGTCGGCGGGGGTTAGCGCCGGTCAGCGGGCTATGGAGATTCGGAGCGTGAGCAGGAACATGGTGGGCCAGAGCATAATAGTGGTGAGGTCTATCAAAGGTGTCCTGCAGTATGCTCCTTTATGCCGTCAGTGCCCCCACTCCTTACCAGTACAAGCAGAGCTGCAGTAGGAGATCCTGAACAGGGAGCGAAGATGACCGCCATGCAGGGGAGCCAAGCAGGGAGAGCTTCAGGTTCGTCACTGTGCCTGCCGGCCGGCAGAGGCAGCCCCTTTCTGTGTCCAGGTGTCGCTGGAGGCAGGCTGCAGGGTCTGTGCATATGGAGGTGAGAGGCGAGGTGCTTGTGGGCTGATCGTGCTGCTCCCGCGGCTCCGTCCGGCCAGGAACCCCGCCGTGGAGCTCAAATCCCAGGTAGGAGGCCAAATCGAGGCCCCGGCTTCCTCAGCAGGAAAGGCAACAACCCGCAGAGACCTGTGACTCGGTATCCCGGCTCCGCGGCTCGTCTCCTCTGGGTCCACGGGGTGCAGGGGAGAAGGGGGATCAGAGGCAGGGAGGTAGTGGGGAGGGGGAAATGGTGGAAATTATTTTACTTTTCTTTACTTCTCCAGGTAGACTGGAGCTCCGTGAAAACACCGCCGCCCCTGCTCCCGGCCAGGCCACACGATCCAGACGCCACCGGATCCCGCCTCGGGTGGTAGAGAGCAGGGTAAGGACGAGGTTGCTGGGTCCACCAGGAGAAGAAGCCGCCGTTCCCCGTGAAGCGCGGCGCCCAGAGCCGCCTCGATGACCGGAGCTGCCAGTCACAAGATGGCGGAGGCGCTTCCGGTTCAATTTGAGAGGAGAGCTGTGGCCGCTACATGGAGCTGGAGCCACAGGGAGAGGACGGCTCCTAAAGCAGTGAGTGCAGGAGGGGTCGGGCCGGGCTCCGTCGATTCACGGTGGGGATCAGGAGGGTCTGCGGTGCTCCACGGCGTAGCCGCCAGGCCGGCTGGTAACTCGAGGTCCCGGTCTGAATGGGGGGGGGGGTTGGCTGCAACCCGCAGAGAGGCCTAGAGCCCCTCCCGGCTCCGCGGACACTAGCCCCTAACAGGTAGAGAGAAGGGGGATATATTCACAGGGGGTTGGAGCGTGGATGGGGGGAGTAAGAGCGACTTTATCTCCTCGGTAGCAGGAGCCTCCAGAAAGCACATCTATCTTTAATGCTGCTAGGCCACGCCCCCCGTGGAGATGAAATTTTAAGTTCCTCAGCTGCCTACTGCAGCAGAGCCTTTTTTAATATTGTGATAGGCAGACTCTGTGGTGCCCGCGGATCCTAGTGCCTAAGACAGCTGCCTAAAGCTGCCTAGAAATATATACTGTGGTATCCCCTTTTATGGTTGCAAAATGTAGCCTTTAATAGCTTTTATGTAGGTTTAAAAAAATGTTCTATTTACCAAGCTCGGAAAAGCTTAGCTTTTTGAAGAATGACACTGATAGCTAATACCATTTTTATGGAGAGAGATCAGAAGGCAAAGCACACTGGGCCCATAAGTAAAGTCATAAATAAACTTTACCTTTTACTATTCAGTGTGATGGCATTTTATCATACAGTATCTCAACTTCTGGTAATAGATCCTTAAAAATTGACCCCTTTCAATAATTTCTTATTTCTGTGATAGCCTGGCATGACAAATTATTGTTATCTGGGTAAGAATGCACTGGGTTATATTCAGGCCCATAAGTGCCACATTAAACTCACTGATAAGTACTGTATGGTTGAATAAAAGTTAGTAGTGGGTTTTAGTGGACAACACCTTTAAAGAGATAAAAAAAGTTTTAGAATTTCTCCTTAACTGACCAATTATAATACGCTAAAGGAAATATCCAATTTGTACTTAAAACAACATACTGTACAGTACGATACCAGTTTATTTCTCCAACTAGAAGCTGTACTGAGTCTGCTAATTATCATATAGGAATATCCTGAATGCCTAGCCATAGGTATGTCTAGTGGAACAACAATGCCCAGCAAGCTGTACTGAGTCTGCTAATTATCATATAGGAATATCCTGAATGCCTAGCCATAGGTATGTCTAGTGGAACAACAATTCCCAGCAAGCTGTACTGAGTCTGCTAATTATCATATAGGAATATCCTGAATGCCTAGCCATAGGTATGTCTAGTGTATTAAATATTAGCAGATTTATTCATGTTTTATTTGTAGTTATTTGGGGAATGTGTAATGGTTTCATCCCTACACATCATTTGTTTGTTTAAGTTTTATTGCTCCAAATGGGTGATGGGCTAGGGGAGGGTCCAATCAATCAATGTGCTTACATACACATGTTTGGGCTTTATATTAGTGTGTAGTTTAGCTGAATTAGCGTAGCTGAATCATTGTGTGGAGAAAGATCTCAGAGGGAGAAAATTTCTAAGGGATTCGTCTGGGACTTATAATGGACTTTAACTGGACGGAAACTGCATGGAAACTCCAAACAAAATCAAATAAATCATCACAATCCACCAAAACTTGGACTGCAGCTACAAATATATGTACACACCTATTATTCTCCAAACCTCACTTACCCGGAAACTATACATTCACTTTCTGCCAAAAAAACCTGCAATACAACTTTTACTCTGACCCTGCAAATACCTGGAAAACAAATGTTTTATTGAGAAGCATATTTGATGAAGTAACACTGACTTGTGGTTTGCCAACACTGTGTTATTTTCCATCTAACATCAACAAATATTTGATTTACTGGTAATCTGTAGATATTAACATAATTTTAAATACTTGCAAATCGTATTTCTTTCTGCAAACTTCACTGCTCTCTCATACAGCCACCACTCCTCCTCCTATTCTCATTTTACTACCAGTTTACACACCATCCACACTACGGCCAGGCTGGCAACCCCCATTACTCATTGTCCTTCTAATCCTTTATTCTGTCCCCTGTTACCACCTCTATCCCTCTCTCCCAGTCTCCTACATCTCATCCTCTCTCCTCTCCTCTGTCTGCCTCCCTACCCCTCTTCTGTTTCCCCATTGCAATTCACTTCTGCCCCTTCACACCATTTATACCCCACCACTCAACTCTGCTCTCTCCCTGTCTCCTCACCTCTCCTCCACCAGTATCAAACTGCACTCCCTCCCTGCCTCACGCATGCTGTCGCCCTTCCTAGCCAAGGCCCCAGCACCATCATCACACCCTCTTTATCCTCTCCTTCCAAATTACTCCTACCTCAATGCTACAGCAATCCTGATAATCTCATTCACATCTCTCCCACAAACTCATACCCCCTATCCTGTGCACTCTGGAATGCCAGATCTATTTGCAACAAACTGGCCCCCACTCATGACCTTTTCATTTCCAACTCCCTGCACCTCCTGGCCATTACAGAAACCTGGATTACTCCTCATGACACCACTTCTCCTGCTGCTCTCTCTGCTGGGGGCCTCACATTCTCACACACACCGCGACCCGGGGGTCGCCATGGGGGTGATGTTGGGATCCTTTTACCCTCAAGCTACACATACCAACTTATACCTCCAGAACCTTCTCTTACATTCTCTACATTTGAGGTCCATGCAATACGCCTCTACCAACCTACTAATCTTCGAGTTGCTGTAATTTACCGTCCACCTGGCATTTCCTCCAAATTCCTCGACAACTTTGCTTCCTGGCTACCTCACTTCCTCTCTTCTGAAATTCCCTCCATTATTCTAGGTGATTTCAACATCCCTATCGATAACCCCACAAAATCACCTGCCTCTAAACTCCTCAACCTCACCTCTTCACTTGGTCTCTCCCAGTGGACCACCTCACCCTCCCATGTGAACGGGAGCTCACTGGATCTGGTTTTCACTCACCGCTGTGATATTTCTGATTTCTCCAATTCCCCTTTTCCCCTCTCTGACCACCACTTGCTCTCTTTCAGCTTATCTATCTCTGCTTCCCCATCTCTCCCTACTAAGGCTACCATCACGAAGCGTAACATTGAGGCTATTTACACCTCATCCCTATCCTCCCTGTTTGACTCCCTTCTCTCTCCTCTTCTCTCTCTCACATGCCCTGAACAAGCCACATCCCTATACAATGCATTTCTTACTTCTGCCCTTGACTCTGTTGCTCCGCCAACCACTATTCACCCTCGCAGATCAACACCTCAACCCTGGCACACCAAATGCACCAGATACCTACAAAAATGCTCACGTACTGCCGAGCGACCGTGGAGGAAATCACGCTCTAAAGCAGACTTCCTCCATTTCAAATTCATGCTCTCCTCCTTCAGTACTGCCCTTTCCCTTGCTAAACAATCATACTTCAAAATCCTCATTTCTACACAGTCTTCCAACCCCCGGCGCCTCTTTGCCACTGTTAACTCCCTCATCTGCCCACCACCACCTCCTCTCCCTTCCTCATTGTCTGTTCTTGACTTTGCCACTTATTTCACATCCAAGATTGACTCCATACGTCAGGATATCACTTCCCACCAGACCAGCAACCAGCCACCACCCATCCCTTGCCACCCCTCCCCTTCCCTCTTACCAACTCTGACATCTTTCTCCCATGTATCTGGCGAGGAAGTCATGGCCCTCATCCGTTCCCCCCGCCCACAACCTCCCCGCTCAACCCTATCCCCTCCCACCTCCTCCGCTACCTCTCCCCTTCTGCCTGTTCCCATCTTGCCCACCTTCTCAATCTCTCCCTTTCATCAGGCACTGTCCCCTCTGCCTTCAAGCATGCTCTTCTATTCTTAAAAAACCTACCCTTGATCCTAACACTCTCTCCAACTATCGACCCATCTCTCTCCTCCCCTTTGCCTCCAAACTTCTTGAGCGTATTGTCTATAATCGCCTCACTGCCTTTCTTTCCTCTCACTCACTGCTTGACCCATTCCAGTCTGGTTTCCATTCTCTCCACTCCACTGAAACTTCCCTCACAAAAGTCTGCAATGACCTCCATGCAGCCAAATCTAAGGGCCACTACTCTCTGCTTATTATTCTTGACCTCTCTGCTGCTTTTGACACTGTGGACCACCCTCTCCTTCTGCAAATCCTTCACTCTCTTGGTCTGTGTGATACTGCCCTCTCCTGGCTGTCCTCCTACCTCTCTGATCGTTCCTTCTCTGTCTCCTCTCATGATGCTACCTCCCCCCCACTTCCACTAACTGTTGGTGTCCCCCAAGGCTCTGTTCTTGGTCCTCTCCTTTTCTCTTTCTATACGTCCTCTTTAGGTGAATTCATTAGTTCTTTTAACTTCCAATACCACCTCTATACTGATGACACTCAAATCTACCTCTCCTCCCCTGATCTCTCCATGGCTCTCCTCACTCGTACCTCAAACTGTCTTTCTGCTATCTCTTCCTGGATGTCTCAGCGCTTTCTTAAACTCAACATGTCTAAGACTGAGCTGATCATCTTCCCACCCTCCCGCACAGCCTCACCTCCCACAATCTCATTATCCATTGATGGCACGACTATCTCCCCTAGCCCCCAAGTGCGCTGTCTTGGCGTAATCCTTGACTCCTCCCTCTCCTTCAAACCACACATTCAGCACCTCTCACAAACCTGTCATTTTCATCTCAAAAACATTTCTAGAATCAGACCTTTTCTCACCCAGGATGCCACTAAGATCATTATTCACTCACTGATTATTTCCAGACTGGACTACTGTAATCTCCTCTTAACTGGCCTCCCTGACAATTACCTCTCTCCACTCCAATCTATCCTCAATGCTGCTGCCCGGCTCATCTTCCTCACCAAACGCACTACGTCTACCTCCCCTCTCCTACAGGCCCTCCACTGGCTTCCCTTCCCTTTCAGAATCCAATTCAAACTTCTCACACTCACTTACAAAGCCCTTACCCACTCCTCTCCCATCTACATCTTTGACCTTATTTCCCTTTACTCTCCCACCCGTCCTCTTCGCTCTGCTAATGCACGCCGACTCTCCTGTCTTCTGATTACTTCCTCCCACTCCTATCTCCAAGATTTTTCACGTGCTGCTCCCTTTCTCTGGAATTCTTTACCTCTCCGCCTCAGACTCTCCACCTCTCTACAAAACTTCAAACGGGCTCTTAAGACCCATTTCTTTACCAAACCTAGCCAAATCTCAACATAACCCTCTGTTCCACGCTCTCTATGTACCCCGTCTGTGTCATCCCTGTCTGTCTACCCCTCCCCTTAGAATGTAAGCTCTCACGAGTAGGGCCCTCTTCCCTCATGTGCTTATACTTTTCTTACTTTAATAATCCTCAACTGCCCAGATCCCACAGTTTTTTGACCACCTGGAACTTATCTCTATGTTTTCTGTTGTAGTTATGCTTAGTTACCCTGTACTTGTCCTATATTGTCTTCAACTGTAAGTCACTGTTTTCCTATTTTTTATGTGCATTTGTACTCTGTAATTGGGCGCTGCGGAACCCTTGTGGCGCCATATAAATAAAGGATAATAATAATAATAATAACTAAATTACATTTTTATTTACTGAAAGCTTTAGTGCTAGAACATATTTATAGATATATTTTGTCTATATAAAATAAACAGTTAAAATCTAAATTGCAAATATGGGAAATCTATGCAATCTGTTGTCAAGGCAACATACACAATACTGTGTTTGACAAATGCTGTTTATTAATACACTCCTCACAAAGGAATGACTGTGTACTAGGCATGAATATAGATTTACTATGAGAAAATAAAACACAGTGGAGTATACTTAAAAATTTCAAGTTGACAGTGTCCAAGAGACCTGTGAATCTTACTACCCAGCATGCAAGAGGTGAAACATCAAAATACAGTACTCAAGAGTATTGGAAAGGTCTGAGACAAATGTATAGTCTACTCAATTAATTCCCATGATAAGTCTAGCCAAAAGGCCACATACACTAGCACTATTTCCATCTCTCTAGCTTGAGAAGATGAATGAAAAATAACTTTTGGCTTTATTTTTTTTATTTTTTTAAAGGCTTCCCTACCAAGTTTAAAGCACAAAATCCAGAAATTCGAGAAATCATCATTGAGCACAAAAATAATTTCTGGTAGATAAGTAAAGAACTGCAGCAAACACTGGATGGAGGTGGCTGAGAAAGAAAGCTGGGGCTTCCGTGTTCTGAAGTAGCATTCACCTGTGAACTGGGTTTCTTTGCTAAAACATGGTAACATGTTCTGTGCTTAGCTGAAGCTCAGCTATGGAATAACCATGTACATATACATTACTGGAATTTTTAGATATCAAATGCTATTAGCTAAAACATAACAACATACTACTTATTATTTGATTTCCATTTACAGTATATTCTGATACTATTGATAAAAGTACTGATACATACTTACCATATTTTGACTTTACCTAGAGTACCGACTTCTGTGATATCCCTGTACTGGACCCACATTACTGCATAGGATATTAAAACTGAATTATTGTTCTTAATAAAATTTTGACTATATTGATATTAAGTCCATGTGATCACTGCTTACTCATGGGCTCAGCTGTGGAAAAATGGGTCTAATGCTGGGTACACACGAGGCGACTTGTGCCTGTGTGCTTAGCATTCTAGGTTAGCACAGATTGCTCAGCACACATCACTATACACCACTATACACAGCTATACACAGAGTGATGTGTGCTGATCGATCTGTGCTAACCAATGTTTTTTATGCACATGCTAGGCAATATAACTAGATCTTGCCCGCATGCTTGATTGATCTGAGTTGGCGATAGCGATGCGCGGGGCCACGCATATTTATAGGTATGGGGCATTCACACGGAGTTACCCCCATACACACGGATGCCCCGTGTGTATGGGGCGTAACAATGGAAGTAGAGAAATTGGGTCTTAAAGTCAATTGAATTATAGTTCAGAGCACCGTCAGGCCCACATTTGTTAAATGAGGATAATTGGTCCATTTGTAAAGAACTGTACCAGCAGGTTGGTTCACTGCTGTATGCCTGCCATTATACTGATAGGATACAAGTATTTAGATCTGGATTCATATAAAAAAGTTAGAAAGGGACAATTCAAAATAGGCAACGGATGGATGGAAAAAATGGAACCTGGGCATCTATAACTGCACAAACACCCGTTTTTGAACAAGATATCAGTACTTTGTGCTGGATATGACAGTATTGCTTTTTAATTTTGAGCAGGCCATCTTTTAAAACCAGTTTCAGGAATATAAAAAATAGGTGGTTAAAAAAGAAGGTTCTCCATAAATTTAAATCACTAAAAAAAGCACAAGAAACATTACTATCCATTATTTGGACAATGCTGTTGATAGATATTTTAAATGACATACTGTACAACATCAAAAATTTCAGACTTACAGTAATTTGTATATATGGCTCGTCAATGAAATTTAATGTTTTCCAGATGAAATGTAGCACTACAGAGAGAGGGTTTTTTCAGAATACATAGAATGCTTTTGGTTGATAAATTACAGTGATTTAAGATTTCCCTTAAGGCACATTACTGTGTTATATTATTCATAAGCACATCTTTGACTTGTGATTAGAAAGTATAATTTGTGCCTTCTCTAACTCAGAGTAAACTCCATATGAAACATGCTAGTTTTGAAAGTCAACCAACCAAAAATAATGTGTAGTTATATCAGGCCACACTTACCATGATTATAATTGGAAACAAGTAAACAATATATTGTGAGATGAAATTCACTACATTATGTGTGAGCAGAGGGAAAAGAGAGCAATAGTGACAAAGGCATAACGACAGAGAGATAGGGGGAGTGAAGAAAGATGACGAGAAGGAGAGAAGTAGAAATAGATAGAGGAAGAGAGATAGATGAAGTGAGAAAATAAAGAGAGAAAGAAATTGAGTGAATTTTAATGATAATTCCAGGTTTTGGGATGTTGAGAAATACCAAATCCTTTTGGAAAAGTTTGTTTTTAAAACAAAGAAAAATCAAAATCCTATCTTGCACTGTAAATTTAAGCAAGAAGGGATAAATATTTAAACACTATAGTAATAAAGATGAGATGGGGGAACCTGGGCACAAAACAAATGGCTGCTCAAACAGCAAATCTAAACCTGCCCAAACATGTAATGTATGAGTGATAAAAAAAGCTATGTCTTCAAAGGTGCAACTTGATAATATTAAAATTCCAAGTATAAATTATACTTATATAGAAATCTTTAAGATACAATTCCACAACTTCTCCTTATTTCCACTCATAGACATAGAGCAAAAATTACAAGAATACAAAAACACAATTAATGAGGGAGTCTCTTAATGGTGTTTGAATGATGATAATGATGATTTAGGAGATTCGTCCACAAATAGAAAAAGATGAAGAATAGATCTCTAAAGGTGATTGATTTCAGGGATGCATACCCAACTCACATTAATATTTTTAGACATTCTTCCCACTTAAAGCCTCACTCATCTATAATGGGGTAACACTGATAAAGTGTTGGAAAACTCTAAAGTGGTGGCCACTCATAATATATATATACACAGATGGGTCAATGGTTATCTTGACTAGTTTTCTGCGCCTAGGCACAACATGGTTTATTGACATAAACCCTTCATCTATTGTTCTCAGCTGCAATACAATACAGAGAACAATACAGCAGGGGGTTAAGTCATTACAGCAGGGGATTAAGTGCAACTGCCCAGTCTCAGTTAATCCTATTAAAGGTCAAGATAAACATGGTCCCATCTATATATGTATATATATGTATATATATATATATATATATATATATAGGAAAACAATACCAATTTGAAATACAGCCTATAAACACACTGCCAAACATTTATATAAAATAAGAATTCCAATATTGCTATCAAGATTCAAATGCATACCTAACTTACATAATAGGCATGAGGATTACTCGTTTAAAGGTATTTTTAAATTTAAAAGGTGATATGTATAGTCATAAACAACATAGCCAAATTACATGTAACAGGATGATGATCCTCACATGAAAGTATCTTTTAAAAAGATGTCTAAAATCCAATGATTCTAAATCCACAATACAGCTTAACAAATTATTTTAAAACTGTATTAAAGTATTTAAAACATACTGTAAGTAAAACAAATAAAGGTAAAATGTTCACAATCTCTGGAATGCAATATATACTGTTGAAAAGAGTCCAGAATTAACAATCTGAACAAGTGTTGCAACAGTATCTCAAAAGTCCAAAGTTATGGATATTCAGTGGATATTCTCTGGAATTTCAGTTTCCAGTCACTAACATGTTTTGATCTCCATAAGATCTGTATCCACAAAAAGATCTTAGATCTTCTGGAGATCAAAACATGTTGGACTTCTATACATTGCTCTAGTTTCCTGTAGAACAGTGAACCCGTAGGGTTACTGAGAAGCATCCTATTTCTCAAAGCAGTGAAAAAAGGCACCCCATTATAAATATTGCTTGAGTAAAGATTACAAGCAACTCTCAGCTATAATATAAGCTATATATTTACATTTTGAAGAAACTGTTGATTGTAACGCATTAAGGATGCTATTCAGTAAGGTTTGCAAAGTCTGCTTTTTAGCAGAGTTTGCAATCCTTTGCCTTGCATGCTGGGGTCCGCACATCACAGGGTAAGGCCGACAAGCATACTAAATGCCGCCCCCCATCTGCGACTCGCACTAATTGTGATCACGTTGCAATTAGTTGCAGAAATTAGGGAAGCCTCCGGTTTGGGCCCTATTCATTGCAAATAGTTGCATATATGTGGTACTATGTAAACAGTGACTTTACTCATAGTGAGACATAAATTAATTTGTTTTTACATTAAGAAGAAAACTTACCAGGAATCACCTGAAAGACTCCAACAGCACTGTAAAGACCACCAATCCCTGGCAGCTGCTAACCTCCCTACAAACCTTGCAAACACTGGTATATAAAAGGCAATTTGCTCATTTAATATACAGGCAGAAACAGATGCTTGAAAGGAAGACACAAATTATATTCAAATAGGAAACAAAATCTTGAGCACTCAATTGTTACCAATAAAAATAATAATTAGAACAGCTTGGAAAGTATTGATAAAATGCATAAGGAACCTCCATTGCATACATTTTAAAGTGCTATGGTAAAAAAAAATTCACTTTCATGACACTTTCACTAATAGGATGGTTCTAATTGTGAACAGTGAAAGTATACAGAGTGGGTCATATATTATCATGGAGTTTTAAATAGAGAAATATACTGTAAGAATAAAAAGAGCATAAAATAATAAATAATAATAATAATAATAAAACCTATGAATATAATATACATGTGTCTTACTATAGGTATTCTCACTATTTAGAGTTAGGCCATCCTATTTATGGAAAGAAGAATTACTATATACAGTACATACAAATAGATAAGACATTTTTGACTGCTTTAAAAGTAGTTAAATCTTTTTGCTGGCAACATCTGAGGAATATGTTTCTGGGTTTTTTTTGTTCTGTTTGTGCCTAACTCCTCACTTCCAAGCACCTCATTGCTATCTATAAATTGATCTAGCAGCTTGTGTTTTATAAATTACTTCTCAAAATAAGTTTTAATGATGTATCCATGAAACTGTTCTTAATAATAGATTTAGATCTTTAGCAACTTGCCTGTGTGCTTTTTTTCCAGATACTAATTTCAGCTGTGCTTCAAAGCTATTTATATGGCTGGCATGAGACCTACAAGAATTTTGTTCTTTATTTTGTCTTAACTACAGTATCTAGAGGCTTTGTACACTAATGTATCTGTAAGCTTCAAAAACCTGTCAGTGCCATTATAGTATACAACCTGTGAGCCAATTAAGGCTGTGTACTCCTCCTGAGCAATTTAAATCACACCTTCACCCATTGTTGATAAAACAAGATCTTCTCCACATTTTGGTAGTTTTTCTCTCTCCACTTTATATCTCTCCAAATCTTCCCTAAATCCCTATTTAAAAGACATACACATTACCATACAATTTTCCCTTATTTTCATCATATTAGATGAATGGAAAACATTATTATTATTATTGTTTATAATAATATATTTTGATAGCCTTTGTATACCTTTTAGGGGACTGACATTTGTAAAGCGTATAATACCCCATGATCCTTTATATTGTAAAATGTTAAATGGATCATGTCTGAAACTACATTCATCTTGCCTGCATCAGCATTTAAGTGACCTAGTTAAATTTTGTTCATTTACTATACTGTAGGGTAATTCAGCTTGTTCAAATATTGAAATAAATCAAGTAAAAGAGAACACAAGGTATTCTAGGTAGGAATAAGATGTAGATCCTCACAAAATAATATTCTGGTCTGAAGCTTGATCTAAAATTTACTCCCTCAGGCAGGCTTTTCTCATGGGAATCAAATTTTATTTTTCCGATTATTCCTGCACAACTATAAATGCAGTAGCCAATTGTGCTGAAATAGTTTTAATGATTCAGTGGTAAAATGTTAACACCTAACAAAACAGTCTGCAGGCACATTTCCCATCTCACGTTGTGTCTATAAATGACATTTGAATACAATCCAGAAATTACTTACAAAACAACAGCTAAATATAGGTCAGGTTATTTACACACATTTGATTTTCTCAGTTCTGCTATACTGTGTGAAAAGGGATGCAGTCACTTAAAGACAGATCTTTTTGGCCAGAGTACATCAATTTAAGTAGAGTGTCATTAAACATAGTCTTTCCCCAGACACCTTAATACCAAGAACTCATTCTCTAACATCATTATCCACCAAATCACTAGGCATTGCATTCTGTCAGGACCTGTAACCACATTGTAATAGATAAAGGTACGTTATATGAGGATTACTTTGCTTTTAATAATGGTTTCATTATAATAACTACATGTAACATCTTTAACAGTCACTCCAAACAATATTTTGAAACAATACTATTAGCACAATTTATCTTTAGATAATGAAGTACGGTATGCACAGAGTCCAAAAAGGGATCCCTCCCATATATATATATATATATATATATATATATATATATAAATATATATATATATATAATGAGAGAGAGAGAGTAAGAGAGAGAGAGCTGAAATGGCAAGGTATAAATGACAGAAAACTCTGTGGCATGATTGGACACATTAGATCACATGACATTGTTTCCCAAAGACTGCCCAGTACCCAGAAATACCGCACGCTTGAACTATTTCCACCTGTCACATGACCATCTGTAAACAAATCCCACTGTAAGGCCAGTTACACATTAGAATGGTGTGTACCAGGAATTAGGGCTGACATATTGGATCTACAGTACACTCCAGAATGATGTAATGAAGGACAGAACAATTAGTGTTCTGTCCATCATACACTATACCAGGTTCCATGTGATAACTTCCGGTTGGTCATGCAGCATCTCCAACATGACCGATTTGGCAGTTGTAGAGGTAGGGCTGCAGCGCAGTACAAAATTTAAATAGGGAAGCCACACAACTTCCAGTGAGTCCTGGAAGGCAATGTTTGGCAGTAATTGTGGTAGCATTTAGTGTGGCTCCCTTATTTGAATTTTGGACTGTGCTGTACCTCCACCTTTACAACTGCAACTGAAAGGAAGTCTAGGAACAGAGCATTTTGTAAATAATGTAATGGGTCATGTTGGAGAGTATGAATTGGTCATACACACTGACATATGCATGCTATATCATTCTGATCTGATTCAGACAGAAACTACAAATTGAATTTATTATTTATTAACAGTTTCTTATATAGCACAGCAAATTCCTTTGCACTTTACAATTGGAACAACAGAGATAAAATAAAATTGGGCAAAAACAGACAGACATAGAGGTAGGAATGCCCTGCTCTCAAGCTTACAGTCTATAGGGAAATAGGCATTTATACACAAGGATAAATGCTACGTATTGCATAATGGTCTACCAGATTGTAAAGGTTATTAATAGGCTGTATAATATAGTTACTTAGCAATGTTGGCCAAAGGTCAGGAGGGTATGAAAGTGAAGAAAGAGAAAATGTATGAGGATATGTGTGGACTGTACAGAAGGGATGTAATTAGATAGGGAGGCATTGAAAGTTATGTGGGTGGGTCCAGAATTTGATAAGCTTGTCTGAAAAGGTGAGTTTCAGGGAATGCGTTTAGGAGACTAGAGATGAGTCTTATTATGCGTGGTAGGGCATTCCACAGAGTGGGTGAAGCCTGGATAAAGTCCTGTAATTTTGAGTGTGAACAAGTAATGCATGTGGATGAGAGACATAAATCTTGTGTAGATCGGAGAAGTCAGGTAGGGAGTTATTTTTAGATGATCGAAGAGATGTATATTGGTGCAGTTTGGTTAATAGCCTTGTATGTAGTGTAAGTAACATTATTTTATATTGAATACAGTAGAATACCGGTATCCAATGGAGGGACTGATAGAGTGGATCCGCAGATGATAAATGTCTAGCGAGGAAAATCAGCTCTTCAGCTAAATTCAAAATGGATTGTAGTGGTGAGAGCCTACTTTTGGGAAGACCAGTAAGGAGACTATTGCAATAATCAATGTGGGATATAATGAGTGTGTGGATTAGAGTTTTTGCAGTGTCTTGTGTAAGATTAGCTTGTATTAATGGAAATGTTTCTTAGATGCATGTTTCATGATTTTGAGAAGGATTGAATGTGGAGAACAAAGGACAGTCCAGAGTCAAGAATGACACCTAGGCAGTGAGCTTGTGGGGTAGGATTTATTGTTGAGGTATCAACAGTGATAGAGATATCAGGTTGGTAACTATTACTGGACAGTGGGAATATATATATTTTTTAAATATTGAGTTTGAGGTGATGAGATGTCATCCAAGATGAAATGGCAGAAAGGCATTCAGTGACATTGCCCAATACAGATGGTGACAAATATGGGGAGTATAGGTAGATTTGAGTATAATTCACATACAGATAAACTGAAATCCAAAAGAGCTGATTCATTTTCCAAGAGATGTTGTATAGATTGAGAAAAGCAATGGACCTAAGGCTGAGCCTTGCAGTACTCTAGCTGATAGAGGTAGCCAAGAGGAGTTGGATTCAGAGAAACAAACACAGAAAGAGTGATTAGATAGGTAGGTAGGTAGGTTGAGAACTAAGAATGTGTTGTGCCCTGGAGACCTAAGGATTGCAGTGTTTGTATGAGAAGATAGTGGTTAACAGTGTCAAAAGCAGCAGCGAGATCAAGGAGAATAAAATATGTGTAACTACCTTAGTCAGTGCTGTCTCTGTGGAGTGTTGGGCATGAAAGCCTGACAGCGTGAGTTAAGAAATTGTGTTATGCAAGTGTAGTGAAGTCTCTCAAGTAGCTTTGGAGGGGCATGGGAGCTAAGAGATGGGATGGTAATTTGAGAGAGAGATAGGGTCAGAATTTATTTTTTTCAGAATGGGATATATCACTGCATGTTTTTATCAGAGATGAAAAAATACCAGTAGACATAGAGAGATTAAAGATTTTAGTTAAGGTTGGGATGAGCACAGTAGACAGAACTTTACTTATTTGTGAGAGTATAGAATGAAGGGGAGAAGTAGTAGAGAAGGCAGATGAGAACTTTGCAGAAACTTCATCTTCATTTTTGTGATCATTGAAGAGAAGATGTTAGAGGGTTTAGGGAAGGGAATTGAGCAGGTCACTGGCTGTTGCACATCATGCCAATATCGACCAGGAATGTACCCACCCTAAACAATTCAGTGAGAATGCTGACAGAAAAGCAACATATCACTGCCTCACTGACATGACATCTCCTCCTTCAGTTTCTCCAGCAACTGCTGCTGTCAGGAAAAATTCAACTTTTTCAAAAGACCCACTGGTGATGCAGATGTTTCAATAAAATATTTTGACATCTCGTTGAGTTTAAAAAAAATTCTTAAAATTGGTGACACCTCTACTGTAACTCAATCTGATATGATCCCCATAAATAGATCGGTGTAGGATTATTTAAACCACTTAACTGGCATGGTCAGATCACATGCAACTATGCCACCCACTGAGTCACCCAGTTGTTGACAAGGAGATCCATTCTGCAAATGTGCATAAAATTTAAATATTTTAAATTCAATTAAATTTTTTTCTTAAATTATGTCAACAGTTTTGAAGGGGAAAATCATCAGTTAAGTGGTTAATCACAGTGTGAAAATAGGCATGTCAGACAGTCCCTCTGACTACTGGAATGAACAAAAAGGCAATTTGGAGGCTCATGTACAAATTTGCTTTGCCTTTCTTAAGCTGCCCACCATCTAGTGTGTACTCGAAAAGAGTTTTCAGCAAAGCTGGGAACCTTAACAGTGAACTAAGTAGATGGCTACTTCCTCAAAATGTGGAAAATATGATGATCATCTACATGAACTACAAATTATTTTAGGAAGGCCTTTACTAGCAATTACATCAAAGTAAACATACTTCTGTAATGGTTGATTTCAGCGGGGATGAATTTATATTGTGTGAAGATGATGTAAACACTGATGAGGGTGAAGATGATAGTGATGACAATATCTTGCCACTGTAGATTTCATTGATAGCACTGTTAGCTGCCTTAAACCCATCAGTGACAACGACACTGTATTAATTACATTGGTAGCTTGATTTGTGAAGGCTCAAACAAGCCAAGCACTTCAGCCAGAAAAGTGGCAGAGCCTGTTGCTGAAGTGCTTGGTTTGTTAAAATGTTCATGTCCTTTTTAATATCCAACATAAGGGTGGGTGGGAGGACACAAGGACATTTCTATATTGCAATATTTTTCTTTTCTGACACTGCTGCATAGAAATGTTTCATAGACATGCTCTAAACTACAGTATGTTTGTGCCGCTGTTCTGTCACTTAGTGGTCAGCCAGATCGCTGCAGCCTTTGCCCAATACTGGTGAAAACAATATTATGAGCTGTTAGGTTGTCAAAATTCACTGGAAGTGGCTGGAAATTATGACTATTTAGGTTATTAATTTTGCTGGAACCAAGAAAGCTACAAGATATATGATTTTAGCTGTTTTTAGCAATTAAAGAAAAAATAAAGATGAAAAACCAAAAAACATGAAGGCAGTTTTGGCAAAACCAAAACACAGCAGTCAGCGCTCTCTCTACTATACATACATACATACATACATACATATACATCATTAACATTTTTGTAGAGTTGTAGAGTCTCAAACTTTATGAATTATTAGATTATAATGATTTTTTTTAAATAAATGGTTCTTCTCGTCATAACATAATTATAACTTCATGTCTGTATTCAATAGATACAATACACACCCCATTTGTAGATAACAAGGATGTTTTTGTGTGATATTCTCTGTATAAACAATTATAAAAAGTAGAGTAAGACAGACTTCTCCAAAATATATCCACTTATCCTTTCTATGGAATTCTGTGCCACTGGGAGAAGGACAAGGCATACTTTACTACTGTAATTTTTTGGGCAGTCCCTCATGCCCATGGATGAATGGCCTTCATATCTTGTATCTTGACAACTTCCTAGGGAAGTGGGCAGGAAGAGGGGATTATACAAATAATTGACATTGCCATATTAAGGGGGCATGGCTAAATTACACGAATCCATCTTATTTATCCCCTCCCTTTGACCTGTGAATCAAGGGAGATTGGAGGTAGGGCCTAATGACCTCACAGCCTGCTCCCCCCCCCCCCCATACAACATGCTGTGTACCCTCTCCAGGCTTCCTTTGGAGAGGAGAATTTCAATGTAGGTAAGTATGGGACAAGGGTAACCTTGAGACTGGCACACCACAAGACTCTGGGTGTAATGAAGTCCGAGTTCAGTGGCTGCATATGATGTATAACTTTTTTATAGGGGCAAACTATAACTTTTTTAAAGGGGCAAGGCATGGTCAAAAGAACATGTTTTATCATTATGTATAGTACATACAGAAGGAATGAACAGCAAGGTCTTATGCAACAGGATGATATTTATTTCATGGCAATCACCTAAAACTTGACACAGACCATTAGAATATTAAAAAAATAGTCTGTAGGATAAACAAGTGCTGATGTTTTATGATTATGTATCTAGTCTAATTTTTTGATTTGGTATCCAGAAACTGAGTCATATTTAAGTGAGTGTGGCATTCTCTTGTTTACCTATACTATGTTTATTAAAGTAAATCTTTAATCTTGTGGCAGCAATTCAATGTACAAAATAAAAACATAAAGACTTGAGCAAGGGGTTTAGTTGTTGTTCATTTTCAACAGAACTGGTTGTAAATGTGATCTACTGTAAGTGACATTAAAATGATCATTGGTGACAGACAGGCTGACTTGTGTATCTTCAAATTGAAATCTGGTCTTTTGGGACTTTTACACACAACAACCTGTAAAGTCACTGTAGAGATTACAAAACAGTGTACATAAATCCACTATTGAAATAGTGTAAACAAGTACCCTAGTTAATTTTATGCCCTATTATAGTGCCCTAGTTCATTTTATGTCGTATAGTCATGCCTAGTTAAAGTTATTGCCAGTAGTATTCCCATAGTTAATTTTATGCTACAAAGTAGTGCCCTAGTTCAATCTATGCACCACAGTAGTGCCCAATTACACTCACAGTGCCCCCAATTCAAATTATGCTACATTATAATTCCACTATTTCACAATATGCTACATTGTATTGTTTCCTGTACCCATTTTTCCAGACAATGCTCCTAGATCACAATATGCTACAGTGTCCCTAGTACGTATTGTGGCACATTGCTCGCTATGTTCCCAGTTTACTTTACAAAGGCTGTAATCAATTAGACATGTATTTTCTGACACTGTTGAGCTCATTGATTAGGTCAGCGGTGTCTGTGAAGCATGAGAGATGAATCATATCAGTGTAGAGCTTTACTAAAGAGAGACCACCACCACTTACATGAGTACTGACGAGTCCCCCTTTTCAGGCCTGACAATGTACCATACACAATTGCTTAAAAATGGGAATTCTGAGCATATCGTAGACAACAATATGACCTAGAACCAGGGCACTCCATGCCACTGGGCCTCACAGCAATGGCACCCCTGCACAGACAATAGCTATTCACGTTTGTGGATGTGTTTGTGGGATAGATGATTTAGACTTTAATCTCCATTGGGTCAGGGACTGATGTGAATAATTACTTTGCTTTGCTTCATACTGCAAAATATGGTGGTGCTATAAAACTTAATGATAATAACAATAAATAACAAAAGGCAGAACAAAACTGATTCATCATAAAACTCTTATTGTGATTAGAAGTCAGTCTCCATGAGCTACCTAATTATACATTACTGTTTTAGTAACAACATTGTTGTTATTTCCCATTTTCCATTACTGCTAACAATGCTGCTTTAGTATTACATATAAAGGAAGTGACCTTCTGCACTAATAGATAAAAGTATCTAAACTCCAGGCAAATCTATATCTTAAATACTTATTTGTGGCTAAACAAGAGGTTTCTTTGCTATTATAATGATACAGTACATATAAAACAATAGTAAACCAATTTGTGCCGTGTTTCTATTAAGTTGTTTATTTTAGCATGGTCATTATTTTGCTATCAGGATAAAATTGAGTTTTTGTGCAGAGCTATTTTTCCTATTAATGAGCTGTTCATTTGAATACTCTATGGAAAAACATGCCTTATGTAGATAACCTTTATGTCATGTTGGAGAATCTGCATAAACAAACAAAAAACTATGTGTGCAACCTTATATAAATAGGACATTAGGAGATTAATACATGAGCAAACTGTTACATATTGCATACTTGTCCAGACAGACCTAGTGGGGCTATACAGTATGGTACACATCACACATCAATAATAGTTTGTGGGTCAGATGGTTGTTCAAAAATAGAAACTTAGTGATAGTGGTAGTAGTAGAGGTAGTAGTAATAGTAGTAGTAAAAAAATAAAAAAATAAAAATAATAAAAATAATAATTGTTATTATTATTATTATTATAGCACTTTTCTCCTTTTATATTAGGATAAATATTTTATATAGTATTAAGTAATGTATAGGCAGCCAATGTAAGGACTGGCTCAGTGCACTAACTCACTTAGTTACCGTATGCAGTGATAACTGCCTATTGGTAGGAGAAACACCAGGATAAAGTAGGGTATAGTTAACGTTCTCTTTTGTAAATGTTTTGCCCCTCTGATCTCTCAAATTGTATAAGCTACCTTAATTGTCTACACCAGCTGGGAGATTAAGGATATATCCACATATTACAAGGACCAATACACATAACTATACCTTTCATGCTCTCTGTTTAAACAGTCACACTTTCAGAAATACTATATTGAAGGTGGGCATTGAGAATATGGATGAAACCAATTCCAATCTACAATGGTATTTACAGTCTTGGAAATGTAAGATCCATTCCTGGATATAATCCTTATGAGAAGATTTAAGCAGCTAAGGGTTTAATGTGTAAAATATACACTATATAATACTGTAAGTTACAGTATTGGTATAAAATAAGCAACTATAGTACTCATGCATTACATGCAATTAAAAGCTAAAATGACCTCTACCCTGAAATACTATAACACGTCAAAATGGTTAATATCGTTAACAGAATATACTATAAAAGAATTATACCAGAGCATAGCTTGTGACCTTCTGCTAATTAGGGGCACATTTACATTCATCGTCCTCTATGCTCATTAGTATGTCCTTGCCATGCACCAGATAAAGGAGCAGGCTATTACATACTTTGTAAATGGTCAGAGTGGGCACAGCTGTTATATAAGTTAAGAAAGCAAGCTGAAAATAGACCCATTAGTAAATGAAGCTCTAAGTGGTGGCCTGCACCAAGCCTACAGTAACTCGATTTTAATTTATTTATTAACTGCTAAAGATATTCCAGTATTCCAAAATATATGCACCGAACCAGATTTAAAAAAAGAAAATGTAATATCTACATACAGTATATAGTGGAAGGCAGTGACTTCTAAGCAACAGTGATGTGTACAGTATGGCTTTTTTACTTTTATTTTCAAAAATAATTAGTTAAATAATAATATAAAAGGCCTTTCAGCTAATGCAGACATATTGTTAACTGTTTTTTTTTACTGTTTTGACAGTTTCTTAAGTTACTACTATCAAAGCTAAAGAGCAAACAGCATAACACTTCCTTTCATAGCTTCTTAGGTGTCAGCTAAGTGCATACAAAATGACAGATTTCTGTAACTGTGCAGTGTAGTAAAGATATACCACTTAGCATTCACTTTTATGTTTTTTTTCTAAGATGCATTTAACAGATTTTTCATAAATTAGCCTTTTTGAGTTGGTTTTCTTATATTTATTTTTGTTTCCAATGAGTTCTTGTTTTTCAATTGTCTGTATGATATCTATGCATCTATAAAATCAAAGCATCATAATTGCTTCATCATTCTTCTTGTAGAATGTGATTGATTTTGCCTTTAGATTTCCACTGCTGCATATGGATTTACACAACAAGGGCATGGTGCAGAGTGTAAAATAATATTGCTCAATAGGAAAAAATATGTATATGACCCATACTGTATGCATTTTTGTATGCATATCTTTCTGCTAGTCATCATGATCGTCAGGGCAGGCTTACAAATAACTTTTACTACTTGCAAAAGTTACGCCTCGAAAAAGGTATATTGTCATTTTCACTCCCATTAATTTCCAAATCTTCACTGAACGTCCCATTGTAAACTACTGTAGTTCCAAATGACTTGGGTATTCCCAATTCTGAACGTGTAAAGTGTGAATTCACTCAACACACACTCTGCAAACAGGTGTACATTCAAATCTGTATCGGCCTCCAAAGGAGGGATGCTGTGCTCTGGTACAGAGAGGGATCTTTATGCATATTGCCTTATCACTTGTATTATTTCATGCTGCTCTAGCTAAAGCTGGCAACTACCAACATGGAAGAGAGCAGGAAAAATTGCAGCCCACAATGTATGCAGCCTTAAATTAGCCGAACAGTGGTCGGGTGGATTGGACAGGTTTGAAATCCAAGCTGAACAATCCAGTCCAAAGTTTCAAGATGTTTTTCAGGCTGTGAGTGATCATTGCTCTGAGCAGTCATTTGTCTGGCTGCTTTGTACAAATTACTGTGCAGTGTATGTCCAGCTTAATTCAAAATCAGGCTAAAAAGTAGAAAACAAATGGCAATGCTGCGATGTACTCATTTGGTTGCATCTACATTTAAAGCAGAAGAAGTGCAACATTAAAGTCACAGGACAATGGGGGTCATTCAGACCTTATCGCACGCTATGTTTTTTTGCAGCGCTGCGATCAGGTCAGAACTGCGCATGCGTATGCTCCACAATGCACATGCACGTTGCTCCCCGGCGATGGGCATCGCCGGAGAGCAACGGACTTACTGAAGAAAGCGATCGCACCCGCGATCGCAAGAAAATTGACAGGAAGTGGCCATTTGTGGGTGTCAACTGAAAACTTTCCAGGGAGTGTCTGAAGAAATGCACCAGCGTCCAGCCGTTTTAAGGGAGGGTTCCTGAAGTCAGCTCCAGGCCGGATCATCGCAGCGGCTGAGTAAGTCCTGAGCTGTGCAGAGACTGCACAAACTTTGTGCAGCTCTCTGCACATGCATTCGCACCCCTGCACAGCGACTCCCCTCCCCGCTGCAAATACCTGGTGCAAAAAATGCCTGCTTGCGACCAGGTCTGAATTAGGCCCATTGTCATGTTTGTAAAGTTCAGTCAGTGTGTGTCTATGCAACTGCAGATAATGCAAACCAAGTATTTAAATAGAGGGTGGCTGGAGCCTCAGATGCATACTTCTCTGCATACGGGAGAATCTAAGCAATTTTTCAATGCACGCTAGTCAGAAGCAACATATGTGCATTTTCCATTCAACTCTGCATAAGATCCCTAGTGCACTAAATAGTAAATAACGGTTACACATTGATTAGTAACAGGTTATGTTATCATACAAATCTAATGAACATGCTTTGTATCAATCAAGTTTATTTGCCTCAATTTTCCATAACTGTTCAAGGACCTATATTGTATAATTATTAGGAGTTAGAAATGTATGTGGACTGCTGGATTTTCCATTCAATAAAAGATTAGCCTCTACTGTATTACCAGTTATTTCCTGTAGCTTGCTTTCTGGATACACATTATGTGCTTTTGTGGCTTCTGCTGAAGCTTTAAATGTCGGGAAGGCTTCACACAGAGATGACTGCTGTTGCATGCAGGCATGCTGTTGTTCCAATTGTTGGAGAGATGTCATCACTCAAGAAAGCAAGGTGCTGCAGCTCTGATACACCATATCTTACAGTGACATTGCTATTTGATCCTAATTGTCTCTGAACTCTTGGGGTGTTTTCACAGCTATCATTGTGTTACAGCCATGTTCCATTCAATGCTGTTTCCTCGCTATAGGATTTCTTGCTCAAGTTCAATGAAAGCAGCATTGACCATAAACTAGTATTTCAAATGTTTATCAATAAGTAAGAAGTGGTTTTGAAATAACTGCTTTGAGTTTGAATACATTTCAGGCTAATTAACTAACAGTTTGATCGAACAGCTAAACTATTATTGATTTATTTTATAAGTGGTATAGATTCCTTCCACTTCTGTAATAATACTTCTGTTTACAACAACAGAATCAACATGAAACATGAGAGATTTAGGGGAATGGCTTTAATACTTCTGTGCTTTAGAAGATTGAAATTCAATGTTTCCTACTTATATATTTTCTTTATAACTGTAATATCTGTAAACATTTATGGAAATATTAACAGTAACAACCATGCAACATGACATTGAAAAAAGATCAAGGAACTAGATCTGTAAACCCAGGATTGCAGACATCTGTGCTGGGCCCGGGTAATGAAAAGGGGTGTGGCCAATGCAGGGAGGTGTTGCCAGCCTCCCTCCTTAGAAAATGTAAAACATATATAGTATTTGTGCACCTGGGAGCTATGGGGGCTGATGGGCACCGCCTGCTGGTGGTGGGCAGCGGTCATGATCGTTCACACACCCCACATGCATATCACACAGGGAGAGAGAGGAGTGGCTGCCTCTGCAGGAGCCTCTCTCTCCAGCACAGCACACAATCAGCATGTTCGCTGGGCTGGGGAGAGAGGCTCCTGCAGAGACAGTCAATCCTATCTCTCCCCACATCCAAGCGCCATGCAGTCACTGTCTACAATGGGGAAGGGGAGGCAGCGGGATTTTGGGCCCCTTCAACACACCCAGGTCACTCCACCCTCCTCTTGGCACCACTGTGTAGACCTATCAACTAACTCAGGATTCACAGAGGATGAGATACATCCGCAGATATTGGAAAACTAGCAATCTCAGCATGCAATGATTCTTTATGTTAAAAGCAATGAAAATGCCAGAAAAGTAGCTAAAAACTACATGGCTTTTGAAATCAAAGAAAGCTCAATGGTACTAGACCAATATGCAATATGTATAGTAGCATGTTTTCTCATATATGAAATTTATATATCCCTATGGATTGTAAGCTTGCAAGCAGGGCCCTCTTACCTGTTTTGTTATTACCCAGTCTAGTCTTATTAATATTTTTATAAAGTGCAATGGAAAGTAATAACTAAATAAATAATTAAATAAATAAATAAAGAGTGTAGGTGTCTTCATCCAGTCATATGCGGGCCATACATCTGACCCATTTTTCCCCCATTCTGCTGATCTAATGTGCCAATCAGCAGACAATGATGATCAGTGATCCATTGGGGATTTGGGCAAAACACAATTTTATCTACGATGCTTCAATAAAAAATGTATTTAAAAAAAATCCCTGGCATGCCCGATTAGAGTCAATGAGATGAGATCCTTATTAGAGATTACTTTATACGATTTATAATTTTGTAAAAAAAAATTTGATGAGTGGAAAGCAAAAGAAAAGAGAGCTGGGCTAGGGGATGTTTTGTACAGCTGGAACTTTGGAACTTAACAGGCTTTATTAATGTAATAACTATGAATTTGAAAATTAAAGCTGCATTTATCACCAGGTGGAGGTCACAGCAGCAACCCTGATGAACAGAAGCTTGCACCGGAGCACCGATCACTGATCCTTGGGTAGGTGAGTATGATTTTCTTTTCTTTTTTTTACTTTTTCTTTTTACAGTGATCAGCTTGTGTGTCCATCGGACACACAGAGCTGATCACACTGCCGGCTCCCAGCACAGCTTCCTCTGCCTATGGGCAGAGAACGCTGTGTGGAAGTATAGGATATACAGTGGGAAATGCGATCTGGTTATTAATAATAAGTAAATTAAAGGGTTTGGAGCAGTTCTTCATGAAAACGGCTCCAAAAGCCCTTTAATACTTTCAGGTGATACCAAAATAATGTGAAAAGGGTTTGAAAATACAATTTTTTCAAATTATTTTAGTAAAAATTTTAATAAATATGCCCATTAGGCTCAACAAATGTAATTTTTTTTACCAGCTACAATACAGATCCATTTGAATGTGTGGAAAGGCCACATAGGCAAAGAACAAGGCTGGCAGAAGGGTTCACCATATCAACACGGATGTTATGTAGAAATGATCATGTCGACATGATAGTTTTGTACTAATTGTGTCCCTAACCTTAATTACAAGTCTAAACAGGACCCTAATGGTAATCCTAATGGACACCATAACCCTAATCGCAACATTAGCCTTAATGCTAACCCTAACCCTCCTGGACATGTTAACATTCTGCCAATGTCAATATTTATGATGTCAACAATTTATTCATGACATTATCAATGTCGACCATGCTGTCAACATTGTGAACTTCAACATTCTTCTAACCACTAATTGTGCGCACCATCATTTCACTTACTGCAATAGAGCATTCTTTAATACAGATGAGATTTGGTAGAGGTGAGTGCAATTGACCTTTAAACAGATTATAATGAGATGGAAACACAGCAAAGGTGGACTATGGGCCTCATTCAGCATCAGGTGAAATATGCAAATTATAGTGCAATGTGTGATTATTGGCACACTGCGCATGCTTAGACAACCCTGCACAAAGCAGTTCACATGAGTCAAGTCTGATTTTCGTGATTTTACAGATTTGTCCCCCTACATCTAGCCTCCCTGCATGTTAAATTTCCCTTCTAGTACCATGCAGTGGCTTGACTCAGTAGCGCTGTGCATCACAGCATGATTTTTTCCATTAAACTGCATCTAATTCACAAAACAATGCTTTGTTTTTTAATGACTAGAACAACCCAAAACTCTAGTACCTGTATATGGGAACTAGCTATACCTGCAGCTGATGGCGCTGGAGTACTCAATGCATACGTCTCTTCAATAGAGTGCTACAAATTAAAGACAACTAAATAAATAAATAAATAATAATAATAATAATTGTACGAATGCCCACACAGATATAAGTGAAAATTAGCAGTGCAGTCTGACTCCTGGTTGTAAGTAATGGGGAGTGTCCAAAATCCCACTTATCTATACAGAGTACTTCTGGTTGCCCATATTATCTAAAGTAGAGATTTGTTTCAGGACAACATTGATTTACCATTTACAGTAGTCCTCTGCTATGGCACACTAATCCCTAGAATATACACTACTAAATCTGGATTAAACAACCTTTATTTAAAGATTTATTTTGCAAATGCAGCACCAAATTAAAACCATACCTTTCCCAGAATATATATACATATATATCTATATATATCTATCTATATATATATATATATATATATATATATATCTATATATATATTGCAACAAAAAGCCCGGCACTCCCACGAAGGATAACAACTTGCCCCGGTGCCCTCAGGAACAACTGACATGGGAAAGAAATACTGCGGCACTCGGAGACTGATGAAAAGATGATGTATTCAGCAATACATAATTAACATCAACGTTTCGGGGATTTTAACCCCTTTTTCAAGATGTACCTGTGTGAGAAAAGGAGAACCCACTCACCTTTAAGTAGAGACAGAAACCCTCCACAACACCCGTGCTCGTGGAGTCCCGAGCGTCCCCGTCCGGCGTGTGCGGGGGCGCCAGGAGATGACGTGGCCCGACGTCCTTGCTGCGCTTGTCCGTCAGTTGCCCGGCAATGCCTGACGCTCAAACCCGCAGTCCGGAAGCTGGGGAGAGGGGACACAGAAAGCGCAGACACCAATATTAGAGATGTCCCTGGTACATGCAAATAACAGTAGATGAAATTAAGAGTAAAAGACTTCCAGTCGACCTAGCATGCAAAGGAAAGACACCACATGGGTGTCTCAGAGAAAAAGACCAATCAGTCCCCGTCATGCAAAGGGATAGGGGAAGCAGCAAGTGGATGTACATAGCCAGTTGTGCCAGTATGACCCATAAGGTAAACAAATGCAATAGAGCAAAAAAAATCATTAAAAAATATACATAAAAATAAAAAGAATATCGGAAACAAGAAGCGACAAAATAGATCACATGATGTCGAGTCCCTGGTCACGAAACCATCCAGAGGTCCCTCCCGTGAAGTAGTTTTCGGTTATCCGAAGGTACTCCACACAATTCTTTCATTAAGGCCGGTTGGGTGGATGGTATTGAGCCTGAAGATCCAGGACGCCTCTTTACGAAGGAGAGCTCCATCACGGTCACCCCCTCGGGCTGATTTTGGAATGTGATCTATGATGATATGTTTCAAATCACCCAGCCGATGTTTGGCCTCGTGAAAATGCCTGGCTACTGGCTGGTCAGAAGGGGACCCCGCTATGGCGGCCTTTATGGCTGACCGGTGGAGGGCCATGCGCTCCCTCAAAGTTCTGATCGTTTTCCCTACATAGCAAAGATTGCAGGGACAAACAATGAGGTATATAATATGCGTAGATGTACAGGAGACAACATGCCTGATGGTGATTCTCGTGCCCATAGAGGGGATAGTAAAGGAGGATCCGGTGATCATATGGCTGCAGGTGGTGCACCCCAAACAGCGGTAGCATCCAGGTTTCTTTGACAAAAATGTCCCTTTGGTTGAATTGGACAAATTTGAGATGTCCGTACGGACCACTAGGTCCTTGATGTTACGTCCCCTCCTGTAACACATCATAGGAGTGGAATGTTTAAATGGGAGGGAAGGGTCAGTGGACACTATAGGCCAAAGTGCACGACTTGCTCTATTCAACACAGGGCTGGAGGTGTCGAATGTCGTAATCCATGGGATCCTGTCGCAGGGAAATTACTGACCAATATCTACAGTAAACCAACAGACAAAAACACCCTGCTACGTGCTAATAGCCATCATCCCCGCCCCTTGAAACAGGGTTTACCCAAATCCCAGATGCTGAGAGTGGCACGCATTTGTAACCAGCCAGACAAGATTGAGGACGAATTGGACAAGATGGTCACCAAATTTACTGAAAGAGGATACGACAAGTCAGCTCTGGTATGCACCAAAAAAGAGGTTCTGGCACAGAAGCGAGATGAGCTCTTACGCCCCTTGGCGAGATCCATGGGCGACAGGATCCCATGGATTACGACATTCGACACCTCCAGCCCTGTGTTGAATAGAGCAAGTCGTGCACTTTGGCCTATAGTGTCCACTGACCCTTCCCTCCCATTTAAACATTCCACTCCTATGATGTGTTACAGGAGGGGACGTAACATCAAGGACCTAGTGGTCCGTACGGACATCTCAAATTTGTCCAATTCAACCAAAGGGACATTTTTGTCAAAGAAACCTGGATGCTACCGCTGTTTGGGGTGCACCACCTGCAGCCATATGATCACCGGATCCTCCTTTACTATCCCCTCTACGGGCACGAGAATCACCATCAGGCATGTTGTCTCCTGTACATCTACGCATATTATATACCTCATTGTTTGTCCCTGCAATCTTTGCTATGTAGGGAAAACGATCAGAACTTTGAGGGAGCGCATGGCCCTCCACCGGTCAGCCATAAAGGCCGCCATAGCGGGGTCCCCTTCTGACCAGCCAGTAGCCAGGCATTTTCATGAGGCCAAACATCGGTTGGGTGATTTGAAACATATCATCATAGATCACATTCCAAAATCAGCCCGAGGGGGTGACCGTGATGGAGCTCTCCTTCGTAAAGAGGCGTCCTGGATCTTCAGGCTCAATACCATCCACCCAACCGGCCTTAATGAAAGAATTGTGTGGAGTACCTTCGGATAACCGAAAACTACTTCACGGGAGGGACCTCTGGATGGTTTCGTGACCAGGGACTCGACATCATGTGATCTATTTTGTCGCTTCTTGTTTCCGATATTCTTTTTATTTTTATGTATATTTTTTAATGATTTTTTTTGCTCTATTGCATTTGTTTACCTTATGGGTCATACTGGCACAACTGGCTATGTACATCCACTTGCTGCTTCCCCTATCCCTTTGCATGACGGGGACTGATTGGTCTTTTTCTCTGAGACACCCATGTGGTGTCTTTCCTTTGCATGCTAGGTCGACTGGAAGTCTTTTACTCTTAATTTCATCTACTGTTATTTGCATGTACCAGGGACATCTCTAATATTGGTGTCTGCGCTTTCTGTGTCCCCTCTCCCCAAGTTCCGGACTGCGGGTTTGAGCGTCAGGCGTTGCCGGGCAACTGACGGACAAGCGCAGCAAGGACGTCGGGCCACGTCATCTCCTGGCGCCCCCGCACACGCCGGACGGGGACGCTTGGGACTCCACGAGCATGGCTGTTGTGGCGGGTTTCTGTCTCTACTTAAAGGTGAGTGGGTTCTCCTTTTCTCACACAGGTACATCTTGAAAAAGGGGTTAAAATCCCCGAAACGTTGATGTTAATTATGTATTGCTGAATACACTATATATATATATATATATATATATATATATATACTTTTCTTGGATAGAGAAAAACATGTATGTATATACAGTATGTATGTATATATATATATATATATATATATATATATAGCCAGTGAGAATAATGCATCATGTTACATAGCTTGATTGCATATATAAAGCTATCTACACAGTCCATATATAAATGGTTTTTATTGGGGAAAAGAAAGAGAAAAAGTGACTCTGGTGGGGAGTGCTCTACTTGCCAGGGTGCATACACTAATATACAAACTTAGTTTAAAACATAATTTTTATTTAATCTGTGTTAAGATTTATTGTCCATACTATCTGTCAAAAGGGGAAAAAAGGGGTGCTGACGGGTGCTGTGAAAATATATAGCTGCAATGTATCAATAAGCTTAACGTAATGTCTAATCAGAGTAACCTAATAGTGGCCACTGGATGCACTGGGGTGGAGCACTTAAGCCAAATTGTCTATAAGGAGCATTTTGAGTGATGGTTAATATAGTATAGTGTAAAGTGGTTGCACTCCTGCCAAAAAAATTGGATTATGACTGTCATATATCCTGTATTACTATACATAAGATGTTCAAGCTATACATACAGGAATTAAATCATAGGTCACAAGCACCTTCCCTATATGACACACAGTGTGGCCAGTCCACATGAGCTGACGTTATAGCAAATGCTATAATAGAATTCTGGCCCACAAATTTACAGCACCTGGTATTCTCTTATTAGTCTCCTGTCCCAGTACTAAACATGCCCAGCACTGATTGGCTTCCAAGATCAGATGGGATTGGGCATGTCAGTGTGCTATGGCTGTAATACAGTTGGATCTGATAAGTTTGACCAAGACACATGCGGATGAAATTCCAATAGTCACCAACCATAGAGAAGTGCAAATCGGGTCAAATTGCTAAAGAGTAATGTAACAAAACATAAACAAAACTGTATGAAGATAATCATTATGTGTTCCAGTATTGAAATATCAAACATGTTCTTAGTGTACAAAAATCAAAACAAAGACATTAAAACAAAATGGACTGCTGTTTGATGGGTCTCCCACTTCTACTTTTCTCCCATGTTGCCAGAAGGTAGAGGATGAAGAATGAGAGAGTGGGGGTACCTACAGCAGGATGAATGTAGAGAAAGAAGTAGAGGTAAGTGGTTGGGTTAGGTTGCAAACAGCTTACCCTGATGCCAATAATCAGAGCAGGGAGAGTATATATGCCTATATCCTGTCTCTACAGAAAATATAGAAACAGTGACAGTTATATAGCCAGTGTTAGGAGATTTTATAATGTAGATGAAACACACACAAGGATAAATTTACTAAGATGAGAGTTTATGCCACACACCGTAGTGCCCATTACACATTATGCCACACACCATAATGCTTATTTCACATTATGCCACACAATGTTATACTTATTACACATTATGCCACACACCGTACTGCCCATTACATATTATGCCAGACACCATAACACCCATTACACATTATGCCACACACCATAATGCCCATTACACATTATACCACACACCATAATGCCTTACATATTATACCACACCGTAATGCCTATTACATATTATGCCACACACAGTTATGCCATTGACACCATTTTATGTCCCACATACTAAAATGACCCTTATAAATTATGCTCCAGCAGTGGTCTGGTGGTACTGAGTACCACCACCATATTTCTTAATGGCACTCCATACCACCTTACTTTCAGCACTGCTATTTATTAAGATTGAGTAGAGGTTTCTTTGATACATGAGACTTGTATGCTCGTGTAGCTTTTGGAAAATTAATAACTTATTTGTTGCTGCTGGCCAAGTTTTTCAGATTACATTAAGTAATGCTTTAATATGTATGAAATTCTGTCACTCTGTTTTTATGTGTAAGACATTGATTGTCATGTACTGTAACTGTGAGACAGCAGATTTTCTCTATTGAATGTTCCTTCCAGGCCGTTTTGTGCCTGTTGATAAACTTAGTTTATGATTGTCATGATGATGGTTTTTGCTATTTACATTTAGAGCCATCATGAACCACCTGACACCTAGCGTGTGCATGATGTAATTACGCGCACTACCGGACGTCAGGATGGAACTTCCAGGTGGTTTTGAACTTTGGGGTGAAGACATTATAAAGTAAGCTATTTTTACTGTTTCTATATCTACATGTATAAAAGCCAAATTCCACTGACTAACTTACTTATCACAAAATCTCCGGAACCATGAGGACTAGGAACTTGAAATTTGGACAGTAGCTTCATTTTGAGACATAAGCACCTACTAAGAAGGGATTTGTCAAAATTCTACCCAAAAAGGGGTAAATGGTGTGGGGAGGTTTAAATAAATCCTTCATTATCTCTTAAACCAGATCATTTGGTTTTGCAAACAAATGTTACCAAATTCAGTGCCTAAGTACCTGTTGTGCTGCAAGGGACATGTGTTGAAAACTTCAAGGCATATCTCAAGTCATCTTACTTTATGGTCAAGAGTCAGCATCTTTTCCTTATGGGTCAACATGCGAATGCACCCTAAAAGCAACTTGAAAGCAGAGGAGTTTTCTAAATTACTTCTGAATATAGAGGATGGCAAGTTGTTGGAGGAGGGGGGAAAATTCTGTATTCTGAAAACCTCTGCGATTTAGTCTACAACTTCAACACTTTGAATGAGAGGATCTTCCTAACCTTGAATGAGAATGGAGGTAAAAGCATATATGGGCTGAGTGAGAGGGCTATTCTCACTCCAACAAATGACTGAGCATCAAGAAAATATATATACAAAAAATGAAGCGCTGTCCAAATCAGTGTATATTTAAAAAACACAAAACATTTATTAAACAATACATTACAGACATATATCACACGGCTGGTGTTTACTAATATCAAACACTTAATTACAAAACAGCTTTGAATTTCATATAGCCACTCCGGAGTTAATAAGCTTAGTTAGTGCACTATTGGTTAGTAGCAAATATCACGCCCATATCAGTAGGCTTGAAATAAAGAAAAAGTTCAGAGCATGAAGATTCATTAAAAAAGATTTAAAAGTTCAAAGCAAGGAACTTGTTAGTATGGAGCGTATTAGTGCAAGATTTCCTTTCATGCAATTCAATACATCCACTGTATCTGGTTTTAGCAGGATGATATTATACTTAGCAGTCCAGCAGCCACGCTTAATTTGCAGCAGCTCCGCGTGTCTTCAGACCTGGATAGTAAGTGTGCAGGGTGACATCTCACTCCTTTTATGCTGTATTGGTCCTCACGCTGTGATGCTGTTGACAAGAATACAATTGCTCCCAGCTGAGGATAGCACTCCCTAACACGTTTCTCCGCCTATGTGAAGCTCGGCGGCTTCCTCAGAGAGAATGAATGAATGGTAATGTCTTACACTGGCTCTCAATTTAACAGAAAACAGGCACCACCTTCTCCTTCCTGTTTCCGTAATTCACGCATGCGCACTCTGTGCGTTCCAATTGTGCGTTCCACCAATGGTTTAGATGGTTGTCATAGCATCATTTCCTGTTTATATCTACCATCCCTGTATATCAATTAGCGTTTCTTTCCTATTTATGTATCTGCTTTATGTATAATTTAAATACCATATTGTAGAATAGTTATTTAGCATAATTAGACTATATCTATCTATATCACCACTCATATCTATATATACATATACATACACCATAGTACTTTCATATACCGCTGATATGATCCATATAATATTAATTAATATTGAGGCAATGATTAAAAAAAAAACTAAATATATAAAACCTCTGAGACATATACACCATAGACAATATACCATACATCTAATATATATATATATATATGTATAGTTATAAAAACATATGAAACTATACATATATATATATATATATATTTAGATGTATGGTATATTGTCTATGGTATATTGTCAATTGCATTCTTGTCAACAGCATCACAGCATGAGGACCAATACAGCATAAAAGGAGTGAGATGTCACCCTGCACACTTACTATTCAGGTCTGAAGACACGCAGAGCTGCTGCAAATTAACTGCTAAGTATAATATCATCCTGCTAAAAGCAGATACAGTGGATGTATTGAATTGCATGAAAGGAAATCTTGCACTAATATGCTCCATACTAACAAGTTCCTTGATTTTAACTTTTAAATCTTTTTTAATGAATCTTCATGCTCTGAACTTTTTCTTTATTTCAAGCCTACTGATATGGGCGTGATATTTGCTACTAACCAATAGTGCACTAACTAAGCTTATTAACTCCGGAGTGGCTATATGAAATTCAAAGCTGTTTTGTAATTAAGTGTGTTATATTAGTAAACACCGGCCATGTGATATGTGTCTGTAATGTATTGTTTAATACATGTTTTGTGTTTTTTAAATATACACTGATTTAGACAGTGCTTCATTTTTTGCATATATATTTTCTTGAATCTCAGTGAGGTTAACAGTGACCACTTAGTGAAGCAGCAGCCCTAAATCAGTGATTGTAAACACCATAGAACTTCAGTGTCAGCGCCCAGGTATTCATGTTATTTTTCAAATGACTGAGCAGTTAACATCAACAACAAATCTAGAGATGACCGGGTTTAATTCTCAGAGAACTGAGGCCCCCCCCGAACTTCATATTCCAAGCCAGAATCCGAGTCTGAGTCGGATCCCAGAATGAGGCAAAACATCATGAAACATCATCATCCTACTGTCTGATCCTCGTGGCTCTTGGATTCCATATGAACAGCCATGTGTCGCTGCCATTTTCACTCTGGACTTGGACAGTGAGGGAGACAAACCTCTGTCTCTCTCTGTGGGTGTTGGCGTTGGGTGGGGTCAGTGTGTGCTCTGTAGGGGTGCTGTCTTGGCTGTCTCTGGTGTTTCATGTGCTATTGGGGGTGCTGCAGCTGTACATGGGTGTTGCTGTTCTGGTTGTCACTGTGTTGTACAGGGGACAGGGGCACTGTCCTCCTGATTGCAGTGAAAATATAGGGGTACAGGCCCTGTCTTGTATGCTGTAAAAAAGCAGGGCTGCTATTGTTGACATAAATGTACACTGGCCCTGTCTTGAAAGCTGTAAAACTTCAGGGGTTTTTGTTGTTAACATAAAAGTACACTGGCCCTGTCTTGTATGCTATAAAAATTCAGGGGTGTTATTGTTAAAATAAATGTACACTGGCCCTGTCTTGTATGCTGTAAAAATTCAGGGGTGCAGTGAAAATAAATATACACTGGCCCTGGCTTGTATGCTGTAAAAATTCAGGGGTACAGTGAAAATAAATGTAATCTGGCCATGTCTTGTATGCTGTGAAAATTCAGGGGTGCAGTGAAAATAAATATACACTGGCCCTGTCTTGTATGCTGTAAAAATTCAGGGGTGCTGTTGTTAAAATAAATGTACACTGGCCCTGTCTTGTATGCTGTAAAAATTCAGGGGTACAGTGAAAATAAATGTACACTGGACTTGTCTTTTATGCTGTAAAAATTCAGGGGTACATTGAAAATAAATGCACACTGGCCCTGTATGCTGTAAAAATTCAGGGATGCTGTTGTTAAAATAAAAGTACACTGGTCCTGTATGCTGTAAAAATACAGGGGTGCTGTTGCTAAACTAAAAGTACACTGGTCCTGTATGCTGTAAAAATAAAGGGGTGCTGCTGTTAAAATGAAAGTACAATGGTCGTGTATGCTGTAAAAATACAGGGATGCTGCTGTTAAAATAAAATTACACTGGTCCTGTATGCTGTAAAAATACAGTGGTGCTGCTGTTAAAACAAAAGTACACTGGTTCTGTATGCTGTAAAAATACAGGGGTGCTGTTGTTAAAATGAAAGTACACTGGTCCCGTATGCTGTAAAAATACAGGGGTGCTGTTGGTAAACTTAAAGTACACTGGTCCGGTATGCTGTAAAAATACAGGGGTGCTGTTGTTAAACTAAAAGTACACTTGTTCTGTGTGCTGTAAACATACTGGGGTGCTGCTGTTAAAATGAATGTACACTGATCCTGTATGCTGTAAAAATACAGCGGTGCTGCTGTTAAAACAAAAGTACACTGGTCATGTATGCTGTAAAAATACAGGGATGCGGTTGTTAAAATAAAAGTACACTGGTCCTTTATGCTGTAAAAATAAAGGGGTGCTGTTGTTTAAATAAAAGAACACTGGTCCTGTATGCTGTAAAAATACAGGGGTGCTTTTGTTAAAATAAAAGTACACTGGTCCTGTATGCTGTTAAAATACAGGGGTGCTGTTGTTAAAATAAAAGTACACTGGTCCTGTATGCTGTAAATATACAGGGGTGTTGTGAAAATACGGAGGTGCTGGCACTGTCCATGGTTGCGATGTCTAGGCCTGACCTTCACAACACTGTATGGGAAGAGGAGGCTCCTACCATAATTTGCACACCCTCTGCAAGTGCTGGGAGGAGCACCACCAGTCCAGTTGCTGATATTGAGATTGAGGATGTCACTGTAGAAGTACACCAGGATGACGAGAATATTGGTATAGCTGGTGCTGAGGAGGAAGTTGATGATGAGGATTCTGATGGTGATGTGGTTTGTTTGAATAAGGCACTAGTGGAGACAATTGTTGGCCATGGGATGAAAAAACCCATTGTCATTACTGGGCAAAATACCAAAAAGCCACCTCTTCGGTGTGGAATTTTTTCTCTACAAATCTGGACAACAGGTGTCAAGCCATGTGTTGTATTTGTCAATACATAATAAGTAGGGGTAAGGACGTTAACAACCTAGGAACATACTCACTTATACATCACCTGCAGCACATTCATCATAAGTCATTGTCAAGTTCAGAAACTTTGGTTAATAGCATAAGCAGTCCACTGAAACATAAGTAGTGTGGTTTGTGTGAATATTATTTCCCTGTGAGGATGAGGATCTAAACACTGAAGGGGGGATCTGAGGATGAGGACAACATATTGCCTCTGTAGAGCCAGTTTGTGCAAAAGAATTTAATTGCTTCATTTTTGGTGGGGACCCAAACAAACCAATTATTTCAGCCACAGTCGTGTGGCAGACCTTGTTGCTGAAATGATTGGTTTGTTAAAGTGTGCATGTCTAGCTTATACAACATAAGGGTGGGTTGGAGGGCCCAAGGACAATTTCATCTTGCACGCCTTTTCTTTTCCACATCATTCCAGGGGTGCTGCCCTATATGGGGTGCTGCCCCTCTGCCCTATCAGTCCAGGGGTGCTGCCCCACTGCTGTTTAAGTCCAGGGGTGCTGTTGCCTGTCTGCTGTGCTGTGTATTTCTCTAGGGGTGCTGCCTATGCTATATAAATCCAGGGTGCTGCCTTATAATTCCAGGTGTGCTCCTGTACTTGATCCTAGGTTTAAAATAAAGCCTAGAGCAGAATATCAAACAAGCTTCAACATCACAAACAGATTTGTGAATTACCTAGCAGCAAAGGTGGAATGGAAATTGCAATTTTGACTAAGTGTCTTCCAATGAGATCATATTTCTGGCAAAAATCAGTCAGACTCAGGAGAGACAGAATCATAATCCAGCACAACTGTCGGAGAGGTAAAAGAGAGATTTTCTGCCAGAGCATTAGAGAGAGGTTCTTCTCAATTATTTCATGTTGTGGACTCACTCAAATGAATGCTCCAATTAATCAACCTTCATTTTGATTTATTGTTAATGTTCAACATTTTGTGATTATGTATTTTAAAAATGCATATTTGTTGTACAGGGTTCTTTTCCTAAGGGCTGCGTACAGTTATCGCAAGACCTCGCGGTGTTAGAAGAACAGAGTTTCAGTGATCTTGCACTGCATCAGCTTTCCATTGCACTGCAGCACTAGATGGTCCAGGTGCTCCTGTGAGGCACAAACAGTTACTGAATAAGGCCCAGTATGGAGTTTCATGGTGGTTTACAGCCAGGAAGATGTCTGGCTTGCCAGGCTGAGGCATGCTGCGGGAACAGACATTAGTACTGCTTCCTACACAGTTCTACTTATAGTATGAAATTATTTTTGGCTGCTTTATTTAAAAATTAAATATGAAAAAAATAAACAAGACACACAGGTATGCTCAAATGCGTGTAACTGGGAGCTGTGAAAAACTAAAATAAGGCATCTGCCGCAAAATATGTAAATAAAAATGCAATAAGAAAAATGGAAAAAAGAAACCCACGAGATTTTCACAAAATAAGTCTGCAGACTCCATGAAGGGGAAAATATCCAATCTTGATCCTGTGGTATACACCAGTTTATTTGCACCCCACTACTAAATCCAAGATTAAGTTAATTACTGAAAATGGAGAAGGGGGTACAAATTCGGAGGCTTTTGCCCATAGTTTTTCAGTTTGTCCAGTAATGTGGTAATTATATATTTGCTTGGTTGAAGAACTTTCTTTTCCACACCAATATAGGAGGGAAGGTGAAAGCCTGTGTATTGTTCCTGATTGCATGTGCCTCTCTAATTTTTCAGGGGCAGAGTTTGAAAGTGGCTGGTGTGGATCTGAGGAGTGACTGCTTCTCCGATGACCACTTGTATGTTGCTTGTTCCAGAGTCAGCTCCTCTGACAGCCTGGCCATTTTCCAGCCAGAAGGAAAGACTAAAAATGTAGTTTACCAAGATGTCCTTCAAAATTAAAGTTACACATATGGAAATTCCATACCAAAGCACAGATATTCAGCTATCACTTGATTAAAGATGTAATAAATGTTTGCAATGTTGATAAATCAACTGGGAAAAAATATTTATTTTTATATATATATATATATATATATATATATACACCAATTCCGTTCCGGCACTCGGCTCTGTCCCTGTTATGGGACTGGCTTGCTCTGGTGCCCTCCTCCCGGGGCACAACCCCTGGTATACAAACAGCAGGAAATAACGAGGCGGCACTCGGAGTCTTGAAAAGCAGCAATAGTGTAATAGTGCAAATCAACGTTTCGGGGTTACCCCCTTCATCAGGATTAGTGCAATGTGACAAACAATGTGTTTAAATACCACTTACCCTCACCCTGGAACATCCCCTCTGGCCGGTGCCGCTGGCCACGCCGTCCCGGTCTTCCGACTGACGTCATCCGCGTCTCACCGGAAGTGACGCGGCGGCGCCGGGAGGCGCGTCCATGGCAACCAGCCTAACAGTCCTATAACAATACATAACTGTCAGTGAATCAATGCCGTGAATAACATAAGCTCAGACACGGCTTTGTGCAAAAAACATCTTTGTCAGCTGCCATACATTACTTAGTGCATTAATAATTTCGTGGATATCTCCTTTATCGGTGCTTCACCTAATTCAGTGTCTCCCATAAAATGCAAACATTAGCAGTAAAATATCATTAAAAAGCATTAGACCCCTCTACAGTGTCAAAGTGACCTCACTCCTAAGTCTACCTGTGTCCACCTATTTCTAAAACCCGGGGTAAATATACAATAAAGACAGGTAACAATAAATTATCAATGTTAAAAAATGAAAAATGAGAATGACATTGACACTGATCTTCACCTCCCTGACCTTCGTGTTTAAACCTATTTTGATTTTGGCCGCACTAACCCCTTATGTATACTGGGGGAATATGCTGCCAGTCTCGCCCATCCAGACCTGCCTCTACGGTTTTATTACATTATATCTTAATCAAGCCTGATCATGTCAAAATTAATCTCCATTTATATCACTAGCTAACCATATGTTTAAATAAAATTAATCAAACCGAGATTATCATTGAGGCCTGCAGGTCTGAGGGTGTTTAGCCTGTGGATCCACATTGATTCTAACTGTAGGAGTTTTCTACCCCTATCCCCTCCTCTCAAAGACTCTGGTACATGGTCAATGATTCTGTGTTTGAAAGTTGCCATAGTGTGCCTGTATTCAAGAAAATGTTTGGCAACCGGTTGATCCCCTTTGCCTGAAGTCAGGGCATTTCTTATAGCTAACCTATGCTGTGCCATCCTTATTTTAAACTGGCACTCGGTTTTTCCGATGTAATACCTGCCACAGGGGCAAATAATCGCGTAAACCACAAATCTGGTGGTGCACGTCAGGGGCCATCTGATGGTGAACTTCTTGCCTGAGCATGGGTGCACAATGTGATCCCCCACAGACATGTGGGAGCACGTTGTGCATCCCGTGCACTTGAAGCAACCATTTTTGCGTTTCAGAAAATGCTCCGGTGTTACCTTAAACTTGGCCATATCGGTTTTCACCACCATGTCTTTGATGTTCCGGCCCCTGACATAACTGGGCATGATCCGTTGTTGGCGGAACATCGGCAATTCCGGATCAGTGGCTACCAGGGGCCATAGTTTCTTTATTTCCTTGCGAACCTGATTACTATGGACATCAAATTCACATGCCCAGGGAATTACACCCCCCAGTTTTTTATCATTTTTGGGTTTCAGGCATTCCTCCCTATTCATTTTTACTGCTTTCACTCTGGCTTGTGTCAGTAACTGTCGTGGGTAGCCTCTAGCTCTCAGCCTAAGCTCCATCTCGTCAAGTTGCCTATCCCTCTGTTGTGTGCAGCTGTTGCTTTTGCACACTCTCAGAAATTGAGAGTAAGGCACACTTTTCACCGTGGAGGCTGGATGACAACTGTCATACCTCAGGATGGTGTTCCTATCAGTTGGTTTTTTGAACAGACACGTCACCAGCTGGCCTTCTTCGATTTTAATCTTAAGGTCTAAGAAGCAGATTTCACTACAGCTACTGCTCATAGTTAACTTCACTGGGCTGTCTGTGTTGTTATGTTCCAAGACAATGCTTTCCAAGTCACCCACCTCCCCATGCCACATCAGGAGCAGGTCGTCTATATATATATAATAAAGAAATAGACGACTGGAGATTCTATTGTCAATGAAAAAGAGGTTACGCTCTACCTCCCACATGAACGCATTCGCGAACGAGGGTGCCACGGAAGATCCCATGGCACACCCCGTTAGCTGCCTATAGAATTGCCCATCAAAACTAAAGAAGTTATGAGTTAAAGTGAAATTCAATAATGCTATAAAGAAATCTATATCTGGGCCCACATATTCAGTATTGCCCGTGATTAGTTGTCTGACTGCCTGTAATCCCTGTCCATGGGGAATGCAGGTATATAGACTCGTTACGTCAATGGTAGCTAAAGTAATGTCTGTCGGAACTTGCTCAAATGTTGAGAACTTCTGTAACAACACGTTTGAGTCTTTGAGGTGGGTGAATGTACCCTGTATACAGGGTTGCAAATAGCTATCCAAAAAGATAGCGATTGGTTCGCACAGAGACCCCCGGGCAGATATAATTGGTCTACCCGGTGGTCTCTGCGCGTCCTTGTGGATTTTAGGGATGATATAGAACAAAGGCGACACTGGGTGTTCTGTCATCAATTTCTGAAACACCTCGCCTGAAATAATTTCCTCATCCCTTGCTTGCTGCAAGATGCCCTTTAATTCAGTTACATAATTAGCTGAAGGGTCATGCGATAGCTTTTCATACGTCTGTTGATCACCAAGAAGCCTCTGACATTCAGCCTTGTAGTCCGCCACCTCCTGGATCACTATGGCTCCCCCCTTGTCCGCATTGCGGATCACAATGTCTTTCCTCTTACTTAACCCTTGAAGTGCTTCTCTTTCTTCTCGCTGTAAATTGTGGTGTCTTAAGGGTTGCTCCCTGCTGCCCGTGGCTTCCAACATTCACAATGCCTCACTCAGGACATTCCACAGAATGTTGGAAGCCACGGGCAGCAGGGAGCAACCCTTAAGACACCACAATTTACAGCGAGAAGAAAGAGAAGCACTTCAAGGGTTAAGTAAGAGGAAAGACATTGTGATCCGCAATGCGGACAAGGGGGGAGCCATAGTGATCCAGGAGGTGGCGGACTACAAGGCTGAATGTCAGAGGCTTCTTGGTGATCAACAGACGTATGAAAAGCTATCGCATGACCCTTCAGCTAATTATGTAACTGAATTAAAGGGCATCTTGCAGCAAGCAAGGGATGAGGAAATTATTTCAGGCGAGGTGTTTCAGAAATTGATGACAGAACACCCAGTGTCGCCTTTGTTCTATATCATCCCTAAAATCCACAAGGACGCGCAGAGACCACCGGGTAGACCAATTATATCTGCCCGGGGGTCTCTGTGCGAACCAATCGCTATCTTTTTGGATAGCTATTTGCAACCCTGTATACAGGGTACATTCACCCACCTCAAAGACTCAAACGTGTTGTTACAGAAGTTCTCAACATTTGAGCAAGTTCCGACAGACATTACTTTAGCTACCATTGACGTAACGAGTCTATATACCTGCATTCCCCATGGACAGGGATTACAGGCAGTCAGACAACTAATCACGGGCAATACTGAATATGTGGGCCCGGATATAGATTTCTTTATAGCATTATTGAATTTCACTTTAACTCATAACTTCTTTAGTTTTGATGGGCAATTCTATAGGCAGCTAACGGGGTGTGCCATGGGATCTTCCGTGGCACCCTCGTTCGCGAATGCGTTCATGTGGGAGGTAGAGCGTAACCTCTTTTTCATTGACAATAGAATCTCCAGTCGTCTATTTCTTTATTATATATATATAGACGACCTGCTCCTGATGTGGCATGGGGAGGTGGGTGACTTGGAAAGCATTGTCTTGGAACATAACAACACAGACAGCCCAGTGAAGTTAACTATGAGCAGTAGCTGTAGTGAAATCTGCTTCTTAGACCTTAAGATTAAAATCGAAGAAGGCCAGCTGGTGACGTGTCTGTTCAAAAAACCAACTGATAGGAACACCATCCTGAGGTATGACAGTTGTCATCCAGCCTCCACGGTGAAAAGTGTGCCTTACTCTCAATTTCTGAGAGTGTGCAAAAGCAACAGCTGCACACAACAGAGGGATAGGCAACTTGACGAGATGGAGCTTAGGCTGAGAGCTAGAGGCTACCCACGACAGTTACTGACACAAGCCAGAGTGAAAGCAGTAAAAATGAATAGGGAGGAATGCCTGAAACCCAAAAATGATAAAAAACTGGGGGGTGTAATTCCCTGAGCATGTGAATTTGATGTCCATAGTAATCAGGTTCACAAGGAAATAAAGAAACTATGGCCCCTGGTAGCCACTGATCTGGAATTGCCGATGTTCCGCCAACAACGGATCATGCCCAGTTATGTCAGGGGCCGGAACATCAAAGACATGGTGGTGAAAACCGATATGGCCAAGTTTAAGGTAACACCGGAGCATTTTCTGAAACGCAAAAATGGTTGCTTCAAGTGCACGGGATGCACAACGTGCTCCCACATGTCTGTGGGGGATCACATTGTGCACCCATGCTCAGGCAAGAAGTTCACCATCAGATGGCCCCTGACGTGCACCACCAGATTTGTGGTTTACGCGATTATTTGCCCCTGTGGCAGGTATTACATCGGAAAAACCGAGTGCCAGTTTAAAATAAGGATGGCACAGCATAGGTTAGCTATAAGAAATGCCCTGACTTCAGGCAAAGGGGATCAACCGGTTGCCAAACATTTTCTTGAATACAGGCACACTATGGCAACTTTCAAACACAGAATCATTGACCATGTACCAGAGTCTTTGAGAGGAGGGGATAGGGGTAGAAAACTCCTACAGTTAGAATCAATGTGGATCCACAGGCTAAACACCCTCAGACCTGCAGGCCTCAATGATAATCTCGGTTTGATTAATTTTATTTAAACATATGGTTAGCTAGTGATATAAATGGAGATTAATTTTGACATGATCAGGCTTGATTAAGATATAATGTAATAAAACCGTAGAGGCAGGTCTGGATGGGCGAGACTGGCAGCATATTCCCCCAGTATACATAAGGGGTTAGTGCGGCCAAAATCAAAATAGGTTTAAACACGAAGGTCAGGGAGGTGAAGATCAGTGTCAATGTCATTCTCATTTTTCATTTTTTAACATTGATAATTTATTGTTACCTGTCTTTATTGTATATTTACCCCGGGTTTTAGAAATAGGTGGACACAGGTAGACTTAGGAGTGAGGTCACTTTGACACTGTAGAGGGGTCTAATGCTTTTTAATGATATTTTACTGCTAATGTTTGCATTTTATGGGAGACACTGAATTAGGTGAAGCACCGATAAAGGAGATATCCACGAAATTATTAATGCACTAAGTAATGTATGGCAGCTGACAAAGATGTTTTTTGCACAAAGCCGTGTCTGAGCTTATGTTATTCACGGCATTGATTCACTGACAGTTATGTATTGTTATAGGACTGTTAGGCTGGTTGCCATGGACGCGCCTCCCGGCGCCGCCGCGTCACTTCCGGTGAGACGCGGATGACGTCAGTCGGAAGACCGGGACGGTGCGGCCAGCGGCACCGGCCAGAGGGGATGTTCCAGGGTGAGGGTAAGTGGTATTTAAACACATTGTTTGTCACATTGCACTAATCCTGATGAAGGGGGTAACCCCGAAACGTTGATTTGCACTATTACACTATTGCTGCTTTTCAAGACTCCGAGTGCCGCCTCGTTATTTCCTGCTGTTTATATATATATATATATATATATATACTGTATTTATATATATATATATATAGAGAGAGAGAGAGAGAGAGAGAGAGAGAGAGGAGAGAGAGGTTTGCACATGTGCACTCGCTACTTACTCCATAGCAACAGCAGAGTGCTCCTTTAAAGACCAGAAAGTCCAGTAATATATCAAAATGTAGCAAAGTTAAGCACTCAGAAATATTATGCAAAAAAGCCAACATATAGGATCTTATTGGATCTTATTGGATATAGGACCTTTGTCAAGATAACATATCACATAACAATTGTTGTGTGTCTTCACAATTGTTATATATGTAGATAGACTGTATTATTTATATATAGTTAAACAGTGTTACCTCCTCCATTTCTTTACTAAACCCTCTAAAAACAAATAAGCCTCCTATTTGTTTCATATCTTAATTATTGTAACCATCTGCTAATTCACCAATAATGAAACTGTAAATACTGCAATCAATTTTGAATGTGTCTGCCAGATTAAATTCCATATACAGTATGCCATTTAATGATGCAAGAAAACTATATAAACAAAAAGTTGTTCTTTGTATCTACAACCCCCTATACTATTGAACATTGATACAGTACATCACTCTAGTTACCAAGTCATTTTTTTTTACATTTAATGTATAATCCACCCTTACATCAACCTCCACTTCCACTTTCAAAGCTTTTAGATATACACCTACTATAAAGGGGTGGTCTTCTGTATGCCGGCGGTCGGGCTCCCGGCGCTCAGTATACCGGCGCCGGGAGCCCGACCGCCGGCATACCGACACTTATTTTCCCTCGTGGGGGTCCACCACCCCCATAGAGGGAGAATAAAATAGTGTGGCGCGCGTAGCGCGCCACCGTGCCCGTAGCGTGGCGAGCGCAGCGAGCCCGCAAGGGGCTCATTTGCGCTCGCCACACTGTCGGTCAGCCGGCGGTCGGGCTCCCGGCGCCGGTATGCTGGTCGCCGGGAGCCCGACCGCCGGCCAGCCATAGTGAACCCCTATAAAGAACTCACTAGTAGTAAAGTTCAACAATTCCAAAAGAACACATCTGTATAAGCAAGCTTATAAAATTCCCAGATAATACTTGTCTATTAGTTTGATAGGACATTTTTACTATAGCTCTAACATCCTTCTGCTATTGTTACATAGGCTTCCAATTTCTTCACTTCAATATGTTTAGTCTGTTCTTATTCAGAAACCAGGTGAGATATAAATTCAAGAAAACTGTTCATCTGACAAGCGTTATCCATGTGGATATACTGCACACAGTATGTGGCTTGTCCGCTTTATTAAATGAACACTTGGGTCTTGCTATATGTTTAATTTCCCTCAACATCTATAAGTTGTAAATTATACCTAGTGGATTTCACATTCTGTTTCAGAATCAGAATCAGCTTTATTGGCCAGGTGTATTCACTTACACTAGGAATTTTTTGCGGTACATTGCATCGCCAAGCAGCACTATAAAGGAGGAATACATAGCATAAGAAGGGGGAAAAACTAGCATACATTACAAACATTACACATATACGTTCATACTGCACATTGCAACTGTACGATAGAATCGACATATTAGACATATTATACATGTTAGACTTTTTATATATTGTTCAGCTGGTGGAAAGCTAGTGGGAAGAAGCTTTTAATGGATCTGGTCAACTTTGCGGGAATGGACCTGTAGCGTCTGCCTGATGGAAGCAGTTCAAACAGTTTGTGACCTGGGTGCTGCATATCTGCTCGCTTCCTGACCCTTGACTGGTATAATTCCTGGATAGGAGGGAGGTCAGCCCCAACAATCTTTTCAGCTGTCCTCACCACCCTTTGCAGCCTCTGTCTGTGATCGAGGAACATAGAACCAATTCTATGATCGCTGTGTAGAAGATGAGCAGCAGCTTCTGCGGGATGTTGAATTTCCTGAGTTGCCTCAGAAAGAACCTCCGCTGCTCAGCCTTCTTTATGACAATGCTTATGTTGGGTCCCCATTTGAGGTCTCGGGAAATGTTTGACCCTAGGAATTTGAAGGAGTCGACCCATGAAACCATGTTGTCTGCTATTACGAGTGGTTACATGGCATTGGGTTTCCTTCTTAAGTCCACCACCATCTCAACTGTTTGAGGGGATGTAGGTCAAGGTTGTTCCTGCCTCACCACTGCATTCGCCGTTCCACTTCATATCTGTATGCAGATTCGTCTTCATCCTTGATTAAGCCGATGATGGTGGTGTCATCTGCAAATTTTATAATTTTTACTGATTGCTTGGCCGAGGTGCAGTCATTGGTATATAGAGAGAAGAGCAGGGGGAGAGGACACATCCTTGAGGAGCCCCTGTGCTGACTTGAATAACCTGGATTTTGCCACCTGTTTCCTTGCTGTCAGGAAGTTGACGATCCAGAATCATGTTGATTCCGGGACCTCTAAGGAGAGGAGTTTGGCTTGCAGGATACTTGGGGATGATTGTGTTGAATGCCGAAACTGAAGTTGACAAATAAGACCCTCGCATAAGAGCCCGGTCTAGTTGCTGCAGGATGTAGTGCAGCCCCAAGATAACTGCGTCCTCAACACTCCTGTTCACTCGGTATGCGAACTGCAAGGGATCTAGGTGGGTGTTAGTCGCTTCTCTCAGGTGGTTCAGCACCAGCCGTTTAAACACTTTCATTGCCACAGATGTTTCAGAGTACATTAAATATGTATGTAAATATAAACAACAAGGGTGTGTGTTCTACGACGTGCGTTTGATGTATGTAAATATGATGGTGTATAAATAAAATAATGGGGGTCATTCCGAGTTGTTCGCTCGTTGACGATTTTCGCAACAGAGCGATTAAGGCAAAAATGCGCTTGTGCATGGTTCGCAGTGCGCATGCGGTTAGTATTTTAACACAAAACTTAGTAGATTTACTCACGTCCGAAGAAGATTTTTTATCGTTGAAGTGATCGGAGTGTGATTGACAGGAAGTGGGTGTTTCTGGGCGGAAACTGGCCGTTTTCTGGGAGTGTGAGGAAAAACGCAGGCGTGTCAGGGAAAAACGCGGGAGTGTCTGGAGAAACGGGGGAGTGGCTGACTGAACTCTGGGCGTGTGTGTGATGTCAAACCAGGAACGAAACAGCCTGAGCTGATCGCAATCTGTGAGTAGGTCTGGAGCTACTAAGAAACTGCTAAGAAATTTCTATTCGCAATTCTGCTAATCTTTTGTTTGCAATTCTGCTAAGCTAAGATACACTCCCAGAGGGCGGCGGTTTAGCGTGTGCAATGCTGCTAAAAGCAGCTAGCGAGCGAACAACTCGGAATCACCCCCAATATTGTAAATTATATTGTTGATTTTCCATTTCCAAAGATGTGCTGCATCTAATTTGCCTATAAAATGGTTGTTAACTTCTGAATTTTTTTTCTTTTCTTTTTAATCGATAGTTTATGAGCCTGGATTACAATCAGGAGTTAGGACCCGATTAAGCTTGAGTTGTAGTTTTGTGATAAATCACAAAACTACAACTCATTTCACTTGGATTTGTTCCTAATGATAAATGAGCCAAGTATTATTATAAATTGCTTTTATTTTATTCATGAATATATCTAAATATTATATAGAGTACTAACCATTTTTAAAATCACAAAAATGTAGTTTTCATACAAATTTGCAAAGATACTGTATATCTATATCGCTCTAGCATGTTTTATTGTAAACCAATAAGAAAATGTTTTGTTTTCTCACTTTAGCACTTCAGTGAACATTTAAGTATATCCTGCAGCAGTTTAAATTACAGTATGTTTATTTCACAGTATCTTTTGACATCTGCTTTATATTTAATACTGTATGCTTCTTACTTCTGGCATGACCAAAAGCATAATCTAGCCCATGAGCAACAAGAAAGGCAATGAATCAAATGGATATTCTCATTAATTATACAGTTAACATAAATCACTTTCCTCCTGCCTTGTTATACTCCCAAGAGTTTACAACATGTCATGGGTGGTTATTTGTAGACAGAATCTAGAATATAAGTTATATGCCACAAAGAATATTATTGCTGTTCTAAAAAGCTATTAAGTGTCACCTGAAAACATGTATACTGAACATCAATACGAGTAGACAGACCATTGTACAACAGGATGTGGTAAATAAATATGTGGTCTAGAAAGCCATACTTATTTGTGGGAATCTGGCCTCATTAATATCATCTGATGCTTAAAATTAAGGATTTCATAAATTAAGCATTACATATATAATTATATTCATTACACTTTATATACAGTATACTGTATGCAATTACAAAAATTGGTAATTTTTTAACTACAGGGGTGCCACCACTGTAACTTATCAGCACCAAGGTGGAAAAGCAGAGGCTTACACAGGGGCACTGATCAGTTAAGAAGGGATGCAGTCATTAGGTTGACAATATGATGCTGACATTGTGTCTGCAATGTCGACATGTGAAATCCAGAAATTTTCATAATGATGACATTAATGGTAGGCTGCTGGATGGGTTAGGGTCAGGCACTATGGAGAGGGTAAGGTTTCAGATGAGAGGGGGGAGGTTAGGCACTTGAGTGAGGGTTAGGGTAGAGATTACTGGTACATTTAGAATGGGTGCAGTGTGTGTGGTGCACCCAGGCCCCCGGGGTCCAGGGAGGCCCACACCACACACACCGCACCCATTTTTTTTCAATACTTACCATCTGGAGTCCCACATGGCAAAGGCAATGCTGCAGGAATCACCAGTAAAATGGTGATGCTGGCATTTTCCCTGCATTTTGCACATGCTCAGTAAGAAAATAACTGGGGAAATGGCTGCCGTGCCATTTTTCAAGAGACCTGCACACATGCAGTAGAATCTGGGAAAGGGCTAGGGTCCCCTATTGACACTAGAGCCCAGAGTCTACATAGCTGCCAAATAAAGAGAAGGGGTCCTAGATGGAGTCTGCACAGGGGCCTCCTCCTCTCTGGAAGAGCCCCTGGTAGGGACTAGGGTTAGGATAGGGTGAATGTGCTCACCAGAATACTGCTCTGTCAGCTGAATCCACCATAATGAAGTCACATGACCTACTGGACCTGGGGGAAGCCACTGGAGCAGCTGCAGTTATCTGTAGCAGGTAAGTCACTGCTAGACCCACAGGGATGATATTTCAACATTCTATTGTGTTCACATTAGGACTATGTTGACAGTCTTATGTCAAAATTATGAATATGATTATCATACCACACCCATTAAAAGTGGTGGTTCCTATTTATTTCAGAAGACTTACATTTTTTCCAAATGCTGGTCAAAATGATGTAACCTCATGCAGGTATTAATTGCAATGCTTTCTATATGGAAATAAAATGCAACAATTGTCAGTCTTATGAATATAGTTGTAATGATTAATAGTATAACCTTAACTTAAGAGACATGTCTATGAAAGATGAATAGCAGCATTACTAAATTACTGTATGAATGAAATTCCAGGACCCTTTGAATAAACTGGAGCGCCAAATGTATCATATACAAGGGGAGTTTAAGATTAGCTGAGGCAACATACTGCTGACTCATCATGAAATCATCAAGTACAGTAAATATAAAGACTCCTGTATATAACAAGGAATTACTGACACCAACCTCTTTTTATTACAAAGCCTTGTTTTTACAAAATAGACCTTTCACGATACTACTAGGCAAAATAAACTATGGCATAATTTCAAATGTGAAATACTGCAAGGCACCTCAGTGGCAAATGCAGGATTTTCATGCGGGAGTTTCTGTACGTGTGTGTGTGTGTGTGTGTGTGTGTGTGTGTGTGTGTGTATATATATATATATATATATATATACGCACACACATACATACATACATACATACATACATACATAAATACATACATACATACATACATACTAGAAGAAGGCAGCTCCTACCCTGCAAACACAAATATATCTATAATGTATATAAATAATGTAATAAACACTTCAATAAGCACAAAAATGTATGAATCAAAATAAATAAATCACAATTCATTTATCATATAAAACAAATTACAGTCCTAATACTGTACAGCATACTGTATATGGAAATTCCGCAATTGCAGTTATATTCATCAATAACAGTACATAAGTATTTCTGTAGTGGTTAAAACTTTTTTCTTCATAAAAAAGTTCTACTAAAAAAAATAGTGTATCACACACAAGGGGCCTAGTTCTGAGTTGATCGCAGCAGCAATTTTGTTAGCAATTGGGCAAAACCATGTGCACTGCAGGAGGGGCAGATATAACATGTGCTGAGAGAGTACGATTTGGGTGGGGTGTATTCAAAGTGAAATCTAAATAAAGCAGCCAGCATTTACCCTGCACAGAAACGAAATAACCCACCCAAATCTATCTGTCTCTGCAAATGTTATATCTGCCCCACCTGCAATGCACATGGTTTTGCCCAATTGCTAACAAACTTGCTGCTGTGATCAACTCAGAATTACCCCCAATATCAGGAAAACTGGGGTCCCAGAAGCTCACCAGCTATAGACCAGTCCTTTTATATGGGGAAGATCAAGGTAGAATTGTATGCTGGTTGATGGTAAATAGCTGTCAGTGTACTGGTTGTAAATCCAGCGGTGACAGCCTGCTGAAAACAGCTGAGCTCCAGAGCTCCTGTCACAAACTTGGTAGAGCTGTGTTTACCCTACTATGTGCAGCAGCAGGGTTCTGTGTACAGGAGCTTTTGGTGTGAGGCTGGCAAACTGTACCAGGATGGCAGTCTGTGTCACAATCCTGACTGTAGGTTTCATATTTGGTGACTTACCCCTGCCATCTGTCCCGGATCCTGTGTCTTTTTTAAACAGGTTGTCAGCTCTGAGTTTTCCTGAGTTCTCTGCCTGAAAGGTAATAGTTAATTAGCTCCATCTGTGGTGATCTCCTGTGTGAGGCTGAATTCAGTAATCTGAAGTTTAGGCCTAAAAGCCAGCATCCTATGTTTTGCAGAAGTTCAGGCTTCAGTGTTCTCTCGGCCTGCTAGGCCTCATTCTACATCACAGCCTAGTCTAGAGTAGTCACATGACAGTGACTGTTTACCTGACCCAGAGTTGTCCAATCCTCTGCCAGCCTGAGACTCTGCATCACCTAATCCTGCTCACCAATCACCAAGGACCAGGAAGTATAAGTTGGGAGGCTGAGTTAGAAACTGGGCCAGTTCCTCGTGTCACACACAGCCTTGTGTGAGTCTTAAAGCTGAGCTCCCTAAAGGTAACCTTTGTACCTAAGTTTCTGTGGAAACTCTGTTCCCTTGTTACCGTTTGGTATACTTTTGTGTTGCCACTGATTTCACTATTTCCATGAGTCTCAATGTAAAGGCACAGCTGCAGTGGTTCGTCTTAAAGGCACAGTACTGTATTCCATAGTCTCCATTGAAAACCACAGCTGCCGTGTTTCAGTTTTACTGCTGTTGTAGTTGTGATCTCCAGAGCTCCCGTATCCCTGTGGCTTCCGTGCCTCCAAGCACCTCCGTGCCTCAGCACCTCCGTGCCTCAGTATCTCCGTGCCTCAGCATCTCTGTGCCTCAGCATCTCCGTGCCCCAGCACCTCCGTACTTCCAGCACCTCCGTGCCTAAGCACCTCAGTGCCTCCAGGCACTTCTGCACCTCAGTGCCTCCAAGCACCTCAGTGCCTCCAAGCACCTCAGTACCTCCTAGCACCTCAGTGTCTCCAAAAACCCAGTGCTCACAAGCGTAGTTGGTGTCTCCAGCATCCGGTACTCCTTAATTCTTTCCTCAGCACCTTTTTCAAGTTCTGTCTTTCAGGAGACCTCCAGCATCCATACCTGCTTATACCTGCTTCCTGTCTACCGACCAAATCCTGCATGAGGAAAACCTAGATTCAGTCATCTCTGCTGCGGTCCCTCTTCCTGGTCACCAGAAGAAACCCCGAGCCCACAACACCTCCAAACCAGGTCAGTGAAAGTATTCACGTAGTCCTCCAGTCGCCCGCACAGACTTCACTAACACCGGGTTCACAAAACCTCAGTCATGACAGTAGGAACTGGCCACATGGACCCAGCCGAAAGTGTTTGTCTGACGCAGGACCTCCTAAGCAATATTGCAGGACGCTTGGAAGGTCTGGAGTCGACTCAGCATCAATTAGCACAGTGTCTGCAGCGCAATTCTTTCTCCAGAGATTCTCTGACCTTCTGCACTAAGACTCCTGACCAACTGCAGTTTTTCTACCAGATGTTATTACAGTTACAAGAACTTTTGTCTAGTATTCTTTCTGTGATGCCTGATCTCTTCAGGAATACTACCAACGTTGTTGATCCTGTTTTGTCCCATCCAGTTTATAGAGTCTCTTCCTCTGTTCAAGGAAAGGTTATTCATCAGAGTTATCCACGGCCCAAACTCTCTGAAGCTGAACGTCAGCGGCGTAGGGAGCTACACCTCTGTCTTTACTGTGGAAATTCCAGTCACTTTGTTAAAGACTGCATTCTTCGTAAGCCAGGGAATGGTGACAAATCTCAGTATCACAGTGCTCATGTCTACAAGTCATCCACAGTAGCCGATCCTGCTACTGCTAACGGGGGTATCAAGATGGCTACTCTGAAAGAGACTCAAATTTATGACTGGGGTCCGGTGTTTAAAAGACCTTATCCCAAGTTAGGTGTCCAGAGAAGAATGTTTAAGCCATTTAGAGTCACAGAGGAGTCCGTGTCTACAGCCCAAGGAGGGGCGTCCGTGTCTACAGCCCAAGGAGGGGCGTCCGTGTCTACAGCCCAAGGAGGGGCGTCCGTGTCTACAGCCCAAGGAGGGGCGTCCGTGTCTACAACCCAAGGAGGGGCATCCGTGTCTACAGCCCAAGGAGGGGCGTCCGTGTCTTCAGCTCAAGGAGGGGCGTCCGTGTCTTCAGCCCAAGGAGGGGCGTCCGTGTCTTCAGCCCAAGGAGGGGCGTCCATGTCTTCAGCCCAAGGAGGGGCGTCCGTGTCTTCAGCCCAAGGAGGGGCATCCGTGTCTTCAGCCCAAGGAGGGGCGTCCGCGTCTTCCGCCCCAGAGAGACTACAGAGCGCAGCCCGGCCAGAGAGACTACAGAGCGCTGCCCAGCCAGAGAGTCTACAGAGCGCTGCCCAGCCAGAGAGTCTACAGAGTGCTGCCCAGCCAGAGAGTCTACAGAGTGCAGCCCAGCCCCGTGAAGTGGGGGCTCTTGCCTCAGCCCAGCCCCGTGAAGTGGGGGCTCTTGCCTCAGCCCAGCCCCGTGAAGTGGGGGCTCTTGCCTCAGCCCAGCCCTGTGAAGTGGGGGCTCTTGCCTCAGCCCAGCCCCGTGAAGAGGGGGCTCCTGCCTTAGTTCAGCCCCATGAAGAGGGGGCTCCAGCCGATCCAGTAATATTCCAGGCTCCACCTGGTCAGTCCGTCCCGGTTCCAGCCGGTCCAGCAATACTCCAGGCTCCGCCTGGTCAGTCCGTCCCGGTTCCAGACGGTCCAGCAATACTCCAGGCTCCGCCTGGTCAGTCCGTCCCGGTTCCAGCCGGTCCAGCAATATTCCAGGCTCCACCTGGTCAGTCCGTCCCGGTTCCAGCCGGTCCAGAAATACTCCAGGCTCCGCCTGGTCAGTCCATCCCAGTTCCAGCCGGTCCAGCAATACTCCAGGCTCCGCCTGGTCAGTCCATCCCGGTTCCAGCCGGTCCAGCAATACTCCAGGCCCAGCCTGGTCAGTCCGTCCCGGTTCCAGCCGGTCCAGCAATACTCCAGGCCCAGCCTGGTCAGTCCATCCCGGTTCCAGCCGGTCCAGCTATATTCCAGGCTCCACCTGGTCAGTCCGTCCTGGTTCTATCCGGTCCAGCGATACTCCAGGCCCTGCCTGGTCAGTCCGTCCCGGTTCCAGCCGGTCCAGCAATACTCCAGGCCCAGCCTGGTCAGTCCGTCCCGGTTCCAGCCGGTCCAGCAATACTCCAGGATCTGCCTGGTCAGTCCGTCCCGGTTCCAGCCGGTCCAGCAATACTCCAGGCCCAGCCTGGTCAGCCCGTCCCAGTTCCAGCTGGTCCAGCAATACTCCAGGACCAGCCTGGTCAGTCTCCTTTGGCCCCAGCCAATTCAAGTATCCTCGGATCCAATCCAGTCCTACTCGTCCAGCCAAAGCTTTCTTCAGCTTCAGCCTCTAAGCTTTCGTCTGATGGTTTTCCACCTATTTACTTTGATGGAGATTTATTGCAATATGCCGCTCTGGTTGAACAATTTCTCTCTCGGATGGAGTCTGATCCTTTAGGTGCAGTAACTCCTTCCAACGTTACTCGATATCTGTTCCTGGCATTCAGAGGAAGAGCTTTGGAGTGGGCCAACATGCTTTTTGAGAGTAATGATCCTGTGTTCCATGACTTACAGACTTTTAGTAATGCTGTGGTTAAAGAATTTGGTCCTAAACCTTTGGAATCTGACTCGGTAAAAAATCATGCTCTAAAGGGAATGCAGAAGGAAGCTTGTGCTGTCCTCCCAGGGATAATCTAAGAATCTCCTTCGGACATTCCGCTGTCCTTGGTTAAAACCAAATATTCCCGTAAGAAGAAGAGGCATAAACGAAGGTCCTAAATTCTTCTGTATGAATTTCTCAAGTTCCTCTAAGATTCAAGATGGGTGTCCGGAGTTCACCCTTGAAGAGGGGGATACTGTCACAATCCTGACTGTAGGTTTCATATTTGGTGACTTACCCCTGCCATCTGTCCCGGATCCTGTGTCTTTTTTAAACAGGTTGTCAGCTCTGAGTTTTCCTGAGTTCTCTGCCTGAAAGGTAATAGTTAATTAGCTCCATCTGTGGTGATCTCCTGTGTGAGGCTGAATTCAGTAATCTGAAGTTTAGGCCTAAAAGCCAGCATACTATGTTTTGCAGAAGTTCAGGCTTCAGTGTTCTCTCGGCCTGCTAGGCCTCATTCTACATCACAGCCTAGTCTAGAGTAGTCACATGACAGTGACTGTTTACCTGACCCAGAGTTGTCCAATCCTCTGCCAGCCTGAGACTCTGCATCACCTAATCCTGCTCACCAATCACCAAGGACCAGGAAGTATAAGTTGGGAGGCTGAGTTAGAAACTGGGCCAGTTCCTTGTGTCACACACAGCCTTGTGTGAGTCTTAAAGCTGAGCTCCCTAAAGGTAACCTTTGTACCTAAGTTCCTGTGGAAACTCTGTTCCCTTGTTACCGTTTGGTATACTTTTGTGTTGCCACTGATTTCACTATTTCCATGAGTCTCAATGTAAAGGCACAGCTGCAGTCGTTCGTCTTAAAGGCACAGTACTGTATTCCATAGTCTCCATTGAAAACCACAGCTGCCGTGTTTCAGTTTTACTGCTGTTGTAGTTGTGATCTCCAGAGCTCCCGTATCCCTGTGGCTTCCATGCCTCCAAGCACCTCAGTGCCTCAGCACCTCCATGCCTCAGCACCTCCGTGCCTCAGCACCTCCATGCCTCAGTATCTCCGTGCCTCAGCATCTCCATGCCTCAGCATCTCCGTGCCCCAGCACCTCCGTGCCCAAGCACCTCAGTGCCTCCAGGCACTTCTGCACCTCAGTGCCTCCAAGCACCTCAGTGCCTCCAAGCACCTCAGTGCCTCCAAGCACCTCAGTACCTCCTAGCACCTCAGTGTCTCCAAAAACCCAGTGCTCACAAGCGTAGTTGGTGTCTCCAGCATCCGGTACTCCTTAATTCTTTCCTCAGCACCTTTTTCAAGTTCTGTCTTTCAGGAGACCTCCAGCATCCATACCTGCTTATACCTGCTTCCTGTCTGCCGACCAAATCCTGCATGAGGAAAACCTAGATTCAGTCATCTCTGCTGCGGTCCCTCTTCCTGGTCACCAGAAGAAACCCCGAGCCCACAACACCTCCAAACCAGGTCAGTGAAAGTATTCACGTAGTCCTCCAGTCGCCCGCACAGACTTCACTAACACCGGGTTCACAAAACCTCAGTCATGACAGTCTGCTGGGATTACAGGTTATACAATAATATCAGCGATATGTGTATCACTTATTTACATTCAGATGCAGGATGGAGCGCGGACGATCAAAGCTCCCTGCCTTATCACACCAGCAGTTGTCCCGCTGCCATTGCCGAAACTGTTAGGTGGAAAAAAATCTCCATCAGGGGGGTTTCTGGGTACTCAGTAACCCCCCCTGCATGTGCCACTGCACCTGTACTGTGTACTGTACAGTAGTTGTCCAGATATATAGAGAAATCAGATAATGATATTTACGTCTATTCTTCTGCCTGTCACATAGGATAGATTGTATTACAATTTTATCATTATATATTTTTTTATCTTTAATTATTCCATAACAAACACTGATCTTTTATGTTCCATGTCTGACTGTTCATTATCTACTCAGTTGCATAAAATATTTTCATATGGGAATTATGCAACAGTAGAGTCATTTGAATATATAATTTTTGTTCTAGAATTTGAAAACAAGTACATTTAAAGTAACTTTTTTAATCACACGTTAATATAAGGAATATTATTTTAGGCATTTCATACAAATAATGAGCTTCAGAAATGTATTTTAATAGTATACAATGTTTGAAATGATCAATTCATAAATTAAAATTATTTCTTAATTATTGAATATTATGTATAGACTTCATTTATACAGGTTGAGTATCCCATATCCAAATATTCCGAAATCCGGAATTTATTGAGTGAGACTGAGATAGTGAAACCTTTATTTTCTGAGGGCTCAAAGTGCACAAACGTTGTTTAATACACAAACTTATTAAAAATATTGGCTAAAATTACCTTCAGGCTGTGTGTATAAGGTGTATATGAAACATAAATGCATTCTGTGCTTAGACTTGGGTCCCATCGCCATGATATCTCATTATGTTAAGCAATTATTTCAAAATATGGAAAAATCTGATATCCAAAATACTTCTGGTCCCAAGCGTTTTGGATATGGGCTACTCAACCTGTATTACATAGCAACTTTACTGTATCTAATGTTGGTTGTCTGTATCCTCTGTATTCTAGCAGTACATTGTCATTGAGTGGGATTACCACTACCAGTGTCAGAATGGGGTATCTTGGCCCCACTGGGGTAATACTGTGGTAGGGGCCCATGCTTAGGAGTGTGCCCAGCCTCCAGTGGGGTGTGTCCAGCCACAGAGGCTTGCCATATAAGAGTGTATGGTCTGGGCCCCTTAATAAATATATATATAGTAAATACTGCTAGTCCATGCATGATAATGTACCACATTAATAACAGCAATGCACTGTAGACAATACACCACAATCCTGTGCAGTACAATGTAACAATGCATAATGTATAATTAAAATGCATAGTCTGAAACATTGGGGTCTATTTACTAAGCCTTGGATAGAGATAAAGTGGACAGAGATAAAGTCCCATCCAACCAGCTCCTAACTGTCATTTTTCAAACAAAGTTTGTAACATGACAGTTAGGAGCTGATTGGCTGGTACTTATCTCTGTCCACTTTATCTCCATCCAAGGCTTAGTAAATAGACCCCATGATCTCTAAAGGAAGGGGTAGGCCCTCAGGCAGTGGGCCCACTGTGGGTTGCTGACTGTGACTGCTACTGCTGTTTATATAGAACACAATATGATTTTTTATTTTAAATGCACAACTTTAAAATTAATGTCATATTGAAGCTGAGCACAAGTTAGAATCCTCACAAAGTGTGTCAAAAACCTTTATTAAAATTGTATAGCATGAATTGCGTGTTGCAGCATGCTGTAACATCACTTGCTGCATGTTCGCAGCTATTGATCGCTCCATTCATACCTAAAGGAATTAAGCGATCGCCACAGAGTGGCACACCATGCATCGAGTTGCGATGTAGCATGCCACCTCGCAGTAAAGTGTGCATGGCTACATCTGTAGATTGCCAGTCTGCATATGTATTCAAATTATGAGAGGCCTCAGTTTTAGAATTAATGTGTTATTTTTATTATTACTATTATTATTATTATTATTATTATTATTATTTTAATGATTCAGCAACAATATAATAATAATAATAATTATTATTAATATTATATTTTATTTATAAGGCGCTACAAGTGTTTCACAGCACTGTACAAAGGACAGTATAGGGAGACAAAACTTAGCATTATAGTAAATAAATAACAGAAATAGAGTACAGTATCAAAGAGCATCACAATTCTCAAAACATAATACAGCTAAGATGTAAGTAGCGAGGGAATAATCATCATACTACTTGGGGCTGGTGGCCATAGATAGATATGTGCCATTACCAGCAGGAGAAAAAGCAGGTAAAGATGGTCGCTGAGTAGGAGAGAGCTGTGAGTGAAATGTGTCGAGAAGAGGGCATGAACAACAAGAGGAAAGAGGGCCCTGCTCTGAAGAGCTAACAATCTAGTGGGATGGTGTGACAGATAGATGACATGAGGTGCAAGCAAGCGGGAGGTAGCCTGATGGCCATATGTATGCAAGGCAGAGATGTTCAAGACATGAGACAGGGGGATGAGGAGCAGCCTCTGGACTAGGTTATGCAACGGAAGTGTATGCTTTGATGAATAGGTGGGTTTACAGTGCCTGTTTGAAGCTTTGCAAGGTCAGGGAGAGTTTAATGGAGCGGGGGGAGTGTGTTCCACTGAAGCGGTGCAGCACGGTACAAAGGACAGTATAGGGAGACAAAACTTAGCATTACAGTAAATAAATAACAAAAATAGAGTACAGTATCAAAGAGCATCACAATTCTCAAAACATAATACAGCTAAGATGTAAGTAGCGAGGGAGTAATCATCGTACTACTTGGGGATGGTGGCCATAGACAGATATGTGCCATTACCAGCAGGAGAAAAAGCAGGAAAAGATGGTCGCTGAGTAGGAGAGAGCTGTGAGTGAAATGTGTCGAGAAGAGGTCTTGAACAACAAGAGGAAAGAGGGCCATGCTCTGAAGAGCTAACAATCTAGTGGGAAGGTGTGACAGATAGATGACATGAGGTGCAAGCAAGCGGGAGGTAGCCTGATGGCCATATGTATGCAAGGCAGAGATGTTCAAGGCATGAGGCAGGGGGATGAGGAGCAGCCTCTGGACTAGGTTATGCAACGGAAGTGTATGCTTTGATGAATAGGTGGGTTTACAGTGCCTGTTTGAAGCTTTGCAAGGTCAGGGAGAGTTTAATGGAGCGGGGGGAGTGTGTTCCACTGAAGCGGTGCAGCACGGTACAAAGGACAGTATAGGGAGACAAAACTTAGCATTACAGTAAATAAATAACAAAAATAGAGTACAGTATCAAAGAGCATCACAATTCTCAAAACATAATACAGCTAAGATGTAAGTAGCGAGGGAATAATCATCATACTACTTGGGGATGGTGGCCATAGATAGATATGTGCCATTACCAGCAGGAGAAAAAGCAGGTAAAGATGGTCGCTGAGTAGGAGAGAGCTGTGAGTGAAATGTGTCGAGAAGAGGGCATGAACAACAAGAGGAAAGAGGGCCCTGCTCTGAAGAGCTAACAATCTAGTGGGATGGTGTGACAGATAGATGACATGAGGTGCAAGCAAGCGGGAGGTAGCCTGATGGCCATATGTATGCAAGGCAGAGATGTTCAAGACATGAGACAGGGGGATGAGGAGCAGCCTCTGGACTAGGTTATGCAACGGAAGTGTATGCTTTGATGAATAGGTGGGTTTACAGTGCCTGTTTGAAGCTTTGCAAGGTCAGGGAGAGTTTAATGGAGCGGGGGGAGTGTGTTCCACTGAAGCGGTGCAGCATGGTACAAAGGACAGTATAGGGAGACAAAACTTAGCATTACAGTAAATAAATAACAAAAATAGAGTACAGTATCAAAGAGCATCACAATTCTCAAAACATAATACAGCTAAGATGTAAGTAGCGAGGGAATAATCATCATACTACTTGGGGATGGTGGCCATAGATAGATATGTGCCATTACCAGCAGGAGAAAAAGCAGGTAAAGATGGTCGCTGAGTAGGAGAGAGCTGTGAGTGAAATGTGTCGAGAAGAGGGCATGAACAACAAGAGGAAAGAGGGCCCTGCTCTGAAGAGCTAACAATCTAGTGGGATGGTGTGACAGATAGATGACATGAGGTGCAAGCAAGCGGGAGGTAGCCTGATGGCCATATGTATGCAAGGCAGAGATGTTCAAGACATGAGACAGGGGGATGAGGAGCAGCCTCTGGACTAGGTTATGCAACGGAAGTGTATGCTTTGATGAATAGGTGGGTTTACAGTGCCTGTTTGAAGCTTTGCAAGGTCAGGGAGAGTTTAATGGAGCGGGGGGAGTGTGTTCCACTGAAGCGGTGCAGCACGGTACAAAGGACAGTATAGGGAGACAAAACTTAGCATTACAGTAAATAAATAACAAAAATAGAGTACAGTATCAAAGAGCATCACAATTCTCAAAACATAATACAGCTAAGATGTAAGTAGCGAGGGAGTAATCATCGTACTACTTGGGGATGGTGGCCATAGACAGATATGTGCCATTACCAGCAGGAGAAAAAGCAGGAAAAGATGGTCGCTGAGTAGGAGAGAGCTGTGAGTGAAATGTGTCGAGAAGAGGTCTTGAACAACAAGAGGAAAGAGGGCCATGCTCTGAAGAGCTAACAATCTAGTGGGAAGGTGTGACAGATAGATGACATGAGGTGCAAGCAAGCGGGAGGTAGCCTGATGGCCATATGTATGCAAGGCAGAGATGTTCAAGGCATGAGGCAGGGGGATGAGGAGCAGCCTCTGGACTAGGTTATGCAACGGAAGTGTATGCTTTGATGAATAGGTGGGTTTACAGTGCCTGTTTGAAGCTTTGCAAGGTCAGGGAGAGTTTAATGGAGCGGGGGGAGTGTGTTCCACTGAAGCGGTGCAGCACGGTACAAAGGACAGTATAGGGAGACAAAACTTAGCATTACAGTAAATAAATAACAAAAATAGAGTACAGTATCAAAGAGCATCACAATTCTCAAAACATAATACAGCTAAGATGTAAGTAGCGAGGGAATAATCATCATACTACTTGGGGATGGTGGCCATAGATAGATATGTGCCATTACCAGCAGGAGAAAAAGCAGGTAAAGATGGTCGCTGAGTAGGAGAGAGCTGTGAGTGAAATGTGTCGAGAAGAGGGCATGAACAACAAGAGGAAAGAGGGCCCTGCTCTGAAGAGCTAACAATCTAGTGGGATGGTGTGACAGATAGATGACATGAGGTGCAAGCAAGCGGGAGGTAGCCTGATGGCCATATGTATGCAAGGCAGAGATGTTCAAGACATGAGACAGGGGGATGAGGAGCAGCCTCTGGACTAGGTTATGCAACAGAAGTGTATGCTTTGATGAATAGGTGGGTTTACAGTGCCTGTTTGAAGCTTTGCAAGGTCAGGGAGAGTTTAATGGAGCGGGGGGAGTGTGTTCCACTGAAGCGGTGCAGCACGGTACAAAGGACAGTATAGGGAGACAAAACTTAGCATTACAGTAAATAAATAACAAAAATAGAGTACAGTATCAAAGAGCATCACAATTCTCAAAACATAATACAGCTAAGATGTAAGTAGCGAGGGAGTAATCATCGTACTACTTGGGGATGGTGGCCATAGACAGATATGTGCCATTACCAGCAGGAGAAAAAGCAGGAAAAGATGGTCGCTGAGTAGGAGAGAGCTGTGAGTGAAATGTGTCGAGAAGAGGTCTTGAACAACAAGAGGAAAGAGGGCCATGCTCTGAAGAGCTAACAATCTAGTGGGAAGGTGTGACAGATAGATGACATGAGGTGCAAGCAAGCGGGAGGTAGCCTGATGGCCATATGTATGCAAGGCAGAGATGTTCAAGGCATGAGGCAGGGGGATGAGGAGCAGCCTCTGGACTAGGTTATGCAACGGAAGTGTATGCTTTGATGAATAGGTGGGTTTACAGTGCCTGTTTGAAGCTTTGCAAGGTCAGGGAGAGTTTAATGGAGCGGGGGGAGTGTGTTCCACTGAAGCGGTGCAGCACGGGCAAAATCATTGGCAGACCGTAGGGGAGAGGGAGTATGAAGGGAGAGGGGGTTGGAGATGTAGGGAGCAGTGGAATTAGAGATGGCCTTGTATGTGAGGGTGAGGAGTTTGAAGAGGATTCTGTAGGGGAATGGAAGCCAGTGTAGATTTTGTCTAAGGGTAGCTGTGGCAGTGGAAGATAAGCCTACCTGCGGAGTTGAGGACAGATTGAAGGGGAGCAAGATGGGAGCAAGTGAGGCCTGTGAAGAGAACATTGTAGTAGGCGAGTCGTCAGATGACCAGTGAGTGGATGATAAGTTTTTTTGCACTCTGGGAGAGAAATGACCTGATGCGAGCAATGTTGCGTAGCTGGAACTGATAGGATTGTGTCAGAGCGTGTATGTGGGGTGCAAAGGAGAGGGAGGAGTCAAGAGTGATGCCCAAGCACTGGAGATGAGGAACGGGGGAGATGATTGATAGAGATATTGGAAGGGGGTGTTGCTCTGGCTTGGGGAAAGATAATGAGTTCCGTTTTGTCCATGTTGAGCTTCAGAGAGTGCTCAGACATCCAGGAGGAGATGGCAGAGAAGAAGCTGGAAACCTGAGAGAGGACAGAGAGGGACAGATCAGCAGCACATTCCCAATGAAATACTTTTGCATTCCGCAGGGCCAGTTCTACCATTAGGCAGAGTACGCGGTTGCATAGAGCATTAGGTGTGATGAGGGTGTTGCTTACCATGCTTCCTTGCAGTAGGAGCTGGCCCCCTGGTAAGCAGGAGTCTAAAGTCCCTCTCCACACATCTGCTTTCATGAACCCATCCCTCCTGTTGCTGGGTGGGTTCTGTGTGGCTAGGCGACGGTATACCTTTGCAGGCAGAGTCTGGAAGGATTGGTGACCTGTGTACCCTTGTGGGTACAACTGGCCAGATCAGCCTCTGCTCAACACATGCATTTCCGCAAGAGGTGCTGCAGGCAGCACTGTAATGCGTGGATGGCTGCTGTTGTATGTGCCTGAAACAGAGAGAGCCAAAGCCGACAGAGCTGGGCAGGGGGAGAGTGCAAGCACAGGGGAGATAGTGTGGGTGCAGTGGAAGAGAGTGTGCAGGGGGAGAGAGACTGTAGGTGCAGGGGGAGAGTGTGATCAGGGAGAGAGAGAGAGCGTAGGAGCAGTGGGAAAGTGTGTGCATGGAGAGTGTGTAGGTGCAGGGGGACAGAGTGCCATTACAGGAGAGAGAGAGAGAGTATGTATGTGCAGGTGCAGGTGAGAGAGTGCAGGCCCAGGGGATAGAGTGTACTGTAGGTGCAGAGGAGAGAGTAATACAGTGCTGGATGTGTTCTGTGGGGTGAGACAGCTCCTTAGGGTTACCGCCTCATCCCTTTAATTCTGGACACATATTAATTACACAAGGTTCTGTGGCTGATTAAAACCAGGTGAAATGGAGTCTTGAAGTCAGCCAGCCACAGAACCTGTGTAATTAAAATGTTTCCAGTATTAAAGGGATGAGGTGGTAACCCTAATACTCCTGGAGGCAGAGCCCAAGAGGATTGGTGACCTACTGGCCAGGACAGTCCCTACCCAACATTCATGTTCACAATAGGCATTTGTATCAGCACCATAATGCACAGATGACTTCACACATCTATCCCTTTGTCCGCATGTATCTGTCTGCCACAGAGAGAGCCGGAGTGGACAGAGCTGGGGAGAAGGGTCCCACAGCCTGAAAGAACATAGTGCCTGTTGCCCACTGTGTACATTCTGTGCCAAGTGCCTGCTGCTGGGGATTAGGCAGCTGCTGGCTGGGTGGAGGGGGCTGCCTAATGCACAGTGCCATAAAAAGTAAACTATACACAACTATATCCCATCTCACCACCCGCCGCTTCCGCCATCTCCCAAACGCATTGGTACGGAATTGTTCTGGGGACACAGCCTTTCCTCATGAAGCCACACCACTTAATATTTCACAAAGGGCTGCCAAAATATATATTCGCTTACCAAAAATTGTTTGCAAAAACACTAGCTCTATCCTTTATTTACCATCACACAGTATGAACCTGAACTACCATGCGGTTGGTTCGTAAGCCTCTCATATCTTTATTGTTTGCATACTGTACATGTATTGGAATCATGCCTTTTTTCCAACATGGCCCTTCTGCTCTGATGCTGCAAACACATACTGTGTGACATCACTGCGGGACTTGCAGTGCAGTCTCTATGTAGTAATCTGCAACAAAACATTCACTGTACTTAAAAACTGTTAACTAAAAACTGTTCCTGTTTGTTCCTGATACAGATATTTACATACATAAATTTTAGGCTGTGTACACACTTGGCCAATAGATTGGCCATATAGCCGACTCACTGACAATCTAACGATTGGTAAGATTTATGCACAAACGATCTTGTGCATACACACTTACCAATTGTTTATCCAATATGCCTGGTCAGCAGACCCTATTTGAATATACCTGCCCACTTTTATTAACTCCATATTCTAAACAGCCAATATATAGTTCAGTAAATTGTATCGCCCGTATGCACAGGCGGATGTTTTGATATATCTGCATGATATATCAACATCAACCGTGCTGCATGACCAACCTGATATAGTATGTCTGTAAATGGCATTTCTCACAGACATACCGGCTGTACACCTGAGCTGATGGTCCAGCTGATATATCGTTCGACGGCTGTATGAACTATATATCAGCAAGTGTGTCCCGAGCCTTACAGACCTGACACATGTATTATAGATAAGGACAATAAAAAATACTAATATTTATCAATACATTCCACTTATAAAGTGCTTTAAAACACTTAATAGATATTGTTCTTCATATTTATACTAGTTTACTTCAATGCAAAATGCAATGTGACTATTATTAGTCATCAAGAAAATATATAATATTGTATGAAACTATACTTTTAATTCAACCAGTTATCGATGAATTAATATATGCAGGGTCTTGATTGTTTGACCTGTTGCTTCCAAAATTATGATTTAAAGAAAATTATGAATAGAGAGAAAATACTCCCCAAAAAATGATGTGATTCTAAACCTAAAGTGTACTATTGTACTATATGTACTATTGTGTTCATGCTTTCAAAATGTAATCACAACTAACAAAATACTCTTTATTACAGACAAAGGCAGAGAGAGTCTGAGACTTTCTGCCATGGGCATATATTTATTAAAGTTTACAATATATACCTTAAATATGGCTTTCTCAGTTCACAGAAAATGCAGGGGCATAATGAGATATTTGAAGGCCCCCCAGCAAAAGTTTATAAGGATCCTCACGTATTCCTCTCCTCCACCCCTCCCCCACTACACACACCAGTAGCAGTGGGCCCCATCGCAGCTTCACTTTCTGCGCCTTGGTATTTATGGTCTTAAGCACATGTCAGATCAGAGGAAATGTTAATTAATATATATATATATATTACATAGAGTAAACAGGTAACTAGTATAGATTTATATACATAAAAAAGCACTTAGTAAGCTTAGAGACACAATAGCATACTTTTCAATTACAGATGGGGCAAATTGTAAACATAGTTGAGAAGACTTGCCCTAAGTAATAGAAATAACCCTCAATTCACATTCTTGTTTGGATTCTATTTACATAAATAATATTTCTTAGGAAAACATTGAGATTTTTTGTGTGCAACGGAATGTCATTTAGCTGCTACAGACGAATGATATATATGTCTGTTTCTCCCCATACAGTTGAATTATTAACATAAAAATGTATGACATCTATAAAAGTTAATATGCATAACACTAAAAAGCTGCTAGACAAAGGACCAGCATGCAAATGAAAGCTTCGGGTATTCAAAATTCCAAAAGCAGCACAATCCAATCCATATAATTGTCTGGTAGATATGTTCATTTCTACAAACTACAATAACAGAAAAAAAATATTTATGGGCTTGTGTTTTATTACTTTACTGCCACTCTACAAATGATTGCCCATTAGTGCTAAAGAAAAACTTTTGATTTGCAGCCAAGCTTTTTCTTATCCCTTATATGTTTTAAAAAGTGTTCAGAGAAGCCTCTTAAAAGGATTTTATTATTGTTTTCAATAACGCACAAACCATTATGCATATTTGTAATGTATAAAAGCGAACAGAAAGCATGACATGAAATTTAGAATAAAAAGAGGCATTCCATGCCCAATCAGTTGTGTGTGTATCAAACGATTCAGACAGAATATTGACAACATAAAAGTGAAGCTCAAAGTAAAAGACATATGAGCAGTAATACCAGCATTACCTCCCTGGAGGAATATTGAAGGCATACAGCATATAGATCAGAAAAAATACCAAAATTACGATTACAGCATGGAGAAATGTTTATTAACTCCAATGTGTAATAGGTAGTATTAGGGTATCCCTTTCTAAGTCCATGCATATATGGATGTTGGAAAGCAACCTTTGATTAGTAGATTACTGTACATTGGGGGTAATTCCAAATTGATCGCAGCAGGATTTTTTTTAGCAGTTGGGCAAAACCATGTGCACTACAGGGGAGGCAGATATAACATGTGCAGAGAGAGTTAGGTTTGGGTGTGGTGAGTTCAATCTGCAATCTAATTTGCAGTGTAAAAATAAAGCAGCCAGTATTTTCCCTGCACAGAAATAAAATAAACCACCAAAATCTAACTGTATCTGCACATGTTATATCTGCCTCCCCTGCAGTGCACATGGTTTTGCCCAACTGCTAAAAAAAAATCCTGCTGCGATCAACTTGGAATTACCCCCATTGTGTTCTTGCTTTAAGTAGAGTGTTTAAAATGTATTCTGGCCTTTAATACAAAATTGTAAAAATTCAGAAAATTTGAAAGACAAATAAAACCACATAATTTATGTAGCGCCATCAATGTGATTGTATGTTTTTGTTTGCTTGGATTTCTTGTATGATTTTAAATATTAGTACAATAATTTGCTAAAATTATTACTATCTAAATACATACTACCTGTATAAGTAGACTTAGATTAATTCATGGTCACAAATGTCTTTCTAACACCTAGTTTACCATAAAGATAATTCGCTATTAATATTGTTAGCATCACTGAGCACAGGCTCAGTCAGAATTATAACACTCACATAGCCCTAGAAGCCAATACAGCCCAGAGAGATTCAAGCCTAATTGGTTTGAGTGCCTGTGTACATTTGACTGGACAACTTACTGTATGCTTTTCTCCTTTGTTACAGGTAACATAAGTGATAAACTGCTGACACACAATCACAAATTTACTCTGTGAATTTTGCCACATCAGTCACCGAATAAATCAGTGTTTGTGAACATAGGTGATGAAATGGGGGGTGAGAACGGGGGCAAAGTCAGCTCATTCCCCCCCCCCCCCAACTTTGTACTGGGTCATTGTCAGGATATAGACAATCCCCTGTTCAACCTCTACCCCACAGCCCATTTCCAGGGCCCTCCTTCACCCCACTCCAGCACCTACAGTTTGTGGACAGTTACAGTGGGACTAGCCCTGTGCCTTTCCCACCTTTGAGCTTTCCCTTCATCTTTTCCTGCCAGCTTCCTCATAGCAACACCAAATAGCGGCAATAAGAAATTCTTTAAAGCTGAATAAATAATAAATTGTCCCCTTATTTTTGTCCAATACACTATTTTCTGCATTCCCCATAGTGTCTTTTATGCTTTTTAACATAAATGTGTGCATATGTCTGTGTGTGTGTGTGTGTGTGTGTGTGTGTGTGTTTGTATAGATAGATAGATAGATAGATAGATAGATAGATAGATAGATAATAAGGTAGGTGATGTGGCAAGTAAGTCTAGCTGTCCCTGAGGGGATGACATTTAGTGATTTAGGGGTGTCATAATGAAATTATACCTTATGACCTAAAAATGTTGTGGTGCCCCTGTTTGTGATTCAGAAATGTAGAACTTTGAGCTTACTCTGCGTGCGATGTGTAAGACAGCAGTATACTGTATATGCGCATACCTGTAATTGTCCAGACTAATAAATGCACTACAAGCAGTGCAGCAAGTATGGCGGTATGGAGCGGTATGACATACCGGTAAGAAAATCCCAGCTGGTTCACTGTACTGCCACCACCTTGCACACACCGGGTGTTGGAGAGAGGAGAGTGCAGCATGCGCCTCTCCTCTCCTGCCTGCCCAAGTCCCCTGTATCCAGGAGCAGTGGATGCAGAGTGCACTGAGCTGGTTCATGAGCCAATCAGAGCTCACGGACCGGCAGCCAATCAGGAGACGCTGCTGCCGGACTGCGATCCCTGTTTCGCTTGTGGACCGGTGCCAGTTCTAATATGCAGGAGACCAGACTGACGGCAGGATAGGGGCAGGAGGAGTGTGTGCTGTGCTCTCCTCTCCCCAGCAGCAGGCCAGCAGCAGAATACAGTACAAGCCCCAGGCAGCAGCAACAACATTGAGTTGCACTGCTGGGGCATATCTGGCACTCTGGGGGCATATCTGGCACTGTGGTGGCATGTGTATATGGCACAGTGGGTGCATATCTGGCACTGTGGGGGCATATCTGGCACTTTGGGGGCATATGTGTATCTGGAACTGTGGGGCATATCTGGCACTGTGGTAGCATATCTGGCACTGTGGGGGCATATATGGCACTGTGGTGGCATATGTGTATCTGGCACTCTGGGGCATGTGTATCTGGCACTGTGGGAGCATATCTGGCACTGTGGGGGCATATCTGGCACTGAAGGGGCATATCTGGCACTGTGGGGGCAAATGTGTATCTGGCACTCTAGAGGCATATCTGGCAATGTGGGGGCATATCTGTCACTCTGGGGGCATATGTGTATCTGGCACTCTGGGGGCATGTGTAGCTGGCACTGTGGGGGCATATTTTGCACTGTGGGGCATATCTGGCACTGAAGGAGCATATCTAGCACTCTGGGGGCACATGTATATCTGGCACTCTGGGGCAATGTGTATCTGGCACTGTGAGGCCATATATGGCACTACTGGGTGCATTTGTGTATCTGGCACCATGGGGCATTTCTGTATCTGGCACTGTAGGAGCACATCTGGCACGGTGGGGGTGTATCTGGCACTGTGAGGGTATATGTGTATCTGGCACTATTGGTGTCATAGGGGTATCTGGCCCCCCATATGTGTATCAAACACCCATTTTCATTGGCCATGCCCCATGTTGCATTCGGCCACACCCATTTTTTGGTGCACGTACACACAGTACCTATAAGACATTTTTTCTACTTGCACCACTGACTACAAGTCACCTATATACAATTAGCCAAGTCACTAGTGTGCATGTTTTCTTACTGATAACTTTACCTCAGAGAGTGGTGTTGTGAGTAGATATGAAGGATGGATTGAACCCCGGGGGTAATTCAGAGTTAATCGCAGCAGCAAATTTGTTAGCAGTTGGGAAAAACCAAATATTATATCTGCCCCCCCCTGCAGTACACATGGTTTTGCCCAACTGCTAGCAAATTTGCTGCTGCGATCAACTCTGAATTACTCCCCAATTGAAAGTTAACTTTATTCATGTTAATCCTCCCACAACATAAAGAACATGACTGTATATTTAGAACAGTGCGCTTAATGTGCATAGATTTGTGTAGAATGCATTTTACCCTTGTCATTGATTGATGAGGTGGACTTAAGGGCCCTACACACTAGAAGACATGACCAATGTGAAAGATGAACAATGTGGAAGATGAGCAATTTCCCTTTTACTTCCCAGAACCCTGACAAAATAAATTGAGTGTACACACTAAGCAATTTTTCAAACAATTTGAAAGACTAAAGATATCTTTGGAATTGGCACCTTTTTTTTATATATTTTAATATTGGGGATGCATTTCTGGGTGTGTGGGAAGGGCTGTAGAAAAGGGAACCAATTAAGTTTTTTATCACCCACTGCCCAATTTCCACTTTGCGACCAACTTAATAAAAAAAAATTGTAATGGGTTCAATAATATAGGAGGTCCTCTATTAGCAATCATCACAGGACTCACATGCAGTATGGAACAACCATGAACATCCAGAGAGTTTTCATATCAATCTTAATGGGAGAGCTGGGCACTCTGGTCTGTGTGTGTGTATATATACACAAGAAATCCCTGCACTCTCACAATATTACAGCCAACTGCTGGGGTGTCTATCAGAGTCCAGCCCTTTCAGGGGCGGGGCCCATAGTACAATACAGGATATCCCACTTTCGTGGGAAAAGATAGCACTCTCCAGACTTAATATCAAATAAAGCAAAAAGGTAAATTTAATGCAAGGGTAATCTCACAGTTCAAATGTAGTTTCAAAGCGATTTCCAACGTTTTGGTCCCTGGCGGGGCCTTTTTCAAGGAATATACAGTCAGTCAGCAATGTCAATGATATAGCATAGGTCAGCTTTGCAGGAGAACCGGAGACACAGATATTGCCTCACCGGCCCCTGTTAAATACCCATCCAAAGGGCGCCAGATACGCCCCCAACATGGCCGCAGGCCGTGTGGAACGCATAGCTGGAACGCAAGCGCATCACTTCCGCCGGAAGTGGGCTGCGTCCAGACATTTGGCTCAGCAGTGTATCAAAGAAGCGGTCACTGTCAGCATGTGAACCGCACTTGGAGCGCATTGCGTCACTTCCGGTGACGCGATGTGTCCATGGCAACCGCTATCAACAGCTCAGAGTAATACACACCACATCCGTAGTTATAACGGCTCGCGGCACTGGGCAAATTGTAAATGGGCAACAAGTAACTGTAGATGGTAACATGGGGCTCATATAATCGGCATTGTCAGTGAGCTTAATACGGCCTGTATTAAACAGTTCGGGGACAAATCAATACGGTTGCCATGGCGATCATACACATACTTGGGGTATAGCAGAGGCCGGTGAGGTCACTCAATAGGGGGATAGATGATGTTAAAACAGTTTAAGGCCAAGAATGAGACATGTTGTGACAATCAATTAGATAAACATAGTGGCAACTCATAAACACAAATCATAGTGAGTTAAGACAAACATCATGCATATAAACAATTCCTGGTACAGTGCCCGGCAGTGCGTAGACTACGTGGAGCAATGTTATTGGAAATTACAGAGATTAGAAAATAGGCTGTTTATTTCAGAAAAATAGACAGGGGGTTATTTTCGTTCATACCCCTCGGGGCTATTGTATCAAGTCTATGAATCCACATGCTTTCCTTTTTCTTCAGCAGAAGGGCGCGGTCTCCACCCCTGGTAGGTGGCGGTATCCAATCAATTAGTTTACACCTTAGATCAGAGACTTGATGCTTAGATGTCATGAAATGTCTGGCTACCGGCAAAACAGCCGAACCCGTGGCAATGGCTTGATGTATAGATGTCCTATGGTTTGCCATACGATCTCGAAAGCGTCTCGTGGTCATGCCAACGTAATACAGCCCGCAGGGGCAAGTCAAAATATAGATCAGGTGGTCCATAGCACAGTGCAGTCTAAATTTAATAGCTATGGGGCGACCAGAGTGCGGGTGCGGAAAGTGCGTACCAGTTAACATGGCCCTGCATGTAGTGCAACCAGTGCACTTAAAGCATCCAGGACGTCTCTCATGCAGCCATGTAGTACTTTGTGTCCCTTCATTGCCAGCCATGGGTCTCAGAAGTAGCTGCTTTAAATTAGCCGATCTTCGATAGGCCATCATGGGTGGTGGACTCCTCTTCAATTTAAGATGGTCATCCGTGACAAGAATGGGCCAATTTCTACGTATGGTTCCCTTGAGTTTATTGGAGACATTGTCATAGGTGGTTGTAAAGACCATCCGTTCTGGTGCATGAGTAGGCAGTGTTGAATTAACAGATGAGTCAAACTTATTCCTTGCTTTTGCGAGGCATCTAAGGACATTCTTCTTCTCGTATCCGCGTTCCAGGAATCTTGAAGTCATCTCAGACAATTGGATCTCCATAGTATTGCTGTCAGAGTTATTACGCATAACTCTTAGAAACTGTGAGATTGGAAGGTTGTCCTTGAGGGCAGGCGGGTGTTGACTGCTGGGGTGCAACAGAGTATTCCTGTCAGTTGGCTTTCTGTAGAGACTTGTATTGATCTGACCCCCTTCAAAGGAGATTGAGATATCAAGAAAGTTAACGTTGTGCGGATCAACCTGATACGTGAACTTAACCGGGTTCTCCAACTCATTCAGTGAGGTGATCATCTGCTGGAAGGATTCAATCGTCCCTTTCCACAACATGAAAATGTCATCTATATACCTCTTATAGAACAATATATGTTCTCCAAACCTGGGTAGGATGTGTTGTTGTTCATATTCAGACATGAAGATGTTTGTGTACGCCGGTGCTAAATTCGATCCCATCGCTGTCCCTTTGTGCTGCAGGTAATAGTTACCTTGGTACAGAAAATGGTTCTGCTTGAGGACCAGGCTTGTTAGCTCTAGAAGAAAGTCTACTGGTGGCCCAATCAGTGGTTGTTGTTGCCATGCATTAGCCAGTGCTCGTAATCCCTGGTCATGTGGAATGATGGTATATAAGGAGCAGACGTCCATAGTCACAAGTAGGATATCATCCAGCTCATCTGGGAGGGCACGGAGCTTTTGTAAAAAGTCTGTGGAATCTCGTAAGTAACTATCTCCCTGTTGTACTATGGGCTGAAGAAAGTTGTCAACATAAATGGCTAATGGCTGGATTCATAGACTTGATACAATAGCCTTGAGGGGTATGAACGAAAATAACCCCCTGTCTATTTTTCTGAAATAAACTGCCTATTTTCTAATCTCTGTAGTTTCCAATAACATTGCTCCACGTAGTCTACGCACTGCCGGGCACTGTACCAGGAATTGTTTATATGCATGATGTTTGTCTTAACTCACTATGATTTGTGTTTATGAGTTGCCACTATGTTTATCTAATTGATTGTCACAACATGTCTCATTCTTGGCCTTAAACTGTTTTAACATCATCTATCCCCCTATTGAGTGACCTCACCGGTCTCTGCTATACCCCAAGTATGTGTATGATCGCCATTGCAACCGTATTGATTTGTCCCCGAACTGTTTAATACAGGCCGTATTAAGCTCACTGACCATGCCGATTATATGAGCCCCATGTTACCATCTACAGTTACTTGTTGCCCATTTACAATTTGCCCAGCGCCGTGAGCCGTTATAACTACGGATGTGGTGTGTATTACTCTGAGCTGTTGATAGCGGTTGCCATGGACACATAGCATCACCGGAAGTGACGCGATGCGCTCCAAGTGCGGTTCACATGCTGACAGTGACCGCTTCTCTGAAACACAGCGGTTGCCATGGACACATCGCGTCACCGGAAGTGACGCGATGCGCTCCAAGTGCGGTTCACAAGCTGACAGTGACCGCTTCTTTGATACACTGCTGAGCCAAACGTCTGGACGCAGCCCACTTCCGGCGGAAGTGATGCGCTTGCATTCCAGCTATGCGTTCCACACGGCTTGCGGCCGTGTTGGGGGAGTGTCTGGCGCCCTTTGGATGGGTATTTAACAGGGGCCGGTGAGGCAATATCTGTGTCTCCGGTTCTCCTGCAAAGCTGACCTATGCTGTATCGTTGACATTGCTGACTGACTGCATATTCCTTGAAAAAGGCCCCGCCAGGGACCGAAACGTTGGAAATCGCTTTGAAACTACATTTGAACTGTGAGATTACCCTTGCATTAAATTTACCTTTTTGCTTTATTTGATATTAAGTCTGGAGAGTGCTATCTTTTCCCACGAAAGTGGGATATCCTGTATTGTACTATGGGCCCCGCCCCTGAAAGGGCTGGACTCTGATAGACACCCCAGCAGTATGCTGTAATATTGTGAGAGTGCAGGGATTTCTTGTGTATTTTGGAGGCAGTTCAGTTATCTGTATTGTTTCTTTTCCTGCACCCACCCTGTATCGTATCATTTACTGCGCAGGTACTTTAGACATAAGATTCATCACTCATTGGGGATTTATACACGTGTGGGGCTGTGCTTTTCTTGTTTATCGTGCATAGGTATACGGCTTAAGGTTGTGTGTTCATTTATTTATTTACCGTCATACCGCTCTGGCCAAGCCCAAATACCATCCGAACTTGGAAGCTAATCAGTGCTGGGCCTGGTCAGTACCCGCCAGGGAGACCACGGGGAATACCTGGTACAGTAAGTATCCAATACATTCACCTAGTGGCTGGGCAGTGTACCAAGTGGCATGGCGCATAGCCAGGTGGGTTTCCTTGATGATAACCTTCTTGCACAGGCTGAACATGGTGTGATCTCCCTCACAGACGATGACGCAGATAAAATCCTGTTCGATCAGTCAGACTTTGAGACACTACCTGCTGAAACCCCGACAGATCTTTACCATCAACTGCTTAGACTAAGGAAAAGGGAAATAGATTTGACCCTCCACGGGCAATTTCTTTCAGAGTTTTATCGTAAGAAGCAGATACCCAGAGGCTTTAGGATTAATAATATCCCAACATTAGGCAGAAATAATCCCACCTTCTGTAGCCGCTGGTGCGGCGTCTTAAATAAATGTTCCCTAGACCTGGTGCTCCTAGTCGTTGAGGAGGTTGGTATTGAACTAAAGAAAATTAAATCCCAAATTGACGCGTTTAACGGTTTACACCTGTTAACTATTAGAAATGACAAAACTAATAATCTAGTGGAGAAACTTCAGACGCAAATAGATAATTATAAAAAAGAGATAACTGCCTTCAAGCGCAGCAAACTGAACACGGTAACATCAGACTATCAGAACCATATGGTTTACCGGTGGCTACTAGGTGACTCTAGATCAAATAGACAACAGAGACCGTTTAGACAACGGCGGCAAGGGCGTAGACAACCTTACACTCAAGACACTGGGTCTTCGGCTTCAGCCTCAGATACAGAGCTATAGGACAGCCGCCCAGCACAGAGGTCTTTTTTAGACCATACCAACACCCCCGACCTCCCCCCTGTTGCAAATCATGGAGGCCGCACCCAAGGAAGGGGAGATACCTGGCGAAGGTGCAGGGACAAGACCAGAACTTAGTCTTTAATCTCTCCAGTAAGACACTGGATGAGGCCACGGTAAAACTCCTCTCCAGGGGTCAGTCTTTTATACCTACAGCCCCCCACCGGCAGTTTGACACGGCGGTAGATATTTATAGGTTTAGCCGTAAACTCAGATTAAGGGAACACTTTGCCACTGATATGGGTCTAGATAAGTTCCAGTTCCGGAAGCCCTCCACCTTTGACCCAACCTCCTCCAACACGAGCATCAAAACATTCACTCGTATGATCGTGCATGATGCTCTATCATCTGTGTCTGCTAAACGTTTTGACAACTTGACCCTTGCTGAACAAGGGGGGAGCTGTTGTGGTGCAAGACTGGGTTGACTATAATAATGAGATTATGAGACAGCTGTCTGATGAAACAACCTACGTTTGCTTAAACCACAATCCTATCCAGGAAATCAAAACAGCGGTTGACCACTCGCTGAATTGGGCCCTTAAAGAACACTATAGTGATAAAAATACGTATGAATATCTTACCGTTGAATACCCAGTCTGTCCTATCATTTACATTCTCCCTAAAGTTCATAAAACATTAGTGAAACCCCCTGGTTGGCCAATCATTTCAGACAGAAATTCATTACTACAGCCATTAGACATTTATGTTGACAACTTTCTTCAGCCCATAGTACAACAGGGAGATAGTTACTTACGAGATTCCACAGACTTTTTACAAAAGCTCCGTGCCCTCCCAGATGAGCTGGATGATATCCTACTTGTGACTATGGACGTCTGCTCCTTATATACCATCATTCCACATGACCAGGGATTACGAGCACTGGCTAATGCATGGCAACAACAACCACCGATTGGGCCACCAGTAGACTTTCTTCTAGAGCTAACAAGCCTGGTCCTCAAGCAGAACCATTTTCTGTACCAAGGTAACTATTACCTGCAGCACAAAGGGACAGCGATGGGATCGAATTTAGCGCCAGCGTACGCAAACATCTTCATGTCTGAATATGAACAACAACACATCCTACCCCGGTTTGGAGAACATATATTGTTCTATAAGAGGTATATAGATGACATTTTCATGTTGTGGAAAGGGACGATTGAATCCTTCCAGCAGATGATCACCTCACTGAATGAGTTGGAGAACCCGGTTAAGTTCACGTATCAGGTTGATCCGCACAACGTTAACTTTCTTGATATCTCAATCTCCTTTGAAGGGGGTCAGATCAATACAAGTCTCTACAGAAAGCCAACTGACAGGAATACTCTGTTGCACCCCAGCAGTCAAAACCCGCCTGCCCTCAAGGACAACCTTCCAATCTCACAGTTTCTAAGAGTTATGCGTAATAACTCTGACAGCAATACTATGGAGATCCAATTGTCTGAGATGACTTCAAGATTCCTGGAACGCGGATACGAGAAGAAGAATGTCCTTATATGCCTCGCAAAAGCAAGGAATAAGTTTGACTCATCTGTTAATTCAACACTGCCTACTCATGCACCAGAATGGATGGTCTTTACAACCACCTATGACAATGTCTCCAATAAACTCAAGGGAACCATACGTAGAAATTGGCCCATTCTTGTCACGGATGACCGTCTTAAATTGAAGAGGAGTCCACCACCCATGATGGCCTATCGAAGATCGGCTAATTTAAAGCAGCTACTTCTGAGACCCATGGCTGGCAATGAAGGGACACAAAGTACTACATGGCTGCATGAGAGACGTCCTGGATGCTTTAAGTGCACTGGTTGCACTACATGCAGGGCCATGTTAACTGGTACGCACTTTCCGCACCCGCACTCTGGTCGCCCCATAGCTATTAAATTTAGACTGCACTGTGCTATGGACCACCTGATCTATATTTTGACTTGCCCCTGCGGGCTGTATTACGTTGGCATGACCACGAGACGCTTTCGAGATCGTATGGCAAACCATAGGACATCTATACATCAAGCCATTGCCACGGGTTCGGCAGTTTTGCCGGTAGCCAGACATTTCATGACATCTAAGCATCAAGTCTCTGATCTAAGGTGTAAACTAATTGATTGGATACCGCCACCTACCAGGGGTGGAGACCACGCCCTTCTGCTGAAGAAAAAGGAAAGCATGTGGATTCATAGACTTGATACAATAGCCCCGAGGGGTATGAACAAAAATAACCCCCTGTCTATTTTTCTGAAATAAACAGCCTATTTTCTAATCTCTGTAATTTCCAATAACATTGCTCCACGTAGTCTACGCACTGCCGGGCACTGTACCAGGAATTGTTTATATGCATGATGTTTGTCTTAACTCACTATGATTTGTGTTTATGAGTTGCCACTATGTTTATCTAATTGATTGTCACAAAATGTCTCATTCTTGGCCTTAAACTGTTTTAACATCATCTATCCCCCTATTGAGTGACCTCACCGGTCTCTGCTATACCCCAAGTATGTGTATGATCGCCATGGCAACCGTATTGATTTGTCCCCGAACTGTTTAATACAGGCCGTATTAAGCTCACTGACAATGCCGATTATATGGGCCCCATGTTACCATCTACAGTTACTTGTTGCCCATTTACAATTTGCCCAGCGCCGCGAGCCGTTATAACTACGGATGTGGTGTGTATTACTCTGAGCTGTTGATAGCGGTTGCCATGGACACATCGCGTCACCGGAAGTGACCCGATGCGCTCCAAGTGCGGTTCACATGCTGACAGTGACCGCTTCTCTGATACACAGCGGTTGCCATGGACACATCGCGTCACCGGAAGTGACGCAATGCGCTCCAAGTGCGGTTCACATGCTGACAGTGACCGCTTCTTTGATACACTGCTGAGCCAAAGGTCTGGACGCAGCCCACTTCTGGTGGAAGTGATGCGCTTGCGTTCCAGCTATGCGTTCCACATGGCCTGCGGCCGTGTTGGGGGCGTGTCTGGCGCCCTTTGGATGGGTATTTAACAGGGGCCGGTGAGGCAATATCTGTGTCTCCGGTTCTCCTGCAAAGCTGACCTATGCTGTATCGTTGACATTGCTGACTGACTGTATATTCCTTGAAAAAGGCCCCGCCAGGGACCGAAACGCTTGAAATCGCTTTGAAACTACATTTGAACTGTGAGATTACCCTTGCATTAAATTTACCTTCTTGCTTTATTTGATATTAAGTCTGGAGAGTGCTATTTTTTCCCATGAAAGTGGGATATCCTGTATTATATATATATATATATATATACATATATATACAGACCAGAGTGCCCGGCTCTCCCATTAAGACCGATATGAAAACTCTCTGGATGTTCATGGTTGTTCCATACTGCATGTGAGTCCTGTGATGATTGCTAATAGAGGACCTCTTAGTAAATTGCTGGCAGTTTGAACTTACGGCCTAATTAAGACCTGATTGTAGCAGCAAAATCTTTCTATAATGGGCAAAACCATGTGCACTGCATGAGGGGGCAGATATAACATTTGCAGAGAGAGTTAAGGCCCGTATAGATGGGCCGATGCGGGAGAGATGTGTGCTGAGCGAACCGCTCAGCACACATCTCTCCCGCCACTCAGCACAGCGCGATCTGTGCTGAGCATGCGGGGGGAGATGGGGGGCTGCTCATTTCACCCAGCGGGTGAAGTGAGCGACCCGCTAGATTGGCCTGCATGCAGGCCAATCTAGCACCAGCGATAGCGATTCGCAGGGCTGCGCATCGCTATCGCTGTAGGGGGTACACACGGAGCGATAATGCTCAAATTCTAAGCAATCTAGTCAGATTGCTTAGAATATCGCTCCGTGAGTACCCCCCTTTAAATTTGGGTGGGTTATATTGTTTCTGTGCAAGGTAAATACTGGCTGCTTTATCTTTACACTGCAATTTAGATATCAGTTTGAACAAACCCCACCCAAATCTACTCTCTCTGAACATTATATCTGTCACACCTGCAGTGCACATGGGCCCTCATTCCGAGTTGTTCGCTCGGTATTTTTCATCGCATCGCAGTGAAAATCCGCTTAGTACGCATGCGCAATGTTCGCACTGCGACTGCGCCAAGTAACTTTACTATGAAGAAAGTATTTTTACTCACGGCTTTTTCTTCGCTCCGGCGATCGTAATGTGATTGACAGGAAATGGGTGTTACTGGGCGGAAACACGGGGTTTCAGGGGCGTGTGGCTGAAAACGCTACCGTTTCCGGAAAAAACGCAGGAGTGGCCGGAGAAACGGTGGGAGTGCCTGGGCGAACGCTGGGTGTGTTTGTGACGTCAACCAGGAACGACAAGCACTGAAATGATCGCACAGGCAGAGTAAGTGTGGAGCTACTCTGAAACTGCTAAGTAGTTAGTAATCGCAATATTGCGAATACATCGGTCGCAATTTTAAGAAGCTAAGATTCACTCCCAGTAGGCGGCGGCTTAGCGTGTGTAACTCTGCTAAATTCGCCTTGCGACCGATCAACTCGGAATGAGGGCCATGGTTTTGTCCTTTAGAAAAAAAGTTTGCTGCTGTGATCAGGTCTGAAGTAGGCCCTTAGTTTTGTACTAGCTGGAACCAAATGAATCAATGCATGGTGACAAAAGGCACTTGGCAACAAATAAAACAGAACTACAACAACGAAAACATTGAATCCCAGATAGCGCTTTTCTTTGCTTAATTTATACTCTAGACATTGTAAAGAAAAGAAAAATAAAACAATATACAGTACATTGTTTTCACAATATGCCAGGGCTGGCAGTGAATATTGGATCTGGTTCTTGTGCAAAATAACTGAAATGTATTGTTAAATATAATAGTGCAGAAAAGGGATGTATTTGTTTTTTTTTTTGTTTTTTTTTTTTTTAGTATTCATTTGTACTTTATTATTTAGGGATGGTATGCAATCTTGCGTATGTTTGCTAAATTGATTAAATGTATAACATCATAAAGTATAAGGGGAAAACAATTAACTGTGAGAATTTTTTATGAGCTTTATTTATAGTTACTAGATTTATCTGGTCTTACATGGTGCTCATTACAGTACTTTCCAGTGCCCAAAACAAAAACAGATTTTATTTACAGGAAACATAATGCAGCCCAGCACAATAGCAGGGGTAATAGAGTGGGGGGAGGGGGACATATTTGCACCAAATTGGTAAATGACTGCATTAGATTTAAAAAATGTTTTGTGGTGAACAGGGAATATTTTGTCAGCTTACTATCCTAAATATTACCAGGGTGCCAGTTTTCAATTTTTCCATGTTCTTATATACTGTAATATATTATACATACCACAGATAAATCAATTACTGTACAAGAGGCATAAATGTCAGGAATTTGAAGTGTGGGCTGAACTGTCCTCATAATCCATGGCAAGTTCTCATGTGGCTTTAACATTTTTTAATATAACCATAAAAGGTTAAATGAACTGAGGATAAAGTTAAAATGGGTTCTTTATCAATGCTTAAATGTGAAGTGTAGCAGTAAGTATAGTACATACAAAGGAAACTATTATAAAAATGGAAACACACATACTGGATTGCAAAAATATAATTGTGGGTTACACAGCTTGTGTCAAATGATTTATGCTTTTCATTAAAAATACTGACTGTTAGTTTCTAGCATATTTGACGCTGTTAATCAAATTGCTCAGTGTGGGAGTCATTGCATGCAAAAATACAAATGGTAACATACTGTAAAGTTGTGAAAATGAAATCAGTTTGATTATCATCTGTTATATACTGTATAATCTATAAAACACACAAGGTGGACAGAAATACAAACATAATCCAAAGTAATAATAATTATGCATATTTCTATTCTATTTCCTACAACTAACAGGGGCCCAGAAAAAAGTCAAATTATTATTGATTTTGAATTAATGGTGATAATATACAATATTCCTAATACACAGATTTTGTGCACATATGGCCTTATCTATAATATACAAACAGGCATTTTAAGAAGAAAGGATGATAAAGAGATGTTTTTCCAACAAAATTAAAAGCATAGAACACAGAACACTTTATTTAGACATACCCACGCATTTTTTTTTCTCAATTCAAATTGATTTCATTTTTTTTCATCCATTTATTTAAGTCTGCAACTATTTTGGTGCTGGATCTCAGCAATGCATCTTTTTTACATTGCGTTGTGAAGATGTTTACCAAGACTTGTCAGTACTTGACTGTAACTAGGAAAGAAATTCAAAACTGAGATGGAAACAAAGTTGCAGATACAGATCCATACTAACTCATGAACTACTCATTTAAAAAATAAATAAATAAATATATATATATATATATATATATACAGGATGTGTGGTGAGGTAAATGGCTGGGGATGCACTCACTGGCTATTACCATCTTGCCTGCCTCACCTCTCACCTCACCGCCAATCACACATATAATATATATATATATATATATATATATATATCTTACTGTTTTATGTACTATATTTTATAAAATGTATAAATAGTACCAGCTTGCTAATTGATTTGTGCAGTATAATGTATGTAGTAGTAATAAATTATATACCCTGTGATGGGTATGAGTCGTTGGGCAGACACAACTTAAGTCAACAGTCATTAGGTCAACCATGGAAGGTCGACATGCATTTGGTCAACAGGGACAATAGGTTGACATGGTCATTGGGTCGACATGTACTAGGTTGACAGGTCAAAAGGTCGACATGTTTTTTTTAAACTTTTTTGGGCGTCGTTTTCTTCATAAAGTGACGGGGAACCCCAATTAGTGCACCGTGTCTGCTCGCCATGCCAGATTAATGTTCCAATCATAGTTCACGTGGACTATTAAGTATGAAAAGTACAAGATACACCTCAAGAATAGTTATCTGTTTATATGATTTGTCCACTTTATGGTGGTATTTATCAAAACTTGGCAAAAGATTGTGAGAGATAAAGAAGCAACCAATCAGCTCCTGTCATTTTATGAACAAAGCTTGTAAAGTGTACATTAGAAGCTGATTGTTTAGTACTTTATATCTCACCTCATTTTATCTCTTGCCAATCGTTAGTAAATATCTCCCTAAATCAACACCTATTAACAGGTTCTCATCCAATATATTTTTTTTCAATTTATATTATACTATACATTTGTCATTACATAGCTTTCATCTGTCTCCTCTGTCATTAGTGGTTCTCAAGGTTATTTTATACAAAGGAGAAGAGTTATTTACGTTATTCTGAATATATAGCAAAAGTACATTATGGTATTATGAGTTATTGTTAGACTTTTGTTTTTTCATGTGCAGTTTTGATCATCATGCTTAAACATATATCAATGTACATTTATTATTTAGCAGTTCTCCTCACATTAACTGTGCAAGTATGTAGATATATATATATATATATATAGCTAGATAAAATGAAGACTGCGGCACTCCAGGTCTTGTGAAAAATCGAAGTGTATTCAAAAAGGTCACAACATGATACACCAACGTTTCGGGGTGTCTAGCCCCTTTGTCAAGATGTCACATCTTGACAAAGGGGCTAGACACCCCGAAACGTTGGTGTATCATGTTGTGACCTTTTTGAATACACTTCGATTTTTCACAAGACCTGGAGTGCCGCAGTCTTCATTTTATCTAGCTATCACTACATACTGGAGGCACCAGGCACAGGGACATCAAGAGGAGTGCCAGGCTATTTTTGCTTTATATATATATATATATATATATATATATAAATAAAAATAATTTTTTTAAGTCTCTGAATAATATACAGTTATCCTATAGCCTTGGGAAAAATGATGAATGGATATTTAAAATAAAAAATAAGAAATACTGCAGGTAAATGTTTACATTTCTATTTTTCCCAATTGTCAACTGTTTTGTTTTAATTTTCATGCATTGTACCACTGTATATGTCTGTATTACATTCATTGTACTTTGTACATAGCAGAGTATAACTTATAACATACTAATTAACCCTTTTTCATGCTCTAAAACCAAGCATTTGAAAAACCTCCTCTGAAAAATTAGCATATGCCCCTATATACATTCTATGAAAACACAGTTGGGTTTGCAAATAAAACATCAGCTCCAATGCACAGGAATTTAAAATTTTATTCTTAATACCCCAATAGATAACAAGGACTTATTCATACTTGGATAATAATCTTATTTCCTTTCATTTTCTTTCCCCAACCCCCCACTTCCCCCTATAAGTGGTTTCTCTGCACTGCATAGATTTCACAGTTTGGATCTGCAATTAACCTTTATTTAAAATATCAAAATTCTTCAGCATTAAATGCTTCATCAGACATAACAGAACAATGTTCTAATGTTACCTTAAAATATATACTGTATGTATATATGGTTAAAATACATGAAAATCTATACTTCACAAATTCCTTCAGTGAAAACAATGTACATACAACAAAATATATGCACATCTTAAAGGTTTCATTATATGTAAGTTGGATTGAGGGCAAGAAAAATGAACCTGTTTTTGTAGAGCATAATATTCTCATTCTAAAAATCAGTTCTACCCTAGAGACATCTATTCAATAAATGGCTCAAAGTTCTGCAATCAATCATAATCAGTAGACATTGCAAAGAAAAAGAATAGACATTACACCAGTACTGTAGTGTAAAAAAAATCTATGTAAAATATTGTTATTCAATTTTCAAAAAAGAATTTCATGCAAGAATTAATATAAAAACAAATAAAAAATTTGAAACTTTTTTGCCATCTAAACTTCAAATCTGATATGTAACATTATTGTATTAAACTGAGCTAGCAATTTAATTAATTAAAAAAGACCTAAGCTTTGGTAATGTAATAAGCCACAATAAATATTACATGAAACATAGCTGATAGGTATTTTATCCCAGGGCCATTTCTAGACAATTTGCCTTCCAGTGCGAATAGTAATAAATGCACCACCCCCCACCAAGATGGACATTTTAAAATCCAAACATTTGCACAAGCCAAAGGTATGCATGAAAAAACAGGGGCATGACCTTGCTGCAATGGGAATGAAATAGAAGGAAAAGACTACCTTACACCCCAGTTTTGCACTATGCACCCCAGACATTGACCATCACATTTTTCCTCCTTTCAGTAATGCCCATTACACATTATGCCACACAATATTATGCCCATTACACATTATGCCACACACCATTATACCCCTTACATATTATGCCACACCATAATGCCCCTTACATATTATGCCACACATCATGCCATTACACATTATACCCCATACCCTAATGCCCATTACACATTATGCCACACACCACAATGTCCTTTACACATTATACAACACACCATAATGCCCATTACACATCACTCCATAATTCCCCTTACAAGATATGTACCACACTGTAATGCTGCTGATAACATATTATACCCCACACAGTAATAACCCTTACAATTTATGCCCCACAGTTATGCCCTTGAGCCATGATACCATAGTATGCCCCACCCAATAATGCCACTTACAAATTATGTCCCACAATTATGCCACTGACACATATTATGCCCTTCAAAGTAATGCCTCTTATGGATTAGGCCACACAGTAAGGTCTCTGCACCCTTTTAAACAAGATGCTCATTGTCAGGGATTTCATGCCACCCCCTCCCTCCATTTGTGCCCTCAGTCACTGGTGAGCTGAATTTCCTGCAGGCTGCAGCATCTTCTCCTATTGACACTGCGGTTCCAGTACTTAAGATAGTAGGACCAGTAGGACCGCTAGCATCTGTCAGACTTGAGGCAGTGGCCACTTTGGGAAGGATGTTTTCATCAGTATCCCATGCAGATAGCCAGACTGCATAGGATTTTGCTGCACTATGGCTGCAGACGCCCCATGCGACTGATTGCACGACTAACCTGGCCCTAGAAATGGCCCTGTTTGAGCCCAACATAATGTTAGCAGCACATTCTTACCAGTTACAAAGGTAAATAATCGAAAATAGTAGAAAATATAGCACCACTCAGATGTATCTTCTGTGTTAGATTAACTAGAGTACACTTAGGAATCAGGCACATTGCCACACGTTAGTCGTTATTTAGTAAGGACATGATAATGGATTTATCATTCTTGTTTAAAGCTGAATATTCAGGAAAAGCACTGCCTGATTCTCTGTTTGGACTTTAAAATCACTAAAAATAGCTTTCTTTGATTGCTCTAATGGACTACCTGTATTATGCTCATTTGCCTACTATTGAACTTGTGAACAATGGGACACTCATTATATCTAGTGTTATATTTGTGAATTTAATAACATTGAATGCATTGAATTATGCACACCTCAAAGCCTTCACATTAGTGCAAAGCCAGCCATAAAAGACATTGCATGTCATAACAGATATAATGTGACTTTAATGATACTGCTCTGCTCCACTTTAAATGACCCATATATTAATTCTAATATGAAAAGATGTGGAATTAAGAAATATCACTAAAAACAACATTTGTTTCCTAAATCAATGTAGTTTTTGCTCCACCTATTATTTGATTTCATTAAATCAATCATTCAGTCAATCAACAATTTTCACCTTCCTACAACACATGTTTTATGCTACAGGGTAGAAGAGATAATCAAACATATTTCATGTTGAATATATCATAAACATCCAACAAATCACACTGTCAGTTTTCAGTTAAATAAGATTGGCACATGAGCAGCTTGTACATATTCAGGGTATAAGGTTTAACATTATTTTTTTCAGTATAATGCCATATAGCAGTTTAATAAAAATTCAGGGGTGGCTCAAAGCACAAGCTAACAGGGACGTCACCAGAAGAGCCATAACCTGTAAGGATGTATATAGATATGTAGGGAGTGATTGTGAGATTGCTGTATTGGGGATTAAGATATATACAGTATGGAAGTAGGGGTCAGTGACAGAGTTATAGATGGGGTAATTAGAGAGATAAGTAGGGAGGGGTTTATTAGAGAGGCCTCTGCATGCAAGTGCTTTATGTTGGTTGGCACATGGAGATTAAGGGGATTAAAAGGGAAAGGGCCTTTCCCAGTACTGGTTGGTGGAAATTGGCACTTTGCCGCCATCACAAGTTTTCCTTTGCAAGGGAAAACTTTTAATGTCAACACTACCGTAAATAGCTGATGTGAGTGCATAAATAAACATCATGCAGAATTGTATTCCCATATTGCTTAGATTTTCAAGAGATGTTTTTTATATACAATAAACTGGGTACCGGCTGGCTACCAGCTGTGGAATTATAGCTGTACCAGACTGGCTACTGGCTAAAAAGACGCTGCTGGAATGGACTGGCTACCAGCTGAGGAATACAGCTGAACTGGACTGCTATCGGCTGAAGAGATGCTGCTTGACTGAACTGGAAACCAGCTGAAGAGATGCTGCTGGACTGGACTGGCTACTGGCTGAGTAATACAGCTGAACCAGACTGGCTACTGGCTTTAGAGATGCTGCTGGACCGGACTGGCTACCAGCTGAAGTGATGCTGCTGGACCGGACTGGCTACTGGCTGAGGAATACAGCAGAACTGGACTGGCTACCAGCTGAAGAGATGCTGCTGGACTGGACTGGCTACCGAATGAGGAATACAGCTGAACCTGATTAGCTACAAGCTGAAGAGATGACACTGAACCTGGTATCTGCAGAAAACACAAAATGCAGGTTCACTTGTCACACCTACAATGTAACTAGGCCTAGAATGTTGCAGCTGGACTTCCTTTAAACCCCTCGCTGGGCTGTGATTGGCTGCAGGGTAACTGACAGGCTGGACTGAGACTTAGGTTGGTGAAGTGGAGCTCAGCAAGAAAATATGTAATGCAGCAATGTCAGAAAATATCATAGACTGCACATAGAATAAACCTCAGGCACACGAATGATTAACAACTGGTCTGAGAACACTGCTGCAATCTGGAATCTGTCCATCTGTGTAATCAGCCTAGGAAGGTACTGCAGTTTAGAAACTAGTATGCACAGTAAACACTGGAGTCCCTGGCAACCCTGCAGAGGATCATCATAGCTTTCCAGATGCCAGAGCCCTCCTGTCAGAGGAGCCAATGGACCCCACGCTGCACCTAAAGTGACACTGGTGAGTGTTTAGGACGCTGATGCTGGTCGCACGTCCTGTCACACAGGAGGACTGCCGAACCCTCTTGACTGCTGGGGTTATATTTAACATCATAGAAATGTACACATACATTTTTTTCTAAGAACATATGGATACATGTAATAACTATACTAATATTATACAGGAAGAATATCTACATTTCAGTATTATGAATATTATAGATATATAGAAAACCATAAGATAATATCTATATGTCCTTAATATGCAGGGATCTCCTTGATGTGAGATTCTAGGGGGTAAAACCCTTGTGAATGTTATCTGTGGAATATAATAGAACACTGTTTTGATAAACAGTAGTACTAACTATAAAATTATACTAATTTATATATTGTAAAAACAACACTGGACTAGATACATTTGTCTCATATAAGAGATATTTAGTATCCTAGTATTCCTGAGTAATTTACAATAATTTATTATTGGAATATAGCCTTTGGAATACATTATTTGCAGTGGTTCTCAAACTGTTTGCCTGGGCACCCAGGTGTCCAGGCCCAACTCAAATTATTTATGGTCGATGTAATAGGCAAAATCAGTGCTTGTGGCTGTCAATCACAAAATATGTGGACAAACAGAAGCAAATCTTGTCCCTCACCATATTACGGAAGCTAAGGCTGACATATAAACACAATTTACTTAATTTCTTTCTAAATTTATCAATAAGAACCTTTTGGCATAGGGGTGCCATGAAAACAATTTTGATTCTCTAGGGTGCTGTTATTCAAAAAAGTTTGGGAACCACTGCATAATTGGATATATAATTGAATTACTTAGAGGTCAGACAATAAATAAAGGTACTGACAAAAGTAATAAGATTACACAAAGCCTTGTTTTTAACAAATTTATTTTATTATTCAAATATTTTTTTCTTTTTTCTCTTTACACATTTTCATAATTTTTCTGTTAATTAGTGTTTAATATTTTGCTCATATAGCCCTTTTGATAGGGCTGATCAATAAATTTTAAAACAATGGCAATAATTAGCTCTTAATATGTGGAATATGGTTATAGATACCTTTTAAAAATATATTGAATAAACAGTGATTTTAACTTTTGTTAACAAGGGAATAAGTGCACCCATACCTTAACTGATTCCTTTTGTTTCTTGTTGATAATGACCTTTTGTCCATGTCAACTTTTTACAGTGTTGACCTTTCATATGTTGACCCTTTGTCCATGTCGATCTTTTGTCAGATTTGACCTTTTGTCTATCATATGGGGTCAACCTAATGACTGTAGACCTAATGCATGTAGATCTTGTATACCACACCCATGACGTTAGCAGAGACTTTAAAAAATTGTCATAACTGGTTGACGGAAGAGAACACAATTTGCAAACAGAATAAATCATACACCAGTGGTAAATCACCTATTCAGTCTTACAGATTTAGAGTTTTCTTTAACAATTGATCATTTCATACCATATACTGAAAATATTAATAAAAATTCTTATAACAGATTACATTTATTTGACAGTGTGAAATAGCACATGCTATTATTGGAAATTGTACTTTGGTGGTTAATAGCTCTATTTGCTAACTAATAATTTCATTTATAGCTCTCAGTGTCCCTACTTTATTCCATGTTTTTCACATAATCGGTGTTTATAATACAAGCAGAAATAATACGAGGTAGCAATATAAATCATTTTTTAGGCACATTGATTGATTTATCTATTAGTTGAAAATTTAATATATTTAAAAATAATATTGCAAATATAATTTCTTATGTATTAGAACATTCACAGTGTAATATGAATGTAAGCTATTTCCTTTTTTTTTCTTTTTGCTACTATAACATGAATTGTAGTTCATAAAATGTCAAAGGGCAATGCCAACCAGAGGCAATATCACCATAAAAATTGAAAACTGCTTGGTTGTATAGTGCCCTGCAGAGTAGTGTAGTTGTGACTATAATTAATATAGGAATATTCTAATAGTGCTGTTCTATGAATGATTGAAGGTTGCTGGCTTTATTGCACTGGTGGAGCTGAAATGACATCTGCTATCCAGCATTTTTCTGCTCTCCTTGAGCTCTCTTTCTCCTTTTTTTGCTTTTGGGGGAAACTTCTGCCACTTCTTTGCTGTCCAAATGTACAGCAGAGTCTGAAATATTGAGTTCAAGCTCCCAGGGCATGGCCACAGCTGCATATCAGATGGTGTTCTGTTAACTGTGTGCAAGTTCTGTCTGTTGCTGAAAGAATGTAGTCTAGAAAGCTGTGTGATGATCCACGTATTTGTGATTTTACCATAAGGCTCAAAAATGAGCTGAAGATTTAGAAGCAGGCACTGATGGACAGGAAAATGAGAAATTAGAAAAAAATATATAAAAAAGTACATAGAGAACAGGTACCAAGGAAAAACAGAAAATATAGTAGAGAGAATATGGAGAAAAAAATGATGGAGAAAACTGAATAAAAGAAAAATAGATAATTATTGAATAGAAAGGAAAGGGATCAAACAATGAATAAAAGAACACAGAGTCCAAAAGTGTAATAAAATAGAAACATGCAAATGAGGGCTTACAAAGGACTGTGACATGAGGATATTTGAGAGTGTCAACCTAGTTGTGGCACAAAAAATTGAGGTAAAATAAGTGAGGATCCACCACAATACAAGCTACAGATGAAAGGTGGCAGAGCACCATGAACACTGACAACTGTACATTCTTTTTATTTACTGTAATAAGTACTTTGATAAAGGTAAAGCAGTTCATTAATAAAAAAACTTATCACCTGTATGCAGCCTTTATTGTCCCTTATCCCTACCACAGGCAAAGATTTGATTTCCTTCCCTGTTGGTGCTTCTCTGCCTGTTTATTGACTTTGATTTCAACACTAATGATTCCACATTCTCCAGCTTATTGACTCTAGCAATGTCTCTTGTAACCCACCCTCTCAGGACTAAACAGCTGTTTGTGATGTGCATTTGATAACTAAACCAGTGGTTCTCTCCTGGTAGAACCTAGCACTGATTCTTGACAAAGACTTCTGGTAGATTCAAAGCGTGTTTAAGAGCACTACCAGAAACATGGGTGCTAGCTGGAGAAGTAGCAGGACCACGACTATGGCATACTCCCTGCATTTGATGTCATCATCAAGGATAGGAGAGTAATATGTCATTTTTGTTATATTTTTATGAATAAATCCAGGATCATTTGTGTAGTTAATAAATATACAGTAGCATCATTTGTGGGTGTGAACAGTTGTTATATCTTTATTGATAATAATGAAACATGCTGTCACTTCACCATGACTGGGGAATACCAGAATAAGTATAGGAATATATACTAACAAAACCTTAAACAAGGAAAAAATGTAGAGTATATTTAAACACCAGGATATACTGTTGTCTAAGGATACAAAGAACTACAATGTTAAATTAGAATTCAGAGGAGCAGATAGGGGATAAATATAAAATAGAGATTTATCCAATAGGGTACAGATATTTAGTTGAGCAGCAATAGAAAGTCAATGTGAGAAAAAGTCAGATACTTAATGCTTAGAAAAGGGATCAGCATGTAAGACAAGTCCACAATAAGAATTGGGTGAGATAGCGAGAGAAAGGCCAGCCTAAGGACAAGATGACAGTATCAGGCCATCACTGGAACCAGTGTTTTCAATAATGACCACCAGAGTCACCAAAGAAACATCCCTGGATTGCCATGGTCATCATCCTCATACTATTGGATCATATATGTGTTAACATTGGAGGCCTAGACTTTGTATTTAATACATTTTTAGTATCAATAGCAATTGTTATGCCCAAAAATAATAAAGCACACCGTCAGTAGAATAAGACTACTCCAATATGAGGAATAACATATGCACATGCACCAAGTATAAAAATAGAAAAGCATGTAAAATAAATTCCTTACTTATCAGTCTGAAATTCAGAAGCCATAAGGAGTCATTTGTGGCATTAACTAAGGGCAGAAAGATCAATTCAGAACTTCAAATGAGAATATCATTAGACATTAGTTATAAGTTGCATTATTATGGTATTAAGGTGCATGACAGGTTATCATATCATACCATCATAGCAGTACAAATTATTAACATAGCTTGTTCCACTGTTGTACTATTGTACAGGGGTCAGAAAGAGCTTCCCTCTACTCTAATTCTATTTTTATTCCTCAATCCACTAATAATTCCATTTAAAACTGTCTAATTTTGTGGGCCTTATATTGGTTTGGTGGTTTGTCTCTCTCTCTCTGCCTTAGAATCATCAAGATCCACTCCAGGTCAGATAGGCCAGCTTCCCTCAAACTCAGTACCACACATGACATTACAAACAAATACAGATTATTTTTTAAAACTTTTAACTTTTAGTTAGCGATAACGTCCATTCGACATAGACACTTGTTCTCTGAAACAATATTTTTTTATGTAACCTTGCATGGAGTAACTGCATTTGAAAAACTGAATATATTTATATACGGTATTAAATGTAAAATTAAACATAAATATGAGCTTCTAATATTGTTTATGTATGGAGGTGGGTTATATAAAGAACTGTTTAAATATTTCAATTAAAAATAAAATAAAATTAACTACTTTTCTAATGATCATGATAAAAAAACTGTTGAAAATAAATTTTGAATGTATCAAAAACATTTACAGCTGAATTAAAGTAAACATTTAAAACAGTAATTACTTCAGGCCAATAACGACAAATCTAATACTTACATGATTATAAATTAGTGAAAAGTTATGTGTGTGGGGAACTACTTAAACAATCATCAAACAAGTGAGCACTAATTACCATTCTGAAAAAAATTAAGATGAATAGAAAAACAAATAGGTTTTCTGATAGTTAAAATGTTCTTCTAATTGCACAATGATTTGCATTAAAAAAACCTCTGTTAATTTCAGAATTATTATTTTCTTCAAAAGAATCAAAAATTGCACATGCTTTTTCCAAAATAAGGAACAAAGCATATAACTTTTACCATGCTTGTCCTTAGAAGATCAAAACAACAATAAAAAGCATATCATGCAGCATTGTAAAAAATAGAAATGCCTTAGATACAATCACTATAGCAACAGAGACACTATCATTTAATAGGATTTAATTTAATAAAAAGCTATAAAATAAATCACAGAAGTAATCCACTAATGAAAGGCATAGGAAGAGGTTAAACATTCTTTACAACAGTTCCCTGGAACACAGGCGCAACATTTTAAAGGGCTTCCTCAAACACGGAGTCTCAAAGCATTTTTTCCAATCCCATAATCAGGACCCAAAAGGTCTAGTAATTATGGGTATTGAGATCATCAGCTCCACTGTAAGAGGGGGTGATAGGTTTGGCAGACTATGTCGCAGGGAGAACTTCTGGATACATCGGTTGCGGACCCTCAATCCTGAGGGCCTTAATTAATATATTGAGATTGATCCATAATATAGTGTACAGAACATCGGTAGCTCCCTGTTCCCTCTTCTTTTTGTTTCCCCCAATTTTATTCATCTTCACATCCATTGTTTGGCCGTTGGTCCTCTCTAGCTTCCCTTAGAAATATAAGGAAACCTTGGGTTTCTTCTCCTTTTTGTTGGCTTTTATGCTTATTGCACACTATGGGATCGATAGAGTATTATCAATGAAGGTTGATCTCTCCACCCACTATAAAGGTGTGGAAGTTAGACTAACTATCTATGGTCCCTTCCACAATAAATTGGTCTATCCATAATTATTGAATTTATCATAATTATGGGAATCTTAACAAAGGCCATCATTATAAAACATTTTGGTTTTTGTGTTTACTGTCTCCTTAGTTTATACGCTCATTTATTAAAGCTTTAATTGGTGATTCTTTTTATTTTTATTTTTATTTTTATATTATATTAATGCATTTCTATTCAATGTGTTTCACATTGAATCTACACTGTGGATTTTTGTTGACAGCTGTTATATAAAAATCTGAATTATTTTTAACCATTACTGTGCAACAATTTTTATTTTTATTTTTATTCTTATTTTTGTTATTATTTTACTATATATATTTTTTTTATTTTTTAACTCCGCCATTGTTTTACATTGTCTCATGTAGTGCCTTGTAATAGGTATTTATAAACACTAACCATGGAGAGAGAGAGTCTCCATCTAACCGTTGTTATAATTAGTGTTCAAACAACCAAAGGTGTCTTGAAGGAATTGCCCTGTAAAAGGTATACTGCTGATTGTATTGATTAAACATGTGGGTGTTTTATCATGAACACCTTAAATAGAGTGCACATTGCCATTGGAGCCATCTTTGAAAAAGTCACGGGTCACGTGACGAAACGCGGCAGGACTCCTCCCCCTTATTCCTCACTGATTGATTGCATTCTCTGGGACACTTCGCACAGCTCCAGTTTACCATCCACAGGAGCAAGCAGTGTGGGTTCCAGCACAGGACAAAGCCGTACTCTCAGCTCCGTGCGGCGTCAGTGGGTAACCATCAGCCTCTCTCCCCTTCATTTCCAACGGACGGTGCCAGTCCAGGGAGATCGAGGCGCCCCACTAAGCATTTGATCCCTGCAGCGGCTTCTCATCACAGCAGCCGCACACCTGTCTCTCCCCACACACTGCAGCGGGCGGTGCACGCCCAGGGAAAACAGGTCTTTAAACAGCGGGATCCCGGCCAGCACGACTAAAATCTCCAAATTTGCAATCCTATTTGGGCTTTCTGGACTCACCCGAGGACGCTCGGCACCCCTCAGCCCTATTGGAGAGGTAATTCAACAATTTACTTTTACCTACATCGGCTCCTGGAACTTTGAGACGTTTCATATTATAGCTCTTGAATATAGAGCCTATGATTACATCTAATATCTTTATTTTTCACATTTAGCAATTGTGTTTCACTTAACCTTTAACAGTGTCAAACAACAGCCTTGGTAACAATATTGCAACAGTTGTTACAATTACTCTGCTGCTAGTCACCTAGTTGGCATTGTCTGTTGACACACATATGCAACTGATGTGAGTTTCAAAATATTACGTATGTGGCAATTCAGTGAGGATAGGGTTTTTATGTTAGATACATATCTTGTGTATAGTGTATTTTATACTGTATCATAATAAATATTCATTTTTAATATTTTAATTTTTTGACCCTTTGGTTGTGAATTGATCCAGGATTACAGTGTCAGAAAGTGTTGAGCGCTTCTATTTTCTCCCATTTTCTTTTCCAGCCCATAAGTAATTGGCTACTAATTTTAACTTTCTGGAGTAGCTTGATCACTTTCCTTTGTGTGCAACAGGTTGATATATATGATCTGGTTGTTATACTGAATATGTTATTTATGAGAAATGATTGTATTACGTTCGATGCCTCCAGAGATTCTGATTTTACAGGATGCAATGTTCTTGTAGTTGTACAGAGTGAAAACCTTCAATACCATACAAATACAATTGCAATTTTGTGGACAATCATGCAATAGATAATACCTATTTTTGTGTATCAATGCCTATTTCCCTATAGATTGTAAGCTTGCGAGCAGGGCCTTCCTACCTTTGTGACTGTTTGTTATTATCCAGTTTTGTTTTATCATTGTTGTTTCCAATTGTAAAGCACAACAGAATATGCTGTGCTATTTAAGAAACTGTTGATAAATAAATAATAGCAGTTACTGTAACCAAGTTTGTATAAGAGTTTGAATGTCAGCCTAGTATGTCAAATAAGTCGCAAATAATATAAAGAGTACAAAAAATATCATTAGAGACTCTCAATAAATCTAATTAATTTAAAAAGATAATGTGTTTTGTTTGGCAAAAGAATCATGCGCACTGCCCAAAAGTCTTTAACATACTAGGGGGTATATTCAATTAAAGTCGGATCAATTCCGACATGTATTTGTCGGAATGGATCTGACAACCCCTATTCAATCTCATCTCAATTCGACTTTTTCAAGTCGAATTGAGATGAGGGACACAGAGGAGGAGAGGGGGGGCGAGCTGCGGGGAGACCAGCGGGGACAGCCAGCGGACATACAGGGGAGATCAGTGCTACAGTAGCGCTGCAGGAGGATGTCACACAGCCGCCCGACCTCACGGCAGTGTCCACCCAGCTCCAGCAAGCGTGCTGGAGCCAAGTGGAAGCTGCCGTGAGTGGCGCAGCTGTGTGACATCCTGCTGCAGCGCTACTGTAGCGCTGATCTCCCCTGTATGCCCGCCGGCTGTCCCTCCATCTCCCTGCTGCTCTCCCCCCTCTCCTCCTCTGGGTCCCACATCTCAGTCCGACATCTTTTGATGTCAGACTGAGATGGTCAAAAAGGATCCACGTGCTTTCGACAAGTCAAATTTATCGACTTGTCGAAAAATGTAGGGATATATTGAATAGGTCGAATCAGGATTCGACCTTAAGAAGTCGAAAACTGCCGTCTTTTCGACAGACGGCAGTTTTCGACTTCAATTGAATATACCCCTAGAAATCCCTTAAACTGTGTCTTTGCTATGACCTGACTACTAATTATGATTCAAATCTTGACAGATACCCAGAGAGCTCCATGAAATGACTGCATTCAAATTCTTCTCTGGTTATTGTCTTGAAAAAGGATTTCTAAATCAATATATTGTAATAGGTCTAAGGAGAAGGAAATGTAGGTTTGCACAGAGCACTTGCTTAGTTGAATTACATTTCTTTTGCCACATGTAATTTTAAAGATATTATTAAGAGATGAGAAAAGAGATGAGAAAATATATTCACGGAATTAGCAATTTTTTCTGAATAGGGCTGACTCCTATTGTGTAAATTGCATTTCTAAATCCGAAACGTGGTGAACACAGTCTGAAATTAGTGGTGGTAAGAACCAGCATACATAAATACATACATAATTACAAATGCAGACAAATAATAGTAATATTTCATAATAAAGCATTGTTATTTGTCCATATAAACAATACAGTACATAGATGCCCACTAACTGGCTAGGCAATATTTATTTTACATGGTGTAAACATTTTATTGCCCATTTCTTAATCCCATTTACTTGATGACTGAAAGCCAGAGGGGAAAAATGGCACACATGAGTAGCAGAAACTGTTAATGTGCCTAAAGTGTGTGCCTTTAGATGTGTGGCTAAATCATTCACAGATATGTGAAAAGGCAACTCATGTTGTCACTTCACACCCATAAAAGTGCAATGAAAATATATAGAAAGAAAAAAGTGTTCAGAAAAGAAAACTCATAATAGAGAAGCTGCATAGTAAACACTTTGTACTTGACCTTCACGTAACTTACTAGTTCTTTACACCTGTAGAAGCTATTATGTAACATTGTGTGTGTGTGTACAGACGTGTCCTCTTACATCTTTGCTCATAACGTGGCATTCAAGCCTCCCAGTTACAGCATGTCAGTTACAAAAACATTGTTGGCTATTTAACACATGTGCAGTGCAGTTTAGGTGGACGGAAAGTTGTATTACACTCTCCAGCTTTTCCAGTGCCTGAGTACTTTACAATGTGACTTAATACAGCATGAGGCAACTGTAGCATGGCAAGCAGTGGCACAGTGGGGGCAAGTAACAGGGTGTGCTACATAGTGTATGGGTGCCAAATGTAAGAGGACACATCTGTGTGTGTGTGTGTGTGTGTGTGTGTGTGTGTGTGTGTGTGTGTATATATATATATATATATATATATATATAGTGGCTAGTTGCATATATATATATATATATATATATATTTATATATATATATATATATATATATATACATCTAGTCACTATAGTTAATAGCTTCTTATATGGTGCAGCAATTTCAGTTGTGCTTTACAATTGGAAACAGTGATAACATAAAACATAATTGTAAACAGTGAAAAGAAAAAAAACAAGAATGGGTATAAAGGTAGGAAGGCCCTGCTTGCAAGGTTACAATCTATAAGGAATTGATACACAAGAATAGGTGTTATCTATTGCATTAATGTCCACCAGATTGCAAAGGTTCTTGGTGGGCTGTATGATATGGTCACACAGCAATGTTGACCTGGACACAGGAGGATGGGAAGGTGAAGAACAAGAACATATTTGAGGATATGAGTAGACTCTACAGTTTATGAAGGTCATGTTGGTGGTTCTGAAATTTGATAAGGGTACCTGAAGAGGTGAGTTTTCAGGGAACGCTTGAAGGTATGGAGACAAAATGAGAGTTTTATTGTGCATGGGAGGGCATTTTACAGAGTGGGTGCAGTTCAAATAAAATCCTACAATCATGAGTGGGAGTGAATAATGAGTGTGCTTGAGAGAAGTAGATTTGTGAAGAGCAAAGAGGTCAGGTTGGTAGATATTTTGAGATAAGCAAAGAGATGTACATTGGTGTCGTTTGGTTAATGGCCTTTTATGTGAGTAAAAGTATTTTATATTGAATATAGTAGAATACAGGTAACTAATGGAGGAACTGACAGAACAGATCAGCAGACGATGAATATCTAGCAAAGAAGATTAGCCGCGAAGCAGCATTCATAATGTATTGTGGTGATAAGAGTCTCTTTTGGGTAAGACTAGTATGAAGACAATTGCAATAATCATTGTGAGAGATAATGAGAGCTTGTATTAGAGTTTTTGCAGTGTCTTGTGTTAGGTATGGTTGTATTTTGGATATGTTTTTTAGATGTATGTAGCAAGATTTAGAGCCAAATTGAATGTGGGAAAAAAGGACAGAGTCAAGGACTGACACCTAGGCAGCGAGGTTGTGTGGTATGATTGATTTGCTAGGCGTTCAGACATTCAGTGTCACAGACCAATACAGACAGTGATAAATCTGGGGAGTATAGGTATATTTGAGTATCATCCTCATACAGATGCTGAAATCCAAAATGCACCTATGTTGGCACTGCTCACAGTCATCTAGGATAGTCCCATGTTACTTATGCATGAACTTTTACCTTAGAATTTAGAATGTTAGCTGATAAAACTTTTTATACAATGAATGAACCTCAGTAGTACAAATAAATTTGCAGATGGTTGTTGCAGCAAAGGGTGTCAAGAGTTGACTTTTAAAAACTAAATCTGGCCACACATATGGCAATATTGGCTGTTACTTCAGACAATTTGACCAATGGTGTAAAATTTATGACTGATAATAATCCCACTGAAATTATCAAATTATTATTTGACTTGCACTAAAAGGCTATAGCAAACATCAAACTTTATGTGGCTAAACCAAATACACCCTGTGCAAACCTATATTAGACAGGGATCCTATAAATTGGAGCCGGACTAAGCAACATGTGTTGCCAGGTTAAAAATGAAGTCTAGCCTAGCTCCATATGAATACTGTAAATAAATATCTGAACGTATAAGAATCCTAATGCTCCCACCATAACACCATCCTACATGGAACTCTGAACCTGGTTGCACCCCAAATTGAGATTTCTTTTGTTCAAACATTGTTAGTGTTTTTGTATTGGACTTTATGAATATGGTATATTTTATATGTCAATCCAAAATAAAAAATAAAAAGATTTTATAAAGAAGTATAGCCCTTTCACTTGTTGTTAAAGACAATGCCCAGATTGCATAAGAAATGTGATAAACCACGCCTATGAAAACCAACAATATGAGCTACAGTATTTCATTACTTGGTATGATGGTTTTCTCATATTCTATTAGTCTCGGACGTTTTTGTGCTTAAAAAATAATTCTGGTTTCCCATAGTCTGTGTAGTTCAATCTATTTTGAGAAATACAATTTTTGAAAAGTTGCAATAACTGTAATTAAAAAAATATAGCATTGTTAAAAAAAATGTAAATATCAATAAAATATGTTTTACATAATTGATTGGTTTACTAAGCTTGGGTAAATTCCAACGGTAATGTGTACACAGGACCATTTTCTTATCTATAAGACCTCAATGCAAAATTATTCTCTAAAGATTAATATTATATTATAATAATAATAATAATAATAATAATAATAATTTAAGTGAAAAACAAGAAAATAAAATAATAAAGAGGACAGAAAATATTTTTAAAAAGCTAACAAATACATTATCCATTTACATTTCTTATATTTAATGTATAATCATTATATTGAAGTGGACTAGATAAAATAAGCTTTATATTAAAATTTTAATTTCTATTGTCCATCAATGAGGAAAGGGTGAAGTCAGCGTTTCCCAAATTCCACTATTACAGTCCTGGTATTAATGATATCCATGCTTGAGTCCAAAGGAATAAATCAAATTGACTGAGGTACTAATCAAGTCACCTGTGCTCAAACATAGATAGCCTTAAAATCTGGACTGTATTAGCTGAGTTTGTGAAATTCTTGGTTAATTCTTGGTTAAGTGACATGGAGCTGAAGGGAATAATAAGAACAGCAAATGAGTGAGTTTGTGATATTATGTTCCTCTTGATAACCATTTTACTTTGTACAGTGGCATGGCCAGCCCTACCTTTGGCAATATAATAATTTTACTAATATTGTTTTATTAACTAAATGGTGCTTTTATATCACTACTGGATTCTACAAGAAAGAATCCAATAGCAATGGCAATGGTGCCATATTATGTGCTGAGAAAGTTCTAAAGATATGACGGATCTGGCCAGAGGTATAGGGCAAAGTAGACATTTGAAGAAGGGGGATTTAAAAAACATAACAAAAACAAAGTTTAAAATACTTTGTACTTCTCAAACAGCCAACATTGGTGCAGATTGCAAGTGTGTTGAAGAATTATTAACCAGCAAGGATTTGTGATGGTCAATCTACCGAAAATGTGATTTGGTTCTTGAACCAACTAGTTTACTTCTGTAAATGGTAAATACAATTGGTAAACTGTGAGTACTGTAGCATTCTTAGTTATAATTTAAAAAAAATATATTTTATATTAGTTAAAAATATTATTTTGAGTGAGGTTACATTTTTTCTTTAAAACAACCCTCTAATTTTAATGGAAATAATAACAAATCTGCCAAAGGCAAACCTCCAACTACTGTACTGTATACTGTACTGTATACTTACCTTCACCCTATCTGGATTGTCACTGTTGGGATGCCGCGGTTGGTATTCTGACCACCGGCTTCCCGACCGATGGCATTTCGAACCCAGCCCCATACATGAGAGAATGTAATTACATTCATAATAAAAATAAAAGTCAAGTTTCCATATACAATGTAATTAAATAGAAGCAGAAATAATAATTCAATAAAAAAAATGAAGTTAAATTAAATACAAGCAAATGTTGTTTTTGCATTTAAGACAATGCAATAGCAATGTTCTTTTATGCAGGAACAAATAAAAAAGTAAATTAAGTAATGCAAATGGTCTGCACATCTTAATAAATATAGCTAATGAATTAAGTGCTATTAACTGGGGATGCTACATATGCAATCAGATTAATAGTGGCCAGATAGTGTTGATAATGGTCATCATCAACATCATTGAGTATTGTCGAACCAGATCTCCAGTATCTTCAAATCTCCTGCCTGGTTCATCTGTGTATGATTATTCTGTATCTGTGGTTGGCCTTACTCATTCTCTCTCTCCCTGGTTTCTTTCTACAGGCATAAGTAGCTGTAAGTAAATTATACATAAAACCTAAATATGGATATATGTGTATTTATTTTTCATGTCAATGAAGATGTGTGTACAACAGGTGAATAAATAAATATATATATATATATATATATATATATATATATACACAACAATAGAAGAATTGGCGCCAGGGGGTCGCATCAACTCCCACTATTCCAACCCCTAATTGGTTAATACTTTTTTTAAAAATAATAACATGTTCCATCATAAAACATTTATTAAAAACATATTCAAATTAATACAGAGGAGATATATTATTCCACACTTTAAGATGTATGACTCTTAGCGCTGAATACAAATGTTGAAGGATCACAACAATCTCCTCCTTCTCCTTATAGTTGGTTCGGAGATAGCTTCACAACACAGACAACCCTATATATATAGTTGGTGGATTGGAAATAAAATAAAAAAAAATACTGGAATTCTCCTTTGAAAGGCTGCCCATATTGAACAACCTCTTAATCCAAAGCCATGTACCGCAAACAAGGTGTTTTCTGTTGCTTCAGTCCATCCTACTGAGTTCCATAAAATCATAAAGCACTATTAAACTTCCAGAGATAGCTTGCAGCTGGTTGGTATTTCTTGCAGTGCAAACAAGTTCATATACTTGAAAGCCACCATTAGTATACAGGTCTCCCACTCTTTGCTATATGTTAGGGCAGATGGCTTAAGAAGTAGGGGTTGTCCATTTTGTGTAATATTTTTTATAAATCCAGATACTGTAATATAAACCCAAATCAAAATGAATCAACAAAAACTTATTAACTCATAACATATTTGATCAGAGAATGCTCTCAACAACAAGTGGTCTATATTTCTTACATTCCAATGTGATTGTATCTGCTGGATCTGTTTAAAATAGCAGATATTATGCTGGATATAATGGCGAAAACATCTTAACCAATAACATTCTTAACGTATCTATACCCATGAAGCTACATTATGTTTGTTATAAATTGTATAGATTTGTTGGACAGACAATAGACTCTTTATAAAACTTACTATAAAACATCCTGTACATACACTGCAATACTAAGTTTATTACATAAGATACAAAATATAGAAAGTTCCTTTGAACCACTTTAAGTAACAAATTATTTGTAAGTTCTATGGTAACTACATATTTTTTTGTGTTCTAAATGATGAACAACTATCTTTAGTCTTTGGCTTATAACAATGCTTTACTACCACCCTGTCTACTATACAACTGACCATAATAGATCAATCTGGCAGCCTTTGCTATCTAAGGCTGCTGTGCACTGAGATATGAGTGAAGCATTCGTTCAGCTCTTGGCATCAGAATTTGCTAGACTATAATTAGTAGCCATTTCCAATAGGGTTCATTTGTCTCAATCAGAAACTAGCAGATTCATCACTTTAGCAACATATTTACACTACGCATTGCTTTTATTTTATATCTAAGCCATTAACCATTACTACTCTGTTTTTCCTGATCATGGATTGAACATGTGCAAACCAGTTTTTATAGCGTAAGTAACATAACTCAAATTCATTTGCTAATTTCCCATAAAGTGTAGCATGAATCATTGCTCTCATTGAACATGTAATGTTATGAAAATGATTCATAATCCAAAACTAAATATTTGTTACCATTTATTTAAGGTATAAATATGTACTACGCCATTGCAACACATCAGGGATTAACCTTTTTCTTTGTCGTGCAGTTATACAGTATAATAAAAGATAATATCTATTTAATTCCCAAGGTTTAGTGCAAATATGCACCTCTGTACAATATTACTAAATTACCATCATTCTATATATCGCTAAAAAATGAACAAAATAAAATAAAAATCAATTATTTTGAAAGAAAATATAAATATATATACACAATTTACAGAATAAGGACAATGGCAGTACAAGTACTGTCACTGTCCTCATGTCACTTTTGCCTAATATTCTTAGACAAAAACTGTTTTATTATTGTAATAATTTCCTCCTAAATTAAAGTTAATAAACTATGTTTTCTTTTTGTGACATCATTTAATACACTTACTTCTGTAATTTTTTTTCTTGATTGGAAGTTGAACTGGTATTGCAGATGCATACAGGACTGACTGTCACAAATCACAGCAACTTTGAAACAATTCCCCATGGTGCATGACATGTAACTTACAATATGTTCTATGAGCCAGCCCTTATAAACATCATTCATGCAAATAATTGTTACTTACGTTTTGGAGCTTGGTGTTTTAGAGGATGGTTTAACTTGGTCTACCAGTGGAGGTTGGTGGGTTTCCACATGTTATGTTGTTACACACTGAGGGTCTAATACAGAAGTGGACACATTTAAAACATGTATTTTAAATCTGTGCATATGTCCAAGATGCACTGTGCATGCATCCCAATGATTACCTCCAGAGAATGCAGATCTGATTTGCATGGAGATCCATGCAAATCCAATAAGCATTCATGGGTTGTAATGGTAGTGTGGCTTTTATATGCACACATCATTGAGCGAGTTAAGGGCAAGCCACTGGCATCGGCGGTCATGTACCACCACAATTTCTGATCAAACATAGGGTGGCAATGGTGCCACTGAAGTCCGCTCAATTGTGTGACTATTTGTGCACAGCAGTGGATTAGAGTGACAGCCGGTTGGTGGGTCAGTAGACAGCCCATCATCATCGGCATTAGCATAAATTAAATTTGCTGCTGTGACTAAAATCGCAGTCACTACTGCATTAGCGTCCACCTCGGAATCAGGCCATGAGTCTCATATGTGCATAGTACTATCATGAAGGTAACAATATGGATTCTGGAGTCATCAAAGGTTCACTGTAGATCAGGTACTATGTTTATCTGGAAAACCTGCTGTAGCGCTGCCAGATTATTCTGTTCATATTCCAGGGTTTAGTGTTACCTTGTGTGATCCAGACTGATTATTGGCATTATTTTTTCCAAAACTTCAAGACAACTGATTGATCCCCAAGTACCATTTTCCTTAATTATCCTTATTTACAGCTATCTGGCTTCCAAGTGTGCTGAGTTAGGTATAGCTTTGCTATTACAGACTTTAAGTAAATGGCTCTTCAGCTAATACAGATTGCTGCACATCTAAATTATGCACATTTTGTTAGTAAACAATCCTAAATGTGTGTATTATCTGTATGAATAATTGGAACCATTGCAGCCAATGTTTTATTATATTTGGTACTGAAGGGTTTTCCTGCTTTTAAAGATTGGTGAATAACTCAGTTGTATTTATATTTTTCTTTGTAATTCAGTAAACTATTAATCTGTATTTATCTTCTGTGCTGAAATATTGCTTAATATTTACATACTCAGTTTTCACATTTGCTGTAGGCAAGGCATTGCTGAAATTCATGGTCATGTTTCAACATTTGGTATGGTGGGCAGAAACTAGAATGTTTTAAAGTGAAATAGGCACAATTCTAAGTGAATGTAAATATGTTACTATAAAAATAAATGGACTCACTTATAATATAAGGCACCAGTGACATAGTAGTTGGTGCTAGCATTAATGGGTTTTTTTTAACATCACGGAGGCGCTTAAAGTCACTTGAAATATTGTTGAACAATAAAACTACAGTAAAAAAAATAATTATCATGAGTACACAATGAGTTTGTCATCAACCTCTGTTTGTGAAAATTACATGTTATAATTACAGGCCCATAGAAAATATCTGATATAATGCTTACATTAACTTTAGTTGGAAAAATATATTGAAAATTAATCTGACACCTATAAGTTAGTCAGAGGTCAAAGTACAACAAAATGGCTTACAAATATAAATAATATCACTATTGTATAGTGCTTTGTCAGGACAAAATGTGCATAGTTTATTTAGGCTTAGAGCAGGTAAACCACAGAAATCATCAAACTTGCCCTTATTCCAAACACATTTAGCTTGCCCTTATTCCAAGACCACAATCAGGGAGGTGCAATGAGGAGTATTGTAGAATCAATAAATGTTCATATATTATACAAACACTATAATTAAATAATTGATATCACAGCCACCTACAGTTATTTTAGAATATAGAGAAGAAAAGATCTTGCGTTGGATGTGTGAATTTTATTTTTGACACAGACTTGTTACCAACATCTCTCTTGGCTTTCTCTGTGTTATATATGGAAACAATATGTTCATTGAATGAAGATAGAAGTGATATAAATAGTCAACTACAAAATTATTATTTACTGTCAGTACAGAGAAAGATTTTCTTATTTAAAGTGGTTAGCCAATATAGGACAATACTCTTCCATAAAATAACACTCCCGATATACTGTACAACTAATGGTGGAACATCTATGGGAGCCATCCCGGTACCCTGCAGTAGAACATGCTAATTTCTAGTGTAGTGAAATAGAATCCACTTCAGTTAGTTCATAATTTGTTTCCTCAGAGATCTACTTATTCACTATGGATGAATTTAGTCATCCAGTACTATGAGCTATCTCTATGCTTCAGGCAGTAAGTAAGATCATGTGAGTTTAACATTTTTGCAGCTATAAGTGACTAGGAAGGTGTTGGGAGGGGTAGACAAAAATTAAAACACAAACCCTTTTCACATAGCCAGGAAAAAGTTGTTGCAATGGTTTTTTTCAGTGGATCAAGTAAAATCAATTATTCCAGAACCTGTACACATTTCTGTTGATATTTGAAATGTTTGCATTTGACTATTACCTAAAGGTTCTAATGCTTTGATTGCTAAAGGACAGGTTTACAGGAATACACCATATAACTCTAAACAACAACAATCAATTATAACCATAGTTAAGTATGTTTACATATAACAGATAATATACCACATTTTATTTTTAATTTAGGTTTTTAAATAAACCTGATAACTGATAACCTGATAAACCTGATAACTATTATAAAAAGTGTCAGAGCTCAAATGCTGTGTGTCTGTTACTTCCATTTCTTCAACATAATTATTGATCTATACAATGTACGACAGTTAAAACATCCATTTTTCAACTTATTCATACATTTTAAAATGAATAAAACTAAATGTACATTTATGAAGCATTCCAAAAGAGTCTGTTTGTGACCTCTACATTAAACAATTCAAATTTACAAGCTGTGCCAAATGATAACTGTAATTAAATGTAAATAAAAATCAACCACACCCTACCTTCCTGGACAGCCACAAAAGGATTACTACCATCAACAAATTTCTCCGTAAATGTAATTTTTTCAGTCTGTAAAATGTCTTCATTCAAATTGAGGTCGTCCACTGCCATACGAAATACTTCATAGTCTCTCCTAGCAGACTCGTCAAAAATAGCCCCTGCAAAAGAAAAAATTGTGGGTGATAGCGAGGGTAAAAAGACAACTTTAAACACCTGCCATGGCAGTTTTCTGTAATGTCAAAACAAAAGTGTGTTGCAGTGAGAGAAAAATAAGACATTCATGGTTATAAATTGTTGCCCATAAACATAAATAACTCATGAAATTTGTTCTCATATGAGCGCTGTACAGTTGTTGCTTCTGCAGGTTTGACAACTGATGCTATATAATGTGTCAGGTATAATAGGTCTTTTTGTACCTTATTCAGTAAGAAAAGCTTTTTAGTCCTTGTACCATAATAAATGTCTCTGACTATACGTAATACATCTAAAATAAAGCAGATCTAGGATGACACTGCAGCTGAGTGTAGCCAGTCGTAAGAAGAGCAATTGGAATGCTGTGTCAGGATGCACTAATGCTTTGTATTCCTTTTTTGTCATTTACACACAGTGACCACATGCATAAAACTTAATTCATGTTAAAAGGACTGTATTTTGTTCTAGGCAGCACAGGTAGTAATTTAGGTCATTGTAGAGAGTTACAAAGATTACGCATTCATAGCATGTGATTATTGAATTAAAAAAAGAACAAAAAGACATGATTCAGATTTTCGAAGAAAATAAAATATCTAATTGGATTGATTTGCAGATTGGATTGACTTTGTATCAGAACAATGCATTGTCTGACAATTTACTCCAGGAAGAAAACATTTGAAGCTGCAGTGGGTGTCAAAATGTACTAGAAATAATAATAATAATAATAATAATAATCATCATCATTTTATATATATAGTGCTCTTTCTCCAACAAGACT